>NW_026606081.1:41127500-42327500 GCF_029834395.1 Sorex fumeus
GGAGTTGGGACATTTCTGGAGAGGATAAAGTTGATGGTGGGGGAGGGGAAGGGGAAATTCCTGAAGTTTTCAGACTGTCCTCTAGGTGGCAAAATGTGCAAAACTGGCCCCTTAATGGGGCCCAAAATTTGTAGCCAGTAGTGTTTTTCTCTGAACTTTTCCACCATAGTTTGTTACAAATGTCTCTTTCTGAGCACTATCCATAGTTAATTAACTATTCATAGTTAATGAACTTGTGTTCAGTTTTATGAAGCATTCCTTGCCAAGGGGCTCTTCTCTTAGAGGAAGGAGAAAACCAGTTACATACCAGAGGCCTGTGTAATATTACAAGCTAGTTTAAGAACTGTTTTTTCACTGCACTCATCTGTGGGATAAAAAAATAGAGAATAGTATGACACTCACATCCAAGGACAGTAGAAACAAGGACCAGAAAGAATGGCCCAAGGTTGGAGGCCTGCCTTAAGGGCTGGGGAGAGGGCAGTGGCAATAGAGAAGGAACTATTACCACCATGATGATTGGAAATGATTGCCCTGGAGGGGGATATGTGTGCTGAGCACCAAAGAAGAGAGAATTACCTGCCATAGAGGTAGGCTGGAAGGTGTGGCAGGAGAGATACAGGGGATATTGGTGGTGGGAAATGTACACTTGTGGAGGGATGGATGTTGGAACATGGTATGACTGAAAGGCAATCACAATAGCTTTGTAATTGTAGCTGATGGTAATTCAATTAAAAAATTAAAATTAAAACGTTCTTTTCCCTGAAGAAATTTTTTTCGTTTCTTCTATACGGTTTTCTGTAGCTCTAGCTTGGCGAATAATATAAATTTGCTGCAGGGTATGAATATCTAACTTTGCACAGGGCCCTACGAAGTCCTGACTCCATCTTAGTCTATTTTACATAAATAGGTTACACTATTTACAGTTATGTTATGATCTGCTATTTTGGGAAACCATTGTTCAAAACACATTTTAGAGTTGGCCTGTTCCAGAAAAAGAAGGGCTAGGTGGGTGGAGTGATAGTTCAAGGGTTATGGTACCCACTTTGCATTTAACTTGCTCCGGCTCAATCCCTGGGACCACACATGCTTCCATAACATCAACAGTACTGACCCGTGAGTGCGGAGTCAGGAGCAACCACTGAACACGGCAAGGTGTGGTCACCCTCGAAGAAAGAGTTTATTAAAGGTAAGAGTTATTTAAGTATGTGAACTTCCCCTAAATCAAAGACAGTGAGTGGTTATTGTCCATGACCTCTTTCACAGACCAAGAGAAAACCCCAACATAAACCACAGAAAGACTTGAGGACTTTACATTAGGAAATGAGAAGAATTTTAAAGACTTGCTCTTGCTGCTCCGTATTTATTATCCATCCTCTATGAGGCAGTCTAATGAATTACTTATTTCCAATTAATTTTGGGGAGCCACAATCAGCAAAGTTGGACAGTGTGACTCAGGGTGATGGTTTTGGAAACACAACAACATATCTGTTTTCTGTTCTAATCCTTCTAGCACCTTCCCTTGATTTTGATCAGAAGACAAATTCCTTAGTACAACCCCCAAGACAGTATGACACGAGCTGACTATTATCTCAATAGCCATTTTCCTCTATGGGTTCTTGAATTCTCTCGCTCATTCCTCAAATATTGTTGACTTTTCCTTATCTTAGTGATTCTCTTAGAAGCTTGGCATAGAGACATGAATATAACGATGCCTTCCTTCCTGAAGTTTGAGTTTATTGTACGTGACCTAATCTAGCTTTTATCTCTTAGCTTTTTATTTGTTGCTTTCCTGTTCAGGAGCATCCTTACCCAGACCCACTCAGGGATGGATAGAAATAGATATTCAGAAATGTAAACTTCCCCATACCCAGTATGCCCAGGGCTTCCTAGCCATACTTTCTAAATAAAGTCACATTTGCCTCCTCAGAATGTATGCATGCATTTTAAATAAGGAGTCCAAAGTCCTCAACAAAGCAAGCATAATGAGTAAGCACAATCACAGATCATAGTTATAATTTGGAATGCATTATCTTTATTAGCAATCAAATAACTCCACAGTCTTTCCAGAGATTTCTGAAACTCGGTTCTTCCAGGGTTGACCGAGCTATGGTAAAATAAATTAAAAAAAATAAAAAACAAGCTCCTTCACCAAGGCTTGAAGTTATCAAAGACATTTACAACATGTCACGAGATAATTTCCTTCTCAGGCCAGACCTCGGCTGCACAGCCTGGTACAAGAAGCCCAGAGTCGCAGTATGCTTTTTATCCCGGATACCAATGGAAAACTAATTTAGAGATGTTTCTTCTTGGAAGCAAAGTGTGACCCTTCAGTGCATTACATCCCGGCTGGTCCCACTGCAAAGTGTTTAAACTTTTATTATTGCATTTATCACATTGTATTATAGTCACGGGGAGGGTGACCACACTTCCTAGTTTCTGCCTGTTGTCTCGAAGCACCATCTGGTTTAGTATTTGGGCCTTCTCAAAAGTGTTGTGGTGCAGACTATAAAGCCTGTAGCCCCCAAGTTATGAGGCAGGTGCCGGGCTGGAGAAGTGAGGAGCGCTGGGGTGGTCCTCAAGTGAAAGACCTGTGGAAGAAAGAGCCTTGGGCTGCTGTCTCCAAGAGGTCTGGTCAGCACACTTACATGCAGAAAAGGACTGTGAGGTGAAAACTTTGGCGTTGAAAGAGAAAGACATCACACCTTAGCACACCTCAAAGATTTTGCGAGGCCCAGTGAGAAGAACGTACCTCTCCCGTTATGCCACACTCTCAGAGAATGGGGACCCCAGAGAACACCCAGAGTGGAGCCATAGGGGGGCTTGCAGGTGTGAATGTTCCAGGGGACTGCATCCTGGTGGAGGACCCAGGAACCAGAAGATGCAGCCTCAGTCAGGATAAAAAACAAACCCATGGCCTGAGAGATAGTCGCCGGGGGAGGGGGGGGAGAGACTAACCCTAGTTTGATCCTCGGCAACGCTCATGTTCTCTTAGCACCACCAGGGTACTCTGGAGCGCTCACTCACAGTTTTGGCTTCTGTCACTGATTATGACTCTCCCAAAATGTTATCTGAGTCTTTATCTAGGTTCCTAATGACTGAATGCCTTCACAGAATCCTGTCTGTACATCCTGTCTGTACATCCTCCCCTAACCCTAACCCTAACCCTAACCCTAACCCTAACCCTAACCCTAACCCTAACCCTAATCCTAACCCTAACCCTAACCCTAATTCTAACTAACCCTAACCCTAACCCTAACCCTAACCCTAATCCTCCCCTCGCCTCACTTTGAAGGCTGTAGCAAAGGGGTGGGGGGTGGGTATCTTTCTCACTGCATCCTCATAGAATCTGGGGGAGTTATGCTTGGTTGTGTCACCTGGGACCCCAAAGGGCAGTGCCTCTAGGGTGGTGCTGGGCACATTGTGGGCAGTGTGTGTGTGTGTGTGTGTGTGTGTGTGTGTGTGTGTGTTGGGAGGGGGTGCAAAATCTTGACCCTTTACCGGCACGGGAGTATGCCTGGGTCCACTTCTGTATTTTAAATTTAACTAACCAAAAGGGAACTCCTTGAGTTTGCAGGGGTGGGTGGGTGCCAGAGACTAAATAAGTCCTGGTCCATATGTCACTGAACTGACAAACTTATTTTGCTACTACAAACATCCTCTCTCTGGTCTTCTTTTTACTCCCATTTCAAGAAAATTTTGCCTTTCCTGTGTTCTTGCTGTGTATAATGGTACATCTTCTTCCTACCCTATAGAATACATTTTAGGTCTTCCTCTTTATGGTCTAAACAAACACATTTTCTCCTGATGTTCTTCAAGGCTGGCAGGGTATCACATATACTTGAGACTCTTTCTTTTTTTTTCTTTTTTGGGTTACACCCAGAGATTTTCAGGGGTTACTCTGGGCTCTACACTCAGAAATTACTCCTGGCAGTTCTGGGGACCATATGGGTTGCTGGGGATTGAACCTGGGTCGGCCACATGCAAGGCAAATGCCCTACCCGTTGTACTATCGCTCCGGCCCCAAGACACTTCCTTTCTTGATCCTGGTAACTGGTCATGTAAATCTCCCTAAGTCACATCATTTCTCTAGGTCCCAGCATAATGGCAGGGAAATTCATACAGCATATTGCAATGGCATGGTGATACCATTGCAAAGCTTACACAGAGGTGTGTGATTATGGCATCTTCTTCCACTGAAATCCTTGATGATTGGGACCAAGAATATTTTCTTTGTTGTCTCTTCCATCACACTAACTTCATTATTCTCTTGCAATAATGAGAAAAAAAAGTGAGCCCCCCTCAATTACTTTTCTATATTGAACTTTCATTTAGTGGAAATTAACGCCCTGGATTAATCTCCAATTGTAGGCACTTGGTGATGCTTTTGCAGGTGGGAGGATGAGGACTGAGATGTTCTTTAGAGAGAATATGTGGGACCAGCACAAAGAGCACTGAGTTCCCACTGGAGAGCAAACCACGCCCATAAAATGATCACCAGATGGGCTAGGTTTTCGACAGATGAGCGCAGTAATAATTGCAAGTATTAAAAAAATTCCGAGAAATGGAAAGAGATGAGTGGTGGGAAAAGCAGAATAGGGTCACACTTAGCACCAAATAGGGATATGGAAGCAAATACTGGCAAGAGATCAGTTATTGCCACACCTGGCAGTGCTCAGGGCTTACCCCTGGCTCTATACTTGGGAATCGCTCCTGAAAGTGCTCAGGGCTTTCTCCTGGATCTGTATTCAGGAATCACTCTTGGCAGGGCTCAGGGGGTTTGTATGGGGTGCCAGGGATTGAACTGGGCTGGCTAGCTGCGTGTAGGCAGGCATCCTACCCACTGTACTCTCTCTAAAGCCCCAGCAATGTCTCATCTGATATGATTTTAGTTATTGATGGGGGGACTTGCAGGTGACTCCAAGGCTGAAGATGTGCTTTGCCTATGGGAGCCTTTGGTTTTATTCCAGCACAGCATGGTCTCCTGAGCACTGCAGTGCTGATCAAGTTTTGAAAGTGCACAACCATTTCTATTGGATGAAAGAGGTATTTGGGTATTTTGGCCTGAATCAAACACATGCACTTTGGATTTCCACCCACCTTTTTTTTGAGGGGGGTGGGAAGCACACCTGGTGATGTTCAGGGGGTCCTCCTGGGATGTGCTCAGGGACTGCTCCCATCACTGATGGGTCATGAACCCAGGGCCTCTTGTATGCAGAACATGTTCTGTCTCCCTGGAAACAATCGCCCTGCCCCTGTTCCTGTAATTTTTCTTGTTCTCGTCCTATGATCATCAGTCAATGTTTTGTATGTAGGCTGATAAAGAGAGATTACAGTGTCCTGCTTCTGGATAGAAACATTCATTTGTCTGGGATTTTGAAATTCATGTGAGCAGGGCCTGGGGGGGACTCACTCACGCTACATGCAGGAGACCTGGGTTCAATCCGTGGCTGCAAATATAAATACATAAAACAGGTGCAATGAGGTGTTCTGGGGAGTTGTCTCAACGGTGGAATAGCTGCCTTTCCTACCCAAGACCTTAATTTGAGCTTAATCTGACTCTGTCCCTTATTACCGAGAGCCCTCGCAAAGGACAATAGTGACAGTTTTGGAAAGCGGGCCGGGGGAAAAAAACCAGCGCTGTGAAAAAATGCAGTTGCTTGAGGTTGGTTGACACCATCAAGTTTCTATGGCCAAGATCAGACTCAGGAGGATACAAATTTATCACAGGAACAAATTGGATCCGGTCGTTTAGGGAGGGCTGCCACAAGGCTCGGGGCTTCTCCTAACCCAACACCAGCTTGGCCTCCTGGCAGAGTTTTTCCTTTTCAGGGAAAAATACATCATGTCGCACCTCCATTGCAGTAACACTCAACTGCACAAGCCTTTGCTCTTGCCACAGCTTTCACTCCCATACACAAACAGTGATATGATTTCCAAGAATTTCAGAAATGCCCTCAACGATTCCACAGCCTGGGGCCTAGGAGGGCATTAGCTGTGGAAGAGACCCGCTATGAGAGTGGCCTGCTGTGCTGAGCTGCCGGCCTCCTCCTGCTGGCCTGGTCAGCTAGGGCTAGCTCTACTCCAGCCTCCCACTTTCCATGTTTTTCTGATGCATTGATGGTTTCCTATGGCAGGAGAACAGGAAGATATTCATGAATAATCTGCCTTCAGCAAGGGCTGAGGCCCCTAGGTACTCCCATTCACACAGCTCCCAAGAAACACTGGCCAGAAAATTAGCATGAAAACATGCTTGAGGGGCTGGAATGATAGTACAGCAGGTAGGGTGTTTGCCTTGCACGCAGCCAACCTGGGTACAATTCCCAGCATCCCATATGGTCTCCTGAGTACTGCCAGGAGCAATTCCTGAGTGCAAAGCCAGGAGTAACCCATTTGCATCACTAGGTATAACCCAAAAAGCCAGAACAAAAGGGAGTGCCCTGACACAGAGGCAGGGTGGGACGGGGGGTGGGGGGGGTGGGGGGGGGTGGGAGGGATACTGGGATTGATGGGGGTGGAGAATGGGCACGGGTGGTGGGATGGGTACTCGATCATTGCATAACTGAAACCCAAGCACAACTTGTAAGTCTACAACTGTACTTCATGGTGTTTCACTAATAAAAAAAAATTTAAAACAAAACAAAAAAAATTAAATGAAAAAAATAAAAAAGAAAACATGCGCGATTCCTTTTTTTAAAAAATAGCTTTGATAACAATGAGCATATCACAGAAAATTTCTACAAAACTAGCTTTCAGGTGTCAGTCATTTCCCCAAGACCTTCCTCCTGCTGGGGTTGAAAAAAATCTTCTTGGGGGCCAGAGAAATAGTACAGTGGGTAGGGCACTTGCTTGGCATGTGACCTACCCACATTCAGTTCTTGACACCCCAGATGGTCCCCTATACCTTGCCAGGAATGATCCCTGAGCACAGAGCCATGAGTAAGCCCTGAACATACCTTGGTATGGCCCAAAAGAAAAAAATTCCTTTCACTTGAACTCCTTGGAAGGAGGTTCTTCAATAATATTATACACATTGGGATTACTTTCCTTTGGCTTTTTATGGTGGGGATAACCACAACTAGAGGTGCTTAGGGGACCACACAGTGTTGGGGCCCAATCCTGAAACTTCCTCATGTAGAATGTGCTCCAGCACCCCATCCCCCCAGAGCGAGCTCCCGGGCCCCAGGTTACACAGTGCAACAATGTACGGTGCAATTTGCCACCCAATGACGACATAATCCGCTGTTTGGTTTGAATGTGAGTTAGTAATAAAGAGTGCATAAGTCAAATCATTGTACTTTATAGGTCAGTAAAAATTTTTGTGATTACGAAATTAGATGATGCTAATGGTTAGAAAAAGTCAATAATAAAAAGCCTGTAAATTGAGGCCGGAGAGATGATTGTTCAGAAGGTAAGGTGCTTGGCTTATATATGACTTACCTGGGTTCAATCCCCCACATCACAGGTGGGCCTCAGAGTCCTGCCAAAAGTGATTCTTGGCAGAGGCAAAAGTATGCTCTGACAGCATGGAATGCGGTCCAAAACACCAAAATACTGTAGCACTGTCCTGTAGCACTGTTCTCCCATTTTTCATCGATTTGCACCAGTAACATCTCCATTGTGAGACTTGTTGTTACTGTTTTTGGCATATCAGATACTCCATGGGGAGCTTACCAGACTCTGCCTTGCGGGCGGGATACTCTTGAGAGTATTCTGGGCTCTCCGAGAGGGACAGAGGAATCGAACCTGGGTTGGTTTTGTGCAAGGCAAATGCACTACCCACTGTGCTATTGCTCCAGCCCAAATTAAACAATTAAAAAAAAACCCAAAATACTTTTTTAAAACTGTTTGTAAATCATTTTTAAAATTTTTGCAATACCGAGGATTGAACCCAGGGCACAAAGAAACCTGTACTCCGCTACTGAGCTATGTCTTTGGCCCGCTCCCAAAACACTTTCTTAAAAGTGAAAAAGAATTTCAGATTTTAAAAAAACCTACTCCCAAACCTTGATCTTAAAAAAAAAAAAAAAAAAAGAGGTAATCTGAGATCTTAGAATCCCTGTTTGTTTATTTTAAATTTTAAAATAAAGAGAAAGGACGTTAGAAAAGATTGTGTGTTTAAATAGTGTTCTTTGGAAAATGTCAACAACTTAAATATTTAAAAAGCTATTAACCACTCTGCAAAGAGACAGAAAACAATATCTTCTAGATCTGTGTCCTCAGCACACAGTTCGGAGTCAGAGTCTGAAACTGTCGCTACCCAAGAGACAGCACTGTTGATGTGTGCCTGGCACGGGGCTTGCCAGTTAATTTTGTCCCTGGAGAATGCTTTTGGGCGACAGAGTGGCGTCCTGGCTTCCCAGGTTGTTGCCCTGACAAACTGCAGTGGTGGTAAAGTCCAGGAGCCTGACAAAATCTCATTAATCATTTTAAATTAAATCCAACCTTCCTGTCCAAGCTGGCCAAGACGAAAAGCTCCCCACCCCCTCTTTCTAACAAATGAAAATTTCCTCAGTAAGGGCTTGGTATCTTTCTCTTGTTGGTCTTTAATTTGATGAGACAAAAATAAAATAAAACAATTCACTCTTCTAAGCCAGCAAACAAAACATTTGTCTAGATATGGTTTAAACAGATCAACCAAGTGTCTTTAAAAAATAAAACAAAGGTAGAATAAAAATACATGGAAAACTTTGGAGGAGAAACTATACAAGTAAAGCTTGGGACACCATTTATCTTTGTTTTCTGAAAAGTTCAAAGAATTCATTTTGTCTTATATATCTGGAAAACACATGATAGTCAACAATATTTGAAAGACAAAGTAAGAAGAGATTCCAGTATCTGTAAGTCTTTGAAATAGCTTCCTTTTTTTCTTTGATATATATTTGATATATTACATTCATATTTTTGCTTTGTTTTCCATAGTAGCTGTGTGTCTACAAATACATATGCAAACATTGATATTGTATAATATCATATCCTCTTAAATATACATTATTTATAGCTACTTTCCCATATAATTCATAAATATCAAGACCTCATAGTAATTGATCACGAGCATGTATATCTGTCTATGAGTCGGTGTTAGCAGGGTCTGGGATATGGTACATACTCAAAGATTCACTGGTTATTTGCTAAAAAATGACCTAATGTTCCATCTTTTTCTCTTTAACTAAAACAATAATGTGACGAAAGGTGTTCATGTTGCCTTTCTCTATTTTGGATTATTTCCCAAGGATCTGCTTGCAAAATGGATATATTCCTTTACAAATTCCTTTATAAACCTAGCTCCCAGAACCGCGCGGCCGCATTTGCAGCTGCGCAACATCTTATTATAACATCTTATTATCTCATTCCTACTTTGGACAAACTGGCAGGCTACCGAATGTAACCTGCCCACATGGCAGAGTTTGGCAAACTCCCCGTGGCGTACCCAATATGCCAAATACCAGTAACAATGATGGGTCTCATTCTCCTAAAGAGCCTTGAATATAGCACTTTTTAAAAAATCTCAGGGCTAGGATGAAGGAGACGTTACTGGGGCCTGCTCGAGGCAATCGACGAATAACAGGATGGTCGTGATTCATGATTCCCAAGGATCTGCTTGCAAAATGGATATATTCCTTTACAAATGATTGAAAAGAAGCTGCAGGAGTTATTAATAATGACACATACTTAATAATAAATTAGCACTTGATTTTGTTTCAGAACTTTAATTTTGCAGCCGCATCTGAAGGTGCTCAGGAGATACTCCTGTTACAGTGCTTAAAGTGGCTCTTGGCAGAGCTGGGGATGGAGGAGTAGGCACACATATCAGGGATCGAATCAGGCTCCTGCATGGAAAATATCTGCTTGAGTCCTGTGAGCCATCTCTCTGACTTCCTTAATATAAATAGTTAAGAAAAAATTCACTCTAAACACAGGAAAACAGATTCTAATTAGAATAAACAAACAAGCTATTATTTTAAATATTGAAATTCTGAAATAAGCTTAACAATAAAGTACCATATTAATGGGAAAACGCAAACATGTACAGAGTAAGATCATTAACTTAGATTCTTGAATTTAAAATGGTAGACAAGGCCGGAGCAAAAGTACAGGGGGTAGGGTGTTTGCCTTGTACGGGACTGATCCAGGTTCAATCCCCAGCATTCCATATGGTCCCCTGAGCACTGCCAGGGGTAATTCCTGAGTGCAGAGCCAGGAGTAACCCCCAAGCATCACTGGGTGTGACCCAAAAAGAAAAGAAAAAGTGGTATGTAATCTTAAAGTGCAGTGGCTGTGATTCATCCAAACATTTAAAATTAGAGATAAATTATTATCTAGAACATTAGCTGGAGCTTGATTTAATATCTTTAAAAGGGAACTCTGGATCTAGAGAGATAATACAAGACTTGATTGCAGTCTGATTGTGGGCACCACAGATGGTCTTCCAAGCCCTACTAAGAGTGACAGAACCAAGAGGAAGCCCTGAGCTAGTGTGACTCTAAAATCAAAACAAAAAAAGCAAACTCTAACATATCTTGATTTGTAAATTGTATACACTTGAAAACCTGGAGGCATTGATTTGGGGGATGTATTTTTTAAAAACAAAGAGTCTAGCTGTCTTTCTATATTCTTATATACAGACTGAATCACAACTAAAGGGATTCAATTGTGTTTACCGAGAACAGTTTCTCAGTAAACACAATTGAATTGGGCTCAGGTCTGTGTTAGATACTGAAAGATAGAAGAAGATTAAAGTTCCTGCCTGTGAAAACTAAGAAAACCATCCTGTGGAAGAAAAATCTGAGGCTTTTATGAGTTTGGGGTGCACTCTGCAGAAACCATGGGAAACCGCTTGCACAGTGTTTGGAAGTCATTCTGATATTGCTCCGGGGACCATGAGGTACCAGTGATGGAACCTGAACCTCTCACATGCAAAGCTATGTGTTCATCTGTTGAATTCTCTCTCCATCCCTCTGAGATGCTTTTAAAGGATAAATAGCATTTTGAGTGATAAATGTAGGAGTGGGGTAATCAGTCTACTCAAATATAACTTTATCAAGGCCCTCAAAGATTCTTCTCTCTAAATCATAACATTCTGTAATTTTTTATTATTCTAATAATCGTACTATATTTTCTGTATGTCTAACTCCTGTAATAGAACATGATCTTCTTAAGGTCAAGGACTGTCTCCAGCCTCCATATTCTATTGCAGTCTCACCTTGGCAAGTGACACAAGATGCACAGGAAATAAGTCAATCTGGAAATTTATAGGATTGAGTGATTTTAGAGTATTTCTGGTTACCCTATCAAATGGTAGTCCCAGAAGTGACTAGACATAGTGAAATAAAAAGAGAATGCCATTTCTTGGCTATTTTTGAATGTGAAAGCTTTGATTGGTGAGATAAAAGCAGATGCAGTCAAGAAATATCAGTGCTGAACAGGCGAGTCAGGGGAAAATATTAATATGTAGTGATGTGCAGGGGGTGGGGGGAAACTCAAACAAGTATGTTGAATAAAGTAATACTTGAGGGACTGGTGAGTCGGCGAGGGTAGTAAGGTGATGAGCTGCTTTTCATACAATACCCCAGAACCCCACAAGTTCCCCTAGGAACCACTAGCATTGATTCCTGAGAACAAAGCCAGGAGCCAGCTCTGAGCACAACTAGGAATGGCCTGGAGTCCTAAGACACTAATACCAAGAAACACAGGATTTCAGGTTTCAGTAGAGAAAAAGGAACAGCGATTCATCACGACGTAAGAGGAATGAAGAAGCATATCTCAGGAGCTTGAGAAGAAAAGCTTTTGGAAGGATGCAAAGCTTTGCTTGTGCTTGGTGCTGCCTAAGAAGTAGACTCCTCCCATGAAAGCTCAGGCATGTTTGAATCCACCTTTCTTCAAGGGGTTGAGGTCTTTGAGACCAGAAAATCACAGTTGTGCTCTTGATTTTTTCTTTGAAAGCCTGATCAAATACTGCCTTACCCACGTGTAAGCTGAGCTTTGCTGAAACCCACAAGAGGAAGTTATGGTTCAATCTGTCTACACCTTCCGTCCCACCTAAGGACCATGCTGTTGTAAGCTCAGAACACACCTCGTCAGCTGGGTGCTGCTAGAAATTCCCTCCCCCCACATAATCGTCAATTATGTGTTATGAGATCTTATTTTCTTTTAAAGACAAAATAAAAACACTTTAAAACATTTAGAGCCTAACAGAATCATCAATAGAGAGATTTCCTTGTACAAAATTCTGTTAACATTCTCACAGGTCAAATAGGGGTTGGGTCCAGGGTTTGATCTCCATACTGGGGTGTGTGGGGAAGAACAAAATTAGATACTTAATGAGTGTGGTTGACACAATACTAACATTCGCAAAACTCAACAAACCCTCTATCTTCATTCTTACTTTCATTTGCCATGTTTTCCTTCTGGAAAGCTGATAATCCCTTCTCTATATTTACTGGTAGAAGGATGATTTATATTACCCTTCAAAGTTCACTCAGAGAGCTGGAGGAAAAAGTACTTAGCAACAAGCTAGGTACTTTTCTGCACACTGCAAACCCAGGTTCAGTCCCTGGCATTGCCAGTGTGATCCAAGAACCAGAAACAAAAATCTCCTCAAGAAGTTTTTTTTCTCCAGGATAATTTTAACATATAACATGGATATTATATGATTATCAAGTAGGAAAATTCAGAAAAACAATGCAGAAAAAGATATTAAAGAATGCACATCCTGTAAAGGCAAACAAAGACTGACAACATTTGAGGAACGTTTAAAATCAGCTTAGGCCAGATGCAAAAGATCTTATGTGCCATTTCAAATGCATTTGAAATGGTAAAACCACCTTTATGTATTCTTGCAAGAAAACAGAATTAAAAATAATAATAAAAGTTTTAATTTCTTAGGGCCAGAAATGGGTTCAGTAGTAAATAAACCATGTTCCTTACATCCTTGAGATCTGAATACAGTCCCCAATACTACAAAAAATGAAGAAAAAAAAAAGAAAGAAAAATGGAATCAGAACTAAAGCAATGCAATTGCAAGTATTGAAAAATTGCTCTGGGCCACAATCTATATTGGATGTCAAGAGAGAAAAGAATTTAAATATACACCTTGCAAAAATTGAGAACTAGAACTGTTCATTTTTTGGTTGTTGTTTTGTTTTTTTTGACTATACCTGGTGATGCTTAAGGTTACTTCTAGCAGTGCTCAGGGGACCATATGGGGTGCCGGGGATCAAACCACGGTCAGCCACGTGCAAGGCAAACGCCCTTCCCACTGTACATTATTCCAGCCCCAAAAAGTAAATTTTTGTATAGTGCAGTTTTTATAACACATGGCATATGTACTGCATGTGACAGCTACAGGATGGCAGATGGGGGAACAGGTGCTCACTCCAACATGGCGACAAGGGTTGTCTATTTCATGTGACGTGGCATCATATTGGGAAAAGGATCGGCTAACTTGCCTCTCCTGATTTACACACGTGTCATTATAAACACACTGAAGCTCTGTACATTTCATTCCATGCAAATTTTATCTAAAATAGAAAATGAAGTATTTCTAAGTTCAATGATGTATTGGCTCCAAGTATCTGCATGGTATGTTTGATCCACAGCATACCACATTTGTGTGTGTGCTCACACATGACTGTGGCATACTGCAAACAAGTATGTGTGGCCCCCTGGGCACCATAACCAAGTGTGAGCCTTCTGGTCCACTAAAACACAGACAACAACAGGAAGGGAGCAGGGGAACTGGTCCTTTAGTAAGAAACACTTGTTGAGATCTTTAGGAAGGAAGCAATCTGATGTATGAAAGTATCAAAACACTGTGCTGACTGAAGGGCAGGAGGGTGAATTAACAAGTATTAAAATTAATGCACTAAAACTGAAGTCTATATAGGCTTGTCTATAAAAGATTTATTATCTTTTATGTGTTCAAAATAGGCATGGGCCAATGAGAGCTCAATAGGCAAAGCAGAGACAGGAAGGAGTAGCTCTAGAATGATAATGATGCTGGGTTTGGTCTGAAAACAGAAATTTTTTTACGGGGCCCCACCTGCTAGAGCTCAGGGCTTACTTCTGGCTCTACGCACAGGGATCACTCCTGGTGGGCTGAAGGGACCACGTGGGATAATGGAGATTGGACTGGGTTGGTAGCATGCAAGGCAAGCACCCTACTGGCTATATTACGGCTCCAGTCCTCAAACAGAAATTTTTATAATATTAAAAGGGCCAGAGAGAACGCATGGAGGTTAAGTCTCTTGTCTTCTATGTAGCCCATCTTGATTTTTTTTTTTTGCTTTTTGGGTCACACCTGGCAATGCACAGGGGTTACTCCTGGCTCTGCACTCAGGAATTACCCCTGGCGGTGCATATGGAATGCCAGGAATCGAACCTGGGTCGGCCGCGTGCAAGGCAAACGACCCACCCGCTGTGCTATCACTCCAGCCCCAGCCCATCTTGGTTTAAAGGCCAGCAATGACAGAGGGTTTCTCAAGCCCTACCAAGGAGTGACCCCTGAGCAAAGCCAGGAATAGTCCCTAAATGCCACAGGGTGTGGCACCAAGCAAAAAAGAAAAATGTTTTTAAAAATACTGACAATCTGTATTTGCAATCTATCAGAGCAGGAAAAGAACACAAAACAAAAATAAATAAATAGAAAATCAGAAATAAGAAAAAAAAAGAAAAAGTAGATTTAAAACATGGAGGTAGGGGTTGAAGTGATAACACAGTGGGTAAGGTGTTTGCCTTGCATGTGGCCGACCTGGGTTCAATTCCCAGCATCCCATATGTTCCCCTGAGTATCGCGAGGAGTAATTCCTGAGTGCATGAGTCAGGACTAACCGCTGTGCATTGCTGGGTGTGGCGGCCCCCCCCAAAAAAAATTAAATTTAAAAATAAATAAATAAAACACAGAGGTAGAAGGAATTGAGTAGATAAGAAAAAACTGATAAAAAGAAAAAAAAACAAAGACAGAAAGAAATCAAGAGGTGAGGACATGGTGCCACTAATTGGAAAATAAGAAAATAATAGTGTGTCATGACAACTTTGGCGTTTGAAACGGAATACATTAGTGTTTCAGGGGCTGGAGAGACTACTCAATGGGATGAACCCACGCTTTCCATACGGAAGCTCTGAGTTCCATGGTCACGAGGGTCCACTTGGCACTCGAGGTCCCCTGAACACTCCTGGGAGTGGTCTCCACAAACACCACTAGGTCTGGCTCCAATCAACAAGTTGTTTTGAAGTTAAAAATCAGATTACCATACAATTCAAAGTTCTGCCCAAGTAAACATGTTTTAGAATCATAGAAACTTTTCAGTTAAAAAAATATCTTTAACTTTCAAGAATTATAATTACCATACACTTAGTTCCTGAAAAACTGGTAATACATCATTCCCATGGTAATAGCACTAAATAAACACTGTCTGACACAGAATCTGATTGGGAAGGAACGGAAACTAGCAATCAGTATCTCAAGCAAGGGATTTTTTTTTTTTTCACTTTTTGGATGACACCTGGCGATTCTCAGAGGTTACTCCTGGTTCTGCGTTCAGGAATTACTCCTGGTGGTGCTTGGGGGACCATATGGGATGCCGGGGATTGAACCTGTTTTGGCCACATGCAAGGCAAATGCCCCATCGCTCTGGCCCTCGAGCAAGGGATTTCTACTCCCTAATTTTCTCCTTGACATTAGCAGTGACCTCTCATGTTGCGCCTCACTCCAAAACAGATGCTTTTCACTTACAGGAATTTCCAGGGCACTTCTGACTTCATGTAAAAATATTGTTCTTTATAATTCTGCTGCCAAGGGTTTTATTAGTAATGGTTCATACAAACATACTCCATCCATTTGCTCTGCATTAAGTAGTGTTTTCCCGTCACTCCCTTGGCAGAGGTAATGCTCATGTCTAGATAGCACAAGTCCTTACCACAATGCTTAGCACTTTAAGTTCCTTGGCAAGAATTTATGGGATGAATTAATGGACTAATGATCTAGAATTAATAATCTAAACAATCATTCACAGCACTCTTAACTGATCAGACATGATCAAAAATTATCAGACTAAGAGTTTAACTCATTTGTACATAAGCAAAGACCGATTACTGTTTGTTCTTATGGATGGAAATCTTACCTTAACGTATCTTGCCTTCCAAAATGATTTCAAGGATTTATTAAGATCAGGCTAACCCAGAAATTTAAAAAATGAAGAGCTAAGTATGAACATGTATGTGTCGGTTTTGCATAGTAATGTAGCAACAAATCAATACTCCTTTCAAAGTCCAAAGGAAAGAGACACTGGTATTGGTTTCATCTGAAGTTATTTGGTCAAGGACAATAATAATCATAGATCAGGATCAAATAAATTTCAGCACTCAGTTTGAGAGAAAATGAAAGATTTTAGTTAAAATCTTTACAATAAAATAATTATGATTATAAATCTCTTTAGTTAAATATGTACACATTACATGGAATTTTAAAAAAGAATGAAAATGAGTAAAGTTTTTCAGGCAAATCTAATGCACAAATATACCATCTCCTATCTTATCAGTTTAACATTCTTAAATAGCCATGTCAGACAATGGCTCTGCTTTGTGCAAAACATGATGAGCAAAATTAAGAATAATTCTGCAATATTCTTTAGTTCCCCAAGGAAATTATTAAAAAATAAAACGGTGAGAAGGAAAAAAAAAAGTTGTACACTCAAGCTTGATTGTATACAGAGGCTGGCATGCCCAGCACTAAGGGAAGCACGTATCTGCAGAAGAGTCCTTTAGTCTGAAGACAGAAGTCCAAAGTCCGAGCACTTGTGCTTTTAGGCAGCCACGTGGCCGATAAGGTAGATGTTGTCATAGAGGTGCCCTACGAAATCTTCACTGATGTTCTGAGCAGCGCGTCGGGTGTTTCGGATGAATTCTCTCTTTGACATTTTATTCTTCACGTGAGGGCTAGTGAGGTCTATGGAAAGGAGGATCAAGGAGTAGCACAGTACATAGACAGCATCTGCAAGAAAAAGGGAGGATTTCAAATTATTGGGAGGGGGGGCTTTAGAAATGTGGGCTGGGGCTGCAGAGAGATAGCCTAGCACATGCCTGGCACGTGGCTCGCCCCAGTTTCAACCTGGCATCAACTGGGCCCCTCCATGTGCAGCCCTGAAGATTCTTCCCCCAGCACCTCTAGGGCAGCCCCAGAAATTCCTGGCACACGGGGCCCTCCAGCACCTAATCCTCAGGCTCCTGGACTGAACATGTGGCCCAGCTGACTGAGAACTGGAGTGGCCCCGGGGCCACCTGAGCACCATTTATATGGCATCCCCTGTCCTCCCGCCCCAACTTGATTTTTAAAATACATACATTTGTTCCAAAGGCATTATATGGTGCCCAAAGATAAAGGGCCACCATTAAAATGTCCCCCATCTCAAGATTAGATCATGACTGAGTATAAGGTGTCCCTATGCCCATAATCTCACTTTGCCTGGGTCTGCCCCTGCTCTAACAAAGACAGTCAGTAGCATTGCACTGTAGCACTGTCCTCCTGTTGTTCATCGATTTGCTCGAGCGGGCACCAGTAACATCTCACAACAAATTGTGAGACTTGTTGTTACTATTTTTGGCATATCAAATACCTCACGGGTAGCTTGCCAGGCTTTGCCGTGCGGGCGAGATACTCTCGGTAGCTTGCCGGGCTCTCCAAGAGGGGCGGAGGAATCAAACTCGGGTCGGCCACGTACAAGGCAAATGCCTTATCCGTTGCACTATCACTCCAGCCTGACAAAGAGAGTCAGTAGTAATGGGCAAATGGATAACGAATCATTAGAATTCAATACGAACGTATTTTTTTTAATTCCAAAGAACTCTGTCTGTCTGTCTGTCTGTCTGTCTGTCTATCTATCTATCTATCTATCTATCTATATCATCTATTTTTTGGTTTTGGGCCACATCCAGCTGTGCTCTGGGCTTATGTCAGGCTCTGTGCTCAGGGATCACTCCTAGCAGGTCTCAGGGATCCCATGGGGTGCCAGTGATTGAACCCAGGCTGACTGTGTGCAAGGCAAATGCCCTCCCTGCTGTACTATCTCTCTGACCCCTTCAAAGGACTTTGAAACAGCTTTAGCAACTTATAACAAAAATCCATTCTAACACTTAGAATTTCTGATAGGCTTATTATTATCATTGTTTTCTTGGGGGTCTCCCCAGCAGTATTAGGGAACTTGAGGCAGGTCACTCCCAACTTTGCTGTTGGCAGAATGGGTTAAAAGTGAAAGTGTGAAAGTGTGGTGCTGAGGCCTGGAGAGCTACCCGCTGTGCTGGAGCGATAGCACAGTGGGTCTCGGAGAGCCCGGCAAGCTACCGAGAGTATCTTGCCTGCACAGCAAAGCCTGGCAAGCTCCCCGTGACGTATTCAATATGCCAAGACCAGTAACAAGTTTCACAATGGAGACGTTACTGAGCCTGCTCGAGCAAATCGATGAACAATGGGAGGACGGTGCTACAGTGCAGTGCATATTAATACTAAGTTGAGATCATCTATAATGGCAAGAAGTACTATGCTGGTAATAAAAGTAAGCTGTCAAAAACTCACAGGATTATTAAATTAAGATCTTCTTTGAGTCCTTAAAGATGCCAAAATATAAACACAATGAAACCCAATTTTTTTGTTTATCTATGGTCAGGACAATAGATCATGTGTAAGTATTAAAACTAACAAACATGATAATTGCTAGTTATACTTGTTATAGCTACTTAATACTTGCTACTTTTTTTTTGTCAATTAATGTTTTATTGAGGCACTTTGATTTACACAGTTATTCTTAGTTGACATTCAGGCATACAATGTCCCGGCACCAATCCCACCACCAGTTTCCCGAGGTTCCCTTCCATCCCAGCCTGCCTGTTTGACAGGAACATTTTTAGGTTCGGTTGTTGGAGTTTGGGTGTCCTGCTCTCAGCATTTCTGACTGCAGATTCTATATAGACATGCATCTCCCCTCTACACCCCGCGTGCGCTAAAGGCCCCCTACCCCCTGCTGCTTATCTTGGGTGTTCCACTTACTCCCACCCTTGGGTTTTTTTTCTTTCCCATCCTTCTTATCTCTTTTTGGTACTATTTTGGGAACTGGGAGTTGGGGGGTTGGGTCACACCTTGTGGGGTTTAGAGATTACTCCTGGTTCTGTGCTCAGGGATCACTTCTGGTGGGGCTCAGAAAGCCAAATATGATGCTGGAAATAGAATCCTGGTCAGCTGTGTGTAAGACAAGCACTCAACACGCTGTACTATTTCTCTGACCCCCTACTTGCTATGGTTTTTACTTAAAAAAATTATATTTAGGGGGCTGGGGGGAGTTTCTATTTCAGACTTTACTATTTTCGATATGGTGAAATGAGTAAAATTTGATTATGTGAAAGAAAATTTTAGGGGACCTGACTGTACCATACACACATACATAAACACAAACACGCAATAAAACTAGTTGTACTGAAAACACATTGTAGGTGAGGGAAATGAGCAGATGCAGAGCACATGCCCTACAGCTGAGGCACTGAGTTAATTCCCAGCTCCACCATCCCGAGTTCCTTCAGCACCCAAAATAATAAAGCACTTACAAAAATACGTATATAAAGTAAGCCAAAAAAGCAGTGTATAGAAGTTCGAGGTAGTTCTAAGTAAAAAGTGCCTTATCCAAAACATTGAAAAAAAATTCTCAAATTGTTAGTAGTTAGATTCACAAAAAACATCCGATACTCAAACAAGGCTAATTTTAAGGAACTGATAAAACTGTCTTTTCTCCCAAGGCAGAATGCTTTCCATAAATAAATGATAGCTAAGAAAACTAGCATCCATCATCACTGCTAGAAGTCATAAAACAAGTATCTGCAAATGCTGGCAGTGCTTTTCCCTGCAGTGAGAAAAAGAAAAAGTCTCCTATATGCCTATTTCTACCTGAAGGTGGAGTGGGAAAAGAAAATAATTCACTATTTTCTTACCAGGACTAAGGCCAAGTTCTCTCATTAAATCAGGGTTACAAGCACAGAATCGATGTGAGAACTTCGTTATAAGAGTTTCAAGATATTCCCCACGCTCTTCAGGGGCATGGATGTGACGAAAAAATTCTCTCAGTGCATTGGGTAAGAATTGATTTCTAAAATTATGCAACGTTACGAGGTCATCCAAGACATCTCTCCTAGGAGAAAAGAGAAAGACTCAGCTTTAGTTTACCTTTCTCTATTAAAAAGATTCATAAGAAAAGTCAGTCATTTTTTGGGATGGAAATATTTTATTATTATTTGCCACATTAGTCAGCATATAAGGCATACATAATTCTTAAATCTTCAAAAATTTCCCCTGGGTAAACTGAAATTAGTAGCTATAACCATAAATTAAAATAAAAATGAAGGTTTCAGTGTAAAAAAGAGTCATTTCTTCCTAAGCATCTGCTTGGCTAAATTAAGTAAGAAACATAATTCTTTATAATTTTTTTCATTATGAAAATAAGGAGAGTCCTCATCTTTCATATCAATCCACATAACCAGAAATAACAACTGCGATGTAACTTTTAAAAATTTATGAATACTTCTTCATCAAGAAAATTCTAATAATAATACTTTGTTATAAAATACTTCGACTCTTCTAAGTTCAACCATGATTGCATGAAAAATCTTTAATTTCTACCATTTGTTTATAGAAGGGATACAAAAACTACATTTAGTGGACCAGACAAGACTAGTACCTGTTTTGTAAACTATTAACATAAAGTCAAGCCAAAGCTGTTTGTTTACATCCTGTCTTCTTTTATCAAACAATGGAAGTTACAAGTGGCAGAAACAGAGAGAGAGAGACAGAGAGAGAGAGAGACAGACAGACAGACAGACAGACAGACTGACAGACAGACACAGAGAGAACAAACATGAAAGAGTTGGTTCTTTACTGAATCTTTACTGAAAAATGTGATGCTGATCATTTGGTACTTAGCATGTGGAGATAAAAAAGAGTGAATGACAGTATCTTTATGTATGTTTTTCTTTCTAGTTTGCTGCTGTGCTCTATCTAAACTCCCCCAAAGACAGGGCTTGTGCTTTAATGAACGGTGTACTCCTTATTCGATGGCAAATTCCTGGATTACAATGAATGTAAACAGTTGTTAAAAAGTCCTGATTAGTTAAATATTAATAATCACAATAAAAATGTAAACATGTGTTTGAACTATTCGCTAGATTAGCATGAGATCAACACTGAAATCAAGGTAGCTTAATGATGTGACATCCAAATGTTATCCTAATACTATTATGTCCACTTAAAACAATTAGGGAATTAGGGATTCACTCTATTGTACAATACACTATTAAATTACACATTCTTAGAAATTCAAACTTATATGTGGCACTTTGATGTAGTATCTACATGCAAACAAATACAAAAGTACCTTATGCCTTCAGGATTTATGAGTTTATGTCTGTAATTTGAATTAAATAAGACTTTTAAAAAAATATGAAGTTTCAGAATTTTTAGTTAACCTAAACCCAAATCTTTATGGCTAGTCATTAAGAAACAGGGTTTCCTCAAAAGTAGTGGATTTGTGTTTGCAATTACATAGATTCTGGGTTCCATTTTGCATCTGTACCTGGGCTAAAAACAACTTTTTTTTTTTTAAACAAAGCCAACTTCATCAGCAACTTAAAGCTTGTAAACAAATAACTTGAAATGAATAGAAATCTTTTCCTTAACTTTACTTAATTTTGCAGCTGGATGCCTGCCATGGAGCAGTCTTTTTTTTTTTCTTGACTGATGTGGTGCTTGAAACCTTCCCTCTGGAAGAGCCTGCCTCCCCCACCCCATCCCGACCTCCCTTCCAGCTTTTTAATTCAGTTTGACTGTTTACAACACACCAACAACCAAAATTCGAAGTCATCCTGCCACCAAAGAGTAAAACTTACTTAAAGTATCATTTAGCTACTGATGAAAAGTCAAAATACTCCTTACCTTTCATCAAGATAGATTCTCAGTTTTTTCCAATTTAGTGTTCTTGTACAGAAGATAAACTTTGCTATTTCCTTTGGCGAATCATCCAGGATACCCTTGGACATAAAGTAGTTCACTCCCTAAGACAGAAAGACAAATCTACATAAATGAAATTAGTCGTTATTTATAACTTCGACAATTAAGGCAACAGTGGAACAAAAGCTGATTTCCCTCTAGCATTAATAGACTTTTTATAGCTTCAACATGCACAACAAGCTCGAACTTGAACTGAAACTATTATATGTGTTGGATAGTTTACATGCAATGAAAGGTAGGAAATTCAAAGTTCAGTCTCTTAACAAAATCCTAATTCAATTTTCTGATTCATGCTAGTGAAAACTATCTATACAGACATAGGACCTAAACATGGGGGAGAAGGAGGAAAAGTAGACTTTAAAGCAAGTCTTGTCATAAGCATTCCTACTGTCTAGTAGGAAACATGATTTCTTGGGCAAGGGAGACCGGCTCACAGGGGTGATGAGTTTGCTCTGCATTGACCCCATGGCCCGGAAACTGGAAGGAGCAACTCCCAAGCACTGTTCAATGAGTAGTGGGGTATGAGCCAAAATAAAATTAAAAAAAAAAACAAACAAACAAAACACACCAAAAAACCAAAAGCAAACTAAAAAGGATCGTGATTTCTTAAATCTCATATTCTAAAATACAATTGCAAAGAAATAATTTCTTAGAAACAAAAGGAATCACCAAATGAAAGACCAATGCTTTTTATTCTATTAAAAAACAAATTTTGTTTTTTAAACATAAAGGGAACACAGTCACAGGCTAGTTTATGGGTAGTACAAACTTTGGCTTTTAAGCACTGCTACAGTGTAGCTCCAATACACTCTAGGGCACAAGAGAATAAGAAAAAAAAACAATTCAAATTTTTTTTTCAGAGGAGTTACCTTTGAATTTCCTTTTCTCTGCATGCAGTTTCCCAAGAAGCTTTATCTTAAGGTTTTACCTACTTTAGATTAAAATCAACAACAAAAACAACAACAACAACAAAAAAATCAAACACTGAAACCAATGTTTACTCAATTATGTAGAGGTCACATTCAAATAGATGTTGTATGCAGATTTGAATGTGTAGTTATTGAAATAAAAGTCAGGTGTGTTTATTTCAACTCAGTTATCCAGATACACGCATTCCCACAAATGCTCGTTTCTGGATAATAGCACACGGAGTGCAGGTAATTGGTCAAGAAAACAATGTATTATATACACACAACATAATGTTTTCATGCATAAGTTCCTTCAGTATTTTTTCTCTTTACACTTCCATAGTACTTAGGAATATTGAGAATTAAGAATTTTAAAAGCTGGAAGAAGTTTTAGCAAAGATGCTTCAATATAAAAATGCTCATAAAATTTTTAAATTAAAAACAGTTTAAAAGCACTTGGTACTGAGGTAATGCTTTTAAAAGGCTACAATTACCTGTAATTTATAATTCAAAGATAAGATTTTCTATATAAAGCTAATTTTATGAGCCATCAGGATTATATTCCTATAGCAATATCATCGAATTCTCATGTGAATTTTAATAGTAAAAAAGTAATGCTAGTGCACTGATTTTTTAAATACATATATAAAAAGAACAGAATGTGATAACATAAAACTTAATTGTCAACTCAATTGTAAGCCATATTTCAGACTGCATCCTGGATATAGCATGATCGAGATGGAAAGGCAAAGGTTTTGTTTGAAATGAGATTCTCAGCAACTGTCTGAGGGCACAGGGACCAGAGAAATAGGAATTTTTGTTCCATCCTTCCCTCCGTAAATTTAAATAATCGAGAGTTGACTGTATATTTATTGGATCTACTTAATAAAAAAAAACTTAAGTTAAAATATTCTCCCTCCAATTCTCCATTTTAAAGAATAACAATTTAAAAAGTTTTCCTTATGCTTAATTTTAACTGACCCAGAGAGAAGTCACTTAAGCATTATTTAATAGTTCTTTACTCATACCTATTTGTAAATCAGTATTTTAAGATACAAAACTCAGTCCAATACACTTTTTAAATATAAAAAATTTAAAACTCACTAAAATGATCCATTAAACAGTATAGAAATTCTCTAATCATACGATAACTGCCATTCTCATATCATTTGATATTCCTTGGTTATAAATGAATACTGGTGTTTGTCTCCTAGAAGCATTGTATGATACCTGTTTTTGAGAATTTAATCTAAAACTTAACTGCAGTTCTCAAAAATGAGTCAAAAAAGAGTCAGGATATGTAGGAAGAAGGTAAAGCTAAAACCCAATGAGATGATGGTTTGAAATAAGCCAACTCTTGATTTTATAAGGAAAGGAGGTACCAGATCCAAGACAAGGAATGCTCTTGCAAGGGATCACTTTGGTGGTGAACTAAGCGAAGAGCAAAGGAAGGAGAAACAGAAAAATGCACAAGCCAAGATTCAAAGGGCTGAGAGGCTGGGAAGCAGCTGAGCTGTGGTGTAAGCAAGGGAGCAGAGAGTCCCAGCCTGGGATCTGCCGACCAGCTGTACATTAATGCGTGGGACGCCCTGTTTAGTTTGGGGCGGGGGGTGGGGAAAGAATGAAGATCCCAGTGAGATCCCAGACATACCGAGTCAGCAACGTGTTTGTAATGGTGAGCGGAGGGGTTCCTCATGCAAAGGCAACTGTGAAGATGGGCCACCTTCATCCACAAGGGCCAGGAAAGGGAAGGCCGTAGCGTTCCCCATCACCTACTGAGTTCACCAGAACAACGTCCAACTCGAGATGAATTGGACAAAGTATATGGAAAAAGGAAATGAGGCTCTGGCAAGATTGCAGAGGAATCCAGGACTGACTGGACTATGTTAGGGAGCTCTGAGGGATGGAGGCGGATCCCTCTAAAGGAGAAACCTAGAAAAGAAGGGATGGGAAAAGGCAGAGCCACAAAGCTGACAGTCTGTGCAGCTTTAAGTGACAGTCTTTTTTTTTTCTTGCATTTTTGGGTCACACCTAGCGATGTTCAGGGGTTACTCCTGGCTCTGCGCTCAGAAATTACTCCTGGTAGTGCTTGGGGAACCATATGGGATGCTACGGATGGAACCCGGATTGGCTACAAGCAAGGCAAATGCCTTATCGACTATACTATTGCTCCAGCCCCCTAAGTGACGATCTTATGCTGACAAAAGCTGCACGACTTTCTCCTAGAAGAATGCACATATGCATTTTAAAAGTAAAAAGCACAGAGGGGAAAGAATGTTCCCCATGCTGCCCCAAGGTCCAAACTCCTCTGGGAATCCCCCAGGAGCACAGAAGCCTCTGAGCACTGCCGGATGTGTGCCCCTCTTGGCCTTCAAGGAAAGGGGGTTAATGCTTGGCGGGGAACATGGAGAGATTTGGTTTTGATGACTCAAGGAGACCAAGGTAGGCAGAGGGCACTAGACCTGGTGGCTGGAACAGAGAAAACAGTGACAGTTAAGGGTCTCTGACTGGAACTGAAGTCCAAGGAGGAAAGAAAACTAAGGGAACTGCTCAAGAACAGGAAACTGAGGATGACCCACAAAATCTGGAAATTGGAAAATGTATTAGCACAAAGGAGGAAAAGGGGCGGGGGCAGAGTTAAAGGGGGAGGAAAGGGAATGAGGGGGCCCAGGGAGATAACACAATAGGTTGGGTATGTGCTCTGCATTGAGAAATTCCTGGGTTTGTTCCCTGGCACCAGATGGTCCCCTGGGCCCCACTGGGAGCAACCCCCCAGAAACTGAGCCAGGAACAGCCCCTGAGTAACTCTGGTTGTAGCCCAAAACAAAACAAAAGAATCAGAGCATTGCATAAGAGCAAACTGAACAGGGCTTTGTCTTTTTTTGAGAGAGCACTTGTGAGTGTGGCTGAGGATTGGAGGATGTGGCTCAGTGGTAACCGACACGCTCTTCCATGTGTGACATCTGGGTTTGATCACCAACACCGCACAATACACAGATAAACATTTAAAGGCTAAAAATAGTCCTGGAGCCAGATAGGACAGCTGGTAAGGTGTTTGCGATTCATGTTGCTGGCTTGGGTTTGATCTCAGGCACTTTTTTGTGGTCCCCTGAGCCCTGGCAGGAGTGATCCCTGAGCACAGAGGCAGGAGTATGCCCCAAGCATAGCCAAACGTGGCTCAAAAAACAAACACAACATAATAATCCTTACATTTTGATAAATACAAAGCAAAATCATTCAGCTTAGACTTCTGATTTTTAGCCAAATGAGAACAGGTCTATTAACATCTATTAGCAAGTACATGTTCTAACCACAGGTACATGGACAACTAAAATCTTAGCATTTTTATCAAAAAACAATGCCAAAATTTGGATATAATACATGATACTCTCTGGATAAGGAAAGACAACCAACTTGTCAACAGACAGCCTCGCTACAGGTGAAATGAGAGCATCCCCATTTTTGTTGTTTGAAATCAAGAGTGACAGCATTTAGAATAATAGCCCTGATGCTCTTTTTTCTTTCTTAGAGCTAAGAAGAATAAAACCCATTTTTTTTAGATTTTTTGGGGGAGAGGGGGGCACACTCAGCAATGCTCAGGAGTCACTCCTGGTGGTGCTTGAGGGACCATATGGGATGCCGGGGATCGAACCCAGGTCGGCTGGGTACACCCTCCCTGCTGTGCTATCACTCTAGACCCATAAAACCCATTTCTGATTATTCTTGTCACCCTTATTTGCCCTTTTTAATCAAAGAACAAGTTCTCTATATGGTCGGGGGGGGGGGAACAAATAGAACTCGCACACATGAATGAACATTTATCTGGGGCTATATATTTTGGAAAACTGCAAGCCAACCCCCTTTTCAGCTGTACTGAGATGCACGAAGCTCTCATAGCAAGCATACTCAGAGAATGGCAGCATCCGTGGTGGGTAGCCACAGGCAGTAAGCAAACTTAGAACTATTCTGCTTGGTCCCTTGTACTTTTATTTCTTTTCTACCCACCAGGTTTTGCCTTATTTATTCCTTCCTGCCATTGTGTGCTTGTCATTCTACTATGGCCACATTCACCTGGAGTAGAACTGTCATGCAGAGCTTTCAATCAGAGAGAATTTAAGCTGTTCCTACTGATTAGACTCAATGTCCCAATATCGTGCTGAGGAGACAAAGACGCAAGCAGAAACTTTGGCCGTGCTTAAAGAGTTGTCTTGTTTTAGAAAGATAATTTTGCAAGATTTAAGAAACAAAGTGGGGGCTGGAGTTTGCCTTGCACACAGCTGACCCAGGTTCGATTCCCAGCATCCCATAGGGTCCCCGGAACATTGCCAGGAGAAATTCCTGAGTGCATGAGCCAGGAGTAATCTCTGTGCATTGCTGGGTATGACCAAAAAGAAAAAAAAAAAGAAGCAATGTTTCCTTTTTCTTGAGGAATTCCTATTTGGGCTATTCAGACTGTCTGCCCTTATCACCTAGAGGAAGGAAAAAATTTTCCCAAAAAAATTGGGAAAATTTTCTCAATTGGGAAAATTGGGAAAGAGAAAACAAGTGAAAATTGGGAAAGAAATGTGAAGATGATTTTGATGTCAGTCTAAAAGCTAAGCTGACAGGAGATTTCAGTCTTGTCTCTTTGCTAAGTACAAAGAGTACACAGTGTCTGGGCATACTTATGTAGGGGAAGTGACAGATGGTGTGAGAAGAGAGTGACAATATCCTGTAGCTAATTCACAAATACAGTGACTGAATAAAATTCAAGACTGAATAAAATAAAATCCACATCTTGTCTGGAGAATAATGATGAGTCATACTGTGGTTCTGGTTAATTGCTGTGAATGGGCAAGGATTTCTGCCTTCAAGAATAATTTATGGAGGATTTGCCAACAAATTCAGTACATGATGCTTAAGAGCTATTTAAGAACAGTCACACATATACCCCAAATTATTTGTTGCTAGATGTCAGTAGGTAATCTCATAAAAGAGAGAGGAAAAAGTTAGTCCTGGGGGCTTCCACTTGGAAATTCTGGCCAACCAGACCAAAGGTTCAATGCAAGAGCTGGAAGATGTCCTGTTATTCTGGAGTGAGAATGACTCAGCCCCAGGGGATGCTCAATACGCTTCAGGACCACAGCTGGTGGTGGTCACATGAAAAGGCAAGTGCCTTAACTCATGTACTATCTCTCTGGCCCTGTTTAAGATCTGAAATAACAAAAAAATTCCATTGATTAGAGTAATTCTAAATAGCAAGAAAGTCCTATCTGTGAGTTCTGATCTCCTCCAGAGTCACAATCAATGGGACAAAACAATAACTTGAATATGAAAGTACATCCTAAATAATAAATAATAAATAGCTATGAATAATGAAACCTGGCAATCATTTCAATTCTTACTGATAAAAGTTGCTGGTAGTTGAAGTCTAAGCTTCTACATCTACTTGTGGTTTAGAAATAAAAAGCAAACCCATCAAGAGATAGAAATAAATTATTGAAATACAAATAGTAATAACTGAAACCAAAGGAAAAAATGACACATCTAAACACTTGCTAATTTAGAATTCCTGCTTTTAACACACACAAGTAGTGCATGCGATAGAGTTCCATTGAGCTAAAGGATGAGGCTTACTGTGAAGACTGCAAGTTATAGTTTCATTGTATTACTAAGATCTCACATGCCTATATTTATAAATATATTTTAGCAGTAGCCCTGAAACAAGCAACATTAAAAACCTCCAAAATCCTGTCCCTGGAGGTGGTCCAGAGGAGAGATCTCATGTATGAGGGTCCAGGTCTGACCACTGGCATCAACAAATCAAACAACCAAAAAAGTTAACAGAGAAGCAAATAAAGACTGAAAAGGTGATTTCACTGCCAGTATTGACCCAGAAATTAAAATATCATTTATCCTGCCACTACTATAAGCAAGACACAATTGAATATTATTTTGAATTCCTAAGTATTACTTTAAATGTCCTCACAAAGATTAAACTAAATAGCACCATTAATGTGAAAAGCTACTGCATATGTGAAGGACTGTTTATCATATCTGATCACATTTTTAAAAAGTTTTTTCACTTATTTTGATGATGTCAGGAACTGAACCCAGGACCTCATATATACAGGGCAAGTTGTGTTACTGCTCAACCAAATCACTATTCCCTTCTCCCACCTCGAAAT
This sequence comes from Sorex fumeus, assembly GCF_029834395.1. NCBI lineage: Eukaryota > Metazoa > Chordata > Mammalia > Eulipotyphla > Soricidae > Sorex > Sorex fumeus. Next base: position 41,156,612 of record NW_026606081.1, read on the forward strand.
GAATTTAAAGGAAAAGGTATCCCCATTCGATGATAGAAGATTTGGTGTAACTAACACCTATTTTGCTTACAACTATATATTCAGGTGTCAAGGGCTTGCCAGAAGTTCAGAAGAGGAAGAACTGCAAGGTGCAGATCATTACCTGACTTTGGGGAGTGATAGTTCCTATAGTTGTACTGCGAGTCTAAGTATCAAGTAAGATATTTTTTGGTGAGCCCTGGGAGGCAATAAGCACTTAACATACAGTATTTCACTTCCTCTTCACTGCACCATCATAGCACTGTGACTGACTGCCTCCATTTTGCTGATGGGACAACTGATCCAAACGGAAGTTAAGTCATTTGTCCAATAGTCAGAACTACTAAGTGGAGAGCTACTTAAGGAAAAAAAAAAAAAACCTGGCGGATGAATGTTTGAATCTGTATAAAGCTTCCAACTGACTTTCAGGTGAAGCTATAAATTTGAAGATTTCCTGAGTTTAACTAAGGAGAAAAAAATAGTGTAGCAACAACTGCAAAAACCTGGAGTTGATAAAAAATTTGGCAGTCTGAAATGCCTCAAATCCTGAAACTCTCAGCGGTTTGAGTCACTAGTTTAATTAAAAAAAAAAAAGGAACATGTTAATTGACTAAGATTGAATTGCCAATGGCCAAGAGTGATCTAAAGAGATTTTCAGGCTTTGGTAGGATTCTAACTCGATTCTTTCCTCTAGTTCAATGTCCTAGAGCAATACGAGCTACTAATTTCAGTTTACTTTTTACCTCAGACACTTCAGATGTAAAATATTTACCTTAACATACTGATAAAAACAAAACATATGAAACAAGAAGTTTGATGAACACATTAGAATATTTTAGGTATGAATCTCTTTTTTCAATTAGATTCCGATTTAAAAAGGGTTCAAGGAATGTGATTCGCTTTGGAACTTCTAAAAAGTTTATTTTGCATCCACAATGTCCTTCAGTAGACTGACTCTAAGCTATATATACTGGAATGACTTTTGGAGATGAGCAGAGGGTGGACATGATACAGTACATTGTATAAGATACACTAGCACTGTATAAAAGCGGACCCTAACAGAGAAGCAAAGCTTTCCTTCTTCACTGTAAAAACCAACATATAGGGACCAGATAGTACAGAGGATAAGACACTTCCATGCATGAAGCCGATCCAGGTTCAATCCCTAGCACTGCCTACAACACTCTACCCTCCTGCCAGGAGTGATCTCTGATTGCAAAGCCCTGAGCACAGCTGGGTATGCCCTCTGCAAAAGTAAAGGAGTTCATCTCCTTGTATAATAAAAAGTTCCAACTCTCTAAAGCTCACACAATGAACGCATCCTGGATCCAAATGATTTGCTTCCACTGCATTCTTCTCGGTGTGCTATTAGCATCCCTCCACAACTGCAAGATGGCTGAAAGTTAGCCAAACATTCATTTCTTCATACATTCAAGTCCAGAAGTGTGTATGTGCTCATGTGAAGATATGGCCCCTTCAGTCACTATCCAAAGTGACATGATCTCCCCCAATCACACAGATCAGCGCTGGATGACATTAGCATCACTTGGCCCAAAGGGAGGAAGCTTAACATGAGTAACATGAAATGATATATAGGCAACACTTTTTTTTTTGGATTTGGATTTTGGAACCACTACAGTGAGCAGTCCCGGAGGTGATGGTGGGTGAGTGGCAGGGGAGTGCAGTGCAGGGATCAAACCTGAGCCTCCTACATGAAAAGAATGCTTTCCTGTCCCTTGAGTCATCTCTCGGGCCCCTGTATTCAACTCCTCAGGGTGAAAATGGAGTCAGCCGCTCTAGAGTAACACTCTGAAGTCTTGTCATGGCAGCTACACCTGGCAGAGGCTGAAGGCCACGCAGCACCCAGGGCCTGGCATATGCAAGGAATGCACTCGGGTCCTCGGGGTTATCAACCTGGCCTTGCCACTGTGGCTAACAAGAAATTCCCTTTTACTAGAGGATCTAGTAGTAACAAGGCCAGAAAGACAGCTGCTAGACAGGCTTTGTGTGCAGCTGGTTCAAGTTCATCTCTGCCACTGCCAAGAACTACTCTTGAGCACAGAGCCAGGAGGAGCCACTGTGCACTGCGGATGAGAACCAAACCAAAAACGAAGCAAAAAGTGAAGAGCGGTAAGGAACTCTCAGACCTCTCCCAACTTCTACCCATAGTCTTAATTTTTTTTTCCTCACTTGGTGCTAGGAATTATTTCCCCTGATAATGAAGCTTAATTACCAGAACTGCAACATAATTTACTACCATCATAACTTTTTTTCTTTTATTGTATCTGTCTGCTCCATGGTGGAACTAAAATAGAAAAATCCGAATTGGTCAGAGTTTTCAACACATTCCTCCTCTAGACAATACAACCTCTAAATTAGCAGAGTCAAAACATAAGGTAAGTGGGATTACAACTTTGCAAATAGCGGTGGTAGCCATTTTTTTTCACTTTCAACTGGACTTTTGCTTTCACTGGGAAGCAAAAGTCAACATTCTTTTTTTTTTTTTTTTTTTTATTTCTTGTCTATTTTTTTTTTTCCCTTTATTTTATTTTATTTTTTTTAAAGTTGTAGATTTACAATTTTTTGTGCTTTGGTTTCAATTATACAATGATCAGATACCCATCCCTCCACCAGTGCCCATTTTCCACCACCATGGATAATATCCCTCCCACCCCCATCCCCCCATCCCCCCGTCTCTGTGGCAGGGCAATCCCCTGTGTTCTCTCTCTCCTTTTGGGTGTTGTGGTCTGCAAAAGAGGCATTGAGTGGCAAACATGTTCAGTCCATAGTCTACTTTCGACATGCATCTCCCCTCCTGGGAGGATCCTCCAAACATCCTTTATTTGGTGCTCCCTTCTCTATCTGAATAGCCCTTTCCTCTAGGATACCCGGCTGGCCTCTAAGTTATGGAGTAATCCTCCTGGTGCTGATCTCAGCTATTCTTGGGTATTAATCTCATACTTTGTTACTTTATATCCCCCAGATGAATGCAATCTTTCTATGTCTATCCCTCTCTTTCTGACTCATTTCGCTTAGCATGATACTTTCCATATTGTACCACTTGTATGTAAATTTCATGAAAAGTCAACATTCTTAAGGCCTATGGTAGACACAAAAATAATGGTGATGCCCACCCTCCTGGGGTTCTTCTGAAAAAATATAAGTGTGTATGGTTGGTTTCACTATGAGATCCTTTGTTCTTACAAGCCTAAAACCCCCATCCTGATACAAGCAGGGAAAAACACATCCTGCAGGTCACAGCTCATTAAATATGGAATTATTTTAGGGAGAAGCAAAGTGGAGAATCTGAATAGTTCTAAATTAGCTGGCCTTCCTTTTGCCCCCCACCCCCCCCCCCCCCCGCCCCTCCGTCCTTCTCTTCACAAATTATATACATCCTAGGCTGGGCGAGAACTCAGAGACAGAGTGGTCCCAGTTTCAAGTATCACTAAATCAATCAACCATACACATCTTTTGCTAACCTAGAAAAGTTTTTTTTTTCCCATGGGAAACTGATGTACTTTTATTAGAAAGATAAAGGCAAATTTCTAGACTTATAGAACATTAAATATCAAAAGGGAACACACATTGGTCAAAAAAACCCAAAAAACCCATATAGCAGCCCATTGCCCTTCCCTGCGAATATTCCTATGTTACAGGAGATATTAAAATTTTATAGAGTTCATGTACAGCATGAGATACCAAGGATATAAAGATGAATCATTAGTTCTAAATTGCCTGGCATATATTTTTTGTCAATGTAGAAAAATAATTGCATTTACTGCTTCTTTCAGATGAGCTTCCACACTATACTTCTCTTAACATACTAAATGACCACCAAAATACAGAATATTAACGAATCATATCAAAACTCAACTCTCAGGTTATTAATTTTTGGTGATAAGTACTATCTACCAAAAGAAAGAAAGATTAAATGACTATAGGCCCATAGACTTTCACTAGTACAAAGAGCTGTCAGTGAACTCTCGTATCTTATTCACTCGGTATAAATGTCTGCTTATTTAAAGACACAAACTAACTTACATATGAGAAATATGAAGGAAATACACTAGTATATCTCAGAATACATTGCCTCAAGAATACTTTACCTCCCAATATTCAAAAAACACCATGTCAAATAAATTATTTAATAATACTAGACACAACATCTTCCTCTTGGAGATAATTTGCAACAAAAGGATAAAAAGCTCTGAAAAGTTACTCTGTAAAAAAGTCAACTAACCATAAGCTACCATGATCAAATGTAGTAGGTTTAGGAATTCCTTTGACTATGCCTATTATCCATAGAATAATTATACCGAAGGATACATTTGGGAACGGCTTATCTATTCATTTTGAAGATATCAATGAGGGGTTTTTATTCATGGGGTGGGGGGGGAAGTTTTGTTTTTCTTAATCATTGTTCTTGTGCTATAAAATAATGGCAATGAACATCTGGCTGCTATATGCTGGAGGAAAATGTCAGCAAGATTTAATATCTGAGATATTCAAAAGAATTAAGTAGAAACTCCTGAGTTACTTTTTCTAATGGAAAATTCCTACAAATTTCCTGTTTATATTTTAGATGGTCCAATAAAAAATGTTATCATGAAGATAAATTCTTTACATACTTCCATCTGATACATAGACATGGGTCAGATTTAAAATCTTTCTCATAATAGATTTTATCCCAGATTGTTAATCCAGTAAAACGCATAAAACTATATGCATGTGGTTCTATCTGAATGACTACAGGAAAAGAATACTTAAAAAAAGTTTTTACCTGACCCCAGTGATATTAAAAAAAGTAACTGAAAGCAATTTTGTACCACCAAAAAAAAAAAAAGAAGGAAAACAAAGAGTTAAACCATGTTCACTACCAATTTTTCACAGTCCAAATCTTCAAATAACTGTCAAGAAAATGTTCAATACCAAACAGAGCACAGGGCATAGAGCTTACTGATTTACAAGTAAAATTACTTTCTTAGACTTCTGCCAGAGTAATAAGACCAACACACTTCACTGGTACATGCAGGGGGAGAATACAGCCTACCGTCGACAGAGGTTTTAGCACATCCCTTTACCAGAATGTGATTGCCTGCCACAAGGTACACAAGCTCATGCACAAGATCAAGACTTGACATATAGCTGGGATCACAGTTTCATGCATATCACGACAGCGTGCCAGATAATCGTACCCCGAAGTGTGCAGGTGTTCGCCCCCACCCCATGAGCCACTGGCAGCAGCTGCTGTGGAGTTTGGTTACCCATATCCATGATATGCACGATGTCCTTTGGAGAATCTTGTTCCCTGTGGCTGTAAGTATTCTTATTTTTATAATATTTTAATGATGCTTTGCTATAAAAATGTTGTACAGAACTAGAAATTATGGAAAAGTAGACTGTTTACAATACTGAACAGTTATATACATAATCATCTCAGGTACTTACAAATCAACACCACTTACATTTAAACATATCATAAAACAAATTTACTTCTTAGGTTTAAATGAAACCAAAAATACATCTGATGACAGTGTTCCACTGAGTGGGTAAAAAAGGGGAAAAAAAAATCCTCAGAAATACTTTCTGATTTCCAAGCTTCTTTCAAAAATTTGGCCTGTCAATCTAGATGTGGTTAAAGTATCAGCCATATCAGTAAGTTCTCTATAAAAACAGATCTTAGGATAATTTTCACATTATTTCAAATTTGAAGGTCTGACTTAAATAAACAACTAAGATGATAGTGATTATTTATAACTGATTATACATGAATTGTATTAGTCAATGAAAGAAAGTATCAAATAGAATTATAACATACTTTCTTTTCCCCGTGCCTACATGTAGTTCACAATGCCTTTTGCCTATTTATATCCTAAGTGAATTTTGGTAATGATAGAACTCTATTTTGTTATCTGGCAACACTTGCTAAATTAAAAATGTTCTTGAAAGCACAGAATCAAAATTCTGGAACCACATGTCATTTTGAATGACTATGTCAATGTCTCTTGGCAGCACATATGGCCCTTTCAGAATGGTTCAATACTCCTGGAATGCTCCAGAATATTCTTTTAAGCAGGCCAAGGAGTGAAGAAACAGAAAATACAGCCAACTCTCAACAACCCTGGGAGGAAGGATGGAAAAGTAAAATCTAAAGATCTTGTTTTAATTAATAACCTCAATCTCCTCACAGTAAATATTTCAAAGTTTTAAAATCTTGTTATTATTTTTTTTTAAAAAAACCTTTAATTTTGCCTCTTTTCTCTGCTCCCCTCCTCCAAGCACTAGAGAAGATACTAAGAACTCTATCATTTGATATATGCAGCTGCAAAGATGGAAACCTACTTTGTCATCTACCTCTCTTCATTTAGATATTTAGAAGTACCCACATTAAATTTGAGTACATGATGATTTATCTATATTCTCATCTTTGCATTGAAAGGACAGTTCTATAGCTTTCAATGCTAAAGAACTGGGATTCCTTTCGCAACAAGTGACTACTTACCATAACTGATATCAGCAGTTACATCCAACTTTTCTGACCTTAGAAATCTATAACCCAGTACTTACCAAGTTACATTTTCCTTAGAAGGGAACATTTACGAGTGATATGCATTGAAGATGACAGTTTTACTAAATTTCAGTCATATCCATGACAGGAACCAGAACGCCTTTATAAATTGGGTATAATAAGAAGGGGGGGGGGGCTTGTAAGAGCCGCTGCCCAACTTGATCCTTTTGTGGCTCAAGTGAAAAACCGGACTGTTTTGTCTCAGTTCTAGTTCAATAACCATCATCCAATAAGCCTAAGAGATGGATGCAAAACTAGACAGCCTACTGTATACTGCCTGTGCTGTGGACTGTTTCAGTTAGTAATAAGTAATAGTTGAGTCTAATGAGGAACAGTGAAATCTCTGAAACCATGTGGTTGGATGCTCAGAGAACTGGAGCCTAATTTCTCACAGAGAGTAGGTATCACCATGGTATATGACTCAACACATCCCTACCTCCTAATGCTACTACCTCATATAGAAAGAACTTGGAATTGACCAAGAACAAGGTAAAAGCAAGGGTAATTTCTGACAAAAAGCATTACTGAAAAAGCCATTTACCGTAACATGTATTTATTCTACTTCTAAGGAAAACCTATTAAATCATATAGTATATTGGTTTTATGACTTAACACGTCCCTACCTCCAATGCTACTACCTAGTATAGAAAGAACTTGGAACTGACCAAGAACAAAGTAAAAGCAAGGGTAATTTCTGACAAAATGCATCATTAAAAAAGCCATTTACTATAACATGTATTTATTCTACTTCTAAGGAAAATCTGTTAAATTCATATAGTATATTGGCTTCCATTGCTTAGTTTGATCATAAATCATTTGATGTCACTGAAAGTATTCATCTGTTATTCACTGAAAGAAAACACTGAAACACAGATCAAAGGAAAGAATACTCTCCTTTGAACACTGTATCAAGCTGCATAATACATACTTTGCCGGGTTTAATTGATAATGTGTACCAAGACACCTTTGCAATGGTGTTACGTATAATTTTACTCCTTGATCAGAAAAATCTGATAAAGAGAAAAAAACTTAAGTAAAATAAAATCTAATGCTTATGTTTATTTATTACTTATTCTTTTGGATTTTGGGTCACACCTGGCAGTGCTCAGGGTTTAATCCAGGCTCTGTGCTCGTGGATCACTCCTGGTGGGGTTTTGGGGACCATATATAGTTCTAGGAACTGAACAGGTCAGTCGCGTGCAAGGCAAGCATCCTACCCACTGTGTAATCTCTCCAGCCCCTAAAATCTAATATTTGAAATATGCCATACTATGTCATAAAATCAATATTTCTGCTTAATGTTCCCTATTTTTCATGGGAGAAATTTTTCTAATAACAGTGAAAGTCAAGACTAAAATTTTTTTTTAATTAGGTAATTAAGATACTATCAGTTAAATTTCTCCATAGAAAATAATCTTCACAATAGTAGCAGTTTTGTACTATTGTGTGGTTTCCATCACACAAAGGAATTCCGGAAAACATTTAAACATTTGAGAATATGAACCTCTTTCAAGATGAATTGTGAAGAGTGAAATAATTAAAAAAGTGAAAGAATGGTCTTAAGATTTTGGTCATTCGTATGTAATTTGAAAAGAAATGCATTATTCAATATCCAACCCCAAACTTACTCGATTTTATACAAACAGTTTTGTCAGCACAGAATTAGGGTGTTAAAAAGCAGCACTTAGCATTATAATGGGTTGCAGACTAACATTTTCCCTGTCCCTCTCTCTAGTGAAAGACCATTATAAAGAGGATGTAGATAGTGGGAAGGCATGAGCTTCACACGTACAGTCAGAACCCCTGTACGACTGCCTCTGGCTCTCCAGCAAAGCAGCATCATGACTACAGAGAAAGAATAATCTAGGAAGTGAATACGGCAGATAAAATTCGGTGAGCATATTTTTTTTTGGGGGGAGAAGCCTCTCAGGCAGTGATCGGAAAGACTGAGCTGTTCCCGGCCACTGCTGGCCCAGGTGTGGTGGCCTGGCACTTCAGTGCTCAAAGTCCAGCAACGTGGGGCTCTCGAGGACTCTACGAGGCAGTGAAAGTTGGGGATGGGCCTGTGGTACCGAGGATCGTACTATGGGACTCCTGCAAGTCAGGCCCTGTGCTCCGGCCTTTTGAACTGTCCTCCCATCCTAATGAATGTCCTTTATGCCCTTTCTCAGTCTGCCAGGTAGGAAAATCTCAATCAGGTAGAGAAGAGCAAGACCCTGTGTCTGTGGAAAGATTAGAATGTGCCATGGCAAGGTCACAGAGAAATGACCGTCATGGAGACATACCCCCAATACCATGCTTCACAGTGACTGGAAGGCTTATTTCAGGGCTGGAGAGACGGTCCAGCGGCCCTGATTTGAACCCTGCACCACATGGTTCCCAAGCATCACCAGAGGTGACCACTAGCAGAAGGTGAGAGTAATCCCTGATTATCGCTGGGAGTGGGCCCAGATAGACTAACAAAGAAAAAAAGGTCCATTCAAAGCCATGTTCTTTTACTCTTAGGTTTATTATATTGGAAAATTATAGCAACAGCGAGATAAAGTTTGAATGTCATAAATATTCAGGTTCTTTACTTACCTCATCTGGATTGGCATTGAATGTGAGGCTGCCTTCATCCAACTGCATATACAATTTCCTAAAAGAAAATCCTAGAGGTGGATTCTTATTGTATATAGAACAGTGACCCCAAGTGGATTTACACAACCTGTAAAAGTAGAATAAATTGGTTACATTGGATAAGTAGGATAACATGGTTACATTTGAGTTAAAAATGCATATATGTGATAAGAAGTACATAAAATTATATAAAGTATGTTTCATAGTTATAAAATTAAGATTTTAATTATGTATTTATTTATAAAGTACTTATTTTTTAACTACAGTACAGTATACAAATACCCTTAATTTAGCAGCTTTGCTAGCACACAAAGACTAGTGTTTGTGAACATGGCTGAAGCTAAGCATAAGGTATTATATGGTATATAGAAATTATAATACATATGTTAATAAGAAAAAATAACATTTACCAAGTGTCCACACATGCCAGACATTATTTAAAGCATTAAATAATAACTGGCCTAATCTTTTAAAGAAATCCTGTGAGGCCAGATCTACAAATAAAGAATCAAAGAAAACAAAGTTGCCTAGTAAATTTATGTAGTGGTGAGATCTTTGAAATCTCAAATAAGATATGAAACATGATCTATAGAAGAACATGAGCTCTACTGTCCAGTGAACCTGAATGGGAGAACAAGACTTTGAACAGAGGAAGAAACTTTAGGACTTACTCCTGGCTCTGCACTCGGAGATCACTACTGCCAGTGCTTGGGGAATCATATAGGGTGACAGGGATTGAACCTGGGTTGGCCGGGTGCAAGGCAAACACCCTACCTGCAGTATGAATGCTCTGGCCCAGGAGAACATTTTTGTTTTGACAACATATATTAACAACAGGTAACAGAATTCCTAAATTATAGTACCAAGTATTTATAGTTACCTATAATTACCTAATTACCTTCAATAATTACCTCAACAGAAATTAAAACTTAAAATTTCAATGTGTACCACAAAAGCTGTGAGATTAAGCATAGGTGTTTTAAGGGACTGCCTCAAAACACTGGTTCTTTATAATATTCCAGTGCATTTTTGTTTAAGGTCTATAAAATCTAAAAGTCTATACTGCAGAATAAATTGTTGCAGATCAACATAGCAGCTCCTAGATCTTAACAGAGGTGTGTGGTTATTATTTAAAAACTAAAGGCATATTACATTGTTTAGAAATTCTAGATAGACACTATACATCACAGATCATTAAATGTAAGTACATTATCGTAAAGAGAATGAGAATACTAAAATTTTATTTTGATGTGATAGCACAGCAGGTAGGGCATTTGCCTTGCACACAGCCAACATGGCTGACCCGAGTTCGATTCCTCCGCCCCTCTTGGAGAGCCTGGCAAGCTATCAAGAGTATCTCACCCGCACGGCAAAGCCTGGCAAGCTACCCGTGTCGTGTTTGATATGCCAAACACAGTAACAACAAAGTCTCACAATGAAGACGCTACTGGGCCCGCTCGAGAAAATTGATGAACAACGTGAGGACAGTGACAGTGACAGAATGTCTCAAAGTTATCTGATTTTTCTATTAAAAAAATAAAGAGATAGGGCCAGAGTGATAGTACACTGGGCCTGGTGCTTGCCTTGCAGACGGCTGACTGGGGTTGGATCCCTGGTACCTCATATGGTTCTCCTGAGCACCAGCAGGAGTGATCCCTGAGTGCAGAGCCAGGAGTAAACCCTGAGCACAGCAGCATTTGGCCTATAAACCAGATAATTTTTTTAAAAAGATAAACATTCAAATAATTTCACTTTCTAATATTCATTATTGATTTCTACCACAAACTTCTTAAATTTTATTTATTTTATTTTTGGTTTTGGGGTCACCTCCAGCCACACTGAAGGCTTACTCCTGTTTCTCCGCTCAGACATCACTCCTGGAGGTATTTGGGGACCATATGGGGTGCTAGGGATCAGACAGAGGCTGGCTTATGCAAGGCCAGGGCCTTAATCCCTAAACTATCTCTTCAGCCCCAAGTCTCTCATTTTTATATGCAAACAACACACAGAAAAGCAAGAAAAATGTATTGAAACCACAACATTGAAAAATGTTAGGATTGGGTGTGAGAGATAGTATAGGAGTTTAGGTGCTTGCCTTGTATGCAGCTGACCCAGGTTTAAGCCCTGAAACTGTATATAGTCCCCAAAGTGCCACCAAAATGACTCCTGAGCATGGTCAGGAGTCAGTCCTGAGTACAGCTGATGTGGCCTCCAGCACAAAAAAGCAAAAACACAAAACCCATTGAAACCCAAACAACAGGAAAAGAAAATTGCTAAGAATAATGGGAAAATATATAATTAAATGAGACTATCTAAGTTGTGCATTTAGATTCTTAGATAATTTTTATTTCATCACGGTCACGGTCCTCCCGTTGTTCATCGAATTGCTCGAGCGGGCCCAGTAACGTCTCCATCATGAGACTTGTTGTTACTGTGTTTGGCATATTGAATACGTCACGGGTAGCTTGCCAGGCTCTGCTGTGCGGGCGAGATACTCTCGGTAGCTTGCCGGGCTCTCCGAGAGGGGCAGAGGAATCGAACTCGGGTCGGCCACGTTGGCCGCTTGTAAGGCAAACGCCCTACTGCTGTGCTATCGCTCCAGCCCAGATAATTTTTATTAATTAATAATATATTTTAAAACATCAAGTTTAATAAATTTCTTTCCTAATAATTTTCTTTTGCATCATTTGAGCAGCCTTTCAAATCTAATCCCATAGATGTTGATTTATTACTAAACTATGTGAAAGGAACAGAACGTCTCAAGACAAGTATTCAAAACATTCAAAGTTTAAGACCTAAGCTAGTCTTCACAACAACTTAGCTCTTAATTAAAAATAACTGCAGGAAAAACACACAGGAAAATAAACCAAATATAATAATGAGGTAAACAATCTGTATTTCTTTTAGAAAAGAGAAATGTAGATTTTATTCTCCATTCAAGTTTACATTCTGGTTGAGTTCAGATAAGCTTAGAAATAAACATTTCTTTTCTTTTCAAAAAAATACTAAATTGTTTTCTGGAAGTATTAGAATGAAGTAATTATAAAAAAAGAATGAATCAGTTTTAAAGTATTTCCATTTCTTCTTCTAGTTCACAGCTATAATTTAAATGCAACTAACAGAATTTCCTCACATTTCTGCAGAACATGCCCTATGACAAGACAATGAGACAAGAGACTTATGATTTTTGTTATTTAGTGGTTGAGGAAAAAAAAAACATATTATTAACATTATACTTCTGCAGGGCTAGAGCGACAGCAAAGCAGGTAGAGTGTTTGCTTTGCAATCAGCCAACCCGACCGACCTAGGTTCAATTCCTCCACCCCTCTCGGAAAGCCCGGCAAGCTACCCAGAGTATCTCGCCCGCACGACAAAGCCTAGCAAGATACCCGTGACGTATTTGATATGCCAAACACAGTAACAAGTCTCACAATGGAGACGTTACTGGGCCTGCTTGAGCAAATCGATGAACAACAGGAGGACAGTGACAGTGACAGTGAAAATTCTGCGGAATCATGAAGCCTGAGTGAGGAATGTCTTTGTCAACAAGACATTTTCACATTTGGAAATTTGGCAATTTAGATAATTCACCATCACATTTTCAGTTTGAAATTAAAGTTCCAAGAATATTTTTGTTTTAGTTATGTTGTACCTTCTTATAAAATCCCATTTTAAAATAATAAGACTTGGGGGAGAGCAGAGAGATATCAACAGAGGGTAGGCTGCTTGCAGATCCTTATTTAATTCCTGACCCTGAGCCCTTCTAGGAATGATCACCTAGCATGGAGATAAGAGTAATCCCTGAGTGCCACTAGGTGTGACACCCAAACCGAAATGTAAATAAAATAAAAAAAAAAATGAGACTTGGCAAAGATGCTAAAAAACAGGTCAGTTTTTCTATTGGGCAACATTTTCAAGATTCAATTCTATTAGTCTATACAAGAAATCACTTAGATTCTACAAAACAGATTATTTTCCATCTAAAGTTCTCAGATGTATAACTTAAATTTGAACTGTTAGAACAGCTGCTAAAATTTCTATATCTACTTTTGGTTCTCAAATCTCCTTAGTATTATTTGCCTACTTTATTGATGAGATGGCAACTAGAAGAAAAAATAAAGTCTGAAATATTTATCAGTTAACATTTTAGGCGAAGAAGTATACTTCTGATTTTAAAAAAAAGTATGTAAATAAATAGACACCATCCACTCCATTTACCACCAAGGAAACAGTGAGGTTTGGGGAATATTTTGTATCTGGGGACTGTTAATCATTTTCATTCTTCACACAGGAAACACAGCAGTGTGAATTGTCTCCATTTAGAATTCTAAATTCTCTTTTCACACCTTGCATTTTCAGAATAAGATGAAAAGCTATGCATTCTAGTGAATGGACATACCTTAATTGGTAACCTCTCTTCTAATTGTAAATCCCATCATTTTCTTTCTTCTGGGGCACTATCCATGACTGTGCTCTTAGCATATAGTTAAGTACTGTGGCGCTTAGCCTGGCCCATTTCAATGTCAGGGTAGCTCACAGCTTGCCCTGGGTCTATCAGTCACTTGCTGCGACCCTGCTTTTGGAGTGCTAGGAACTAAGGGCAACTGAGGCTTAAATCAAGTAAATATGGGTGTCCAGGAGTAAATATTATTTTGGAGTCACATAATCCCCATGTTAACATAGCATCAACTGTCTTGTGCCTATACAAAAAGGACACTGCTAAATAAACCATACAAATGAAATAAAGAAAAGAGAAAAGCAGGTTAGGATTATTAGTGCCTGGTGGAATTGGGTATACCTCAATTGCACTGTTGTGGGAGTGACTCAATAAACCTAAGCTCCCTGCAGGAGCAGCAAGAACAACCCAGTGCTATCCAATAGGGATCACTGGGCTCACTCCCAGCTCCGTGCCCAGGGATCACTCCCAGAAAGGCTTATAGATAGGTCCAGGTGGGGTGCTGGGGATTGAACATGTGTCTGCTGTATGCAAGGCCAGAGTCCTACCCTCTATTTATTGCTTGGGGCACTTGTTTACTTTTTCTGGTATCACATTTTCCTAGGAAAACTGCATCTTTACAGACTTCAAAAAAGAATTTTTTTTTAAAGCAATATAGTGAAACATCTCATACTATTATAGCCAAGTCTATTGAAGCACGAGGATGTCAAACAGAACCTGAATCCTACAGGTGAGCTCCACTTACCCTTGCCAGAGAAGTTCGTCGTTGGCAAGGTCCTGCCAAACGCATGAGGCTAAGCAGAGGTCTGTGGCGTTCAGGTAGGAGAGGATGGTGAAGCTAAGCTCGGGAGGCAGCATTTCCAAGTTGATGAACCCTTCCTGCTCCTTCGACTTCCTGGCCTTGAGGAGATGATAGAGATCCATGCCCCCTTGCACCTGCTTCCGGTGCCCGCTGCTGGGGATGGGGCCCGCAGCTAGTCTCCTGCTCTGTTCCCTGCTGAGGTAGCCTTGCTCGCTATAGCCGTCCTGCTGGAGCTGCTGGTTTCTGGCCACTCTCCACAGCCCCTGACCCATCTGCAAGCCTGGGAGAAAGAAAGTGTGGCAAGACATTAAAAAAAAAAAAAGCAATCCCAAACACACCCAGCAATTCTTGTAGGAAGCTTTCACTTAATTAAAATTAAAATTCCTTACTGAAACGTGTTTTATTAAAAAAAAATTTTTTTATTTGAATCACCGTGAGATAATTACAACGCTTTCATGATTGAGTTTCAGTCATAATAATCAAACACCCATCCCTTCACCAGGGTACATTTCCCATCACCCATGTTGTCAGTATCCCTCCCTACTGTACCACCTGCCTTTCTGACAGGCACTTTCCTTCTTACTCTCTCTCTCTACTTTGGGGCATTATGGTTTGTAATACAGATACTGAGAGGCCATCATGTTTGGTCCTTTGTCTACTTTCAGCACACATCTCTCACCCCAAGCGATCTCTCCAACCATCACTGACTTATGCTGGAGGAGAAGGCAGTTGGGATAGAGAAAGGATAGGAATAGTGAGACGCGTTTTAACACTGGTAGTGAGAGTCTAAAGAACACTTGGGATTGTGGAAAAACCAACTGTGAACAAAAAGAACTGGTTTGTGCAACACCTTGATCCCAGTTAGCCAGCTGCCTTTAAAATCCCTGGGGAACATGATCATTTTTGTCCCAAGTGGTAAAGATCAAAATGCTCCTGATGTCCCAAAGGCGCTTCCAAACGCTAAATTATGTGGACTCAGGCGCCAGAATAACATACAGCTCTGATCAGAGAATGCAGGATGTTAGTGAAAAGGCTTCTAGGCTCTGCTTTTTAATCAAGGTTCAGGGTAAGCTAAGCTAAGCCTTTCTAACCAAGCCCTCAGAAGAGGAACAGCTGTTCTACAAGCTTTCAGTTGAATTCTTGCCAGTCTACAAGTATATTGAAGACTGTAATAAAATGTAACATAGGCCCCGAAGTCTAATTCAGAAACCTTATAAATTAGACACCTAGGAGACAATGATAAATAGCTCAATACGAACTACTGAGTTTTGTGGTTACTTGAAATTTTAAAAAAAAAATCCACATTTTAGATGTATTTTTCATTTCTTTACCATACATCCCTAAAGAATGCTGAAAATGCTCGAGAGAAGGCAGGGGACAGAGTGCTCCAGGGTCTTCCAACATCAGTGGACCTGGAGCAGCTGTACATTAATCTGTTAGGAATAATGGACTACCTCAAAAAATCAAACATTTAAAGAAGTACTGGCTCGACCTCCTATTTGACCTTGGATCTAAAATAAGTAACTTTGCCTGGGCAAAGAAATCCACTGGGGAAAAAAAAAACAAAATCAGAGTTTCATTTAATGCAAGTGGTTATTTAGATAATACAATTATTTTCATGATCAAACACAATATTCTTATTTCTATATATCCAGCTAGACAACTAATGTGTGAGTGTGTGTGTGTGTGTGTGTGTGTGTGTGTGTGTGTGTGTGTATTTCAAAAACTAGACACTCTGGAAAAGTGAATCTCAATAAATTTTGCTGTACCTATCTCACCTGACTTTAAATGAAAATTTTGGGGGCCTTCGGAGATTCCTTAAATGGCGGACATGCATTGAACCCAGAAAACCAGATTTGGTCGCTGGCAATGTATGGTCCCCAAGTACTCTCCAGCAGTGGTCCCTGAGCAATGGGTCAGGAGTGACTGCTGAACAAGGAGCAAAACTTCATCAATTAATTACCGTTTAAAAGAGAGAAAGACAGATGGCCCAACCCATGAGGAGCGAGGTCTACGTGGATAACTCAATGAGGGACCCAATTCCTGGTCCAAATGGCTCCCTGAGCACCAGGATGGGTACTGAAAAAACAAACCACTTGGCCTACTTTCAGTGACTCCCCAGTTCTCAGGGGCTGGGACTGTTAAAAAGACAAACAGAGTTGAGGAGACAGGTCCAAGGCCATAGACACTGGAGCCACGAGTTGGATCCCTGGCCTGGCACAGTGTGCCCAATACCCAAGACTCATTATTCCCAAGCACCTCCCTGGGGATGCCCCTTGAGCACCCCCTGGTGCGGGCCTTCCAAAAATACAGGTTTAATGAGTTGCTTACAAGAAGGGCTAATGAGACAGAGCAAAACAAAAGGCAATCTAATGTGGTCAGTAATTTTGAAAAATATTAGGAATAATTAGAAAGCTGGGTTGAATTCCAAAGAATGACAATGTAATTATGAAAAGTATTTTACAAGGCACAGAGCACAAGTCCTAGCAGATTCACTGAATTACTGACTAGTTTGGAGGATGGCTGCTGTAGCAGATCACCTGTGGATTAAACAAACAAGCAAATGAACGAGCAAACAAACAAATGGAATGCAGATAAGTTGCTAACTTTTATTCCTGAGAGTTTCAACTGCTTCCACCTGAGCCACTTAAAACATATAGGGCTGAAGGCCTGGGGAAGGCGGTGAGTGGTGTATGAACAGAAGGAACTTATCAGTGAATTTCAAATGTGGGAAATCTGTTTTCACAAAGAAGTCACAAAGATAAGCTTCCTCCCTGAAACACATACCAAATTAGTGATGTCTGTCTCTAAACTTTGGTTAAGCTATAATTAAATTTTACATTTCAATATAGACTATTAAAAGAACAACCCAGAAAAATCAAGCCAGACTGAAAGAGCTCCTTGCAAAACACATCTGACTAAGAACGAGGGTTCAACAAGGAGCCATTGCTATACATCCATTTGAATGACTGAGATTCAAACCACAGACAACACCAGATGCCAGGGAAAGTGTGTGAATGTAAAACAGCACTGGCACTTTGGAAGGCAGTTTGGCATTTCTCACAAAACAAAACCCACTTTTACTATCTGATTCAGCAAGCAGACTCCTTGGTATTTACCCAAATAAATGGAAAACTTCTGTCTACAAAAAAACCCAGCATACAACTGTTTTAACAACGTTCAGTATAATTATAAAAACTTGCAAGCAACAAAAATTGCCTCCAGTAGGTGAGTAGAGAGACTGTGGCAGATCCACACAATGGACGACCTAGCAGTAAAAAGGATGGGCTATCACGTCATGAAAAGATATGGGGGCTCAGGAAGGGCATAGAACTAAGAAAAAAAGGAAAAGCATGACCTGAGCCGTAGTGGAGCAGGTAGGGTTTTAGCTTTGCACGTGGCCAACCCAGGTTCCATTCCTGACACCCAGTGTGATTCCCTGAGCACAGAGTCAGGAGTAAGCCCTGCGTACCATGGGTGTGGCCCAAGAATCCAAAAGAGAAAGAAAAGAAAAAAATCTCAAGAGATGACAGAAGGTATGATACCAATGCTTACATTTGAGAAAGGACAAAAATTACAAAAATAGCCTGCTTCGTTAACAGAAAGATACAGAATGTCAACAGAAATGTTTAAGCGATCTGAAGTTTGATTCATGTTCAAATGTACCATGTGAGGACTGGGGATCATTCAAAGGGCTGCACAGGGCCCTGGGTTATGAATTAGGGGCAATGCATGGCCGCCCTAACACCACTGTCTGTGGCTCTCGGGTCTCTCCACACAACAACCCCCCAAAATTAAGGCCAGGGATGCTGCTCAGCAGCCAAGTTCAAGTTCTGCAAGCATGAGGCCTGGGTTCCTCATCACGAACAAACAAATGCAACATGCCAAGTTTCCTCATAAGTTCTTACCCACACTTTACCTTTCAAGACACACAAGCATAGAGGTGTTTCATATTCATTGGGGCCATTTCTGTAACTGAGCAAGAAAATATCCAGAAACCACACTGACGGATAAGCATGCTGAACATCTTGTCCTTTTAGATAATACAAGCTGTTCTTCTCATTTGCTCTTTGCCATTTATAGGTGAATAATCAAACTGGGTAATGATGATGCCCAAAGACTCTGTATTTCATTACCAATTCCTATCCATTTCCACTGTAGCATCTTCCTGGCAGCAGATGGTTTGGCTTCTGTGTAACTCTCAGGGATGTTGCTAGGACACAGGTCCAGGGTGATTCCCCTAAGGCTCTGGACCATAATGGGGATTGCTTACACTGAGCACTCTTAATGTGATTCAGAAAGCCTCTGGATGGTAGAAAGGAAAGCCAGCATCCGATCCATTCAAACAGCAAAAACCAAACCCAGGGACTCAGCTGGGAGAAGGTAGAAATTCACCAACACATATTAGCCTAAATTATGTGTACAGCCCCCAAAAGCCTTGCCAATTACACATTTGAAAAAGTCCCGGTTGCTACACAATACCATGGACGGCGTCGAATCAGGCATGGAGGGAGTCTAGTGCTGGTCACTAAAGTCACACAGAAGAGCTTAAATCCTGAATCCGCTGCCAAATGGACAGAAGGAAATCTACTAGATCACTCCAAGCTCTAGTTTCTTCCTTAGTAATATGGAAAAATAATAATGATGACAATCAGTAAAATGAAAACAACAGTCATGGGGTGGGGCAAAACCATTCTCTTAAAGTCGAAAAATTAAGCACCTGGCAGAACCTATTGAACGATGCTTGAATTAGCCTCTGTTCTGCTGGCTGCATGAACTCATCTGTTCATGCTGATACTTGCTATGCTTTGTAGGGTTCGGACATTCTTCATAACCTTTAGTGACATGATCGTGTTGTAAGGGAATTCACTTTGTCAATCTCACCAAAACTATCTTCAAGCAACAAAGCAAAGAGATCCAATTACTGAATGTCAAAACGTGCCACAATTAGGTAATCACCTGAAATCGCAGCCCAGACTAGGAGTTCAGAGCACTTTGTATAGTTTTCCTGGCAATCACAGTAATGTCGAGACAGAAAGAAGGGCACCAGAATGGAGTTTCTTTATTGGTGACTTTCCCACAATACGCCGAGGTACAATGAGGCAGGAGAGGCCTCAGACAGGACTTTGAGAAGGCCCCTTGTGTCTGGGAACCTTCATGGTGGGTACATTCATTCTACATCCCACACAGATATTTATTCTGCTAATTGTTTTGGTGGCCTAGGTCCCCTTCCCGCCAAGGTAACAGGTGGGTTTGGAGCTTCCTGTTCCGTTCTGGTCATCTTTCTGATTTATGAACTCTGCCCAGCTCCAGGATGGGTCACTCCAGAGTTCCCACCTGTGGCTGCCTCCCTGCTCATCTGTGCTTAGCTTCGTGCTAATATTTTTGTATTTCCCATCACTGCAACAACCCAGCAAGATAGGGTGTTTCTTAATTCCAAGGGTGCAGGGAGAACAGAGCAAGAACTGCAATGTAACCCTGATGGATCACATTGTTATGTTTTTCCTCATAAATGAAGTTTTATGAAGAAAGTTTTACGATCGCCCGGTGCGATAGTATGGCGGGGAGGGTGTTTGCCTTGCACACGGCTGACCCAGGTTGATCCTTGGCATCCCACATGGTCACCCAGTACCACCAGGAATAATTCCTGAGTGCAGAGCCAGGAGTAACCCCTGAGTATTGCCAGGTGTGACTCCAAAAATCAAAAACAAAACATGAAGTTTATGTATATCAAGAATTAAACAAACACAAACATAAAGTCATGAAAAGCAACTTCTAGAGATGAAGAGACAGCTCATGGCTGAGCCAGGCTGTGCACCACACCAGACGCCTGGGTTAGAGACTCAGTACTGCATGTTCTTTTTTTTTTTTTTTTTTTTTTTTGCTTTTAGGGTCACATCCGGCGATGCACAGGGGTTACTCCTGGCTCTTCACTCAGGAATTACTCCTGGTGGTGCTCGGGGGACCATATGGGATGCTGGGAATCGAACCTGGGTCAGCCACGTGGAAGGCAAATGCCCTACCCGCTGTGCTATCACTCCAGCCCTACTGCATTTCTTTAGTAGTACAAGTGCAGGATTGAAAAGAGACCTTGAGAACTACTGGGTATGCCCCCTCCTGTTTCCCCCAACCAAATGCATTGAAAAGGAACTGCTTTATGCTTCACATTTCTTTCTTTTTTTTTTTTTTTTTCAAAACTCAGCATGCCTTACAAGAAATAGTGTTAATAGCAAGGTCTGACAGGCAGGTCCTTGTGCTATCATTAACAATCTATTAACACGGAGACAAAAGAGATGGAAAGATGCTGTGGTCTCATGTGGCATTTCAAACTCTGAAACAGGTGCTCAGATGGAACAAATCAAAATTTGATTTCCGTTTTAAGGGCTAGAGAGATACCATAGTAGGTAAGGCGCTTGGCTTACATATGGCCAATCACAGAATCACAGTTTGCTCTCTGATTGGTAACATTTGGCCCCTTGAGAACCACTAGGAATAATCCTTGATCAGAGACCCAGGAGTACGCCCTGAGCCCAGTCCAGGTGTGGTCCAGAAAAAAAAAAGCAATCAAATCAGCAAATACTTAATCAAATAAGGATACAAAAATTAAATTACAGTGTTTTAGGCAAAAAAAAAAACATTAACTTGAATCTAATTCTGAGATGCATTAGGCACCTGCTGGTTTTTGTCCGTTGATCGTATGGTTTTTTCTTCACAAGTGCTAGTGAGGGCCATTTTAAACTTAGGAAACTAAAATCCACAGCCTACAAATCCAATATGTGAACTGAATCTTATCATTAAAAAAACTTGCTATTAAAGGATATTAACTTAGAAAACAAATAAAAATAAGCAAATAAAAAAAGCAAATAAAAATCTCCGCATTGTGGGATCCAGAATCAAGAATTTTTAAAAATTCTTTGAGTTTAAGTCTGATGTGTACTTGCAAGTTTAAGAGCTATTCTGTATTTGTAAGTGTAGTTGGAATAGCAGATTTTTCGGAGAGAATAGAGTTCTGAGTGAAAGAAGTCCACAACATTGAAGAGTGGCTTGACCACTGTACAAAGCTATCCTCGGTACCAGTTTTGAAGAATGAATTTTAACTTTTATCTTATTTGTAGAGGAAAAATAAAATCTTTTCAATTAAAAACAGCAATACGAGAATTGCTTCCCTAAGGCTTTGGGCTTAGTGTAGTAAACAGATCAAAAAACATTACCAGATAAATGCTCAGAATACAATTAAGAGAAACAGCCGAGAGACAACACTATGGGTAAGGTGCTTGCCCTGTATGCTGCTGATCTGAGTTCGATCCCTGGAAAGACATAAGGTCACTCATATGAACACTGTCAGGAATGATTCCTAAGCATAGAGACAGGAATAAACCTTGAGCACCACCGGATGCGGACACCTTTGAGAAAAGAAAAAAGAGATATGCAGTTGGATGCCTCAGTCAAGAAAAACACCAAACAGTAGGATTTATTTTTGATGAGAATCTCTCTCTTTATTTGCAAGGCTGGGGATCAAAAACTACAGATCTCACATATGAGAGGTATGTGCTCTACTGCTGGGCGACACCTCCGAGCACTATTTGTATTTTAAAGAACTTTTTTCTCCCCCAAGGGAAAAAAATAAACCCCATCCCTCTAACTTCTGGGGTATGAAGATTTAAGGTTTGGCATTCCTGGCTGCTCCCTCCTTCTGTACATGGAACTATGCCCACAAACTTTATGTACTATTTGAAAACAAAAAACAAACACTGTCCTCCTGTTGTTCATTGATTTGCTCGAGTGGGCCTAGTAGCGTCTCCATTTTGAGACTTGTTGTTACTGCGTTTGGCATATTGAATACATCACGGGTAGCTTGCCAGGCTTTGCTGTGCGGGCGAGATACTCTGGTTAGCTCTCCGAGAGGGGCAGAGGAATTGAACCCGGCTCGCCCGGGCTGGCTGCATGCAATGCAAACGCCCTACTGCTGTACTATCGCTCCAGCCCATGAACTATTTAGTAAATCAAATTTTAAGCAGTATCACTTTTGTACTAGAAATGACCATACATGTCATACTTTATACAACCGCTCTAAGGTTTCTTAGATATTATTTCATGTTATTGCCACCACAACTCTCATAGGTGGAGATCAGCGTCCGAATCTTTGAGCTGAGAACAATTGAGCCATAGAGGTGTAGTGGCTGTGTGTGGAGTAACAGGGCTGGCAAATGAAACAGGCTGGTTGAAAATACAGGTTGGTCGGAGTCTGACGCTTTTGTTCCCGGTTACCACACCTTATGCCCAGAACTGTTAAGAGCTCCCAGATGGCACAGGCAGCGTGCCATCTGCTTCTTCATCACTGGCTCTCATCTCCCGTCACTGCTGCTCCCAGCTGTGGCCTCTCTTTCAGGCTACTGGGGAAAGCACCCAGCTTTGATGTGGAAAAAAAAATCTAGTTGAAACTAACACAGAATCTGATTAGCCTGTAGTATGCAGTCCTTATTTTCCGCTTCGGGGAAAAAAATGAATTCTTAAAACCCTGTGACTTAAGAGTGAGTAAGAGTTAAAGGGCTGGTCCAGGTGAGGCCCTTTCCATTGAGGTCATTTTACCTTTGATAGCCACCCGGCCAAGCCCCTTTTCATGGTCATTTTTACTCCTTGTGGTTTGCCCATTTCATAGAGAACCTGATAATTAGGGGGTTTATTATCTGAGTGGTCATCAGCCAAGTTCTAAACTTCATTCATTTGGGATCTGACATTTGGAGGGACGACATTTACACATGCTGGAAAAATACATTAAAAAGCAAATTGGTATAATTACTAATACTCAAAGTACATAAATAACTCTGTTTGGCTCTGTATTGCTGGAAATGCTATGGTATTTCTAATAAAGTCTGTGCCGTGGGCCCACTTCATCTATATGCAGTACAGGAGTTGGCTTCCTACCCTAGGAATTGGGAGGTGGGGGGCACACGGTTCTCAGGCTGAGTCACGATCGTGTTCTTTTCTGGAAAAGGAAAAGTCAGTCCCAGATTTTAAAAAGGATTTTCTAAATTCCTTGCAGAAAGGAATTCCAGGAGAAGAGGAATAGTAAAGTGAAGGTTTTATTGAGGAAATTAGGAGAGAGACGAAGAGTGCCATAAAGAAAAAGAAATAATACACTATTATAAAAATAATAATAAGTTACTGCTCAGGATAGCTAAGCAACTCCAGCAACAATCTAGGCACCCTGAGCTGGAATCTTGGTGCCCTCTGAATGGAGGGAGGGGAAGAGAGAGAAGAGCAAGCATGCATCCCGGGCTGGGTGGAATGTGGCGTTACAAAGCTGAAGGCTCTAGAATGTGGAGTGCGAGCGGCCCAGAGAAGTCCCTTTGATAGGCCCTTCCCAGTTACCTTAGGACTCTCGAAACATATCACGAGTCCAGAGCGCTGGCTGATACAGGTCCAACCCCGAATCAAAGTGTATTCTAAAAATCAAAATAAACCAGTTCTACTTTTGCGGCTGCAGAAAAAAGAGATCAGATTAGATTCTGCCCGGTAGCACTGTAGTGTTGTCCTCCCGATGTTCAGTGATTTGCTCGAGCGGGCACCAGTAACATCTCCATTGTGACACTTGTTGTTACTGTTTTTGGCATACCAAATACACCACGGGCAGCTTGCCAGGCTCTGCCGTGCGGGCAGGATACTCTTGGTAGCTTGCTGGGCTCTCCAAGAGGGACAAAGGAATCGAACCCGGGTGGGTCCAGTACAGTGGTGAAAATACCTATGGAAGAAAAAGCTCTTCTTTGCAAATGTCAATGTTTGTCTGGGGGGGGGGTTGGTGTTGGGGGCTACTATGGCTCAGTGCTCAAGGGGCTGCTCCAAGTACTCAGGATGGGCCCAAGGCCCTGGAGGTGCCTGCCTCAAACCCTGGGCTCTTAGCAGGCAAAGCACATCAAGTTTTTGTTTTCAAGAGTCATGTTCTTCTCAAGCGGGAGAAAATAGCTCAGAGGGCTGGAGTGCATGCTTTGCATACAGCAGTTCTGGGTTCAGTCAAAAGTACTCCCAGGAGCTAAACGAGCCCCTGAACCCCTCTGGGTGTGGTTCCAAACCCACAGCAACATGTTGAGTGTGAGAACAAATAAACAAAAACACTGAGTGTATACAAAAGAATAATAGACAGCATTTGATTAGCACGAGGTTTATATACCCATTATAAGCTCTTTTTGGTGCCAGTCGGTTCTGTGGGCTGAGGACCTGCTTGGCACCCAGGAGGTTTGGGTTCCTTGGCACCACAGTTAGTGAGCATCACCACAGGAGCAACCATTGTTGGAGCTGGGGGCAGAGCCCCACCAGCCCCCACCAAACCAAAAGCACCCTGCAAAATATCAAGAAGTTTTCATCAAAATGTCCTTAAGTCACAAGTGCAACATTAACTGAAGTACTATTGTCTAAGAAAAAGATCATTGTCCCACTGCTTCTCCTCATTCCAGGGCACTCAAGTATTCAAATATAACTGAGGATAGAAAATAATGGCTGTGCGGGGACCTCATGGGAAGGGGGGCTTTGTGGGCCGTCCCCCACGCCCCACCGAGGTCGCCGGCTGCCCCCCACGAGCGGCTCTCCGGCACGGCCACGGCCCCGGAGGCACAAGGACTTAGCACAGAGAACCAGCCGCTTGGAGCAGAAAAGCAAATGGACTTGTGTTGATGCGCACCACCAAGCCTGCCCGGAGGGGGAAGGGCGTTGACCGGCCCGCCCGCTCCTCTCTGGAAAGAAAGATGGCGGCCGCACGGGAGCCTTGTGGAAAGCGGGTTTGAGCCGGGCTCGGGGAAGTGGCGGGGACCTCATGGGAAGGGGGGCTTTGTGGGCCGTCCCCCACGCCCCACCGAGGTCGCCGGCTGCTCCCCACGAGCGGCTCTCCGGCACGGCCACGGCCCCGGAGGCACAAGGACTTAGCACAGAGAACCAGCCGCTTGGAGCAGAAAAGCAAATGGACTTGTGTTGATGCGCGCCACCAAGCCTGCCCGGAGGGGGAAGGGCGTTGACCGGCCCGCCCGCTCCTCTCTGGAAAGAAAGATGGCGGCCGCACGGGAGCCTTGTGGAAAGCGGGTTTGAGCCGGGCTCGGGGAAGCGGCGGGGACCTCATGGGAAGGGGGGCTTTGTGGGCCGTCCCCCACGCCCCACCGAGGTCGCCGGCTGCCCCCCACGAGCGGCTCTCCGGCACGGCCACGACTCCAGGGCACAGAAATCAATCTCTTAACTAGCTAACTTTTAATAGAAATTCTTCCAGGGTCAATAAGTAAAATAGCAGAAATTCAAAACCGCGCGGCCGCTATTGCGGCCGCGCGACATCATTTTATTCTTAAACCAAGTTCTAGAAAGCAAATCATTTCACAACGCTGTTTCAGCATGTCTGATTGGGGGGGGGGGGGGGTGGGTCGTAAACTCTAAACAATAATTGTGCATCTTCTATCGAAATAATCTATCTAGTCAAAGTAGATAGAGTATTAACTAGAACTCATCTGCCTCATAAGAATTGGGAGGGGTGGGAGGTGGGGGTCTATTGGGGTTCGGGGTTAAAAATGAGTATTGGTAAAGGGAAATGTGTTCGGTATCTACATGACTGAGACCTAAACCCGAAAGCTCTGTAACTTTTCCCACAGTGATTCAATAAATAAATAAATTAAAAAAAAAAAAAAAAAAAAAAGAAAATAATGGCTGAACATCCCACCACCATCACCATATAACCTCATCTACCAGTCTTGCTCAGAGACTCATAAATAAATCTCAAAAGAGATCAGCTAGCTGCAAAAATTTCACAGACACCTGTTCCCAGTGAGACCTCTGCTTCCATCTCATAAGTGGGAAGGCCAGTTCCCACCCTACCAAAGCCTATACAGCCACTTCCCACCCCAAAGCTGCTGACATGCCTCCAGCTGAACCCCAACACCTCAGGACTAAGGGCCATAGAGAATCCAATCTGCTGAAAACTTCAGGTACATGAGACTTTGTGGCTGAAAACCCCAGGCCTTCTCAGGGTGGGATGGACAATCTCCTACCATCTCCTCCGCATTTCTGGAAGACCCAGCAGTCATGCCCAGTAAATATTTAACTTCCCAGTTACTTGTATAGTTGAATATTCTGGATTTTCTGGAGCAAGTGGTCGCATATGCAGTCAAGCGACATGTCCAAACTCTACAACATTGACATCCCAGTAGTAGTAGCACACCAGATTGGATGGGATGTAACATAGAAACCAAGTAACAAAATCACAGAAGGTTGAACTTGCAGTAAGAGCTTAGTAAGTCCTCAGACAAGGACCTAATGTCCCATGGTGAGAGATAACAATTTTCACAAACATTCTTCTATGCAAACATTTTCTGATCATTC
The DNA here is from genome assembly GCF_029834395.1 of Sorex fumeus. Lineage (NCBI taxonomy): Eukaryota > Metazoa > Chordata > Mammalia > Eulipotyphla > Soricidae > Sorex > Sorex fumeus. The sequence continues at coordinate 41,183,429 of NW_026606081.1, forward strand.
CATTAGCCATTTAATGATAACAAGCAATATAAAATAAATTATAGTGGGCTTGCTATCAGGGCAGGCTTGAGAGGGTGATTGGGAAAAGGGAGACAATGGTGGAGGGAAGGTGACAGTGGTGGTGGGACTGGTTGGAATATTGAATGCCTGTAACAAATCATCACGAGCAAATTTGTAAACAAAGCATTTAAAATAAAGTGTTTTAATAAAATGGAAAAAAAAGAGAGAAAAGAATGACTCACCATTTAGATACAGAATAGAGTGAAAGATGGGGAAAAAGGCTGGAGGTCTTCAAGAAAAATATTCTGATTTAAAAGTTGCATTTGAGGGCAGAGGGAGATAGGGCAGAGGTTAAGGTGTTTACTTTGTGTACAGCTGACCCACGACTATTGGTCCCCTGACCCCCTCCAGGAGTGATCCCTGAGCAAAGAGCTGGGAGGAACCCCCAAGCACTGCTGGGTGTGGCCCCAAATAGGGGAACAGGTAGAGTAACAGAGGCAAAACCAGAAATTTTCCTATGTCAAACAAAGAGCTGAGATGTGTACTAAAGAATAATCACTAAAGATGCGAACCCTATTAAAACTTCAGGTTGGAGAGATTGAGTTTTCCTTTTTTTCAGAAATTTCCTGTTTTTCTCCAGTAGAAATGAAAAATAGCCATTTGTTTACTTTAGGTCTTAAATTTCTCAAACCATGTGATCTGAATGCCATTAGAATATGGAATATGAGAAAATATTTTCTATGGGGTATTTTCTAATCCAATGGGCAGCCTGGGTTTTATTTTTCTACTGTCAAAAGGACAACCAAATTTGAACAAAGTACAGAAACTGATGAAAAAAGGAAAAGAAAAACCAGATAACCAATCACACCCCTAAAACTTCAAGGCCACAGATGCAGAGAACCAAAGAGGAGAAGGCACCCACAAGGAGGTCTTTCTGAGGGGAAAAGGGAAATAGTTCAGTACTAAGAGATCAGGAGGCACATTAAATGCATTAAAACAACAACAACAACAACAAAACTCTCATTAAATTTAAAGATCAGGTTCCAGGAAGAACAGTTTTTGTTACTGAAAGGCAAACCATTTGTTATTGTTTGGTTTATTCATTTCTTTCAATCCAAGAAGATTTACAATATTACTTTTTTTCTCTCCTGAAGGTTTTGCTTTTTGGTCAAATTTGATTTGAGAATGAGTGTTATCAAATGGCATCAAAACCAATGAGAATATTAGGTTGCCATTCAGATGTAACAGGAAGCTGAGACTTTGAGGCTCATTTGAGTTCTTCCGCTTATTATGCAAGTGATATTCCACTGCCTGATTCTTTCAACTGTTTCAAAAAAATTAAGAGCTCATGCTGCTCACAGGGATTATTTTTAATCCCCCGGTTTTGGACTGAACTGGTCTCTTTACTCACCCTGCTAGGGTCAGTAGCTACCATGGACGCAAACCCTCACCCCTCTCCTAGGAAAACAACAAACTACACGCCAACAAACACAGTTAGAGCCGAGCAACGGAAAACAAAGCAAATACCAATTCAGGCTCTGTTCTCTTCTCTTCTCCCCTCCGTTCCTTCCTCTCTCTGTCCCTTCCTCCCTTCCTTCCTCCATCCGTCCCTTCCTCCCTTCCTTCCTCCCTTTTCTTTCTTCCTTTTATGGTAGAGCACGAACCCAAGGCCTCATACATGCAAGGCCAATGCTCAACTATACCCTGGTCCCAGTCCACAGACAACTTTAGATGAGTGTTCACTTCCTATCATGGACAGACTCCTGCAAACTGTGACTTTAAGTGAAAGGGTGCGTGACAAACCAATTTCACCACAGGATAACTGATATTTAAGAATTACCTTTTTGGGGACCAGAGCAATATTATAGAAGGAAGCGTGTCTGCCTTGCACGCAGCCGACCCACATTGGCTCCCCAGCATCCCACATGGTCCCACAAGCCCACTACGTGTCATTCCTGAATATTGACCTAAGAGTAAGCCCTGAGCCCTGAGTGTGGCTCCCCCAACAAACAAACAAAAATCCTCAGAAAGAATTACCTTCTTGTATTTCACCCAGGAACCGACCACCTGCATCCCAACTTGAGGTGTGCAATTTCTTTCTTTTACTTCATGAACCTCTGTTTTCTCTCTAGAGACGGTGTGATCTCACTGGAACATGTTTCTTTCCTCCCGTTTTCATAGAAGTCCTTTCTTTTTTAAAAGTGACATTTGTGGGCTAGAGAAACAGCTCAGAGGCCTGGGATACAGATCCCCCTCCCCCGCCAGGGGTCTTCATTCCATCCCCAGCATCATAGGGTCTCCTCAGCACTGCTGGGTGTGTGTGGGAGGGGTAGCCCTGGTGGTCCTGGGTACCACTGAAGTTCCATCCTAGGGCTCTCCCCCCATGGGATTTATATTCCAATGGCATATATCAAAAGTTATTATGCATATTTTGGCTTACTGATCAGTTACTGCCAAAAGACATTTTGGGGGATGAAAGTAATCCATCTATGATCACCTCAAAGATCCATTAATAATTTTCCAGACATCCAATAGCCCAGACATACAATAGTTAATTGACTATAACCTACTAAGATAAAACTCAAGTTGATTTAAAAGTGATGTTTACAATTTGAAAACTAACACATTCACGCTGGTGTTAAGGCACCTGAGGTATAAAAAATAAACTTGGATAGTACTTTACTGATAAGGATCTACAATGTTTTTCAAACATGGAAGAAGCAGAGGCAACTTTACAATGGGTCATGGCCAAAACAGTGTCACAACAAATCCTGAAACCCACATCTTTCGTTTCCAATTAGCGCCTTAGAGTTCACTGACATAAATGATGGTGCTGATAGGCAGCAAGGTAATGGAGAAAGATGGTACTTGTCACCTAACGCTTAGACACATACATTCGAATGCCAGCATAACGGCTGCTACTGATATGATTTTTTCAAGAAAAAATTTGGGGTACTGTGGTAGTTGAGCCATACACAACTGTGCTCGGGCTTTCTCCTGGCTCTGTACTCGGGGATCACTACTGGTGGCGCTCAGGGGACAATTACTGGGAAGGAACCTGGGTCACTGATTTGCAAGGTTGCAAGGCAAGAATCTTACTCGCTGTACTTTCTCCCCCATCCCTGACTTGAATTCTTTTTAGATTAGGAAGGTTTATCTCTAGCCTTTCCTAACTTTTCTGCCTTAAATGTCATTTTTCCTTCCTTTTCTGTCAGATTCATCATCATGGGTAAGGAAGACACAATCTCTAGTCATGCATACATTCTCCCCATATGGACCCTAAAAACATACACATTCCTCTTTCTTACACACATTATTTCTCAGGCCGAAACTTCCCAACCGCCCTCCAAAAAAAAAAACCCCAAAAAACAAAAACAAGAAAAAGGCCTCCAGATGATTAGCAGGAAAAAAATATTTTTTCAATTGCTACATATATTTTTAAAAAATGTATTTTTTTTTCCAAGAAAGAAAAGGTCAATGCAACTTCATTTCTGTATAATCTGGCATATCCCTTCGCCGGGCACATTTCTCATATTTTTTTGTTCAGTTATTACTTTGGCGAGCGAGAGACAGAGGGGTGGGCCACACCTGTCTGTGCTCCGGTATCACTTCTGGAGGGGCTCAGGGCATGGCTGAGTGCAGGGATCAAATCAGGGTCAGCTGCACGTAGAGCAAACACCTCTGTACCATCACTTTCACCCCTGCTCCATTATTTCTATGTGGTAATCCCTACAGTTAACAGCCATGATGACCTCAGTTAGTGCCACCCTTTCCCCAGTGACTCTGGGTTGCAAGGCCTCACTGAAAGCAAATACAATAGGTCAGAGGTGATGTTTCTAGCTCTGTTGGGGTTAGACAGCCTTGGTTGCTCTTCTTGCACTGCTCACCATAAATAGTCCATGGCAGAACTCAAGGCTACCAACAGTCACCTTGTACCCCAGGAAATGGATCTTTCTCCCTCTGGGTAGAACCTTCAGATGAGACCCCAGTCTCCAAGTAGGGCTTGGCTATGAACTCAGGAGAAACATACCATCAGAGACCTTCGGCTAAGACACAGCTAAATTCCTGAAACATGGAAACTGTCAAATAGTGTTTGCTGTTGGAAGTCACAGGCTTTCACTGGGTGAGAAAGCGTTTACTCAGCAATAGGCAACCACTGTAACAGCTCATTAAACTGTCAGGGTGATTCTATGAAACTGGCAAGTTCAGGTCTGAAAAAAAGAAAAAAAGAGCCAACTTTATGCTTCCTCCTGAAATCTGCTCAATTTTGGAAACCATTTTTTTCATGGAGGAGAAACCTGCTTCCTATGGAGGAAACATGGTGAACATCCCTAAATGTGGAGAGGGTCCAGAAAACTGCCATGGAAACCAAATCAGCTTCACTGGGCAATGAGAAAGGTCATGCACCTATTACTGATCGGGAAACACTCACCTAAGGACCCAGGAAAAAGAAAAGCTGCATTTGTTAAGGCAAGTAAACAAAATTGTTAACCTGCTAGTTACAGACAGAACATAAAATCAAACTGAAACTAAATCTTTAAAAGACCGAGGGTGGGGACTCTTGTCTGTGATTTGGCCCAAAACAGCATTCTCCGTGTAGGAAATTGAGCCCAGTCAGAGGGACAGACAAAGAGAAAGCAAGTGAAGAATTTGCCTAATTTTACATAACTAGAGTCTGACAACTAAAGTCACCGGGAATCCACCGCGACCTTTAACTGTTAAAGCATTGCATTCATATTACTGGGAAATACGTTTTAAAAAGAGCCCCAAGAAGACCCACGAAAATTCTGCCTTTTGCAACACTTGCCCAAAGAATCGTAAACCTCAACGTTTCCTGGCTTTCCTTCAGGACGTGGCAGGGTCCTGACCCGGGGGTCCCAAGCTGACCTATGACCCTCCCTGGCCTAAGAAACACCAGGAGAACGCCAGTTCCCGCCTCCTGACACTGGTCCCGTATTTTCATAAGCCATCCCAGCTGTCACTCAAGACCCTTTGCGCTGTCATTGGCCCTAAAGTCCCGGGGCTGGCAAGTTTCTGCCAACTGGCGAGCACCGGCTGTGCCTTTATTTCCGAGGAAAGTGGAGTGGGTGTCGAGGGGAAAAAGAGAAGCAAGAGTTCAGAAAGAGTTACGCCGACCCTCGTACCTGAGCGACCTGCGATCCCCACCGCCGCCGCGACGAATCGGCCTTCCGGGCGGGGGCTTTCAGCCAAAGCGGAGGGAAAATAAGAAAAAGAAAATGGCTCAGCCGGGAACGGGGGCCCAAGCCATGGAGGAGCCGCTTCCTGGTGTCCCGAATCACACCAAAGGAGGGAAGGGCAAGGAGCGGCGCGGCGCGAATGCCAGCAGCTCCGGGTGAGCTCCGCGGCGCCGACGCAGCCGCAGCCAGAGCGCGGCCGACTGTGGGAGTTTTGACGTTTCCTATTGTTGCCGGAAGTGACGTGGCTCTCGGAGCGCGGAAGTGGCGGTAGCCGCGTCCCCGGCGCGGCAGATTCGCCGCGCGTCTCCTCCGCGCGTCGCGGCCTCCAGCGCGCCCCGCGGGGCAGTCAGCCTCCACAAAACTCGAACATTGTCGCCTAGGGGTCGGACTCGCGCGGGCGAAGGTGTGCAGGTGGGCCGGTGTCCTCCCTGAGGCGCCCTAGTCAGAGTGTGGAATCTGCGACGCGGAATCGCGGGCCTCCTGCCCGGCGGGGCTGGCCGCGGAGCTCGGCGGGCAACGCTCCACCGCTCGGAATACAAACGGCAGGCGCGAGAAGCGCGCCGGGACGCAGGCGTCGGGCTGCAGGACGAGCTGCAGAGGCGCTGCGGGGGTCTATGCTACCTCCCCCGGGCTGGGCTAGGCGGGACCGGGGGCTGTGGGTTCCGCAGGGGCTGCAGGTCAGGCTGGATCGCGCATCGATCGCTGCTCCGCGCTGCCTGCACGAAGAAGCGGCCGCACGGGCAGGTGGGCTTCTCCTTGCTTTGAAACCTGGTGAGGGGTCCGAGCCAGAGACCCTGCTTGCCTCGGATAAAAGAAAAGGAAAAAGAAAACGAACTGAAAAAAAAAACCCTCAAAAAACCACAAACCCTAGAGGGTATTTTAGGGCTGGGACCTAGCGTCGGGAAGTTTCCAGAGCGAATTCGCCCTTGCGGGTTTGGAGCGACCCGAGGCTTGTGAAAATACCGCATAGAAGGCAGAGAGGAGAGTAGCTCGCCTTTTCCCTATTTACATTTCTCTTTTTTTCTTTCCTCTCCGATTTCCTGGAGCACCGCGGAGGTTACACCCTTCTGGTTTTGGGGTGATGGCTCTAGAGCAAAATGCTTTATTTTTTTTTAATTATTCATACGCACGAGATCCAGCTTAAATGCTTCCTTCTTCCCGCCCCGCCTCAGCTTTCTGTTTTTCTTTTCTCCAGGCTTTAGTCCATACCTTTTAGATCAGTGGTTGTCTAGATCTGCGAGAAGTTGCATACAGTTCATCGCCCTTACCTTTGTCTAGATGCATGAGTCGTCATTATTATTATTTGTTATTATATAATATTATTTTGAGGGCTGGAGCGATAGCACAGCGGGTAGGGCGTTCGCCTTACAAGCGGCCAACATGGCCGACCCCAGTTTGATTCCTCCGCCCCTCTCGGAGAGCCCCGCAAGCTACCGAGAGTATTGGATATGCCAGACACAGTAACAACAAAGTCTCCAATGGAGACGTTACTGGGCCCGATCGAGCACATCGACGATCAACGGGAGGGCCTTTACCTTTACCTTGAGGTGTTTGAGGCCAAACCCGGTGCTGCACAGGGCTTACTCCTGACTCTGCATTAGGCATTACTCGTGATCAGCTCGGGGGACCATATGGGATGCCGCCTACCAGGCAAATTCCCTACCCACTGTCCTAACGCTCTGGCCCCTTCCATACGTGATTCTTAAATTAATATCCTGTGTCACTTACCCATCGACCATGACCTGGAGAGTGGAGTTGTTTTCATCATTATAAACCCCACCAATTTAAGGACCATTCCTTGGGGTGGCGGCATTGATTGATGGCTCGCTGCAACGCGAAAGGAACCTGGTTGTGTTTTAAGGGCCGTGGGCAGGAGGGCTGCCTCGTAGAATGAATTCTGGAGGAAATGAAGCAGGAAATGAAGTCCCATCTTAACAGGGGGGACCTACGTCACATCTAAAGAGCAGCTCTTTAGATTCCCCTTGATACGATTCATGTCATCAATTGGTAATCCAGATGTTGAGGTGTGAAGGAACTGGTAAAATGCGTGTGACCCTTAGCTGGGCCTGCTGAGCATTAGCTGGACATTTTTCAGACCTGTAAGGCCTTCTGCCACATTTCATCCTGCCATCTCCATCTCCAGAGCCACACTCCCTTCCTGCTCTTGTTCAGAATGTTTACTGAAGCAGCAGCTAGAGGCTGTGTTCCAAGGGTGTGTGCTTTATTGTCAGGAGTTCTGTGACCGGAAGTTGAAGTGATAGGAGACTGAGGTCCTGATCAGGATTTAGGTGGAAAGTGGAAAGATAGCATAAGGTGTTAAAGTTTTAAAAAATCATGTAGAATAAACTCTAGAAGGATGATAGGAAGTCTTTGTGTTCAGGGGCCGTTCCTGGTTCATGAGGATTTTCTCCTTTTCCCCATTGTGTTTGGGCTGCTGGGGTTGCTCAGGGATTACTCCTGGTTTTGCTCTTGGGGTGCCAGGGACAGAACCCTGGTCAGCCATATGCTGTGCAAGCACCTTATTTGCAGTACTCTCTCAGACCCATATACTGGGATTCTAACCAAAGTTAGGCTGCCACTTACTAGGCAAGGTCCTTAACCTTTGTACTATATCTTCTTGGCCCAATTTAAAAAAAAAAAATACTTTTTTAATCGAATCACACTGAGATACACAGTTACAAATTTGTTCATGATTGGATTTCTTTCCTTCCTTCCTTCCTTCCTTCCTTCCTTCCTTCCTCCCTCCCTCCCTCCCTCCCTCCCTCCCTCCCTCCTTTCTTTCGGAAGAGCATTCCACTCCAAGATCTGGATAACAGGTAGGCCCTTGCTACTGGATTGTTGAAGCATTTTTGTCACTCACTCTCAGCCTAGAGAAAAAATAAGTGAGTGCTCTATACATATCTGTACATATTCCAATATTCTGGTATGAAGCTAAAGAAGTTAACCTGTGATGCTCAGCATGAGCTCATATTAATATATATATATATATATATATATATATATATATATTTGCTTTTGTGTTACACCCGGCAATGCACAGGGGTTACTCCAGGCTTTGCACTCAGGAATTACACCTGGCGGTGCTTGGGGGACTATCTGGGATGCTGGGAATCGAACCCAGGTCAGCCACATGCAAGGCAAGAACCCTACTCTCTCTATTATTGCCTCAGCTCCCATATTAATATCTTAATCAGTCATTTAGGCCTGCTTCATTCTAGTCTCCTGCTCTTACTTCTCTGGAAATTTTCACTGTAGCAGTGAAAGACCTGATTCCTGCTTTTTAGTTCCTGGTTCTGCCTCAGTGTATTGTGTATGGAAGTCTCCAGGAACTGGTGATTTTTGTTGTTTTTTGTGTATGGTAGTGTTTTGTGTGGTAGAGCTTGTGTGCAGATGTTTGGCCTCTAAGCTCCTGTTGGTCTCTAGTTCTTTCCAGACTTACCTGGCCAGCATCTTTGTTCCCCCCCCCCCCCCCTTTGTCTTTACAAAGCTGGCTTGAAGGCCTGCCTACTCCCCAAGGGCTTTGTTCTATGGTGGCCCAAGGGAGGAGGGGCCCTGGGGCATCTTTTCCTTAATCTTAACCTTTGTTCTGTTTGAAGCTGCTTTTCTCAGGGGATCCTCCCCAGGTGGTGCCCTGGTTCCTCCATCTGGACAGTGCCATCAAGCCTTCAGAATTCAGGGCATGCCTTGGCAACTTCTTTGAATCCATCCCCCAAATCTCATTGCCAAGAGTGCTGCCGTGTGTCTGTCTGCCTACAACCTAGCAAAAAAGTGAGGGCCTGCAAAAACTAGAACAGAGGATCCCCTAGGGTTGCACCCAGTGATGTAGCAGCATGAGGGAGTCCATGGGGTCCTGGACCCAGGCCCAGCTTGTGTCCTAAGGGCTGTTCTGTCCCTGCCCCTGTTTTAGTGTTTGATGATGGCCGAAGCCACTGTAAACATCTCAGCAGTCTTCCTTGTATTTAAGTGTTCAAATCAAGTATCTATTAACTTACTTGCTGATTGTATTCGCAGACTGTTGAGCTTTGTGAAGATTTGTCTCATTCTTCCAAAATGACTATCACCATTTGCTTTTAACCAGCAATAAATACTAGAGTTCTTGTCCCATATCCTCAAAGCATTTGTAACATTAGTTGTATATATTTTTTTTTTACTGGATTCAAAACATTACAATAGGTCTACAGTATTTCATTCTGTTAAAATTGTGAAGTTATCCTAATGACATAAGTACTCAGCATCTTTTGTTATGTACTTCTTTGTATCTCTTAGGAGGTGATAGAAATGTTGACATATTTTCAATGTTTTTGACTGGGCTATACAAAGAGTTCTTTGTATAGTTTGGGAACAGTCTTTTATCCAGTATATGTTTTGAATCTACTCTGTGACTATCCCCTATGTACTTATGTCTTATAGTGGTTTGTAAATAGTTCAACTTAATAAATTTTTGTTTTATGGATCTTGCTGTGATAAGCTTGTTGCAGGGAAAGTAAAAATCAAGGTGTTAGTAGCTCTCTCCATATACATACTTTTTCTATATAATCATTTTTATTTCAGTTCCCGTGGCCTTACCCATCAGTTCATATGTCTTTTCTGAACCTACTTTTTGCCATTCATTTCCCTATAAATTGGTAGATTAGGGATTGCCTGATTATCGCTCATGCATCCTCTTTCCTAGCCCAGGTTGGTGTTGGAAGCATACTTTCAGTCATGTGGAATCCTTTTGAGTTAGTGTTGCTTTGCTGAGTGTTTGTGGCTTTTCATCATTTGCTCGTGTCTCAGTGGTATTTAGAAGAAGGAAACAAAAAGTAGCATCCATTTAATCAGCCATATGTAACTTGTGGGGAGGGAAACTCAACTCGCTGCCTCCAAGGGACCCCTGGGGAGGGGACAGCCAGGCGTGGGGGCAGGAGACTCTGGGCTGTTCTCTTTTGGGAGCTGGGTTTTATAGTCTCTGGGTCTTGGCCACTAATGGGATTACACGGCACGGGAGGGGTGGGGGAACAACCCTGCCTACTGGAAGATGGAGGATCTGGGTGGAGGATGCTCAGCCCTGATCTGAGCAAGCTTGGAGATCTCAGCCCCGGGACCCGCATGCCTTTGTTCCTCTGCCGGTACCTTCATGCGTGTGGAGAATGGTCTCAGCATGGTTGTGGTTGGTTCTGGAGGTCTTCGGCTGCCGGAGCTCTGCTCGGGGCAGGGAGGGAAACTCAACCCGCCCCCCTGCAAGGGGCCCCGACGAGGATAGCCAGGAGCGGAGGGCAGTTTAAACGAAAATTTAAACTTTTCTGTTTGGTCCCAGAGAAAGGCCAAAGGGATGAAGTCCAGCTTTCCATGCAGGAGGCCCGGGTTCGATCCCTGGTACTGCACAGTCCAGGCACAGAGCCTGGCTAGCCCCTGAGCACTACCAGTTGTGGCTGCAGAACCAAATCATGCCCAAACAAAACAATAACACGCCCTCCCCCCCCCCACCCCGCCGCCAAATGCACATACGGCTGGAGACAGAGCTCAAAGTGTACATGTCTTGTCTACCAGAGGCCTGCATGTCACCCCTGAACACCACTGGATGCGGCCCAATTCCCTTCGCCCCCAAAGTAATTTTATTTTTTTTAAGTAGCACTGTAGCACTGTCCTCCCATTGTTCATCGATTTGCTCAAGCGGGCCCAGTAACATTGTGAGACTTGTTACTGTGTTTGGCATATCAAATACGTCATGGGTAGCTTTCCAGGTTTTGCCGTGCGAGATACACTTGAGTAGCTTGCTGGGCTCTCCAAGAGGGGCGGAGGAATCTAACTCGGGTGGACTGCGTCAGCCTTGTGCAAGGCAAACGCCTACCCGCTGTGCTGTCGCTCCAGCCCTTTTTTAAAGTATCCATTTTTATTTTGTAAAGCAAAAAATCAGATTGGCATCTATATGAGGTCAGATCCATAAACTCTGAAATAAATATTATTAGCTATAATAAATCTTACTATTTATTAGATAATGAATAATACTCGATCATTAAACCTGTGCTAAATTTCTTTGTCTCCAATTCCTGTTTGCTTGGTTTCCACTCGCGGTGATACTCAGGGGCTTCTCCTGGTTGTGCACTTGGGGTCTCCCCCAGCTGTAGCTGGGAGTCATGCTGGCAATTAATGTAACTGGGAGATCATGCTGGAGATTAAACCCAGGCCTCTTGCCTGCAGAGCTGAGCTCAGCTGTTGGGCTTTCTCTCCAGCTCTTGGCTCCACCTGTAAGTAGTTCATTATAGTCCTAGAAGTGTCCTAGGAGCTGGAGCACAGCAGGTAGAGCATTTGCCTTGCACGTGGCTGGGTTTGATTCCCAGCATCCCACATGGTCCCCCAAACACTGCCAGGAGTAATTCCTGACTGCAGAGCCAGGAGTAACCCTTGAGCATCGCTGGGTGTGACCCACAAAGCAAGAAAAAAAGTTTCCTAAATTGTCATCAAAGGAGACTATTTTAGGATGATATATCTCCCCGAGTCGTACTTGGAGGAGGCAGGAAATCCATGTTAGCAGGAACCTAAGGCCATCTTATTTTTTGTAAGGAGAAACACTGGGGGGAAATGAAGTGCACCTGAAAACCAGGAAGATATAGTAGGTGCAAGAAAGTGAAGTCTAGTAAGAGAGTAAAGTTAGGGGAAAATAGCTAAGCTAAGGTTAACATGGTAAGTGAAAAATGAATAAATGAATGAAGTGAAAAATAAAGAAACTTCAGAAATATAGACTCATTCAGTGTTTCGTGCTTTTTTTTTAGGCGAAAAATTAGATTTTGATTTCAAGAGCTGGAACAAAATATTATGTTAAATGTTAAATGATGGCAACCGGTGACTTAAAGAGAAGCTTACGGAAGTTAGAACAAGTGCTTCGCTCACTAAATTATCCTAAAGAGGTGGATTGTCTAGGGTAAGCTAAAATTCTTGATATTTTACTTTTGCAGGTGTGTGATCAGAGGCAAATCATGGTCATAAGACAAGTTTTTTTTGTCAAGTACTTGAGGGACTGCATTTGTATTACTAGCAGGAGAAAATAGATTTAGTGGAAGAAGTCTGCGCTGGGAAAAACCAATCAATACTCTAATAGACTGTTGGTACTAAAGAGCTATATTCAGTGCAAATGAACAAGAGAATTTTAAAATCCTCTTGAGTGCCGAGGAGCCCGGGAGGAGTGAAATCTCAAGGATCTTGTGCGTTTGGAGCATCATTGTGACTATACTGCTGAGTTCTCTTAATACAGCATTTCTTATCTCTCGCTGATTTCCCACTTGGTGCAGTGATGCTCACTTGAAATCCTTCTTCCCCGACACAGTTTGGTAAAGGGTGATACGGCCGCCTCTCTGCCCATCATCAGCTATTCCCTTACCTCATACTCGCCTTATATCGCGGAACTCCTGCTGGAATCCAACGTAGAGCTCCTGGCCAAGAATGACTTGTGCTTTATAGACACTGTTTATAAGGTACTTTGAATTTATAAAGCCATAATTGTTTGAAAAGTTGTGGTTCTAGCTGAACAATTTTATAGCAGTTGCTTCCAGTTCTCAGTATGTTTAGATGCCCTTATCTCACCCAAATGCAATTCTGATTATAATCAAGATGTAACTCAAAAGTCTGCTTAGTGCTTCACATTTAATCATGGAACATTTAATCAATATTTGTCATTTGTTATCATTAGTTCTTTTTTATGTCAACTTTTGGTGATATTTAATAGACTCATAAAAATTAGCAATGTTCTTTTGGGGGATTAAGGTTTATGATTCAGAGAGTTGTGGGTTAATTTAGTCGTTTGCAAGAAGGAACTATAATTCTGATATTTTATGTTCCTAAGGTCTTAACAATATCCTATATCTACTCTAGTATCCCTATCTGGCTTTAATCTGCATGATTGAGTTTTTTTAAAAGTCCTAGTTGGAATCATTCAATGTTGTTCATATTCAATGTCTTTTCTTTAACTGTTTTAAAATAATAAAGCCCATTTATCGAAGCAAATCTTTTTCTCTTTAAATAGAGAGTGACAGTGGATAAAATACGAACTTTCACAGAGTCTCTGTTAAGTCTTTTCTTTCTTTGTCTCTTAGCTCAGAAAGCTCCCCTTGATTCTTAAGAAGCAATTTTAAGAAATTTTAGAGTTCTGCAGAGTAGGTACTGAAAAGTGCTATTCCAGTCTGTTTCATTCTACAAGGCAGAAATTGAAACTTGGGCCTACTGACTCGTCTGAAAACCATGCAGTAAAGAATTAAAAGCAAATAAAACTATGCTGTTGATTTTTTTTTTTGACTAGTGTGTTTTTTTTTTCCTCCCCCCTCCAGCCTCCAATCAGTCAAGTGTCTTGTAAGGATACTCAAAATTTTTGATAACTACTGTTTTTTCTCACTTTGAACAGTTTCTGTTATCTGGTATATCCCTAGCCACCTAGTTCTCTGCCTGGACACATCACCTGTGTAATTCTGACTGACAGCACTTTCTTCATAAGTCTCTTTATTATTCTGGAGCTAAGGTTTGAGGTTTTTCCTTAAGAAGACCTGAGTACCAGGTAGCTGTTTGGGTTTGAGAAAATCATTGCTTCTTTTCATGTTGATCTGTTCCTTCTTTGTAGCTTCTTCGTGATCAGTTTAATTATAAACCAATCTTGACGAAAAAGCAATTTCTCCAGTCTGGATTTGCAGAGTGGAAAATCCAGATTATTTGTGATATTTTGAATTATGTGATGAAAAAGCACAAGGAGTTGGCTGGTTCTGAGAAGGTAAAAGTATGATAGGGAATATAACTTCAGAGGTTGAGCAGCTTGTTCTGTACAAATGTAAGGCCCTGGTATTAATCCCTGGCACCAGAAATATTCAAGACATTAATGAAACACTTTCAAGACTAATGCAGTCTAAAGTAATGCAGGATTTTAATGTAGAAAATAAAAACAAACCTAGACAACTAAAGCAGAATGTAAATCTGTTTTCATACATTTTGGGTAATTTTATAATGCCTTATATTTGCTTTAAATGCAAGTCACTTGTTAAGTTTGTGATTTATAGGTGCTATTCATAAACACTTTAGCATGTTACGTGTAGTTTCTTTGAACTCATTATTTGGGAACCACGTTTTATATGTGATAATGTTAATGAAAGTAGAGTTTTTATACACATCAGGCTTTCACACAAATATATGTTAATACTTTTATTTTTAGGACTCCAACACAACAAAGAAAGAAAAGCAGTTCTAATAAGCCATATAATACTTTTTTTTTATTTTAGTCGCAAACACAACAAAGAAAGAAAAGCAGTTCTAATAAGCCAGAACCTGCAAAAACCAGTGAGATATTATCTGCAGAATCCGTTGGCATTGATATCACGGGCAGGTTTATGACTTCAGGGAAGGTAGGACTAAACAAAATATGTCATACAGTTTTAAGAATTATCTTAGTTATCTTAATGAAAGGATCCTTTCGTGATTAGATCTGGTAAATCAAAATTGAATGTGGTCTCTCTGTACCTCAAGTTGCTCCTCATTTTTGTATTCTGTAGGAAGGATACAGGACAGGCATGAAATGTGTTTTATGTTCACCGGAGGGTGCCACTGCAGGTGGTGCTCAGGGCCCGCTAGTACCAGCAATCGAACCTGAGGCTCTTGCATGCAAATCATGTTCACAGGCTCTCTGAGCTGTCCCACTGGTCCTGAACATGTATTCTTAATTGTCTGTGTGGTTCTAAAACACGGGAATATGTGAAAAGAAGTAAGAAGGATCCTGCATCAACGCGGAGCTGGACCCAATGCTGTACTCTCGGGGTTTTTGCCTTTTGTCACCATGAAGTTTGATTTGTTAACATAGAATCTGATACTCTGTGACATTTGAAACAAAGCCTAGACATCACAAAGGAGATTAAAAGAAACAAAACAAACCCTAAGATTGGCTTAAAGATTATAACCTTAAATATATCACTCCTAAAATGTGAATAATAGCCTGTATGATTGGTATATTTGTATAGAGGAAGGACCAGGGATGTGGTCAAAAATAAGAGTATCTGCCCAGTTCCACCGAGATTAGTCCTTATAGGCTGTATAGTATTGCATCGAGTGTGGTACTATAAATGAGGAAACTTCTGACAGCCTTAAAGGGAAGACAGGACATCTCTTTCGAAAAGTACGATGTTTATGTTGAAAAAGAGATTGTGTGGGGAAAACCTTCATGAGGTAACTCTGCTAACTTTTCCTCTGTGTAGAAGCAAGCTCTGGTGATCCGTCACTTGTATAATGAAGATGCTATTAATGTTCCCGATGAACCATTAGCACCTGTCATGAAGACTAGTGAAATCTGTGATACGTGTGATGCAAAAGCTTCTGAAATAAAGAAACCTGAAATGAAGGATGCTGAAGTCAATACTGACCAAGAAGTAAGTATTTGGGATCTACTTCACAGCCTTCATTCCCTCTTCCTCTGGTCTGTGTGGTCATTTCAGCATATAAAGTTTGGAATATTTTTAGCCTTTAGAATTTTTAATGAGAACATGTTGCTTTTATGACCATTAGTTAACAATCAGGAAATCTGACAGTAGAAATTCAGTAGGTAATTTTTGTAGCTTATGTTTAGGATGCTGGACTAGGTATTTTGGGCACTATAAATCTGACAGTGTAATTCAGCTACCTTTTGTAGCTTATGTTAAGATACTGCACTAGATGTATAGACCCTACAAATCTGATAGTATAATTCAGTTTGTAGCTTATGCTTAGGAAACTAGGTGTTCTGGGCACCACAGTAAGTACTCAGCTTTAAGGCCCATGCAATCTAATAAGGGCTAGAGCTGTTATTTTTGTGCAGCAAAGGTTTTCCACATCGGTTTCCTGTTCTGAAGAATGGGAAGATCACTACTGTAACATTTTAGTTTCCTTTAGCTCCCTCGCTGTTCTATTCTTTCTTGGAATACTGTTTCTTTGGCTTGATTGCCACCGATCCATTATGTGTCTAACCTCAGCTGCTAAGACTTGTTCCTGCCTTTTGTATCATGTGGCACTTGTATATTCCACATACAGCTGGATTTTTATTTAACTTTTGTTTAACATTCACTGTCACTGTCACTGTCCTCCCGTTGTTCATCGATTTGCTCGAGCGGGCCCAGTAACGTCTCCATTGGAGACTTTGTTGTTACTGTATTTGGCATATCGAATACATCACAGGTAGATTGCCAGGCAATATTAACAGCTGGTGCTTGTGAGGGTGAGGGAGACTGCAATGCTAGACATTGTGCTGGGCTTTGCTCCATCAAGGTGAGCACTCTAACCCTTAAACTCTCTGGCACAGTTGGTATTTAAAAAAACTACTCGGTAGCCATTAGGCTTGTCTCCTGTTTATGGCAGATGAGCAGTTTTGGTGTATTTCTTCTCCTCGACCCGTCACTCCCTCTCAGTTTTGTGCTAGGAGCTGTCTCAAGAGACCACTGATTGTTTCATTGTACCAAGTGCTCGAATACTATGCAATAAAAGTAGTTCTGATGCTTCTGCTTATTGCCTGCTGTTATGGTTGAGATGGTGCAATAAATGGGAGTATGTTGATCTATAAAGAAATTTTGGCTTTTGTGTATTACAATTTGTGATCTCTCTAATCATTTTAGGATTTAAAACTTGATCCCAAGATTATAGCACTGCAGACTATGCTCACTGAATGCCAAGAGAAGCTCGAGAAATTGGCTTTTATCGAGAGCAGAATAGACTCCTTAGAAGAGAAACTGAAAGGACAGGTGATGGTGAATGAGAAATCCTGGACCAACCTTATGAGTCGCGTCACCCTTCTTGAAACAGAATTGCTTTTGTTTAAAAAGGTATTATTCTCCCTCTTAACATTTATGGCATATCTCAGATGCAATAAAGTATTTTTACTTTTATTGTGATGTATATTCTTTTGAAAATGCTAAGAAGAGTGAGGTATAGTGGGAGGTGTTCAGTTGCGATGAAGTCCTACCTGAATTAACCTGTTGAAGCTATTGTGATCTACATCAGGTAACGTAGACAAACCTGGAAAATGCGGCTTTCAGAGCTGCTAGAAGTCTGAACTGCTTCAGATAGGTGAGACGATGTGTGATTTTATGAAAAAACCCTGAAGTCGCTTCATATACTTCAGCAGTACAGACGACCTGTTTTTGTAGAGTGAAGAAAGAAATGAGCAGGAGAAGAAAATTTTTAATTAGAATTTCCTTTACTCACTTCAAATTCTAAATGTAATCGAAAACAAGTACCAAGTGTATTATTGCCTCAGGAAATCTGACAAATGTGATTATTTATTTCTCTATATTTGTGCCGGGTGCAACTCCCAACAGTACTCAGGGAACCATGAGGTGCTGAGGATCAAACCTGGGTCTCCCAACGCAAAGCCTGCTTTTAGTGCGCTCAGCCCAACAGCCTGGCTCTCTCGCCCAGAAATGTGATTCTTGATTTACTCAGAATTTCACCTGAGCAAATTTCTGAATTTCTGTTCCTCGTCTACCTTACCTTTTTAGAAAGTCAGATTAACAATTCAAAACACTCACTATCTGCTTCTACTTTTAAAATGATGATTTTCTATGCATAGAAATATTTATTGCTTTAACAAGTAAAATGAGTATGCAAACATGCATCATTTCATGTTTGTATTTGGTGCTTAGTGTGTAAAATGAGAACAGAGCATATTTTGCATGCTGTAGGCCATGTTTGATCCTAGATACCTTTAGAGACCCCAGAGCATTGCTGGAAGTCACCCCTGAGCACAGTGGAGTAATCCCCAAGTGCCACTGGATGTGGCTCAAAGGCCCCGCAAGCAGAAGAGTAAGAACAGATTTCTCTTATTTATTTTTTTAATCAAATTCTCGATTTGTTTTTGCTGCCACACCCCACGGTGCTCAGAGCTTACTTGTGACTCTGCACTCAGGCATCACTCCTGGTGGGGTTCAGGGGACCATAAGGATGCTGTGATCGAACCCAGGTCAGCTGCATGCAAGGCCAGCATCCTACCCACAGTGCTGTCCCTCCAAACCAAGAGCAGATTTCTTTTCATTTCGTTCTAAATACTCAAATATGTTATTCCAGAAGGATGAATCTGAGAAGTATAATGAAATGTGTGAAAACTCGGCATCTAGAAGTGACATGGAAAGCCAGAGCCCTGGTAAGTTTTATGCTGTCGATGTTATAGCATGGTAAGGAGTTCCCAGAAAAAATGATGATTTTCATATTCTCATGCCTTAATTTTAGAAACTGCACTGCTCCTGGGAGCAACAACAACCACCGAAAATAAATAAATTAGTCAATAAATAAAGCCATTGATTTACAGACAAATGAAGGCAAGGATTAAAGGAGCCAGATTACTGTGTATTTGACATGGCAGAGTGATTTGATACATTTCAGCGAACAAAATTTAGGCTAGAGATGCCACAAAGGGCATGTGGGAGCCGGGGTTGATTGCCAGCATCACGTGGTTTCCCGTGGAAACGTTCATAGCTTAGACTTGGTGTGCACAACCCTTGGAAGACAGGAAAGCCCTGTCAGTGATTTCTAAGCCATTACAAACCTCTTGCATTTGGACAATCTTAGGATAATTACATGCAAAGGATCTAAAGTTCTGTCTCTCCCACGTTCTTTGAGACCCACTAGGATAATGACATTTTCCTTCCATTTGTTTGGGGGCTGAGTGTGGGGCCAGACTTCCCACCTGCCAAGGAGTTGAGCCAGCTCTTTCTTCCTGGGCCCTAGTTCCTCGTTCTTTTCTCAGTCTTCCATAGCACAGAGAAGAGGCCATTCTAGCTAAGCAATGTCCTAGAAAATCAGAAGGAGAATTGCCACAGAAAGTCATAGGCAGTTAACCCATCTGGCTGTCAGTTGTGGTCAGTGTTATGTGTCTTACCCAATCTGGAACTTCTGGAATGCCCTAAACGGTTTTCCCTGAAAAGTTCCCCAGCCAGCTACCTACCAAACTTTCTCCCACCAAGAAGTGGAAGACAAGGAAACTTGTTTCCTTGCACATGTTTCAGCCCTGGAGCACCTCAGGTCTAGCCACTACTCCATTTCCTGTTCTCCCCTCCTTTTCTTCTTTCCTATCCTGACACCTTAGGACAGCCCAGTTTTTTTTTGTTTTGTTTTGTTTTTTGTTTTGTTTTGTTTTTGCTTTTTGGGTCACACCTGGTGGAAGGCGCTGGAGCGATAGCACAGCGGGTAGGGCGTTCGCCTTACAAGCGGCCAACATGGCCGACCCGAGTTCGATTCCTCCGCCCCTCTCGGAGAGCCCGGCAGGCTACCCAGAGTATTCGATATGCCAGACACAGTAACAACAAAGTCTCCAATGGAGACGTTACTGGGCCCGCTCGAGCAAATCGACGATCAACGGGAGGGCCTTTACCTTTTTACCTTTACCTTACCTGGTGATGCACAGGGGTTACTCCTGGCTCTGCACTCAGGAGCTACCCCTGGCGGTGCTCAGGGGACCATATGGGATGCTGGGAATCGAACTCGGGTTGGCCGCGTGCAAGGCAAACGCCCTACCCGCTGTGCTATCTCTCCAGCCCTACAGCCCAGTTTTTTAATGGCATAAAAATATTCAGCACCCTTAAACGATACCCATCTTTATTCACACAAAATATCTCAAGGTTATACAGTTGTACAGTTTCCTCGTTGGTTATGGCTCCAAGGAACTCAGCTGTGACTTACTGTGGTGTGAGAGATTTCTCAGAGGTAAGAAAAACTGCCAACTGCTTCGATGATTTCCTTCCTGAGGTCAGGAGAACAAGCAAGCATTGGCTTTGGTTGTAGATGCCATTGGTAAAGTTGGGATGGAGTGAGAGTATATGGTAGGGCATTTTTTCTGTACACGACTGACCCAGGTTCAGTGGTCCCCTAAGCACCACCAGGAGTAACCACTGAGCATTGCTGGGTGTGACCCATAAAAGAAATATATATATTTATATTATATGCTGCAAGCTTAGAGTAGAGTCCATGAAACCCTTGCCTAATTTCATGTCATTGCTTGAGGTTCCGTGTTCCTCACAGTCCCCACTGAATGAGCGAGGTGTAACTTGTCTTCTGAATTGGGTCATAAGGTGGGACTTAGCATTCACTATGCTAGTCGTTACCAGTCAATGGAGCATCATACCAAATTTAAAGTTATATTTGAAAAAGTTTTAAAACAAAGATCTATCCTGTGATCGAGGCAAATCACTTTTGTCCTTTAGAACTCTAGAATTAGGGTGTTGAAAGTTAGTCTAGTGCTGTTGAGCCTGGACTGGCCATTTTTTCCATCAATAGCAGTGAGTAAGCCAAAGAATGAGCAGCTAGGCAAGAGGTGTCCCTGCGAGTTGAAAGCAAAAGTCTTTGTTGTTCTAGTCCTCATGTGGTAATACTTTGTTCCCTAATTGAGGTTGTCTGTGGAGGCTTACAATAAAACTCTATGTAAACCAGTTTAAATGGCTGTCTGATTTTCTCTCTCTCTCTCTCTCTCTCTCTCTCTCTATTTTTTTTTGGCTGCCAAATGTGCCGTGACGAAAACATAGGGCTCAGGAGTTTCTTCAGCAGGAGCAGGCTTTATTTGCAGCTTTCTGTCACTGATTCAGTTGTAGGAAAGATTTGCTCTCATTTTGTTGGTTGAGTAACATTAGGGTACAGGAAATGGATCACTGCCCAGTTCTTTGGGGAAAAGGATCTCTGGGAATGGGGAATGTGGCTCTGTGGCAGGATTCTTGCCTTATAGGTGGGAGCTTCCAGGTTTAATTCTAACACTACCAAAAAATGAGGTGGGGAGAAACAAAAATCGGTGAACCTGAATTTTGAACATTATTTTTAACATCTGCATCATTCGGGGTGGACTGTTTCTTGATTTTTGAAAATTATGTGTCAGTTATTACCATAATTTCCACTATTTGGGGCCATAGAGATAGCACAGGGGTTAGGCCCTTGCCTTGTGTGCTGTTATCCACCAGCCCCACATATGATAGTCCAGTACTGCCGGGAATGGTATTTGAGCACAACCACCACTGGTTGTGGCCCAACACCCACCTTCCACCAAAGAAACCCAACTGTTGCATCATCTTTTTTGTTTGAGGGCCATGTCCAGTGGTGCTCAGGACTTATTCCTGGCTCTGTGCTCAGGAATCATTTCTGGTGGGGCAAGAGGACATATGTGATACCAGGACATATATAGAAGCCAAGTCAGCTACATGCAATGCCAATGCCGTACCCTCGTTATGTCTCACTGACAGTGAGACAGTTCCCACCATTTACTTAAAAAAATATATTTTTTATATATTTTATATGTAAGTTAGTGACGTATATGTGCAAAGGAATGATCATCTTACCCTCTTATGCAGTTGATTGCTATCATTAAGTAGACATTACCTTTTATAATTTTTTTTTGGCCAGTTTTAACTTTCAGGTCTCTGAGGGTCGGTTATTTTGTTAAATATATTTTGACTTATCTGGATCTATCCTAGTCATTTTATGATCATCATACTCATTGACTCAATATAAACAATCATTTTCCTCATCTATACGTAAAGTTTTAAATGCTTGCTTCTCCAGGGAAAAGAAATAACATTCCAAAAATTACTTTCTCTACAAATAGGAAAAAAGAAAGGCTAACAGTTCTTCTGTTCTGTTGTACAGTTTCCCCATTGGTTATGGCTCCAAGGAACTCAGCTGTGACTTACTGTGGTGTGAGAGATTTCTCAGAGGTAAGAAAAACTGCCAACTGCTTCGAGATTTCCTTCCTGAGGTCAGGAGAACAAGCAAGCATTGGCTTTGGTTGTAGATGTCATTGGCAAGGGAAATAGTGAAAGTAGAAATCTTAATCTCTCCTAAAAGTTCTGTGTGATAAGTAAACAGTATTTCCTGAAGTTTTAGACTCAGTTGAGTATATTGGTGGTGCATCTGTGGTGATGGTTTGCTTTGCACAATCAGCTAAGTTTGTTGCTTTTTAAATTTAAGGAAACAGCAATCCAGAAAATGGAAAGGATGAAAAAAATGTAAGTAAAGGGATAGGGGCAACAGAAATTCACTTGTCTGTAGGGAATTGGATTGGATTACAATGTATGTGGGCTGTGCATGTGTGTTTCAGACCTTAAAAGGCCTCTCAATCAGGTGTGGAATTTCCTTCAGGACTCCAGTGCATAATAAATCCACCTCCAGTTCTGTGTTTGTGAGATGAGTCACTGTTTTGGTTTCTAACAAGGGATGTGAAACATTGTTGATGGAATTAACTGTGGGTTAGAGAGTGCAGAGATCTTTTTTAGTTGAGCAATCTCTATTTTGATCACCGATATAGCTATATACCAAGATGTTAAATAATACGTGTAGATGGATAATTTTAATCCTTTCAAGTTTTTTATAAGTATTACTAGTATTTTTCAGAAAGTTATCGATAAAATGAACTAAATGGCATACTCTAAAATAAACTAACATCAACTACTCTAAAAGTAAAATTACAAAAGAATGATTTGTTTAGAGAACAGTTAAAAGGAAATACAACATGTAATTAAGATTATTATGCCATGTACTATATAAAAATATTAATACTTTGAAATTTGGGGAATACTGAAATCACATGCTTCAAGAATTAAATTTTTATAATTCTAGTTGTTTTTCTGCCTACAGTATCATTAATTTATTATCACTAACTGGACCTATAAATAAAAAAATACATTTATCTTAAGGTCAAAAACATTTCAATCCTGTGATTCACTATGAATTATTAATATATTTCTTTTTATGTTGTAGGTTTGAGGAAACTGCAGAATTACTGAAATTTCCAAATCACTAATTATAGAAATTGCTTCATAGCTTCCCTGGGACTTTGATTTCTGTACATGTTGTACATTTTAATATAAAATTTTAATATACTACAATATTTTTATGAAGAATTTGAATTCCACTTGACATAAGAGCTTTTCCACCCAGTACTGAATAAATATGATCTATTTTTGTTCCAGGATTATTCTGTGTCACTTTTCTTGGGAAACCTGTGTCCCCGTCCATTTCTTTTACAGAACAGTCATTACAGTCCCGTTGTTTCGTGTTGACCTTGTTGGCAGTGTGCTAAGTAATAATGTTTTTTAAAGTCCAGACTTGAGGACCGTGGTTTACACCCTGTTGGCAACGTTTCAGCAGGGTCCTGTGTATTGTACCCTGGAGGCTCTCACACATACCATATTGCCATCTGTCCTGACGAATATGTTGTAATGAACAGTTCAAAACACTCATTGAAAATTCAAGCGAAAATACAGCTATTTTATGCTGAGTCAGATGTCAAAAAGCATCCCAATCTGGGGGGTAGAGTATGGGTCTGATCCTTCTTGAAAAGCCGGTTGGAGAGTTTGCTGGAGAATGTGTTGAGTATTGTAGTACCACACTCTGTCACACATTTTAAGACCAGCCCGGCCCAGCCGTCAGACACAGATGGTGGCTGTGCAGTATTACAAGATACTCAGTTAGGGCGTTGGATTTTTTTTTTCTTAAATGATGGGAGTTTACTTATTTGTCTCAAGAGAGAAAGGTCTTCCTGAAGTTAAATTAAAAAAAATAAAATTCATTTTAAAATCTTTTTTTTAACTTTTACATAAAATATTCAGAAATAAACCTCATCTTTGATCTGCATTCTATTCTTCAAAAGAAAAAGGAGTGTTTTTACAATGTCTGATTGCTATATAGATCATCTGATCATATCTGATTTATTCATGTATTTGTGTGCAAGTTTATATTTGCCACATTAAGTTGTAAGTCTAAATAGAAATAATTTCTAAGAACATTGAACCTTGAATTTATTAGTGTCAGTATTTATAAATTTATTAAACTAACTTACTTTTTTAATTACCAAAATATGTAACACTTAAGATTTAATTAGTGAAATGTCTGTCATCTCAGTTGACTTCTAAAATACCAGTATCATCTTGGAATTATAGCACCATCTTGTGGCTAATAGACTCATATTTTCTTTTATTTAAATAAATATTTCCCTTTAAGCAGAATCTTATTTCCCTTTTGAAAAACTGTTTCAGTTTTTAAAAGAATGTTTTGAAGTTTAAGTAAATTATGTATTATTTTAAATACTTTAGAAATAGAAAAAAATTAACTTTCTTCCCTTCTGTAGTATGACCTATAATCATCAGACAACTCATTTTTGTTAACTGAATTGCCCAAAGAAAGTGAGGAAAGAGCCAGGGAGATTCCTTTGTGACCAGTTGCTCCATACACTGGCACACAAGTCGATATCCTGGTACTCTGGCGACCCCCTGAGTAGTGCTGGGTGTCTCCCTCCTGCAAAAATATAATTGAGGAAGGGGAGCCCCAGGTAGAATATATGTAGCTACATAATTAAGCCCTTAGTTCTTTGGCTCTTTCACTAGCTTCAGTGAACGAAAGGAATTTATTTAATTTCTCCACCCTGGGGGAAAAGGTATTTATTATACCACCAAGGAAGCATCAGTAGCTTTTGCTGTTCTATCTTTACTGTTCTCTGTGAACAGGTATGGATAGAGGTCAGCTCAGAACCCTAGAAGCATCTGGGGATCAGAGAGCTAGATCAAGGAACTAAGCATATGCATTGCGTGTTAAAGCCTGGGGTCGTCTCCAGCACCCATCTTGAGCTTAATCAGGACCAACTCCTGAGCACAGAGTACGGAGTAGCCCTCCGTGGCTCTGGGTATTTCTCCCTATCAGTATTTGTGGTTCAAAGAAGCAGCCAGTCAGACGAATCAAAGGAGAAACATCAACTGTGCAAGCATTGCAGGCAAAGTTAAGGACTGTTAGAAAAAGTTATTTATTGTTTTTCGTTTCTCTTTCCACTCAAGCATTCTTTTTTTTTAATTTTTATTTTATTTTATTTTATTTTATTTTATTTTTTTTTGCTTTTTGGGTCACACCCGGCGGATGCACAGGGATTACTCCTGGCTTTTCACTCAGGAATTACTCCTGGTTGTGCTCAGGGGACCATATGGAATGCTGGGAGTCAAACCTGGGTCGGCTGCATGCAAGGCAAATACCCTACCTGCGGTACTATTGCTCCTGTACTATTGCTCCAACCCCTTTTCACTCACGCATTCTTAACAAAATGTTTTAACACGTAAAAATCCCCCCAAAATAAAAAATTAAAGACATTTCAACTAAAGCTTATGTTGTTCGCTGTGGCTTTGTGAAACTGACTAGTCTTGGTGGAAAGCTTTACAAAGTAGAAAGACTTTTTAGTTTTACAAGAAAAGTAAAAGAACTTGTTGGTTTTTCAGACTATACCTTTAGGCTATAGTCTGTAGGGTAACATGGATGGAATTTTGCTGGGTTTCTCTTGTCTGAAGGATATTGAGAGGGTTAAGAGGTGAAGGCAACCTAATTAGTTTCAGTCTGTAAATCTAAAATCAAATCACAAAATTAATGCTCTCTGTGTTGCTTGAGCCTGTCATACTAGTGAAAATGGCAAGTCAATAATTTGGGTTTGGGACCACACAGTAGTGGTGCTGGGGCCTTGGTGCTCACAGACCCTTCAGTGATGGGATTGATGCTCCCAGGCAGGGCGTGTGCTCCCTCCCTTTGAATTCTCTCCAGTGGCAAATGTTTTATTTTACTCAGAGTAGAGAAAAGTTGGAAAACCAGAACTGTAAGCAATAGTGATGTGAAGAACTAGCAATTGCCTGGGAGAAGAAGAGAAGGATATATATATATATATATATATATATATATATATATATATATGTGTGTGTGTGTATATATATATACACATATATATATGGGCTGGAGCGATAGCACAGTGGGTAGGGCGTTCGCCTTACAAGCGGCCAACATGGCCGACCCGAGTTCGATTCCTCCGCCCCTCTCGGAGAGCCCGGCAAGCTACCAAGAGTATTCGATATGCCAGACACAGTAACAACAAAGTCTCCAATGGAGACGTTACTGGGCCCGCTCGAGCAAATCAATGATCAACGGGAGGGCCTTTACCTTTTTACCTTACATATATATATATATATATATGTATGTATGTATATCGAGGGTATCTCACCCACACGGCAGAGCCTGGCAAGCTACCGGTGACGTGTTCGATATGCCAAACACAGTAACAACAAAGTCTCCAATGGAGACGTTACTGGGCCCGCTCGAGCAAATCAATGAACAACGGGAGGACAGTGATTTGATTTGTATATATATATATATATATATATATATATATATAATATATATATTTAAATCCCATACTCATTTTTGTTAGAATTTTCATTTATTTCTAATAATACATTGGAATGGGAACCCTAAGTTTGTCCTGTGTTTCTCCTTGGAGTCCATCAAATCACTGGTTAAAAAAAATTGATTTTTAAAAAAATCTTTGATAAAAGATGTTCAACTCAAAAAACATAAATTAGGAACACAAGAAGCATTCACTTTGCATACCAGATATTTAAAATTTTTTAAAAACTTTAAATTAGAGAAGGGTATTAAGAAGACAAAAAGCAGCTGGACATCACAGTATGAATGACCTGGGAAAGTTGTTTAGTGGAAATGAGACTGATGGAAAGGCTGAGGTGAATATTTTGGAATACGTCCTAACTTGTAGATTCAGTTCTTTGGTTTACTTCATTTGGTATCTGCTTTGAGCTCAATCAATTTATTAAATCATCACGTGTAACCCTTCAATTTGTTTGAAATCCTGAGAGATAAACTGTGAACACACACCAGAATTACCTGTTTGTTTTAGACTATAAGTTTCCTCATCCCCTAACCACTACTTCAGAGTTTGCCAATAAGATCTACCTCAAAAAGCTTCCTTCTTTCTGGGTTTTTATTATTTCTACCTTTAAATATTTTGCTGTTTCTTAAACAGATATTATAGGAATGAATCTGTTATAATATTTATTTTTTAAAAAATTTTAAAATAGCCATACATTAGTTATCAGGAGTTATAAATGTAAAAACTCTTTGGGCTGGGGAAAATGCCTCACCCCAGGACTCTGTGCTCAGGACTCTGTGCTCAGGGATCACAGGCAGGGGAACCATACACAGTGCTGAGGATCCAACCAAAATAGGCCACTTGGAAGGCAAGTGCCTTCACCCCTCAAATATCTGGCCTCAAACTCAATTCAGGTCAGAATGCAGCCAGCCAGGAATATTCAGAGAGCCACTTCACTGGCTTGCCATATTTCCTTTCTTCCACATTTTGAGGGAGCATTCGCTCAGAAGTTCCAATTCAGGTGGTAAGTAGCACGACCACGTACACAGTACCCTCTTATAGTGTATCCCTTTTGCACACTTTCTTTTGCTAAAAATGACTTCCCTTCTGTGTGACCAATTTCTGCATATCCTCAAAGATACTACATTCCTTGGGTGAACTGCTCTCAAAGACAGATGCTAAGCTTATACTTCTGTCTCCTTGCTCTAGTGCCCTGCTTATACATTTGATTTTTAACTTTGGGTAAGCTTTGCCTTCAAGAGCAAGACACACAGCCAGCTTACTCCTGGTCCCTCCTTCGTGACCCCATCCTTTACCCTATTTCACCCATTTTCTCTCCGCCACAAAACACTGCATTGTCTCCTTCCTTCCTTGCACTCCTCATGGTTTCTGTTTATAGCCTTACCTTTTTCTGTGTATCCACACTGTGTGTTCTTTGAAGTGTTGGGTGATTATATCAGCTGTTGTGTGAAAAACTGTCTTTGAGGTTCTCTTACTCCCAAGTGAAGCCCAGATTTCTTAACTCTGAACAACAAAGGCTTTTCCCTTTGAAGTCCCGGCTACATTATCTCAGCATTATCTCCTAAAATTCAGTAGCAAGACCATGTACACAGCACCCTCTTACAGTCATCCCTTTTGCACACTTTCTTTTGCTAAAAATGACTTCCCTTCCATGTGGCCAATTTCTGCATATCCTCAAAGACACTATATTCCTTAGGTGAACTGCTTTCAAAGATGGGTGCTAAGCTTATATTTCTGTCTCTTTGCTCTAGTGCCTTGCTTATACCTTTGATTTGATTTGATTTTTTTTTTTAAAAAAAGGGCGTGATGGGGCTGGAAGATAGCACAGTGGGTAGGGCCTTTGCCTTGCACGCGGCCGACCCGGGTTCGGTTCCCAGCATCCCATATGGTCCCCTGAAAACCGCCAGGAGTAACTCCTGAGTGCAGAGCCAGGAGTAATCCCTGTGCATCGCCAGGTGTGACCCAAAAAACAAAAAAATTAAAAAAAAAAAGGGGCGTGATGTTGGGCCACATCTGATACAATACTCAATGGTTTAATTCCTGACTTTGTGCTCAGGAGTGACCCTGGTAGGGGGACCTTATGTGGTGTCAGTGATTGAACTAAGGCCAGTTGCATGCAAGGCAAATGCTTTAACCCCACTACTATCTCTTTGATCTAATCTCTTTGAGTTCTTATCGTGATTTCATAGCTATGATATGATTTTAGTGTTCATTACCGATAGCACCGTGGTAGGGCATTTGCCTTACAAGCAGACAACATGGCCGACCCGAGTTTGATTCCTCCGCCCCTCTCGGAGAGCCCGGCAAGCTACCGAGAGTATCTCGCCCGCCCGGCAGAGCCTGGCAAGCTCCCCGTGACGTATTCGATATGCCAAACACAGTAACAACAAAGTCTCCAATGGAGACGTTACTGGGCCCACTCGAGCAAATCGATGAACAACGGGAGGACAGTGACCATTAGTTGTTAAAGCTTTCTTATAATGCTGGTGCTTAGTCTTGTTTATTCATTACAAATTCTTTGGCACATTATTATTTGCTGAGAAGTTATAATGAAATTGCTACGTGAGTATTCATGTTTAAGGGGTTCTGTGCCTTCTGTGGAGGAAATGTTGAAGAGTCTATGGGGTGTCAATCACTGAGCCACACCCTAGCCACAGGTAGAGAATGAGATAAACAATGATTCCTGTTTTCTGACCTAAAAGCTGAGCAGGAAGGACATGATGGAAGCAATAAAAGCAAGCGATGTGAATCCAAGTTATAAATGACAGCAAGGGAAAAAGGATCACGCCACAGGGCTGGCTTAAACAGAGGTTTAAGAAGGTCATTTGAAGGAAATCCTTCAAACTCTCGCATACTGGTGGTATATGTGTGAGTGTGGGACGATCAGGGGCTAAGCCAGTCATACATGACAGGCCTCAAGGACAACTTACATTATTTTACTGAAAAATCTAAACAGCTGAAAATGATAACCAGACGAGTTTTGGAAGGATTTATTGTGGTGTTTTTTTTTTTATAGTCCAGGAGTTTCTTTATTTTTAAACAACACTTCTCATGCCATGAATTCATGAGGAATGGGCTCCAGCAGCTCAGGCTCCTTTCCATTGATTCTTACAAAGTGTGCTTCTCTGGGTGGAGCAGGCTGGCGCTTCAGTTGAACCCAAGTTCCTTTCTCTTTGGCTTCCTTCTTTTTTTGATCATTTTCCTTCACCCGTTTCAGGAAGCTGTCTCAACTTTTAGAGTGCTTAATATGCTCAATGCGGACATTAATTCTCTTGGCAAGAATCTTACCCTTGACTTGTTTGTTAACAACAATGCCAACGGCATGCTGGGTAACATTGTAGACTCTTCCAGTTTTGCCATGATAACATTTGTGGGGCATTCCTTTTTGGACAGTGCCCATTCCCTTTATGTCTACGATATCACCTTTCTTGTATATACGCATGTATGTGGCCAAAGGAACAACTCCATGTTTTCTGAAAGGTCTGGAGAACATATAGCAGGTGCCCCTCCGCTTTCCCTTTGTGTTGGTCATTTTTGCGATTTACTGAACGCTGGCGGTTCCGGCCGAAAGGTATTTTAGTGTTTTAATATAGGGAATGAATAAGATAGAATGAGACCAGGGCAGAGAAAATGACTAGAAGGCTAAGAAAGTGATAATAATAAGGGTGATGGATTAAGATGACAGTAGAGATGGGAGACAGTAATGTTATTTTTCCCCCAATTTTATGGAATCTTAAGTAATAATAATTATATTATTAAATATGTATACGGGGAACAGCTGTCACACTAATATTTAGTCTAATAGTTTGTCTTATTAGACCTGAACTGGAATCTTATTAGATGTACAAAACCTTGGTTCCCATTCATGGCCTATTAAAATCAGATGCTTAATTATACCAAGAATTCAAATTCAGTTCTGTGGGAAGCATACGAGTTTATATATTTTCTGTTTTATCATCATAGTCAATGTTTGAGCCTTATGTCTTCAAATTCAGATTCTTTTGAATTGCTTCCAGCTAAAAAACACACTTTATAATCCATGCTCCATATCTTGGGCTTGTACAATTTCAAATAGATGATGGATGATTTTAGGGGCTTTGAATGCATCAAAATGATTTCTTTTTCAGCTGGTCAAATTATATTTAGAATGTAAAACATTTTTTTCCCATGGCAGAAAATCTGATTTTTTTCAACCTTTGCTTCTCATAAAAGATATTATACAACTCAAGCAAATTATATAATAGGTATCATTTCTGATGAACCTTTTGATCCAAAATCTGAACTTGCACAGACAATTTTATGATAAGCCATAAGATAATATGCAGAAACGTAGTGATGACTTTACGTTCCCACAAGCTTGGGAGTGTGAATCAAGATGAATGGTGAGATTTCAGGAAAGCTCTTCCCTCAAATACTCAAAAATTACACATTTTAACAAAAGTTCACAGTGTTCAGAAAAGTTGTTAGCCTTTTCCTTTTCATTTTTTTTTTCTGGTTTGATCTTCAAAGTTGTAAAGGTTATAAAGTAGTCAGATATATTTGGTAATTTCACATTAGCAGTTCGTTTCCAGGACAACGTTCTCACACTTTACAGCTTTAAGAATGTGCTTTACTCATGGGAACTAAAAACACTAGGCTATGAGAAACCCAAGGGGAAAAAGTTCAAAAGGTAGTCAGTGACTTTTTCTTTTCAGTTGTAGAGAAGGATGGGACTGTTTGGATTATGTTATTTCTGATTCTGCTTTAAAAATAATAATGAATATATGTTAACCCTCAGGTTATCAGCATTCTTGCTCAAAATAGATTTATGGTAAAAATAGATTACTGAACTGTCTTGTTAAATTTTTAAAGATGAGTTTGGATGAGTTACAAATAACATCCTCTACCCTTAGGTCAAAAGGAAAATGTAAACTTGAATATTTTAGATAAGAACACTTATTACTGCCTCAGCTTTCATACTACCTTTAATAATGACCATATAAGAATATAAAATCTTTAAAAATTATAGGTGTAAAACTATATATGTTTATTTAATATTTTGTTTTTATTCTGCATACAGCATATGTTCATATTTGGAGATATTTAAAGGAATATATGCTAATTTTATTTTCATTTTGAAAACCAAAATTAAATACAGTAGCAAATTGTGTTAAGAATAACATTAAAATTTTGGTATATATTTTTTATGGTATATCTAATACTAATCTAATTTTATGTTTTTCTGACAACATTTATGTGGATTCTGTGGGGTGTTAGAATGTGGAGATTATTATTTATATATATATATTTTATAAATTGTGAGGATTTTCCATTTCATTAAATATGCTTTGAGTGCAAGATATGCATTCTTAAAGTTACAAAATGTCCTCTCCTAGTTAAACATTTACTTTTTAATGCGCCAAGCATACCATAAACTTTTAAAATATTTGTTTTACATATTTTATATTTCTCTATGTTTTATAAGTCTCCTAAATTTATATTTTTTGGCACTTTTTATAAAGTGCCATAATGAACATTTCCACATGTAAACCTCTGACTCTAATTACTTCTTTGAGTTGTTGGAATATGCAGTGTGAAGTTTAATCTCTTGGGTAGCACATCGGGTAGGGCGTTTGCCTTGCATGCAGCTGACCCGAGTTCAATTCCTCCGTCCCTCTCGGAGAGCCCAGCAAGATACCGAGAGTATCTTGCCCGCACAGCAAAGCCTGGTAAGCTCCCCATGACATATTCGATATGCCAAACACAGTAACAAGAAGTCTCACAATGTTACTGGGCCCGCTCGAGTAAATCGATGAACAACGGGAGGACAGTGACAGTGACAGTGATTTTAATAATCAAAAAGAATTAAAAAGGTGTCTTCACCTGGGGTTCCCCCTTCCTGAAGGAAAACACTTTTCTTTTGACTGTTCCTGGTATCTCTGGTTTTTTATTTTTTCTTTCTTTTTAAATTGAACTTCCTCTTGCTTTGCTTGTTTTCATTTAATTTTAATTAATTTTTTTTTCTAAATCATGTTTCTAGGGCTGGAGTGATAGCATAGTGGGTAGGGTGTTTGCCTTGCACATCGCCGACCTGGGTTCAATTCCTCCGCCCCTCTCGGAGAGCCTGGCATGCTACCGAGAGTATCTCACCCGCACGGCAAAGCCTGGCAAGCTACCCATGATGTATTTGATATGCCAAAAACAGTAACAAGTTTCACAATTTGTTGTGAGACGTTACTGGTGCCCGCTTGAGCAAGTCGATGAACAACGGGAGGACAGTGCTACAGTGCTACATGTTTCTCTAAGTTAAAATAGGAGGATGGGAGTGCAAAATGAGGTCCCATAACCATGCCATCAGACTCTGTGCCAGGCTGTTTTCACTCAGGGCACCCTAGAGTGGGGTGGGTGAGAGCCCTCCCTGCCCCAAGGCACACAGCCCAGCAGCCTACCTCCACTACCCAACTGCCGCCATGCTCCAGGCCATTTCCCAGACACTCAGGCCTCACCTCACATATGAGCGAACATATTCCGGGACCGCATTATAAGACATTTCCTACCCATTTTCCATAATTATCACACCATATTTGATGGGATTCAGACAGTAGGCAACAAATCATAGAGAGAAATATATAAATATATGCCTCTCAGAGAGCCTGGCAAGCTACCAAGAGTGCCCACACAGGCAGAGCCTGGCAAGCTCCCCGTGGCGTATTTCATATGCCAAGAACAGCAATGACAACAAGGTCTTATTCCCCTCACCCTGAAAGAGCCTTCAATAGTTGGGAAAAGGTGAGTAAGAAGAGACTGCTAAATTCTCAGGGCTGGGAGGAATAGAGACGTTACTGGCGCCCAGTCAAATAAATCAATGAAAAATGGGATGACAATGATACAGTGATTTCTAAGTTATATAGTTACAGTTTTTGATTATTTGGTATTGGAATATAACTCTAAACATTTTAGGTTTAACATTGGTATGTCCATTCTCCTCTGCCACAAGGAGTTTAGGTTTATTGGGCAATACCCATCACAATGCTCCTGGAGCACCTCCATTCTTTTCTGTTTATTGGAATGTAGCTCTAAACATTTTAGAATAACATTAGTATGTCCTGTTTCCCTTGCCACAGGGGGCTTAGGTTTATCACAGTGCTCCTGAGGCATTTTCATTCCTCTGTGTTTATCAGTAAACTCTTCTCTGTGCTCTCTATCACCTTTTCCCCCTAATCAGACTCTGCTAACTTGTAAGGTCAGATCCTTCTAAGGACACTTGACTTGTATTCATAAGTGAAATATTGCCTTTCTCCTCTCCTTATGTCTTTTGCATAGTTTACTTTAAAGCAGTGTTCTTTTCTGTATAGACACAGAAAGACAGTTAATATTGTGCTTTTGTAACTTGGGAGTTAATTGACTCCAAATAATATTCACTCCTGGGCATCTGCTTTCTTGACTTAAAGCTTCCCTTGCATTGAAATGGGCTAGCCTAGAGTGCCACAGTACTTAACTATAAGTTAAGAGCACGATCAAGGGCAAATTTTGCAAATTCTGTCATGATCCAAAAAGTAACGACAAGATTAGGACCCTGAGAGGGTTAAGAAAGAATAATCTGGCCTGAGCAATGTAGTCTAAAATCTATAGCAAGATGGTCCCACGAGAGCATTCCTATAAGCTTAATATATCTCTTACTGTGTTCATACAAAATGATTAATATTATGAATGTATGTTGGTTGAACTAAGAAGAGGAGAAACACACCCATAGATGGAATTTCAGTCTTGGGAGAGTCGTCTTACTGAATGAGAATTTGTCCTAGAAGAAGCTTCCCTTGAGGGGAGGACTTTACCTCTGTTGATTGTATGACCACACCTATGGGTAATTATTACCCTAATGATTTGGGATTTAACTGAGTCTGTAAGAGTGGGCTGAGGAATCCAGAAGGAGAATGAAATAGAATGGGGAGGCAAAAGCGGGAAGAAGTATAAAGGAGCAGGATCCAAGAGGAGGATGAGGAGGGTAGGGGGCGGGGATAGAAGCAGAAGGAGAATCGAGGAGAATGGAGATGAGATTGGGATAAACTGCAATTGATACCAACCAGTCAGGCCCTCGCTCCTTCATCTACCCATGGCCATCAGTAACCCTAGGGCGGGGGAAAGCAGTGGAGACCACCGAACGCAGGCGGCAACAGAAAGAGCCACCACATGGCCTTTTGTAATTTATTTTTTGAATACACAGTTTGGCCTCTTTTAAGTATTCTCTTTGGACTGCCCATTATGGAAGAGGAAGAATGCTAATTCAAGCTTTAGTTATGCATCCTCTGAAGATGTTTATATGACATTTTAATCTGTCCTTGCTGCTTTCTTCCTAGCATATCCCTCTGTGGAAACGCCATCCTCTTTTTCACCCTGTGCTGCCTGTACTCTAGACCACTCGGAATAAGACTCTCCTTGCCCTTTCTCCTGTGTCTAATTTCATTGCTTGGGTCCCAGGTCTTCTTTTCCTTGCTGTACTCTGAGGTTCTAGTGAACCCATTCCCCAAATCCTGAGGCTCTTTAGTTAAATGCCTCTTCAGAGTTCAAGGTTCCATTCTAACTCGCTCTCCCCCTTGCCCCCAGCCTTAGCCTTTCTATTGCAAATGAATCACTTATCTATCTGATTTCCATTTTCCAGAATTAAAAAACAGACAAACACAAAACTCTGCTGATGGACAAGTAAATGAAAGATCATCAGAGAAAAGTTAAAACAGAAGTATCAAGGAACCCATCCTTACCATCACCCTACCACAGCCTTTTAAATTCATACAAAGTAGTCTCAGAATATAAGTGACGAAGTACATGCCTTGCATGCATGAGTCTTGGGTTTGATCTCTCTGGTAATGCAAAAATAAATTAAAAATTATATATACATAGATATAAAATGAATTCACACAAAGTTAGAGTGTTAAATATATAGAATAGTGTAAATGGTAAATACTAGCTGAGGGAGGTAAGAATTAAGACATAGTTTAATGGCAAGTTAAGAGCTGGGTAGAGTAAATAGTATTTTTCAGGGTTTTTTCTTGGGTTTTCTTTTGTTTGTTTTTTTGGTAGGGCTGATAGTGTAAAGGTACTGTATTGGCCCTAAAGCTGTTGATAAGGAAAATCTTTGTATCAGCCATTGTTTATTTACATATTCTAAGCTGTAGGCTATAATTTATTTCAGTAAAATAAGAGAAAGTAATAATGATGGGAAGATAACAAGGCCAGCACTTTCTTATTCTTTTAACATGGAATATAGCAAAAATTCTAGATTCATTCTAGCGGCGGAATCATCCATATCTCGTAGACACATTTCCACAGGCTTTCTGTAAGGCTTGGCTTTGTTGGATTTTTTGACACCTTCACTTACTATCATAATTTTTTTTTCAGATCATTTTTATCAAATGAAATTCACTTTAATTTTTATGACTATGTTTTAAATGGTAAATATTTCTCCAAACGATTTGGATCCCCTAATGGCAGAAATTTGAAGCATCTTACTGCCAAAAATTCCGGTGGTGCGGTGGTGTGTGTGTGTGTGTGTGTGTGTGTGTGTGAATCCTGGCCACGTAGTGTTCCGGTTCAAATGTCTGTTCAGTTCAGAGGGTTGGAAACAGAATATACCACAGATGGGCTGGAGCGATAGCACAGCGGGTAGGGCGTTTGCCATGCACGCAGAATATACCACAGACTAAAGAGAAAATTATTTCAGTTGATCAGATCCGTAAATTATGTTTTTTTTAAAGTAATAAACCTAGCTGATTCCTAATTGGAGGGAAATAATGCTTAGGACTCACTCAATTGCCTTCCTGGAATTGGAATCTAGAATAACACATGAAAACGTTCTTAACTGCATATACAGATAGAAACTGTCCACCAAGATGTTAAGCTAACACTTCTTGTGAAGGGTAGAGCTCTTTAGAATTTACCAAAAATGGAAAATTGATTACATTTTGCACAGAGGACATTTATATTTATAGAAATGCTCTGGATAAGACAAGATTCTTAAAAGCCAGAAACAAATCCCTCTAAGGGCATTTCAGAAAAAGGGTGTAACTGTAAAAAAATTTAATATTTATAAAAATGATTATTATATTGATACTGACAGAAATTAGATGTTTCATTGAGGAGTTTAACTTAAAAGGATGAATTTACAGGAACATTCTAATATTGGTTTAGAGTTTTTCTTTACTACATACAGTTCAATTTTGTGGTCTGGAAAACACCCAATAGTCATTTATCTGTAATGCATACCTTTCCACAGCTGGATTTTCAAATATGATTATGAAGTTCATGTGACAGAACTATCTCAAAATAAATATGTCAGCAGGCTTAGCTTTATTTTACGCATTTATGCTGTATATAACATAACTTGATACAAACACAAGCAACACTCTAGGACATTTTGTCAGAGTTGTTCAAGTAGAGCAGAGTTTGAGATTGTAGAAGGTAGTTTAGAACACCTGGGTTGAATATTTATATCCTTGCCTTAAATCTTAAAAGCCTTGCCGTTTTATAGTTCTTTAGGGGAAAGGCAGGAACTACATTAACACTTGTTAGTGTAACAGTTAATGTACTGCAGAGAAAGACTTTGTAAAGATTTGAAAATTATGCACAAAACTTTCAAAAGACGAAAAAGTGTTTGATTGGACTTCATGGATTTAGGAATATATGTTCAAGAGAAAACTTTTAAAGGAATTTGTCTCTTATGTTTTAAATCTCGAGAGCCTAAAGAGAAGATGCATTGGAATGAAAGTCTTAATATTATATGCAAATGAGTAGGGTGTTTGTGATAATAAATATAAACTTTAAAAAAAATCTTATTGTGAAGGCTATACCTGGTGGTGCTAGAGTGAGTCCAAGTAGAACCAGATATGAGGAGAAAAATCAAGGATTGAACCCAGATCCTTACACACTACTGAGCCACATCCCCTCCTCTTTTAGTAGCATTTAAAGGGTTGGATTTAAGAATTCCAGATAGCCTGAGTTTCATCCTTGGCACTGCATATAGTTGCAGGAGCATCTTCAGGAGGGATCCCTGAGCTCAGAGCCAGGTGTAAGCCCTGAGCACCTCTGAGCATGACCCCCAAACTGAAAGAGAAAAAAAAAGAATTCCAGCTAATAATGAAAATATCGAAACAATTAAGAAAATAGTTTGCTCAAACTTACTCTGTGTGGTATTCTAGGAGTCTCTCTTCCATGATGTTATTGCCACACTCTCCTTCCTCATCGCTATTGGCCCAACTTGATGCCATGCAAGACAAGAGTTGCTTAATTTGGTAGAAGAATATGACCCGATAGATTAAGTGGGAGAAGGATCATAAACTTTCTTTCTCTCTTCACCCATAATATACTTACATTTAATAGCTGTCATCTGCAGTCACCTCTACCTCTCTTGTCAGGAAGAGGAATTTTCAGCCAGTGCTGGAGTGTAGCAGGGCCACTGAGAATGTAAATATTTTTACAAAGTGGGATCTTTTATAAGTCTATTAGATAATACATCAGCCGCTCCAAGTGACAGATTTTTAAATAAGCCTTCTCCCCACACGGTAATCTTTACCAAGAATAATAACACGGGGGGATCCCGGAAATCACTCAGGGGCTTAGGGAGCACCTGTTGCAAGGCTAAGGCCACACGTTCAATCCCTGGTGACATCATATGCCTTGAGCAGGATTCTATGAGCTCTGCTCACTGCAGTCCCCTTCATCAGGCAATTTTTGGTTGGCCCTACAACAGCCAGCTGTGTGTGAGATCAACAGAAAGGGTGCATTCCCTGGAAAATCACACCATTAAAAGATGTGGCTGCCTGTATTGCAAACCCTAATGCCCCGAAGGGGAGACAGAGAGACAGAAAGAGACAGACAGAAGACACAGAGAGAGAGAGGAGAGAGAGAGAGAGAGAGAGAGAGAGAGAGAGAGAGAGAGAGAGAGAGAGAGAGAGAGAAGAGGGGAAAGGCAGGGACAGAGAAAGAGACAGAGAGAAATAGAGACAGACAGAGATAGAGACAGAGACAGAGAAGGAAAGTGCCTGCTGGGGGAAGGTTGGTGAGAGAGAGGGAAGGAAACTGCGGACATTGATGGTAGGAAATGTACATATACACTGGTGGAGGGATGGGTGTTGGAAACCCATATATACATGACTGAAACCAGATCATGATCAGCTTTGTAACTGTATCTCACTGTGACTCAAAAAATTTTTTTCAATTAAAAAGATGTGGGTGTGTCACATTAGGAAGTGCGACCCCTGGCGAGCACATGAAGAAGAACGGCAGTGCCCCAGAGTGCATGATACCCTGAAGGTGAGCGAGACAACTAAACTTAAGTGGCCTCTGCAAGCACTGTGTGTGGCCAGGTGTGTGAGCACCAGAACCTGATGTGCAAGCCCTGTGAGCAACAGAGCCAGGGTGTGTGCACATGTGAGGATGTGTGTGTGTGTGTGTGTGTCTGTGAGAGAGAGAGAGAGAGAGAGAAAGAGACAGAGAGAGGAGAGAGAGAGACAGAGACAGAGAGAGAGGAGAGAGAGACAGAGAGAGAGACAGAGAGGAGAGAGAGCAAGACAGAGACAGAGCAGGAGAGAACATACTGGGCATTGTAATAACAAAAAAGCAAAGGCAGAAAATTAAAAATAACAATAGCAATAATAGCAAGACTAGTCATTGCCAACGTATAACTCTGCAGACAAAGTAGATTGTTTTCATTTGCAATCTAAATCTCTGAAATCCTGAGACTTGTTATCCCATTTGATTGATGATACAGATGCACACACACACACACACACAATTGCACACATTAGCTTTTGCCCCTCCCCCGTGTGTGTGTGTGTATAGGTTTTTGGCCCACACCCAGGGATGCTCAGGGTTACTCATGGTTCTGCACTCAGGAATTACTCCTGGCAGGTGCTCAGGATGCCTGAAGCCAGATCCAGGGCATGCAAAGCAAATGCTCTGCCTGTACATAACACTGATCTATTGGGAGACACAACTACCTTCAACACCAGCGCTTTCAAACACAACCACTGAACTGAATTCCTGGCTCTGTGAATCGGTGCTTGGCGTGGAGCGTGGCTGGCGGATTCTTGGTATTGGCCACACTCAGTTGCTGGACCCCGCTCCGGGAACTTGTGATGGAGGGGGCGTCAGCTGGAACCTGAGTTCTCCAGGAAGGCCTTCACCAAGACTTGCTGAGATGTCGTGATTTTTAACAGTATTGAGTTTTAGGAATGCCACTCCAAGACCAGAATGCCAGTATCTCTCTACCAATCTCCGTAGATTTCTTGTCACCCTCCAGCACCCTATACTCCTGCCCTTGGCTTCCCCTTTCACCCTCACTGCTTGACAGGCTCAGTTCAGTTGACAAAATCCTGGTTTGTTTTCATTGGCTGTTGTCTGTTCCCTTGCTCTGTTTCTTCATATTCCACGAAGGAGTGAGATCATCTAGTATTTATCCTCATTCTGACTCACCTAGCATGACCCCCTTTAGCTTACCCAAGTTTTAGTAGAAAGCAAAATTGCATGATAGAGGCAAGTAGGATTCCATTGTATGCCATTATATCTACTGTTTTCTTTGAGGGGGATAAATACTGAATAAAAAATTATTTATGGGAGGTGGTGAGGAGATGGCTCAGAGAGTTGGAGCACAAGCTTTGCATACAGGAGTTCCAGGCTCCATCCCTGGCACTGCATGATCTGCTCAAGCACTTCTGGAAGCACCCCCATGGACACCACCAGGAGTAGCCCTCCTGCGATGCTGAGTGTGGCCAGAAATGAAAAAGAAATTTGGGACAGGAACTGTATTTCATGGGGTAGAGTCTCTGATTTTGATTGCTGGTTCTAAAGGATTCTGAGTACTGCAAGTATGACCCTGATGTCAAATGAACACCCAAAACACTAAAAACCCCTACCCACAAATCTCGCATTCGGTTTGATAGCATAAAGCTACTTGCCTTAACATAAAGTAATGCTTTGCTTAGAAACGAGTTTATCTGATGCTATAGGAGAAAGGCCTACATTTATTCCATAGCACAGAATTATACTCTTTCCCAAAATAGCAATTCTTGATGGCCCTGTGTCTCAGAAGTTAGAAGTAATTTCAGCACAAATAAAAGAAATAAATCTCCAAGTGAGAGTTGTTGCTCTTTCAGTCTCTATAAGGCATGATGATGAGGGCCTTCATCTTCTCTGACCGTTGAATATATTGTTAACTTTCTATTTAGCTTCAGCTAGTCACTGCCTTAAATATGTCTAAGCTACTAAGAAACCTTCCAGAATGAAGACCAGAACAGCTGAATATAAATGCAAACAGATGCTGTGGAGAAGAGGACCCCAAGCTGTCATCGACTCTTCATGAGCACTACATGTTTTCTCTAACAGGATCATATGCCCCTGCACATTGCCAAAGTTTTTCGACTTCTTCCAAAATTTCTGCATGAAATTATGATTATGATCTCACTGGGTTCAGGACTGCTGACTACAGAGCATGCCCCCACCCTTGAATTTTTTTCTCCAAGAACCTGGTGCCCCAGGACAGTTTGGGGACGGAGACATACATGGAAGTTGAGGACATGATGAGTCAAAAGCCCGTCTCTGATCTCAGAATCTTCCAAAGCTTAATGTCTTTAAATCTGAGAGTCTGGAATCACTTCATGATCCAGAGACATGAAGGCACATCCAAATTGGCACTCACTGATCTGTATCGGTATCCACGTTCTTTGCCTTTGAATAAATATTTAAAAGTTGGACCCAGTGGAATATGAATGGCCCATGTGATCTACAGAGATACTTGCATAATAAACACAGATATAGAAAGAAAGCTAGGTTCGTACAAGCCACGAAGCAGAAAATAATTTGCATAAAACACAAAAGGAGAGAGAGAGAGAGAGAGAGAGAGAGAGAGAGAGCGAGAGAGCGAGAGAGAAGTGCCTATCATAGGATCATAGAATCAGGTGGTGGGTGGGGACAGTTTCCCAACTGGAGACACTGGTGGTGGGAAATGGACACTGGTGAGGGAATGGGTGTTGGAACATTGTATGACTGAAATCCAATCATGAACAACTTTTTAACTGTGTATCCTACTGTGCTTTAATTAAAAAAAAGAGTTTTATACAGAAAAAAAAAATAGCATGAAACAAATGGCTCCTGCTCTAGCAGTGTTTGCTTTCGATTTAGTATCTGTTCAACAGTTAAAAATATGCTCAAAAATAATCACAGATTAGATGGTCTGACTGAGGCATATGGCTGAGTTGTTATTGAGTTGTTATTCCCTTTAGACAAAGATTGAAATTTTATTTTCTACCTTGCTTTCTTACACACACACACACACACACACACACACACACACACACACACATACACCCTCACATTGATTTAATGACTTGAATAATCCTTTGGGTTTATAGTTTATGGCTTTGGTACCACTGGCATTTCTTATTTTTCTCACTCGACCAAAAAAAAAAAAAACAAAAAATCAAAACAAAACAAAAAAAACCTGTTGATTTTCCAAGACAGCTTCAGCATGGGTAGGCATGTTGGGAAACACATGGAGAGTTGTTGGGACACACATACAGATGGCGGGGTGGGAGGAGAGTGGTGATAGTGAAGAGGGGAGGTCTGTGGAGACCTCTGTCGTTATTATTGTTATTTCATGGAAGCAAACACAGAAGGGCTAGAGGATGTGCTAGAGGGTAAAAGCTGTTGAGATTATACTGAATTTTATTTTATTTCTTATATTTAGGGGGTGTCTGGTCCATACCCAGCTGTGCTCAGGGTTTCCTTGTGGCTCTGTGCTGAGGGACCATTCCTGGAAGTGCTCAGGGGATGACGTGTGGTGCCAGAATCAAACTGAAGGGACTGGAGTGATAGTACAGCAGGTAGGGCATTTGCCTTACACACGACTGCCTTGGGTTTGATTCCCAGCATCCCATATGGTCCTCCAAGCACCGCCAGGAGTAATTCCTGAGTGCAAAGCCAGGAGTAACCCCTGTG
Organism: Sorex fumeus; assembly: GCF_029834395.1. NCBI lineage: Eukaryota > Metazoa > Chordata > Mammalia > Eulipotyphla > Soricidae > Sorex > Sorex fumeus. The sequence goes on from NW_026606081.1 coordinate 41,225,747, forward strand.
CATCACCGGGTGTGACCCAAAAAGAAAAAAGATTCAAACTCAAGTATAAAGCATGTAAGTGCCTTAACTCTTGTACTATCTCTTTGGCTGCTGTGATTCATTTCAATAGAAAATGTCCTGATCAAAATCTTTCATTTCAGACAAGTTATAGCCAAGTTGAATCCTAATATGTATCTTTATGTGTGTTTCATTTATTTTTTCCTCATGACTGCACTGGTTGTATAAAGCAAGTAATAGCATTCTTTATAATGGATCATGACACTTGACACATATCAAGGCCAGTTGTGGGTGTTCTGAGAAGGTTTGAGAATTCATGCCTTCTTTTACAGTGGTTACTGGCTTTATCTCATCCGTGTCACTGGTTCTAGAATCAGCTTGTTACCAGATTTGCAATAAAATTCTTCAAGCTTATATCCTATGCAGGAATAGATTATCTTCACATACAATGTAGTGACACAAGATTTCTTTTAACACTCACCAACAAATGAAAACTGTAGTCTGAAAAGAATGACTTTTTGAGAGAACCCCACTTTTTCACTTATGCAGAACTAGAGGCCAGAGTGATAGGACAGTAGGTAGGGCGCTTACCTGGCACACAGCTGTCCTAGGTTCCACCTCAGGCACCACACCTGGTCTCCTGAGCCTCACTAGGAGGGATCCCTGAGCACAGAGCCAAGAGTAAGCAATAAGCACCACAGGGAGTAATGCCTCTGTCCCGCCAAGTGTGGCCCAAACCCAATCAAACAAATAAACCAGGGACCTTGTGCATGTGAAATATGTGTTGGAGGTGCGCATATGCTGCCTGAGCCCATGTGCTGCTTGTGCCCACGTGGCTGAGCACACATGTGGTGCCAGAGCACATGTGTTGCCTGCATCTTCCCTGTTGAGATATGTACTTTCATGCTTTTTCATGCTTTCGTGTCTAATGCTAGGATGTATGTAGGGGCGCTCTCCGCCCTGGAGAAGCCCTGTTCTCTCAAGTATGTTACTCTCTCACACTCTCTCCCTCCACACTTTAAAAATATTCCAAATAAAATCTATTTACTTAAAAAAAAAAGGTGTTGGCAAGGACTTAATGCATAACCCAACAGCTTGGAGCAGAAAAGTGAACGGGCTATGCGTTAATCCAGGTCATCATGACTGTCCGGAGGGGAAAGGGTGTTGCCCCATTCCCCCTCTCCTCTCTGGAAAGAAAGATGGCGGCCACATGGGAGCCTTGTGGACAGCAGGTATGAGCCGGGGGTGTGGGGGCGACTAAAACCTCATGGGAAAGGGGGCATTCCGGTCCATCCTTCACGCCCTAACGAGGTCACCAGTTGCCCCCCGCGAGCGGCTCTCCAGCACGGCCACGGCCCCAGAAGCACAAGGACTTAATGCAGAACCCAGCAGCTTGGAGCAGAAAAGTGAAAGGACTATGCGTTAATCCAGGCCATCATGTCTGCCCGGAGGGGAAAGGGTGTTGGTCCCTTCCACCCTCCTCCCTCTGGAAAGAAAGATGGCGGCCACATGGGAGCCTTGTGGACAGCAGGTATGAGCCGGGGGTGTGGGGGCAACTAAAACCTCATGGGAAGGGGGGCGTTCCAGTCCGTCTTTCACGCCCTACCGAGGTCACCAGTTGCCCCCCACTAGCGGCTCTCCAGCACGGCCACGGCCCCAGAAACACAAGGACTTAATGCAGAACCCGGAAGTTTGGAGCAGAAAAGTGAATGGACCATGCGTTAATCCAGGCCATGAAGTCTGCCGGAGGAGAAGGGGTGTTGCCCCATTCGCCCTCTCTTCTCTGGAAAGAAGGATGGCGGCTGCATGGGAGCCTTGTGGACAGCAGGTATGAGCCGGGGGACTGGGGGCGACTAAAACCTCATGGGAAGGGGGGCGTTCCGGTCCGTCCTTCACGCCCTACCGAGGTCACCAGTTGCCCCCCACGAGCGGCTCTCCAGCACGGCCACAGCCCCAGAAGCACAAGGACTTAATGCAGAACCCAGCAGCTTGGAGCAGAAAAGTGAAAGGACTATGCGTTAATCCAGGCCATCATGTCTGCCCGGAGGGGAAAGGGTGTTGGTCCCTTCCGCCCTCCTCCCTCTGGAAAGAAAGATGGCGGCCACATGGGAGCCTTGTGGACAGCAGGTATGAGCCGGGGGTGTGGGGGCGACTAAAACCTCATGGGAAGGGGGGCGTTCCGGTCCGTCCTTCACGCCCTACTGAGGTCACCAGTTGCCCCCCACGAGCGGCTCTCCAGCACGGCCACAGCCCCAGAAGCACAAGGACTTAATGCAGAACCCAGCAGCTTGGAGCAGAAAAGTGAAAGGACTATGCGTTAATCCAGGCCATCATGTCTGCCCGGAGGGGAAAGGGTGTTGGTCCCTTCCGCCCTCCTCCCTCTGGAAAGAAAGATGGCGGCCACATGGGAGCCTTGTGGACAGCAGGTATGAGCCGGGGGACTGGGGGCGACTAAAACCTCATGGGAAGGGGGGCGTTCCAGTCCGTCCTTCATGCCTTACCGAGGTCACCAGTTGCCCCCCGCGAGCGGCTCTCCAGCACGGCCACGGCCCCAGAAGCACAAGGACTTAATGCAGAACCCGACAGCTTGGAGCAGAAAAGTGAACGGATTATGCGTTAATCCAGGCCATCAGGTCTGTTCGGAGGGGAAAGGGTGTTGCCCCAGTCGCCTTCTCCTCTCTGGAAAGAAAGATGGCGGCCGCATCGGAGCCTTGTGGACAGCAGGTATGAGCCGGGTGTGTGGGGGCGACTAAAACCTCATGGGAAGGGGGGCGTTCCAGTCCGTCCTTCACGCCCTACTGAGGTCACCAGTTGCCCCCCACTAGCGGCTCTCCAGCACGGCCACAGCCCCAGAAGCACAAGGACTTAATGCAGAACCCAGCAGCTTGGAGCAGAAAAGTGAAAGGACTATGCGTTAATCCAGGCCATCATGTCTGCCCGGAGGGGAAAGGGTGTTGGTCCCTTCCGCCCTCCTCCCTCTGGAAAGAAAGATGGCGGCCGCATGGGAGCCTTGTGGACAGCAGGTATGAGCCGGGGGACTGGGGGCAACTAAAACCTCATGGGAAGGGGGGCGTTTCAGTCCGCCCTTCACGCCCTACCGAGGCCACCAGTTGCCCCCCACGAGCGGCTCTCCAGCACGGCCACGACTCCAGAGCACAGAAACCAATTTCTTAACTATCTGACTTTCAGTAGAAATACTTCCAGGGTCAATAAGTAAAATAGCAGAAATCCAAAACCAACAAATAATTCTTGAACCCAGCTGTAGAAAGCAAATCACTTCACAATGCTTTGTCAGCATGTCTGCTTCGGGGGGGGGGGGTAAACTCTAAATAATAGTGGTGAATCTTTTATTGAAACAATGAATCTAATCAAAGCAAAAAAAAAAAAAAGGTGTTGGACCACTGAGCCACATTCTCAGTTAAAATTTTATTTGGAATTGACTTCAGTTCTGATGGGCTGGATGAGCATGCATTGCTCTTTGGAAAAACTAGATCTTTTTCCACTTAAAATATCAGGGATTCTACCTCCTAAGACAACTTTTAAAAAAGTAGTTCTTTCTTTACAATAGCCAGAAACTGGAAGAAACCTGAATGCCCAAGAACAGATGACTGGTTAAAGAAACTTTGGTACATCTACACAATGGAGTACTATGTAGCTGTTAGAAAAGATGAAGTCATGAAATTTACATACAAATGGTACAACATGGAAAGTATCATGCTAAACGAAATGAGTCAGAAAGAGAGGGATAGACATAGAAAGATGGCATTCATCTGGGGGATATAAAGTAACAAAATATGAGATTAATACCCAAGAATAGCTGAGATCAGCACCAGGAGGATTACTCCATAACTTAGAGGCCAGCCGGGTATTCTAGGGGAAAGGGCAGTTCAGATAGAGAAGGGAGCACCAAATAAAGGGTGTTTGGAGGATCTTCCCAGGAGGGGAGATGCATGTCGAAAGTAGACTATGGACTGAACATGTTTGCCACTCAATGCCTCTTTTGCAGACCACAACACCCAAAACGAGAGAGAGAACACAGGGGATTGCCCTGCCACAGAGGCAGGGAGGGATGGGGGGATGGGGGTGGGGGGGATAATATCCATGGTGGTGGAAAATGGGCACTGGTGGAGGGATGGGTATCTGATCATTGTATAATCTAAACCCAAGCACAAAAAATAGTAAATCTACAACTGTACTTCATGGTGTTTCACTAATAAAAAAAACAGTAGTCCTTTACTTGTAAGCTATCTTTGGGATACATTATGTTAAATACATGTAACTCTGACATTCTTCTTTTAAAACTTTTTTTTGGCAGTGTTGAAGAATTGAAACAAAAATTACAAATTCTTGGTAAAGAATTTGTAACTTCACAAGGCAAGTGCTTACGGAGGGGTTATATCCTTGGCCCTTTAAATCTGCATTTTTAAACTGGAAGGTGAATATGTTCATCCTATAACATTCCCAAAGCTCATGCATGTAACTAGAAAAGTACATTATGTCAGTGTTCCATAATTACTTCAGTTGTTCCATACTGTTGAACTCTTGTATTTGGTTTGGGGGCCACACTAGGCCGTGCTAAGGTGCTGCTTCAACTTTGTGTTCTTGAAGTGCTTAGAGAACCAAGTGGTGCTGAGGATCAATCCCAACCCTACAGCATGCAAAGCACGCTCTCACCCCTTTGATCTATCTTTCTGGCCTTCAGCATATTGTACTTTTGGAGGTAACTTTTCCACCTTAGGGTTGACAATTGGAGATATTCCCTTCATCAATGGGAACATTGGAGTAGGAATTATTTTGCTTCTTACAGAACTAAATATTTCAGATGAGAAAGAGACCAAATAAATTTGCCTTCTGGGAACAACTTGTGGCATTTAAGGATAAAAAGAATCACTTGTATCACTTGTCATCCCGTTGCTCGAGTTGCTCTAGTGGGTGCCAGTAACGTCTCCATTCATCCCTGTCACATGCTAGTGTAGCAAAATGGTGTCTGCTTGCTCCAGGAACACGAAGAGCACCAAACCGTTCATTCAGGGTCTTGACAAAGAAGTCCAATCATTTCGGAGGTGGACAGCCAGGTGGTTTTTGATGTCCCATGGAATCCAGTCGGTAACAGCTCTAGTCCAGTGGTTGTCTCCAAATCACATTACGTGTTTGGCCCATCTGGTTTTTGATACCTTGGCGAACGGGGAAGCATCCCTGATCCTCAATCGTCAATGGAGGTCAGAACTCTGGATTACTTCTCTCATTTGAGTGATGCATGATACTCCAAACATAGCTCTTTCAATTCCTCTTTGGGAGACCTAAATAGTGTTTTCATCCTGTTTTCATAGGGCCCAGGTATTTGAGGCGTATGTTAGTGCAGGAAGAACAGTGGAGTCAAAAAGATGTGCCCAGAATCAGAGGTTCTTCATCCTCTTAACAACTTCTTCGATGCTCTTTAAAGCCTTCCACTCCACTCTTTTCCTCTTGCTCAGTTCTGGCGCCAAGTCATTTGTCATGCTGAGTTCTTGACCCAGGTATGCATAACTGCTGCATTTGGAGATGTTCGTTCCATTGAGAGCAAATGGAACATCAGGAACTAGTTTGTTTCTCATGAACATTGTCTCTGTGAGATTAAGCTGCAGTCTGACATTTCCACACTCACAGTCGAAGTTGGCCAGTATTCATGCCACTTGGCTAATGTTTGGTGTTATTAGAACAATGTCTTCAGTGAAGCGGAGGTGGTCTATTTGTTGATTGTCTATCTTCACTCCCATTCTTTCTCATTCCAGTCATAGCATGACATTCTCGAGGGTGGCACTGAAGAGTTTTGGTAAAATGTTATCACCATGCCGAACTCCTCTCTTGACATCCATGATAACTTCCTTGTAGAATGGTGAGATTCTTATGGTGAATCTGAAATACAACTCACAGATGATCCTGATGTACTGAGTTTGAATGCCCTGTTTGTCTAGGGCTTCGATGGTGGCTTCAGTCTCAACAGAAACAAAGGCCTTCTTTAAATTGATGACCGTGGACAGAGTGGCATCTTGAACTCTTGCAAAACCTCACTGAGCTTGGTCACCCTGTGGATATGTTTGATTGTGCTGAATCCTTTACGGAATCCTTATCTTTTCCATCCTTCCGGAAAAAAAAAAGGATAAAAAATACTGAAGGAAAAGTGAAGTCCAATAACCATAATCAAGCTGCCAGAGAGAAGGGGTAATCATTGGGCAGGACCCCCTCTCCTTTATTTTGTCTTATGTACAAACCTAAGACACATCATAAGACACTTAATACAAGATTACCGCACCATAGTTGATAGGGTTCAAATATGGTTTGAACCATGGGAACACCTGCAAGGGTGATTAGAGGATGCCCTAAAAGCCTCTATCCCTCTCAGAGGGCCTGGCAAGCTACCGAGAATATCCCACCCCCATGGCAGAGCCTGGTAAGCTATCCATGATGTATTCGATATGCCAAAACCAGTAAATACAATGGGTCTCATTCCGCTGACCTTGAAAGAGCCCCCAATACGGCACCATTAAGACGGATGAGGAAGAAGAGATTGATAAAACCTCAAGGCTGAATAGGCTGCCAAAAGGAAGAATGACAAAATTGACTGTACTTTCAATGCACGTATGCTGGCATTGGATGCATTCATCAGGACCTGATAGTACAAGCGCAAAAGATCATGTACGACATCAATGGTCTGAGACGAGAAGGCATCAATCACATTACGTCATTTTCAACACTGGAGAAGAACTATTCCTCGGAACATGCTACAAAAGAAGATTTGGTGGTGTCCGTGTCCTTGTCAACAAGAACTTGACCATGAGCATTGATTCATTCAAATGCCTAACAACCTGAATCAGACAATTACACTTGAATAGATGTGGCTCACTCCCAGCAGTTTCTGTCTTCGTTATCTTTGCACCAACGTCCAATTATGATGAAGGAGAAATTGAGAAGTTCTACATAGAGCTGGAGAAGTTCTATAAAAAAGACTACACTTTCTACAAGATCATTGTCAGTGATTTTAATGCCAAGATAGAACCGGGAAGATTGGCTGAAGAACTCCACATCGGGACCCATTGCCTAGAATGGAATGAACAGGGTAAGAGACTGAGTTCACCATGTTGACCAAGACCATCCATAGTAACTCACAATTTCAGAAGGCCAAATCTAAACGTTGGATATGGGAGTCTCCCAGTGGACGGTTCCACAACAAAATTGACCACATCATATTCAATCAACGGGCTTGCCTGACCGATGTTGCTGTTGTCCCAAAATTCCAAACGGGATCAGACCATCGTCTCCTTTGTGCAAAATTCTACTTCACGGAGCGGGGAGAAAGGGCTGCAAAGTTTAAGAAGAGAACTCCCAGAACGCCCACCAACTGGGAGCTCTTTGGCACTATTGCAGCAACATGGGAAGATGCCCTTGTTGACAACATTGACGAAGAATACGATTGGCTGGTTCAGCACCTCCATGATTGTGCAAGGAATGCTGAGAGAGAGAAAGCCACAAAAACATGCCTGTCTTCAAAACCTCTCAAGCTCATTCACCAACGTGGCTGGGAGCGAGCCTCAGGCAACCACAAGTGCAGAGAAGCGATAAAGGAAGATCTCAAAGAGAGAAGAGCAGCAGTGCTGGCAGATGGGGCAGAAGCCTGGAAAAGGATTCACAATCTACAAGCCCAAGATGACTGCCCTCCAACATCCTGATGGATCTATCACATCTTCCAGAAGGGCAATGGAGAAAATTATCCATGACTTCTACTCGGATCTCTTCAATAGCTACATCCACTTGCCCACATACCAAATTCTGCGGGATGGATAGGTTGATCCCAACATTCTCCCTTCTGAAATCTGACACGCATTTCGTCGGTAAAGAAGGGAACAGCACCTGGCCCAGACAAGTCAGACCCGAACACCTGATGAACCTGCCATAAGTACTCATCAATACACTGGCTGGCTCTTTACATGCTACCTGTCTGAATGCAAGGTTCCATCCCAACGGAAAAACAGCAGAACTTTACTACTGTACAAGAAGGCAGACATCCACAAGATTTGCAACTATTGCCTGATCTGCCTGTTGTCTGTCATCTACAAACTATTCTCTTGAGTCATCCTGAATTAGATTGGCAGAACACCAGATGAAGGACAACCATGCAAGCAAGCCAGGTTCCGAAAAAAATTCAGCACAATTGACCCTATCCACACAGTAACCAAGCTCATTGAGATTTCTGGACAAGCATGCGAGCAAGTCGGGTTTTGAAAAGGATTCATCATGATCGACCATATCCACACAGTAACCAAGCTCATTGAGGTTTCTTGGGAGTCCAAGATGCTGCTCTGTCTAACGTTCATTGATTTAAAGAAGGCCTTTGATTCTGTTGAGACTGAAGCTGTCATCAAAGCCCTAGCCAAACAGGGTGTTCAAATTCAGTATACATCAGGATCCTCTGTGGGCTGTATTATGGATTCACTATCAGGATCTCACCATTCTACAAGGAAGTTATCATCGATGTCAAGAGAGGGGTTCAGCAGGGTGATAGTATTTCACTGAAACTCTTCAGTGCCACCCTAGAGAACATCATGCGATGACTAGAATGGGAAGGAATGGGAGCGATGATAGATGGTCAGCAACTGCACCACCTCCACTTCGCTGATTACATTGTTCTAGTCACACCAAACATTAGCCAAGCAGCAGAAATGCTGGCTGACTTCGACCGTGAGTGTGGAAAGGTTGGACTACAACTGAATCTCTCAAAGACAATGTTTATGAGAAATGGTCTTATTTCTGACATTCCATTCCCTCTCAATGGAATGAACATCTCCGAATGTGTACCTAGGTTGAGAAGTCAACATGATGAATGACCTGGCGCCTTAGTTATGCAGGGAGAAGAAAGAGGCTTGGAATGCCTTCAAGAGGGTCAAAGAAATAGCTAAGAGGACGAAGAACCTCGGGCTCCAGCCACGTCTCTTCGGTTACACTGTTTTTCCTGCATTAGCATATGCCTCAGAGATCTGGGCCCTAGGAAAACAGGATGAGAACACTATTTGGGTCTCCCAAAGAGGAATCAAAAGAGATATGTATGGAGTATCATGTTTCACTCAAATGAGAGAAAGAATCTGGAGTTCCAACCTCCGTCTACAGTCAAGAATCAGGGATGCTGTCTCATTTGCGAAGGCGTTAATAATCAGATAGGCTGGACATGTAATGAGATTTGGAGATGACTGCTGGATTAGAGCCATTACCGACTGGCTTCCATGGGATGTCAAAAGATTGCGTGGCCACCCACTTAGAGATGGTCAGACTTCTTTGTCAAGACCCTAACGATCGGTTTGAGGCTCTTCGTGTTCCTAGAACAAGCAGACACCATTGGGCTACACTAGCACGTGACAGGAACGAATGGAGACATTACTGGCACCCACTAGAGCAAATCAATGAGTAACGGGATGCCAAGTGATCAAGTGATATACAAACAAACATGTACCTCCATCCAGGTGGAGTATGCATCTGTCGGCATGTGAACTCATCTGCTGCAAACTTATGGATGATTGGACTGTAGCCTCTCATATGTACATGGTGGGTTAATCCAGTGCATGCATAGTGTTGATTTTACTATGGAACAGGGATCAAGAACATTAGGATTAATAGGTTATCATCACAACTCCTAGAATGAGGAAATAGTCTAGTTTTTGAGCTCGAAGTAAAGAGAGCCCACATGGTATAGCCCAAGACTCAGAAATTCTTAATTCTAACACCTACTGAAGAGAGGACCATTTTAAGTAATTGATGCTTGTCAAAGCCTTCACTTTTTAGCAGGAATCTGCCCTTTTCCTTGATTCAAAGTCCACAGAATGATAGATGCAGTTTTAGGACATTGTACTTTTAAGTTTTTTGTTATTAGAGTGCTCATGGGAACATCTTACCATATGAAACCCTCACAAATTTGGGGTTGTTTTTGTACTTGATGTACTTGTTGTTTTTGTACTTGATGAGGGATGAGGGACCGGGGACCAATAGAAAATTATATTTTTAGAGACTTATAAGGAACTAACTCATGTGATGCTGGAGGTCCAGCAAACGTGGAGTCTGTAGAGTGTTTGTCAAAAAGATGGTTGAAATTCTCTGGAATGGATTGGTGCTGCCTTCCACAGCTGAATTCCTTCTCCTGGGAACCCTCATGGTCAATTGATTCTGGACTTCAATCACATTTATAAGTCACTGTCACAGGATTGCCTCTATCTGTGTATGTGAATTGCTGAGAATTGTGACCAAGTTAATATAGCCAATGTTTAGCAGGGCTGGGCTAGTGTTGTCCACACTGTCCATATGTGAAGCACTGGGCTGTGTGCTAGGGACAATTCCCAGCTGACACAACAAAACAACAAGAACAAAAAAACCCCATGGAGCCACTTTTTCAGAAATAGAAATTATTGAGTCAAAGAGAATAGCACTGCAGTACTGTTGTCCCATTGTTCATCTATTTGCTCGAGCAGGCACCAGTAACGTCTTCATTCGTCCCAGCCCTGAGATTTTAGCAGCTTCTCCTTACTCATCCTTCCCAACGGTCATATTGGAGGCTCTTTCAGGGTTAGGGGAATGAAGCCCATTATTTGTTACTGTTTTTGGCATATCGAATATGCCACAGGTAGCTTGCCAGGCTCTGCCATGTGGGTGGGATACTCTCGGTAGCTTGCTGGTTTCTTCGACGGAGGCTTGGTGACCTGGGTTCCTCTGCCAGTTCCCTCATGCATGAAGCTTATCCGAGCGGGTGGAGAGTGGCCTTGATCATGGCTGTGGCTGGATTCTGGAGGTTTGCAGTTGCCAGTGTACTGCTTGGGTGGGGAGGGAGACTCAACCCGCCCCACTCCGAGGAGCCCCAGTGAAGGCAGCCTGGCGCAGGAGCAGGAAAAGAATAATTAAAAAAAAAAGACAGTGAAATTTCTTTTTAAAATTATTGTCACACTTCTACATGCATTCTTGCTCTATTTCTCCTTTTCTGGGGTTCCAGATTGTCACCCCTTATTGCACTAGAAGTCAAGGTCACAGGTGCCAGTGTCTTAGATTAAAACAACTTAATATCTCAAGTATTTCATGGTGCTAAGTCCCCAAAGAGCCTGGTACAGGGTATGTTTAGACTCCCCCAAGCTAGTCCTGAAGACTAGATGAGGCTCACTGAATAACTGTTTCTAGGTGTGTGAATGTAGGTTACTGTTTATTGCTATTGTTGTTGTTGTATTTTCCTGGGTGGAGGGAGTTTGGGTCACACTTGGCTGCTCTGCTTTCAGGGATCATTCCCAGACAGACCAGGGGGACCCTACAGGGTGCCAGGGAGCAATCCTATAATGTTACTGACCATGCTATCTCTCTGGTCCTGTTATCACTAAGTTTCAGGCTTTAAGTAGGCCCGCTCAAGGGCTGCTCAGAGTTAAGTGCTCAGAGGTTGTTCCAGAGGTGCTTTGGGAACCACACACTCTCATGATTTAAGCTCTCTCCCTGGCCCTGATTACTTTTTTTTATTTGGTTTTGGCTTGGGAGCCACATCCAGTAGTGCTCAGGGGCTGCTTCCAGATAGTGTATTCAAAAAATTTTTTTTAACTTATTATTTTTTAATGAATCACTGTGAAGTAGTGACAGACTTACAAACTTTCCGGCTTATGTTTCAGTCATACAATGATTGAGTGCCCATCCCTCCACCAGTGCTTGTTCTCCACCACCCAGTATCTCTCCCATTCTCCTCGACATTTCCCATGCCTCCCCACCCTCGGCCTCTGTGGCAGGCGCATTCCCTTTCACTCTCTCCTTTAGGGTGTTCTGCAATGCAAGTATTGAATGGCCATCATGCTCAGTCTATAGTCTACTTTCGACATGCATTTTCCATCCCAAGCACACCCTCTAAACACTCTTTACTTGGTGGTCCCTTCTCTATCTGAGCTGCCCTTTCCCCCAGCATGTGAGGCCAACTTCCAAGCCGTGGAGCAAACCTCCTGGTACTTATCTCTACTATCCTTGGGTGTTAGTCTCCCATTCTGTTAATTTTATATTCCACAAATGAGTGCAATCTTTCTATGTCTGTCCCTCTTTTTCTGACTCATCTCACTTAACATGATATTCTCCATGTTGATACACTTATATGCTAATTTCATGACTTCATCTTTTCTAACAGCTGCATAGTATTCCATTGTGTAGATGTACAGAAGTTTCTTTAACCAGTCATCTGTTCTTGGGCACTTGGGTTTTTTTCCAAGATTCTGGCTATTGTAAATAGTGCTGCAATGAACATACAAGTGCAGAGGTCATTTCAACTATACTTTTTTTGCAGAAAGATGTGAGGTTTAACTTGCAATTTAACCTGTAAACCAAGTTGTGGGGAAGAAGTTTTTAGCTACTACTGATGTGAAAGAAACATTCTGGCTGGCCTCTCAGACCTTCATGCTCACCTGTGGACCCCATATTTTGGAGTTGAAGATGATTTAAGGATTCTTGAGTTGTCCTTCCCACTGGCATGTTAAAAAGGGACTGTTCTCATCTGACAAGAACCTTCCTTTTGTCTTCAATACAAGTATCCCGTGAAGTTCCATAGCCTTCATTTTCTTCATGGCTGCATCTTGTCAGTTTGTCAGGAGGTATCTACTTCCTTCACTGCCATACATTCCCCAGATATTTTATAATGACCTCTGGCAGGTCCAAACAGTCATACTTTGGCATCCTATATATATATATGTATATATATATATATTAATTTGTGTCAATTGTTTCTACTGCCAATGCACTAACAACAGAATGAACATCTCTGAATGCAACAATTATGTTTACCTAGGTTGAGAACTCAACCTGACGAATGGCCTGGCATCTGAATTGCCCAGGAGGAAGAGAGCAGCTTGGAACACCTTGTAGAGCATTGAAGAAATAACTAAGAGGACAAAGAACCTCTCGCTCCGGGCACATCTCTTTGATTCCACTGTTCTTCCTGCATTAACCTACGCCTCAGAGACCTGGGCCCTACAAAAACAGGATGAGGATGCTATTTGGATCACCCAAAGAGGAATCAAAAGAGCTAAGCTTGGAATTTCACGCTTCACTCAAGTGAGAGAAGGAATCTGGCGTTCTGACCTCCGCTGACTATCAAAGATCAGTGATGCTGCCTCATTTGCCAAGGTGTTGAAAATCAAATGGGCTGGACATGTAATGCGATTTAGAGATGACCGCTGGACTAAAGCTGTTACTGACTGGATTCCATGGGACATCAAAAGAATGCTTGGCCTCCCACCTACGAGATGGTCAGACTTCTTTGTTAAAACCCTGAACAAACAGGTTTAAGGCTCTTCGTGTTCCTGGAGTAAGCAGATGCCATTTTGCTACACTAGCACATGACAGGGATGAATGGAGATGTTACTGGCACCCATTAGAGCAAATCGATGATCAACAGGATGACAAGTGATACAAGTGAATTTGTGCTGAAACGGAGTACACCCAGCTGTACTTCGGGCTTACTTCTGGGTCTGTGCTCAGGGATTCCTCCTAGCAGGGCTCAGAAGACTCAAGAGGTCATAGGGGATGCTGGGGACTAAACTCAGGTCACCCTAATGCAAAACCCTAACCCCCTACACTTCTTTCCTGGCCCAGGCCTCCCCTTTAATCTTTGAGAGTGTTTAATGATTGATACCACTCCTATACCACGCCTATGCCACTCTATGTGTCCAAGATTTTTAAGAGTTTATATTTTGAATTTGTGCATGTATCTAAGTTTTTTTTTCGGTATACCCAGAAGTGTGCAGGCTTACTCCTGGCTCTGTGCTCAGGGATCAGTCCTGGTGGTGCTCTGAAGACCCATATATGGTGGTGGGATCAACGTGAGCTTGGTTGCATGCAAGGAAAGAAACTGAATCACTGTATTATTATTTTTCTGAGCCCCTTTGAACAGTTTTAGTGTATTATCAACATTAGGAAGAAAGAAAAAAACTTTTCCACATATTCTTTGGCTTAAAATACATGGCCCCCACCATGATTAACATGAAATGTTGACATCACTCATTTTGGTGCATTTAAAATTTTTTTTACATAGACACATTATGGAATGGAAAGGAATGGGAGTGAATATAGACGGACAGCAACTATAACACCTCCACTTTGCTGATGACATCATTCTAATAACACTAAACATTAGCCAAGCGGCACAAATGCTAGCTGACTTCGACCCTGAGTGTGGAAAGGGTGGACTACAGCTGAATCTCACAAAGACAATGTTTATGATAAACAGTCTCATTCCTAACTGAATGTTCCATTCGCTCTCAATGAATGCAATCTCCGAATGCAACAGTTACGTGTACCTAGGTCAAGAAGTCAACACGATGAATGAGTTGGCACCTGAGTTGCACAGGAGGAAGAGAGCAGCTTGGAACACCTTCAAGAGTGTCGAAGAAATACCTAAGAAGATGAAGAACCTCGGGCTCTGGGCACATCTGTTCGATTCCACTGTTCTTCCTGCATTAACATATGCCTCAGAGACCTGGGCCCTATGAAAGCAGGATGAGAATGCTATTTGAGTCTCCCAAAGAGGAATCGAAAGAGCTATGCTTGGAATATCACACTTCACTCAAATGAGAGAAAGAATCCAGAGTTCTGACCTCCATTAACAGTCAAGAATAAGGGATGCTGTCTTGTTTGCCAAGGCGTCGAAAATCAGATGGGCTGGACATGTAGTGAGATTTGGAGACGACCACTGGACTACAACCATTACCTACTGGATTCCATGGGGCATCAAAAGATTGCGTGGCCGTCCACCTGAAGATTGTCAAGACCCTGAAGGATCGGTTTGAGGCTCTTCATATTCCTAGAAAGAGCAGATGGCATTGGGCTACACTAGCACACAACAGGGACAAATGGAGATGTTACTGGCACCTGCTCGAGCAAATCAATGAGTAATGGGATGTCAAGTGATCAATTAATCAAGATACATTATTACCCAAAGACTATAGTTTATCTCTAGATTCATTGTTGGTTGTGTACATTCTGTGGGGTAGACAAATGCCTAGTGACAGTCACCCATCACTACCATATCACAATGAATCTTTTCTAGAACATAAAAGGGATATTTTTCCAATACAGGACTATAGAGGAGTTTCTTAAAATTGTCTCTGAACTACAGTACCAGCAATATTTATAGAGAATTGTTACCACTTTTTCCCATTTAAAATTATTTTATTTGATTTTTATAAAATTGTTTACAATGATTTATTACATTCAACATTCCAACACCAATCCCACCATAACACCTTCCCACACCACTATTTTGAATTTTCCAACCATCACCCAAGCCTGCTCAATAGCAGGCCCTAAATAATTTATTTTGTATTACTTGTTATGAATAATTCACTAAAAATGATAAAAAATACTTCCTTCGAAGAAAGTGTGTGAAAATTGTTGTATCTCACCCTGAAGCCATTAAGCCCTTGTAGAAGGGCTTAATGTTGTTACAGGTTCAGCCTTGTGTCCCTTGTCATCGAGATGGGTTGCCTTCTGCTCCCACTTTTTCTTGAGAGCTGCTTCAATGAGTCGCACTTCAGGTAATATTGCATTTACACACTTATTCTCCAAGTTTAAGTTTCATCTGTCATTATTCCTCTCTTTGTCTACTCTGCAGTCTAAGGGGATTCCAAATCCTCTTGCTTCTGTCCCTTAGTCTTACCTCTTCCTTCTGGCTTTTCACATGGGAAGCTCTCAACTTGTCTCCCATTTAGTTGATTCTTGCTACAGAACATCTATGCTCCAGTGATATCTCCCCATCAACCCACACCACGGACAGGGGTAGCTGTTCTATCAAGTTCTTGACTGTGTCTCATTTATGGTTTCTCCACTGTCTTCAGGAAGAAGCAGAAGAAACAAACACTGCTATCCACTGCTATCTTCATTTCTCATTGGGTGGTCCCGGGATACCAGAATCAGAATTCTGGGAACTCCTTAGCAAAGCCAAGTCCTGGGTCCCCTCCCAGACTTACTGAAAGCAGGATTCCTGTCCTTTCCTGTGATTTGTCACTAAGCAGACCTCTGGCAATTTGGATTCATTAGGAGAGTTCGAGAACCTCTAGCTCAGCTGGTAAGGGGCGAGTTTTGGTCAATACTGGTCCCAGATGCTGAAATCTCTTCTGCATTTGCCTTCCTTATAAATATTAGGCTGTTTTCCGCAGGCCTTCTCTTTTTGAAGATGCCAGGTCTCAGGACTGTTCTGGGCTGGAACATCACGTTGCATTTTTCTTCATTTCTTGAGCAAGGGCGTATATGTCTTTAGTATCCAACTCTGGCTCTGAGAACTCTGAGCTCCCTCCAGAAACATGTTCGTCCTGTTCTCCATCAGCTATTTGTTTTTTATTAATCTCTGCAGTACATCTTCCTCCCTGATGTTATAATTTATCTCTCTGTATATTATTTTCCTCCAAAGACTGTGAATTCCTTAAACATACAGACCATGTTTTGTTCATCTCTGTACCCCTAGTGGCCTAACTTTGTTCTCTTCTGCTTTTCTCTTCTGTCTTTTCCCCCTCTTTACACACAGGATTTAAGACAGTTGGGAAAAACATTCATGAAGGAAAATATTTCTACTCAGCACCACAATGGCAATCAAGGAGTTTGGTCAATGATCACAGCTTTACTACGGTCTACATCACATATGAGCTTGATGTGTTTCCTCTTCTGTCCACCTGAGTACATAAAGTGACAGTCATTATTTGAGAGGGAGAGGAATTCCTTTCACATTCCTACCATATGTTATTTCTATCCTTACTTTATCTGAGTGTCCCAGGGGTCTCTTTAGGCAACTTCCTATGTGACCCCAAGATTTGGACAAGATTATAATGACTCCCCAGTGCTTTCATTCTACTTTTTGAAAAACCTTCTTCCTTTAGGTGCGGTTATTTTAATTTCCTCTTCTGTTTGTTATTTAAAATCCCATCTCTTAGTCTCAGATGGAGGAAGCTGGTGCTAGGAAAGAGAAAACCTCAACAAGAGACTCATTTGCTACCAGCTCAGCACATGGGTTCTGATGGAGGGTCTTTTTCACTGAGCTATCTCCCATTCTCACATTTAATTCACTCACAAGAACTCTAAGGGGAAGAGGATTTCTGAGGTTGTGAAGGGGGTGGGGAGAGGCTGGAGAAATAGCACAGTGGATAAAGTACTTGCTTTGCATACAGTTCACCTGGGGTCAATAGACCTGAAAACAGCAAGGAATGACCCTGAGTGCAGAGTCAGGAGTAAGCCCTGAGCAGAGCTGGGTGTGGCATAGTCCCCAAGCTGGAAGCTGCTATTTGTAGCGCAGCGGGGGGGGGGGGGGGGGGGGGTAATCTTGGTATTCCCACTACACACACTTTGCAAGGTGCCTTTGCTCCTACTGCTTGCAAGAAACTGCAGAGTATATAATAGCATAACACAATAATGCAATGGCTTAAAACTTTCATGCAATGCCAACAGATTATTGTATTTTCATAGAGTCATGAGCCTTGTCTTCTTAAAAACAAAATTAAACCAGTAAAGTGAAAACAGATGATTTGAATGATCAATGAAGCAGATAGGAACCTTGTCATTAAAAAATATCTCACGGAACAAAGTCAATTCAAAAAAATTTTTAATGACCTTTTTATTTCATCATTGAGCATTTGAAATTCTATGATGCGTACTGCTTTATTTTCTATCTATCGAAAACAACACCTGAAAGTCAGAAGCAGAGTCCTTTTTTTTTTTTTTTGGTTTTTGGGTTACACCCGGCAATGCTCAGGGGTTACTCCTGGCTCTACACTCAGGAATTACCCCTGGCGGTGCTCAGGGGACTATATGGGATGCTGGGAATCAAACCCAGGTCAGCCGCGTGCAAGGCAAACGCCCTACCCGCTGTGCTATCACCCCGGGACCCAGTCATTCCTTAAATGTAATTTTTATCATCATTTAAAGTGACAGCTTTTTGATAAAACTCAGTGTTCACTCTGAACTCTAACAAAGCACTCTAGTTACCAACAGCAAGTAATTCCAACTCGACACAACGGTTAATGTGAACATTTAGTTCACAAACTAAATCTTCTGAACTCCTCACTGTTCAATTTCCTTCATGGAGGGAAACCCCAGAGTGAACCCACAGCCGTTTCTGATATAAAAAAGCAGAATTTTGTTACAGTACTTTGAACTCCAGATAAGTGAGCGTCATAAAATGGATGTGTTTCTGATGTCCCGTTTCAAGCTAATAACAACGGATCTATTCTTAAAGAAGCACATAAAACTAACGCTGTTTGAGTAAGGAAGAGGACACATTTGGAGACCAGTTGGTTGAAGTGCTGATGGGCTTCCCATATGTTTCGGCAGACTGAAATGGGCCACTGAGACCAAATTATACACTTTTCTCCCTGTAGACCGAGGATTCTCTTCCTTTCTATGACAGAATCTCATTCTACAACATTCTTCCTTTCAACCTTAGCATGTCCCAATGGCCAGAAGATGCAAACCAGCTATCATAAATCTGCCTTCGTTGAGAATATCCAAATGTTAGCCTCCAATCTTGCCTCATAGGTTGCCAGTCCTATTATGACTATTTTTGGTGTGTTTTAAAATTTTTTTTTTATATAAACACTGTGATGTACAAAGTTGTTCATTTTGATTTGTTAGAGGCATTCAATATTGCAACACCAATTCCACCACACTTACATCTTCCCTCCGCCATTGTCTCCAATATTCCCCATCCACATTATGGTTAGTTTGAAACCAGAGAATAATTATTCTCAGTCCGTACTTCCAGACATGGAGGTAAGGAGACCCAAAGGATGGCTCAGAGGCAGAGTCGCCTGCCTGAGGTGGTGAGTTTGACTCCTGGTGCTTCTGAGTATGGTCCCCATGCTCAATCTCTATGACTTCTGGTGCCAAAATAGTGTTTCATCTCCTCCACAACCATGAGTGTTCAAGCACCACAAAATAAGCGTGTCCCCTGGAGAGCATGTATGTGAGCACCACCATGACTGGTGAGCACCACTAGCCAAATGTGTTTGAGCACCCAAACTGATGGATGAAACCCCCAGCAACCATGTGTTGTTACAGCTAAAGCTCAGCCCTGGTGAGCACCACAGCTGAGTAGGTGTGTGACCTCAGGTCACCACACCAAAAGCAAAGGGAAGGGAAAGGGATGGGAGAAATAGAGGGATGAAATATACTGGAAGAGAAGGAAAGAGAGTAGCAATTTTCTTCTTCTTCTAACAGAGAAGCCCTGGGAAAGATAATTTAATCTTGCATCCATTGTCTTTCGCAGCATCTTGTAGAAGTGATCCATCTCCATGACAAGCACAGTCAAGACAACATTCCTGCTCTGATTATTTTCTTGGACCCCCAGGAAGTGGCAGCTTGGTGTCTAGGAAAGGCAGTGCGCCAAGGACGCCCACCTTCCTCCTGGGCTGTGGGAAGGGGTGTGTGACTGCTGCATGCATGATCATGGCTCTTTGTTATCTATCGAGCAGCTCTTCTGAGTATTGGGATCCTGCATGCAATGAACTCCCCTGTGCTTTTTGAGAGCTGGAGGTGTTGATACGTACCCCAGGGAAAAGATGGGGGAAAGTCCACTTCCTCCTCTGAGGGAATGTAACTGCCTTCTCTTAAGAGGGAAAATTTAGTGGCAAGTGTTCCCTGAAAGAAGTCTAGATTTTGGTTTGCATTGCATAGGGGTTGGCCATATTTTCATATACATTTTCTCTGGAGTTCTATAAGTGTTTGTAGTTGTTAAGTGTGAATGTACCCAAAGACACAGAGAAATTCGTGAATAAGTTTGGCTGTGTTTCAATAAAACTTTATTTACAAAAACAGAGAAAGTAGGAGAAAGAGGAGGAGGAGGAGGAAAAGAAAGAAAGGAAGAAAGTGAGGAAGAAAGAAAGGAAGAAAGTGAGAGAGAAAGAAAGGAAGAAATTGAGAGATAGAGAAAGAAAGAAACTGAAGGAAGAAAAGAAAGAAAATGCAAGCAAACAAGAAAGAGAGAAAGAAGAAGGAAGAGAGGAAAGAAGGAAAGAAGGAAATAAGGAAGAAAGAAGGAAGGAAAGAAGAAAGAGGGGAAGAAGGGAAGAAAGTGAGAAAGAAAAGTTGGGAAAAAATAAACTTACTCCAACTAAAAATAATAAACTAGTTAAATTATCAACAACTGTAAGACATCCAGATATTGAAGTTCTGTTTTAGCTACACTTTATTTTTATTTTTTTATTAGTGAAACACCATGATGTACAGTTATAGACTTACAAATTTTTGTGCTTGGGTTTCAGTTATACAATGATTTTTAAGTACCCATCTCTCCACCAGTGCCCATTTTCCACCACCATGGGTCCCAGTATCCCTCCCACCCTCCAACCTCCCCATCCCACCCTGCCTCTGTGGCAGGGCATTCCCTTTTGTTCTCTCTCTCCTTTTGGGTGGTGCGGTTTGCAAGAGAGGCACTTTGGAAAAGAAAATTACCCCAAGTCCTGCTCTTTTCTTTAGTGAGATCAAGATTTGGGTTGATTCTTCTCAAATAATTTTTCAGATTCTGTGAAAATGAGTTAGCTACTTATTTTAGGATTTCACACTCATCTGTGAAGCCTGCACCATGTAAACATATTAACATCCATAAAATTATGTCCTTTTTCTTGTTGATCATGTTCATTTAATTTTCAGACTTGAAATGACTAATCATAAGATATCAGACTAGAAGAATGAAATGAGAAACTCAGGCTGGAGAGATAGTACAGCATTAAACCACTTGCCTTTCACATGGCTGGCTCAATCCTTGACTCTGTGTATTTCCTTAAGAATCGCTGGGAATGACCTTGCTCCCCCTCAGCAGTGTTGAGAGTGAATCAAATCTCCCCTTGCCACCCCAAAATGAGATGAAATTTTGAAAACTTATTTGTTCCTTGCAAATGAATTTTAACATAACCGCGTTAAATTTATCTCACTTAAAGACATTTCTTATCATGTGTCACGTGGCCTCTTCAAAAAGCGACCTGGAGCGTGGCGGCAGCTGGGTAGTGGAGGTAGTGGAGGTGAGCCGATGAGGTATTTATCTGGCTCCGGCAGGGTGGATCTTCTGGGTGTGATCCCAGGGTCACTGAACACTGGTGGAAGCAGGCAAAGGATCTTTGTTTCCGGGTCCCTTTAAGTCTGGAGTCCAAGGTCACAACGTTCCACTTTACCTGGTTCTGTGGGACTTCACTTGTGTGAGGCTCGGCCTGAGTGGTTCGGAAAGCAGCCTGGAGCAACACATCGTAAGATACGTAATGCCCAATTTTCATTATTACCACACCATATTTGATGGGGTTCAAATATAGTTTGAATCATGGGAACACCTGCAAGGGTGATTAGAGGCCGCCCTAAAAGCCTCTATCCTTCTTGGAGAGCCTGGCAAGCTACCAAGAATATCCCGCCTGCATGGCAGAGCCTGGCAAGCTATTCGTGGTATATTTGATATGTCAAAAAACAGTAAATACAATGGGTCTCATGCCCCTGACCCTGAAAGAGCCCCCAATATGGCAGCATTAAGAAGGATGAGCAAGGAGAGATTGATAAAAACTCAGGGCCGAACTAGGCTGCCAAAGGACTAAAATCACTGTCTGTACTTTCAACGCATGTATGCCTGCATCGGAAGCATCCATTGAGAACCTGATGGTACAAGTGCAGAAGATCAAGTACAACATCATTCGCCTGACCGAGATGAGAAGGCATAGATCACATCATGCCATTTTCTACACTGGAGAAGAACTTTCCTCAGAACATGCTACAAAAGAGGTGTAGGTGGTGTCGGTGTCCTTGTCAACACAAACTTGGCCATGAGCATCGATTCATTTGAATGCCTAACAACCCGAATTGGACAATTACACTTGAATAGATGTGTCTCACTGCTGGCAGTTTCTATCTTCGTTGTCTATGTACCAATATCCAATTACAATGAAGAAGAAATTGAGAAGTTCTACATGGATCTGAAGAAGTTCTATAAAGAAACTCACACCTTCTACAAGATCATTTTTGGGGATTTTAATGCCAAAATAGAACCAAGAAGATCGCAGGAAGAACTCCACATCAAGACCCATGACCTATAATGGAATGAACAGGGTGAGAGACTGTCTGAGTTCATCATGTCGACCAAGAGCATCCATGGTCTCTCAAATTCCAGAAGGCCGAATCTAAATGTTGGAGTCTCCCGGTGGATGGTTCCACAACAAAATTGACCACATCATATTCAATCAATGGGTTTGCCTGACCGATGTCGCTATTGTCCCAAAATTCCAAACGGGATTGGACCACTGTATCCTTTGTGCAAAATTATACTTCACGGAGAGGGGAGAAAGGGCTGCAAAGATGCCGTTGTTGACAACATTGGACGAAGAATATGATCGACTGGTTCAGCACCTCCATGATTGTGCGAGGAATGCTGAGGGAGAGAAAGCCACAAAGACATGCCTGTCTTCAAAACCACTCGAGCTCATTCAGCAACGTGGCTGGGTGCGAGCCTCAGGAAACCACAAGCAAACATCCAAGCAGTGCAGAGAAGTGATAAAGGAAGACCTCAAAGAGAGAAGAGCAGCAGTGCTGGCAGATTCGGCAGAATCCAGGAAAGCATTTGCAACACCCACCTGTCCTTTGCCAACTATAAGACAAGATGACTGCCCTCTGACCTCCTGATGGATCTATCACATCTTCCAGAAGGGCAATGGAGAAGATTATCCACAACTTCTAGTCGGACCTCTACGATAGCCATGTCCACCTGTCCACATACCAAATTCCACAGGATAGATGTCAATCCCAATGTTCTTCCTTCCAAAATCTGACACGCCATTTTGTTGGTAAAGAAGTAAACAACACCCAGCTCAGACAAGGCCAGACCTGAATACCTGAAGAATCTGCCGTCAGTACTCATCAATACACTGGCTCGGCTATTCACACACTACCTGTCTGAATGCAAGATTCCCTCCCAATGGAAAACCAGCAGGACTGCTCTACTGCACAAGAAGGGCGACATCCATGATATTGGCAACTATTGCCTGATCTGCCTATTGTCTGTCATCTATAAGCTGTTCACTCGAGTCATCCTGAATAAGATTGGCAGAACACTTGATGAAGGACAACCATGTGAGTAAGCTGGGTTCCGAAATGAATTCAACACGATTGACCATATCCACACAATAACCAAGCTCATTGAGGTTTTTCGGGAGTTCAAGATGCCGCTCTGTCTAACGTTCATTGATTTAAAGAAGGCCTTTGGTTATGTTGAGACGAAAGCAGTCATTGAAGCCCTAGACAAAAAGGGCTTTCAAACTCAATACATCAGGATCCTCTGTGAGCTGTATTATGGATTCACTACTAGGATCTCACCATTCTACAAGGAAGTGATCATCAATGTCAAGGGTGATACCATTTCACTGAAACTCTTCAGTGCCATCCTCAAGAACATCATAAGATGACTGGAATGGGAAGGAATGGGAGTGAGGATAGATGGTTGGCAACTACACCACCTCTGCTTCGCTGAAGACATTGTTCTAATAACACCAAACATTAGCTAAGTGGCACAAATGCTGGCTGACTTCGACCGGGAGTGTGGAAAGGTCGGACTGCAGCTAAATCTCACAAAGACAATGTTTATGAGAAACTGACTTTTTCCTGATGTTCCATTTGCTCTCAATGGAAAGAACATCTCCAAATGCACCAGTTATGTGTACCTAGGTTGAGAACTCAACATGACAAATGACCTGGCACCTGAGTTGTGCAGGAGGAAGAGAACAGCATGGAGAGTTTTCAAGAGCATCAAAGAAATAGCTAAGAAGATGAAGAACCTCGGGATCCAGGCACATCTCTTCAACTCCACCCTTCTTCCTGCATTAACATACGCCTCAGAGACCTGGACCCTATGAAAACAGGATGAGATCGCTATTTGGGTCTCCCAAAGAGGAACATGATTGCCATTCAAAGACTCTTTTGCAAACCACAGCACCGAAAAGGAGAGAGAGAACAAGGAGTAATGCTCTGCCACAGAGGCAGGGTGGGATAGGGGGAACGGGGCGGGGGGAGGGATACTGGGATCAGTGGTGGTGGAGAATGGGCACTGGTGGAGGGATGGGAATTCGATCATTATATAACTGAAACCCAAGCACACAAAATTGTAAATCTACAACTGTACCTCATGGTGTTTCACTAATAAAAATCTCATTAAAAAAAAAAGAAAGTGCTATGCTTGGAATATCATGCTTCACTGAAGTTAAGAGAAGGAATCCGGAGTTCTGACCTCCATCGATGATAGAAAATCAGGGACACTGGCTTGTTTGCCAATTTTGTTGAAAATCAGATGGGCTGGACATGTAATGCGATTTAGAGACCACTGCTGGACTAGAGCCACTGCCAACTGGATTCCACAGGACGTCAAAAGATCATGTGGCCACCACCTATGAGATGGTCAGACTTCTTCGTCAAGACACTGAATGAACAGTTTGAGGCTCTTCATTTTCCTGGAGTGAGCAGACGCCATTGGGCTACACTATCACCGGACGGGGACAAATGGAGATGTTACTGATGTCCGCTTGAGCAAATCGATGAGTAATGGGATGTCAAGTGATCAAATGATCAAGTGAAAGACATTTCTAAATATAATGAACTTAGAAAATATTTTGTTAACATTTGGTTCAGAATTCCTCTCTGAGATGTTTCTGCTCAGAAAACATATTCATAAATCCTGGCAACATTCAGTCACTAGAGAGAAAAAAAAGGTCTGCACTATATTAGGCATGAGGATAAATGAGGACAGGGGAGAGGGGTAGAGTGAGGTGGGTAAGGAGAAGAGAAGAGACAATCCAGCAAAAAATAATGAAGGAGGTGCTGCTGCAGAAATAAAGCCAGGAGAGAGACGAGAGGGGGGCGGGGGGTGAATGGGGAAACGGCTGTAAGGAACGAGGCAATACTGTGAAGGTGTGCCTTTCCCTTCTATCTATCACTGAGATGTTTACAAGTGCTTTGGTACAATTTTTGTGCAGTGCAAAGTAAGAGTCTCTTTCTACCGGGTCAACCTGAAGCAGACTTATAGTCAGCAGCAGAACAAGAGCCATGAAGAAAAAGAAGTCCTAAAATTCTACAAGTCCTAAGATTCAGAAAACCCCCAAAGAAGTCCCAAGCTTTTGTTGCCCAGAAACAACCTGCATTGAATCTGGTGTTTTCCTTGGCCGCGGAAGCCCAAAGCCATCCCAACACTCATGGAATTGCTTTGAACTTCTGTTGCCATGGAAATAGGTGTTTCAATTCTGGGCTAGAGAGACAGTGCAGGGGTTTAGGCCCTTACCTTCCTACCATGAATGATCCCTAAGCATAGAGCCTGCAGGAAGCCCTGAGCACTGTTGGGGGTGGCCCCAAACCCTACTCCCCCTCTTAAAAATTGACAGGAAAAATACTTTAAAAGTATCCAAGATATCTAACTAGATAATTCCTGGAGAGGAATTATGGGTAGTCAGTAACTTAGATAGCAAATAAACTCATGTAGGAACACAAGCTGTTGGGGAAAGTGCTTAAAACTACTTTAAAATCAAAACCAAGCAAACCAGTGATAATACTAAATTGTTGGCAAAATGCAGAGAAACAAGATTTCTTATATACTGCTGGTGGAAATCTGAAATGGCACCATCACTCTGAAAAAAAGTGCTTGGTAGATGCTTCTCAAAAATTTATTTGGGGCTGGACAGATAACATAGTGGGTAGGGTGCTTGCTTTGCCTAGGTTAGGTGCCCGGTATCCTATATGGTCCTCTGAGCACTGCCAGGAGCAATTCCTGAGTGCAGAGCCTGGGGAAAATCCTAAGCATCACTGGGTATGACCCCTAAAGCAAAATCAATGCGGGGTGGGGTGGGGGGGGAGGAAAGCAAAAGGAATTTTAAAAGTTTTCAAGTGTGAAAACTTTCAAGTCTAATTCATTGAAAAGCCAAATCACACATCAAGCATAGCGAGATAGAAGTAGGATATGATTGTATTAATCATTTTGCTGCAGTGATAAAATTTACATTGTTAAAAATGCATATAGAAGTTGAGATAAGTCCCAGGAGTTCTGCTCCATGGCTTGAAAGCCAGGCAGCACACACTGGGGGAAAACGCAGCTCAGATAAAGAAGGGAACACCAAGTAAAGGGTGTTTGGAGGACTTGCTCAGGATGGGAGATGCATGCTGAAAGTAGACTATAGACCTAACATGATGGCCACTCAGTACCTCTATTGCAAACCACAACACCCTAAAGAAAAGAGAGAAAAAAGAAATGCCCTGCCATAGAGGTGGGGCGGGGTGGGGGGTTTGGGGGTGGGTGGGAGGATAACTGGGTTAATTGGTGGTGGAGAATGGGCACTGGTGGAGGGATGGGTACTTGCTCATTATATAACTGAAACCTAAGCACAAAAGTTTGTAAGTCTACTACTGTACCCCATGGTGTCTCACTAATAAAAAAATGGATATAGATACATATCGTTCTTTTAGTTTACTTTTTGGAGACAGGGGTGGTTGCATTTCACTTGGCTGTGCTCAGACCTTACTTCTGGTTGTGTGCTCTGTGACCACTTCTGGTCAAGGCTCAGGTAACCATAGTGGGGGCTGGGGTTCAAATCAAATTGGCCAGCAGACAAAGCAAGTGTTTGTGTTATATTATTGTTCTTGCTTCTGTTTGGGGGCCACATCCACTGTGCTCAGGGATTACTCCTGACTCTGCATTCAGGGGTCATTATGACTGGGCTCAGGGGTCCATATGATGATGTGTCATAAGGATCAAGCTCAGGTTGGCCTCAGGAAAGGTGCTTGTCACTGAACTATCTCTGCAGCCCTGTTTTTTATGGTTTTTATTTATTTTGAACATTTTCATTGTATTTTTTTGTTTTGGAGCAATTTCCTCTGGCTCTGTGTTCACTGCCAGCGGGCTCAGGAACCACATGTGGTACAGGAAATTGAACCTGGGTGGATCATGTGTGAGGCAAGTGCCTTACCTACTCTGCTATTGACTCCAGCCCACGTATTTATGGTTTTTGACTGAGGTATCTGTCATAGCTGATTCATAACTTACTTGTCCGTGTTGTTCACTGCCAAAGAACAAGACCTCTGAATTCAGGGAACTCCTTTATTTTTCTTGCTGTAAACAACCCGTGCCCAACTTTCTTTGATTGAACCATAACTGTAGCTCCTCAGCGTTGCTGTACTTGATGCCACACTGTGAATTCAATGACTGGTCCCATCTGATGCTACATAAGTAGTCACATGCAGGGTCGGAGCGATAGTACAATGAGGAGGGCATTTACTTTGCACGCGGCCAGTCCAGGTTCGATCCCCAGCATCCCAGACAATTTCCCTGGGCACTGTCAGGAATAATTCCTGAGTGAAGAGCCAGAAGGAAGCCCTGAGCATCACTGGGTGTGACCCAAAAAGCCAAAAAGAAAAAAAAAGAAAGAAAAACAAGTCACACACTGGCAGATGCTCTAAGTAAATGCTCTTCTACCTATGATCTCAGCCAATAGCTTCAGATGCCTTTGCCTAGCCCTGGACCCCTGTCTGGCCAGCTGGTATCGAACCTCCCTATTTTCCTGCCACGTTCTGTGTCAGCGTGCTTGGTCAAGCCAACTTCCGATATGACAGTACTGTTGATTTACGTGATGATATATGTTTTATAGGGACAATTTCACACCTCTTCAACGAGTCAATGTCCCTCTACACAGTGCAAGATTCCCCCTTTTTCTGTGGTTTTGGTACTGGGAGTCGAACCTAGAACCTCACATATGCAAGGCTAGTGCTGAGAGCTGAGTTAGATTTTGCAATGGCCGTTCACCCTTTCAACTATTTCCCACTCACTCTGGAAACAGTCCCAGATATTGTTTTGCTTTTTTTTTTTTTTTTAGTTCCCTTGTTTTGCTTGTGTATATCTCAATGAGATATGATGGTATTTGTCTACTTTCTTCTGCCTTACTCGGTCTAGCATGATACTGCCCAGTTCTATCCACATTTTTGAAAAAGTCAAACTTTTATGTTTTCTAAGAGTGATAATATTTCATGTGAGAACCAGTACACACACACAAATACACACACACACACACACACACACACACATACAGGTCTGTGTCCTGGTATAATGGTATAAAAAATCATACATTTTATTTATCTTCTCATCTGTCATTGAACACTTGGGGTCATTTTCATTTCTTGCCTATTGTAAATAACGCTGAGATAAGTACTGTGTGTTTATTTCTTCAAATGAATGTTTTTATATTCTTTGAATAAGTACCTAGAAGCAGAGTGGTGGATCCATATGGTAGATTTATTTGTAATATTTTGAGAACTCCCCATCATTTAAAAAATTTGTTTGTTTATGGCTCATCTGGTAGCATTCAGAGGCTACTCTGTTCAGCACTGGGGGTGAATCCAGGGAGTGCTACAGGGACAAAACCTTCAAGCCTGCAAATAAAGCAGGTGCTCCAATCCTTTGATCTATTTCTCCTACCCCACAGTTTAGTTCTTTAAGAAAGTTCACCCCTTTTGGACTGGAGCAATAGCACAGTGGGTAAGGCATTTGCTTTGCATGCAGCCGACCCAGGTTTGTTTCCCAGCATCCATTATGGTCCCCCGAGCACCGCCAGAACTAAATCCTGAGTGCATGAGCCAGGAGTAACCCCTGTGCATCGCTGAGTGTGACCCAAAAAGCAAAAAATAAAAAAAGTTTATCACTCTAATTTATTTAAGATTAAAAACTCTAAAACAGTCTAGTGATTAAGAATATCCTCCTTTGAAAATGTGTGCTTCATCTGCGCGGGACAAGAACTGAGGCGCATCTCGCGGAAACAAAGCTGATCGGCTCGGGCACTCTCTCCTCATTCAAGCAGGTACTGCCAGGTGCCCAGGGCCAGGGATTTTTTCTGGGCATGTGCAGCTAACTTGTTGCCCTAGAACAGCTGGTTTCCCCCCTTGATCTGTGTGGGATGGGAACTGAGGCACATCTTGTGGAAACAAAGCTGAACGGCTCCAGCACTCTCTCCTCATTCAAACAGGTACAGCCTGGTGCCCAGTGCCAGGGACCCTTTCCAGAACTGCGGCTGCTAACGTGGCCGCGAAGTATTCTCCTACCACATATCCCATAGGAACCATAAGTTACCCTCTTAGATGGAACCTTCTCTAGGTTAGCTCAACCACTAGAAACACATTAGCCAATAACTCGTTAAGCCTATCTCAATTCATACTGCATATCAAGCAGAATAGTAGCAGTGAACGTGAAGGTCTAAACCACACTGGTCACAATGGTAAAGCAACGCAAAAGCCCACCAAACTTTCTTATTGAAGAGGCTAGCCCAGAAGACACCAACAGTACCGTAGTGTTAGACAACCTCTCTGACAAGGAATTCAGAAGGGAGCTACTTAGGATGCTTAGGGAGCTAAAAGAAACAATAGAAAGCAATGCCAATAAAAGACAAGAGGATTTGAAGGCAGAAATGAGAAAAATGCAAACGGAAATGTCAGACCTGAAAAACCTGGTAAGCGAATTGAAAAACTCAGTGGAAGGCCTCAGCAGCAGGGTAACAGCTGCTGAGAACAGAATCAGTGAGCTCGAAGATGAAGTCCAGAGACTCTCCAGAAAAGAGCAGAAAATGGAAAAGAGACTCACAATTTGGGAAGAGATGGCAAGAGAAGATCATGATGAAACCAAGAGGGGTAACATAAGAATTATTGGAGTTCCAGAGGGAGAGGAAGAAAACCCTGATGAAGAAGAAACTGTCAAAGACATCACTGCTACAACGTTTCCAGAGCTGAAGAAAACTTGTGACCACATTCAGGAGGCCAAAAGGGTACCAGCTAGAAGAAATCCGAATAAAAATACCCCAAGACACATCCTGATCAAAATGATCAAAACCTTAGATAGAGACAAAATTCTGAAAGCAGCAAGATCAAAGAAAGAAATTTCCTACAAAGGAGCATCCTTAAAATTCACAGCTGATTTGTCTGATGAAACCCTCATGATCTGAAAACAGTGGTGGAATATAGTGAAAAAACTCAATGAAATAAATGCCTCACCAAAAATACTTTACCCAGCTAGACTCTCATTCATAATAGAAGGAACAACACACAGTTTCACAGACAAACAACAGCTCAGGTACTTCATAGACTCATAACCATAGTTACAAGAACAACTAAACGGACTACTTTAAGAGAAGACAGGCCCCTCAGATACACCAAATTTCAACAGAAAAATGGGACAAAACCCCATAACAATAATCTCTATCAATGTCAATGGGCTAAATGCACCAATTAAAAGACACAGAGTGGCAGGATGGATTAGAAAATTGAACCCAACATTCTGCTGCCTGCAAGAAACACATCTCACTATTCAAATTAAAGACAGGCTCAGAGTCAAAGGTTGAAAAACAATCTTACAGGCAAACAGCTCCCATAAAAAAGCTGGGGTAGCCATCCTAATATCAGACCACATCAATTTCAGAGTGAAGAAGGTCACAAGAGACAGTGAAGGCCATTTCTTATTGATCAAAGGATCTGTACAACAGGAAGAACTTACAATATTAAATGTATATACACCTAATGAGGGACCAGCAAAGTACTTAAAACAACTACTCATAGATTTGGAGAAAGACATCAATAGCAACACAATACTAATGGGAGTCTTCAACACTGCTTTGTCACCTCTTGATAGATCAAACAGACTCAAGCTTAGCAAGGACATACTTCATCTGAGGGAAACAATGGAAGAAAGGGACTTAGTACATTACAACAGAAACTACAGAAATTCAAAGGATCCTCAGGGAATACTTTGAAAAGCTTTATGCCACGGAACATCAAAACCTCGAGGAAATGGATAAATTCCTAGACTCCTACAGACTCCCAAGGCTGAACCAAGAAGACCTGGAATACCTGAACAGACCTATCACCATCAAGGAAATTGAAAGGGTAATAAAAAGTCTCCCCAAGCACAAAAGCCCTGGCCCGGATGGATTCACCAGTGAATTCTTCCAAATCTTTAAAGAAGACTTACTCCCAATCCTCTTTAAGCTTTTCCATGAAATTGAAATATCAAATACACTTCCGAACAGTTTCTATGAAGCAAATATCACACTGATACCAAAAGCAGACAGAGATAACACAAAGAAAGAGAACTACAGGCCGATATCCCTGATGAACACAGATGCAAAGATCCTCAACAAACTACTAGCAAATAGAATCCAACTACTCATCAAAAAGATCATACACCATGACCAAGTAGGATTCATCCCAGGGATGCAAGGATGGTTTAACGTTCGGAAATCAATCAACATAATCCATCATATCAACAAAAGAAAAGATAAAAAGTATATGATCATATCAATAGATGCAGAGAAAGCATTTGACAAGATCCGGCACCCCTTTATGATGAAAACCCTAGCCAAAATGGGTATAGAGGGGACTTTCCTCAGCATAGTTAAAGCCATCTACCACAAGCCTACAGCAAGTATCATCCTCAATGGGGAAAAACTGAGAGCCTTCCCTCTAAGATCAGGGACGAGACAAGGATGCCTACTCTCTCCACTGCTGTTCAATATAGTACTGGAAGTACTTGCAATAGCAATTAGGCAAGAAAAAGATATTAAGGGCATTCAGGTAGGAAAGGAAGAAATCAAGCTCTCACTATTCGCAGATGATATGATACTATACTTAGAGAACCCAATAACCTCCACCAAAAAATTCCTAGAAACAATAGACTTGTATAGTAAAGTTGCAGGCTATAAAATCAATACCCAAAAGTCCATGGCTTTCCTATACGCAAACAGTGAGAGAGAGGAAAGTTATATGAAAAAATCAATCCCGTTCACAATTGTGCCCCAGAAAATCAAGTACCTAGGAATCAGCTTAACTAAGGAAGTAAAGGACCTGTACAAAGAAAACTACAAAACGCTACTTCAGGAAATAAAAGAGGACATGAGGAAATGGAAAGACGTCCCCTGCTCATGGGTCGGGAGACTTAACATTGTCAAAATGGCAATACTACCGAAAGCACTGTATAAATTCAATGCAATTCCTATAAGGATACCCATGACATTCTTCAAAGAAATGGAGCAAACACTCCTGAAATTTATATGGAACAACAAACCCCCACGAATAACTAAAGCAATTCTTGGGAAAAAGAAAATGGGAGGAATCAACTTCCCTAACTTCAAACTTTACTACAAAGCGGTAATAATCAAAACAGCATGATACTGGAACAAAGGCAGAACTGCAGACCAATGGAACAGAGTTGAATACACTGATATCTCCCCTCAATCATATGATCATCTAATCTTTGATAAAGGTGCAAGAAATGTGAAGTGGAGTAAGGAAAGCCTCTTTAACAAATTGTGCTGGCATCACTGGACAGCTACATGCAAAAAAATGGGCTCAGAACTCTGCCTGACACCATGTACAAAGGTAAGATCAAAGTGGATTAAAGACCTTAACATCAGACTAGAAACCATAAGATACATCGAAGACAAAGTTGGCAAAACCCTCCATGACATTGAGGCTAATGGTATTTTCAAAGATGGCACGCCACTGGCTGAGCAAGTGAAAACAGAGATAGATAAATGGGACTATCTTAAACTAAGAAGCTTCTGTACCTTCAAAGAAACAGTGACCAAAGTACAAAGACAGTCTACAGAATGGGAAAGAATATTCGCCGAATACACATCTGACAAGGGGTTGATATCAAGGATATACAAAATACTCTTTGAACTCCACAAGAAGAAAACATCCAACCCCATCCAAAAATGGGGCAATGAAATGAACAGAAACTTTCTCAAAGAAGAAATCCGAATGGCAAAAAAGTACATGAGAAAATGCTCTACATCATTAATCATCAGGGAGATGCAGATCAAAACCACAATGAGATACCATCTCACACCTCAGAGACTGGCCCACATTCAAAAGAACAAAAGCAACCGTTGCTGGCGCAGATGTGGCGAGAAAGGGACACTCCTTCACTGTTGGTGGGAATGCAGACTGGTTCAGCCCTTTTGGAAAACAGTATGGACGTTCCTCAAAAAATTAGAAATTGAGCTCCCATTTGACCCAGCAATACCACTCCTGGGAATATATCCCAGAGAGGCAAAAATGTGTAGCCAAAGTGACATCTGCACTTGTTTGTTCATTGCACTCTACAGTAGCCAGAAACTGGAAGAGACCTGAGTGCCCAAGAACAGATGACTGGTTAAAGAAACTTTGGTACATCTACACAATGGAGTACTATGTAGCTCTTAGAAAAGATGAAGTCATGAACTTTACATACAAGTGGTACAATATGAAAAGTATCATGCTAAGCGAAATGAGTCAGAAAGAGAGGGATAGACATAGAAAGATTGCATTCATCTGGGGGATATAAAATAACAAAATATGAGATTAATACCCAAGAATAGCTGAGATCAACACCAGGAGGATTACTCCATAGCTTAGAGGCCAGCCGGGTATTCTAGGGGAAAGGACAGTTCAGATAGAAAAGGGAACACCAAATGGAGGGTGTTTGGAGGATCCTCCCAGGAGGGGAGATGCAGGTTGAAAGTAGACTGGACTGAACATGTTCGCCACTCAATGCCTCTTTTGCTGATCACAACACCCAAAGGGAGAGAGAGAACAAAAGGGAATGCCCTGCCACAGTGGCAGGGGGGGATGGAAGGATGGGGGGGATGGGGGGAGGGATATTATCCTGGTGGTGGAAAATGGGCACTGGTGGAGGGATGGGTATTTGATCGTGGTATGACCGAGATCCAAGCACAAAAATTTGTAAATCTACAACTGTACCTTATGGTGTTTCACTAATAATAATAATTAAAAAAAAGGGACTTAGTAGATATATACAGGACACTTCATCCTCAAAAAGCTGAATACACATTCTTCTCAAGTGTACATGGAACATTCTCCAAGATAGACCACATGCTGAGCCACAAAACATACCTCCATATAATTAAGAAGATAGAGATTGCATCAACAATCTTCTCAGACCATAATGCGCTGAAATTAGAAGTAAATCACACATACAAACAAAAAACTAAATCAAACACCTGGAAATTAAACAGTGCGCTGTTGAACAACGAGTGGCTTAGAAAGGAAATCAAAGAGGAAATCAAAAGATTCCTAGAAACGAATGAAAATGAGGACATGAGTTACCAAAATTTATGGGACACAGCAAAAGCTGTGTTAAGAGGAAAGTTTATAGCTCTACAAGCATTCCTCAGGAAGGAGGAGCGAGCCCACATAAATAACCTAACCTCACAGCCTAAGAGCTTGGAGAGAAGGACCAACAAAAGGAGCACAACCCCAACAGGAGGAAGGAAATAATAAAACTCAGAGCAGAGATTAACGAGATGGAAACCCAAAAAACAATCTGAAAGATCAATGAAACCAAGAGCTGGTTCTTCGAGAAAATTAACAAGATCGATAAGCCTCTAGCAAAACTCACAAAGAAAGGGAGAGAGAAAACCCTAATAAACCGAATCAGAAATGAAAAGGGGGTCATTACAACAGAAACTACAGAAATTCTAAGGATGCTCAGGAAGTACTTTGAGAAGCTTTATGCCACAGAACATGAAAACCTCGAGGAAATGGATAAATTCCTAGATTCCTACAGACTCCCAAGGCTGAACCAAGACGACCTGGAATACCTGAATAGACCTATCACCATCATGGAAATAGAAATGGTAATAAAAAGTCTCCCCAAGCACAAAAGTCCCGGCCTGGATGGATTCACTAGTGAATTCTTCCACATCTTTAAAGAGGACTTACTCCCAATCCTCTTTAAGCTTTTCCATGAAATTGAAATATCAAAAACACTTCCGAACAGTTTCTATGAAGCAAATATTATCCTGATACCAAAAGCACACCGAGATACCACAAAGAAAGAGAATTACAGGCTGATATCCCTGATGAACATAGATGCAAAGATCTCAACAAACTAATAGAAAATTGAATCCAACTAATTATCAAAAATATCATACACCATGACCAAGTAGGATTCATCCTAGGGATGCAAGGATGGTTTAACGTTCGGCAATAAATCAACATAATCCATCATATCAACAAAAGAAAAGATAAAAAACATATGATTATATCAATAGATGCAGAGAAAGCATTTGACAAGATCTAGCACTCCTTTATGATGAAAACTCAAGCCAAAATGGGTATAGGGGGGACTTTCCTCAACATAGTTAAAGCCATCTACCACAAGGCTACAGCAAGCATCATCCTCAGTGGGGAAAAACTGAGAGCCTTCCCTCTAAGATCAGGGATGAGACAAGGATGCCCACTCCCTCCACTGCTGTTCAATATAGTACTGGAAGTACTTGCAATAGCGATTAGACAAGAAAAAGAGATTAAGGGCATCCAAGTAGGAAAGGAAGAAATCAAGCTCTGACTATTCGCAGATGATATGATACTATACTTAGAGAACCCTATAACCTCCACCAAGAAACTCCTAGAAACAATAGACTTGTACAGTAAAGTTGCAGGCTATAAAACCAATACCCAAAAGTCCATGGCTTTCCTATACGCAAACAGTGAGAGAGAAGAAAGTGACATGAAGAAAACAATCCCGTTTACAATTGTGCCCCAGAAAATCAAGTACCTAGGAATCAGCTTAACTAAGGAAGTAAAGGACCTGTACAAAGAAAACTACAAAACGCTACTTCAGGAAATAAAAGAGGACATGAGGAAATGGAAAGACGTCCCCTGCTCATGGGTCGGGAGACTTAACATTGTCAAAATGGCAATACTTCCCAAAGCATTGTACAAATTCAATGCAATCCCTATAAGGATACCCATGACATTCTTCAAAGAAATGGAGCAAACACTCCTGAAATTCATATGGAACAATAAACCCCCACGAATAGCTATAGCAATTCTTGGGGAAAAGAAAATGGAAGGAATCAACCGCCCTAACTTCAAACTCTACTACACAGCAGTAATAATTAAAACAGCATGGTACTGGAACAAAGGCAGAGCTGCAGACCAATGGAACAGGGTTGAATACACTGATATCTCCCCTCAATCATATGATCATCTAATCTTTGACAAAGGTGCAAGAAATGTGAAGTGGAGTAAGGAAAGCCGCTTTAACAAATTGTGCTGGCAAAACTGGACGGCTACATGCAAAAAAACGGGCTCAGAACTGTGCCTAACACCATGTACAAAAGTAAGATCAAAATGGATTAAAAACCTCAACATCAGACCGGATACCATAAGGTACATTGAAGACAACATTGGCAAAACCCTCCATGACATTGAAGCTAATGGTATCTTCAAAGATGTCACACAACTGGCCGAGCAAGTGAAAACAGAGATAGATAAATGGGACTATCTTAAACTAAGAAGCTTCTGCACCTCCAAAGAAACAGTGACCAAAAGACAAAGACAGTCTACAGAATGGGAAAGGATATTTGCCGAATACACATCTGACAAGGGGTTGATATCAAGGATATGTAAAGTACTGGTTGAACTCCACAAGAAGAAAACATCCAACCCCATCCAAAAATGGGGCAATGAAATGAACAGAAACTTTCTCAAAGAAGAAATCCGAATGGCAAAGAAGCACATGAGAAAATGCTCTACATCATTAATCATCAGGGAGATGCAGATCAAAACCACAATGAGATACCATCTCACACCTCAGAGACTGGCCCACATCCAAAAGCAACCGATGCTGGCGCAGATGTAGCGAAAAAGGGACACTCCTTCACTGTTGGTGGGAATGCCGACTGGCTCAGCCCTTTTGGAAAACAGTATGGAAGATTCTCAAAAAATTAGAAATTGAGCTCCCATTTGACCCAGCAATACCACTCCTGGAAATATATTCCAGAGAGGCAAAAATGTATAGTCGAAGTGACATCTGTACTTGTTTGTTCATTGCAGTACTCTTCATTGCCAGAATCTGGAAAAACCCTGAGTGCCCAAGAACAGATGACTGATTAAAGAAACTTTAGTACATCTACACAATGGAGTACTATGTAGCTGTTAGAAAAGATGAAGTCATGAATTTTACATACAAGTGGTGCTACATGCAAAGTATCATGCTAAACGAAATCAGTCAGAAAGAGAGGGATAGACATGGAAAGATCGCATTCATCTGGGGGACATAAAGTAACAAAACAGGAGATTAATACCCAAGAATAGCCGAGATCGGTACCAGGAGGATTACTCCATGGCCTAGAGGCCAGCCGGGCACTCTAGGGGAAGGGGCAGGTCAAATAGAAAAGGGAGCACCAAGTAAAGGGCGTTGGGAGGATCCTCCCAGGATGGGAGATGCATGTTGAACGTAGACTATGGATCGAACATGATTGCCACTCAATGCCTCTTTTGCAAACCACAACACCCGAAAGGAGAGAGAGAACAGAAGGGAATGCCCTACCACAGAGGCAGGGTAGGATGGGGGGGGGGGGGGGGCTGGGGGTGGGAGGGATCCTGGGATCCATGGTGGTGGAAATGGGCACTGGTGGAGGGATGGGTATTTGATCATTGTATAATCGAAACCCAAGCAAAAAATTTGTAAGTCTACAACTGTACCTCATGGTGTTTCACTAATAAAAATAAAAGAAGAAAATGTTCAAGGAAAATTTTTATTTTAAAACGTTAGCTTCTCCATAATGCCCCAAAGTAGAGAGAATATGGGGGAAATTGTCTGCCATAGAGGCAGGGGGAGGGTTGGAAAGGGGAGCATGCTGGGGATATTGGTGGTAGAAAATGTGCACTGGTGGAGGGATGGGTGTTCAATCGTTGTATGACTGAAACCCAAACACCAAAGCTTTGTAACTGTTTCTCAATGGTTCAAAATAACATGCTAGTTTCTGATCACAGCTATTTTCGTTTGATAAATTTCAGAGTGACCACTAGATGGCAATAGATACTTGGATTTTTGTAATGATTTTTTTTTTTTTAAGAAAATGAAGCAAATAAAAGGGCACTTCTGGTTCTGCTCTTAACAAATAAAATTGGTAATGAAAGATTTTATTAGTCATTACGGCTTAAGCAAGAAGCCCAATGATTAAAAGAAACCCTGTAGTGTAAGTCTAGTAAAACCTACAATAAATAACAGACACAGGGCAAAACTTTGTAAAAATAAATCTGGCTAACAGCCTGAAGTGAAAGTAAATAATATTAGAGGGGAAAAAAATTAGACAGGGAGTACTGAGACTGCATTTAAAATTTGGTGGCTCCAAATCTTAATGCTTTTAGAAATTCTACGTGACTTCTTTGTTTCTGCTACCTCTCACTAATAATTACACAAAATTCAACTGTTCTTCATTTCTTCTTTGGAGGAAAAATATCCTTTCAGATTCTAGATTAAAGTACACCAGTCTATGAGACAGGCAGGAGAGCAAAATTAGGCCATGTTTGCGATATTACACTTCAAAGTCCTTACACTTTTCATCTAGATAAAGCTTGGGGAAAATTTCTATGTTACTTGCTGGGTTTTTCATTAAGTTTGCTGGCGAGGGACAAATTGGAACATTGAGGTTAATACTTAAGATTTTTGAGTGCCTGTTCTTCTCAGCACTAATGAATGATGTCAAATTCACCAAGGCTTATCATTCTAAATATATATTGTCCTCAAGGATATTTCTGAAGTATTTATGTGTCACTGTTCTTTTGTGTCATCTTGATGTCAATGAAATAAAACAATGAGTTGTAGGCCTGGGCTTCTCTGTCAGAGAGAGAAAAAGAGAGGCATTTGAAATCTTAGCGAAATATTGGAAGGGTTTATAAGCAAATTCCCAAGAAACCAGGCATCATACTAATTTCTAGAACCACTGGTCTAAGTTTTCAGCTGCCTTCTCTTTCTATTTTGAATGGTAAATGGTGTGGGAAGGTGGGGATGTGGCTGGATCCAGTGAGGCTGAGGAATAATACAGTACAGCACTGCCAAGGGCCTTGAGTAGACCAAGCTGTGCAACTATTGTTCCCGCCTTAGAGCGAATAGTTGCTCAGTAGTTCTTGCTTGCTATGAATACAAATAGTATCAGTACATAACGTAGAACAGCGGTTAAGATGCTTGCCCTTGCACTACAGTCATTAATTAATCACTTGCACCAGGAATGACCCCTTACCATTACAGACAGGAGTCATTCCTGAGCACAGCCAGGTGTGGCCCCCAATAAAACAAAACCTGCACTACCCATACCACATATTGCTTCCACCCACTGCCCTTCTCAAACCCTGAAGCTTCCTGAATTTCCAATGATCAAGATTCATGTCTCTCCCCCATCCACTTTCTTTGCTAATGTGGTTATTGTGAAGATCAGGGCACATACACACACACACACACACACACTCACACACACATATGCACATGTAAGCATGGGACTTTAATTATTGACAATGGGCCACGCACATGGTCCAGTGCTCACTGGGGTTTGCACACTATTTTCTGGTGTTTTGTCCATCCCACTCCCTTAAATTAAAATGGTTCTCAGGAGGCCCAGAACCTCCCCCCAGCAATTCTCAGCCAACTGGGCCAGCAGATCAATGATAGGACCTGAGCATGCAGCATTCAAGCTCTGAGGTCCCAGGGATTCCTCTAGCCTTGCTCAAAGGCCTCCAGGGTTGCACTTGGTGATGCTTGGAATGCCCTGTGGTCTAGGGATAGAAGTACGGCTGGCTGCCTGGAGGGCAAGCTACGAAAGCTGCCCTATCTCTTTGGCCCTTGTAGTTGTGCCCGAGAACCTGACTGAGGTATGGCAGGATATCACTTGCAGTACCAGGGATTGCAGAAAGCAGAGCTGCCAGGATCAGGCCTAGGACATGTGGGCAGTGCTGAGCACTAAACCTGCGGCCTCAGACTGGCAAGGCAGGTATCCAGCTGGGCTCTCATTCCCCCTTCTCACTTGAAAGTCAATCTTTGGGATGAAATCATGCCATTGGTTGTCATGTGGATGGAACCAGAAGATACCATGTTAAGCTAAGTAAGTCAGAAGTAGGACACAAGCAGGGTGATCTTGCTTATCTGGGGTATACAGAATGGCTGGATGATGGGATGCACAATATCAAAGTAGGGGATAACTACATTATCCCTGTCCACCCCAGAACACAAGAAGGAGAAGGACAGAGTGGTAGAAAATAGAGGGGGGCAGCAAGAAGAGAATCGGAATGGGGGAGTCTAGAAACCGTGCTATGTGGGCTCTATAGAGGAGCGGTAGAACTCCGAAACCAGAAAATCAGCAACACTGGGAGCATGAGACTCAAACTATAGTAAGCAAACCAAAATGTCATAGAAACAGGGTGGGGATTGAGGTGGGGGACAGGGAGGGAACCTAGGGGCACAGGTGGAGGGAAGTTGACATTGGTGTTGGGGCAGGTACTGGAATTTAATTACGCTTAAAGCTTAACTATGAATAATTTTTTAAATCACAGCACTGTAATAAAAACAATTAAAACGAAAGAAAATTAATCTTTTCAAAAATTTTTAATTTTTTTTAAATGAGTCACCATGAGATACATAGTTGCAAAGCTGTTCATGATCAGATATCAGTCATACAATGATCCAACATGCATGTGATATAGGTGGTAAGGCACTTTCCCTGCAGGACAGTTACCCTGGTTCCACCCCAGACACCATATATGGTCCCCTGAGCATTGCTAGGGAGCACTCCGAAGGAACCAGGAATAAGCCTTGAGTCTCCTGTCCCCATCCCAGAAAAGAAAACTGATCCTTGACTCCATGCATCTTTTGACGGGTATATGAAATACAGATGACTATGAAGATGCGTTCAGATAATTGGACCCTGGGGGTGATGTAGGTATTTCTTTTGTTACATGACAACTTGCTAGAGTGTGGTTAAATCAGTGAAAGCAACAGCCCCATGAGGCTGGGCCTGCTGAAGGCTAAACAGTTGCAGACATCAAGTTTCTGGGATGTATGTCTTATCTGTGTGACCACAGAGCTCTGTCATAAACAACAGGATATGTAGAGTCTAATCCTGAGCTATGGACAGAAACCATTGTCCACTTGATATAAGGCTGTAAGGGTGTCTTGTTTTCTTGCATTTCACCAGGATGTGTGGCAAAGTGTCTGTTTTTTAAACTATAGACAATGGGGCCTGCAGTTAATCTAGCCTTTTGTGGCTGGAGCGATAGCACAGCGCGTAGGGCGTTCGCCTTACAAGTGGCCAACATGGCCGACCCGAGTTCGATTCCTCCGCCCCTCTCGGAGAGCCCGGCAAGCTACCGAGAGTATTCGATATGCCAGACACAGTAACAACAAAGTCTCCAATGGAGACGTTACTGGGCCCGCTCGAGCAAATCGACGATCAACGGGAGGGCCTTTACCTTTTGTTGCTTTTAAATATAGTTTAGAACATAAGTGCAACCTTAGTTTTTGGAGTCTTTGGGTTGGAGGCCTAGGACCAATCCTAATCCTTGGACCCATCACAAAATAAACTAATATCCTACTTTCCTTCTGTGTCCTGGATATGTCACTCAGTTATGACAAACTATGGCATAACACTTATAATGAACTTAGATATATAACACTTATACATTTAAAATTCAGGATTAAACAGAATCAGTGAAACACCCCTTTGACCCCACCCAGATGATTGGAAGTTGCATCTTGTTTCTTAAAGTTGTCCCCTAGAAGATCCTGATAGCAACTTTTCAATTTCTTTTAAACCCGTTTAAGAAAGCACCAGGGGAATAGAGTAGTGGAAAATTGTAAGAGTTAATTTGATTCATGGGTTCAGCATCTGTACCCCAAAGCAGCACACTCCTGAGAAATTGCCTGAATCTTTGCACAAAAGAAATTTTCCCCTGCACATAAAGAAGAGAGCCGTGGAACTAATATCCCTGCAAATTCCAATACTTTCTGCTTTAAATATTAATAGATAAGTCAGTGCATTCTCCTCCGAGCAGGCTTGCAGAAGTGACCTGATTACCATGACTCCATGACTT
Source organism: Sorex fumeus (assembly GCF_029834395.1). NCBI lineage: Eukaryota > Metazoa > Chordata > Mammalia > Eulipotyphla > Soricidae > Sorex > Sorex fumeus. The sequence goes on from NW_026606081.1 coordinate 41,267,663, forward strand.
GTCCTTTCCTGGGGGTTGACTTTTAAACATTCAGATTAGGTCTTAAAGGCATCTCTCATCCATCCACATATTGTCCCTCTCAGCAAAAGAGCCAGAAGAAGTACTGCTGCATTTTTGTTAATGGCAACTTAAAAGCTGTGTGATTAGAATATGCTGGAGTGGAAGGTTTCTAAACACTGTCAAGGAGTCTAGCCACCCATAAGAAACAGGTGCTATGCATTTTTGTGAGCAAATGCTTAATCGGCACTCCCCAATTCACAACTAAGTAAAAAAATCAAGCTAGGTGTCAGGAGAAAAGAAAGATACACAATTGTCTTTGCATGCTCCCCCCATCTCAGCTCTCCCACGCCTGACCCTAGGCACTGCTGTTGGCGGGGGTGGGGGGATAGGGTAGAGGGGGAATGAGGGGGCAGGGGAGAGTGATTCTCAGGTGACTGGATGCCAGAGCCAGAGGGTAGGGTGTTGTTCTGACCCTGTGGTGCCAGGGATTCTCCAGGACACCCTAATTAATATTTGAATACTCAGTTTATCTTATTTTTGTATGTTCAAAATAATTACAGACTTGGACAGCAATAGTCTCCGTTTCAGGTTGAAGCTTTTAAAATAGATATCAAATATGTTAGTCCTCTAGCCAGTCACAAGTTCTTTGCTCTGCATACTTTTCCTAATTCTCCAGAAATATACTTTCACAATGTTTTTGGGCCTGCATACAATTATAATCCGGGATTACTCTTTTTTCTTTTTGCTTTTTGGGTCACACCTGGCGATGCTCAGGGGTTACTCCTGGCTCTGCACTCAGGAATGACTCCTGGCGGTGCCCGGGGGACCATATGGGATGCTGGGAATCGAACCTGGGTCGGCCGCGTGCAAGGCAAACGCCCTACCCGCTGTGCTATCACTCCAGCCCCTGGGATTACTCTTGACTCTGCTCTGGGATCACTTCCAGTGGTGCTCAGGTACTATACAGGGTCTTGGGGATCAAAGTTGTGTCTGCCGAGTGCAAGGTGAGCACCTGAGCCCTTGTGAATAATGTTTTTCCAGCCCCAACATAAAAGGTGGGTTGGTTGTGGTTGGTTGCTTTGGTTTTGGGGGCACACCTCGGGGTACTTAAGAGCTTCTTGTAGCTTGTTGCTCAGGAAGTTCTTGGCAGTCCTTTGGGGATCGGGTGGTGTTAGAGACCAGTACATAAAACTTGGCCACTAGTCTTTTGAGACATCTGTAACTCAATTTTATTTATTCTCGGAGAGCCTGGCAAGCTACCGAGAGTATCTCGCCCGCCCGGCAGAGCCTGGCAAGCTCCCCGTGATGATATGCCAAACACAGTAACAACAAAGTCTCCAATGGAGACGTTACTAGGCCCGCTTGAGCAAATCGAAGATCAACGGGAGGGCCTTAGGGAATAAAAAGAGATCCTGCTATTGCAACAGCATGCGCAGATGAATCAAGGATATTCTGCTAAGTCAAATACATCAAACACAGTGAGGAAAATGGCATGATATCTTTCCTATATGGAACCTGAAATGTCCAACTTTGAGATATTAGTATTTTGATGGTGGATGTGGAATGGTGTGTTGTGGTAACATGCATTTTGAAGAGGTTGGAAATTATAGCTCTAACATACATATATAGTCTTGTTAAACAATGTTACCTTAATAAAGATAAAAATTGGGGTCAGGGATAAGTCAGGTGGTAGATGAGGTTCAAGCTCCTACCCCATGTGGCCCCAGAGTGCTGTTGGGCAACACTCTGGTGACTCTTGAGCACTGCTGGGTGTGGCCCTATAAGAAAATAAAATCAGTTGGTTTGTTTCAGCAACACAGGCACTAAAATATAAGACAAGAAATTAGAACATGTGAAATTAGAACATGTGAAATATAGAAAACAAAATCACTAGCTTTCAAAATTTTGAAGAAGCAAATAATTGAAGGTTGATCTTATCCCTCTGTAAATGTGGACTGCTCTTGTTTATTTTATTGTTTGCTTCTTCGGTTGGTTTGGGGGGGCCACACCTGGTGGTACTCAGGGGCTATTCCAAGCAAGTGATTCTGCCTTGAACTAGCTCCCCAGAACTACCTTTGCTTTTAAAATTAAAAAATATGTGCAAGATTTTCAAAATGTGTGCAACAGATATGCTCATAAATATTTTAAAAGCTCAAACTTAAGCAGAGAGTGGGCTGGTGATTGGCAGGGGCTGTGAAATGAGGGATGCAGGGAGATGTTGACCAGAAGGTCTAAAATTGCAGTGTGTAGGATGACTAAGTCTGGAGCTAATGCACAGCCAGATAACTGTAATTAACAGGACTGCGCTGAGTCAGTTTTCTGGTGCTCTTATCACATAGGCAAAGATGACAGCTACATGGGCCGATGATGTGTTAATTACCCGGCTGTATAATCACTTGACTATGGGCATGTAAATCAATCAAATAATCATGCCAAATGCCTTAAATACATAGAATTTATTTAAAGAGTAAAATAATTTTATAGTGAATGAAGAAATAAAAAAGGCCTAGTTTTTTCCTCATGAGAACTGTCCTTTGAGTGATGAAATTAACTCAAGTAAAACTCTCATTCTGATTTGATATAAATAGTGTGAGAGCAATATGACACCACAAGTCATTGGTCCTTAAATAATTTTCTCCTTGTTTTTTTCTGTTTGCAGTGTGGAGTCCCGGGGTCCACTGAACCTGGTGTGTGTTTTGGAGGTTACAGCCTGAGATCGGTTGATTGTAGGGCCTTGGATAATCCATGTAGCACCCCAGGTCTTGCTTTTCTCCTTGCAACACAGTTAACTATAAAATAATACAGACAAGCCTGTGAACAGGATTCCATATGAGATGGTGCTCATCATGGGGTACGTGAAATTACTACCTTTAACACTGTGTCTTGGTTTTATGACATTTATTGCTAGATTCCTTTATGGCTAGCATCTAGTGTTGGATATCTAGGACTTTGGTGTTCAACATATGGTAAGCGGGCTAGCAGAACTGGTCTTACTAACAGCTCGTTAATGTCAGAGGAGAGCGAATTTCTCCTCTTCCCTCCTGGGGTCCAACCAGTGGGACTGATAAAATCAGATGAACAACTTTAAAACATGGGTCACTCACAAAGAAAACAGTGTGAGTCAAAGAGGCAAGCAGATCTCCGAGAACTGCTCAAGTCACACGTTGCTTAATGATGGGTCTAAGTTCTGAGAAATGTGTCGGGTCAACACCATGGTTTGTTTGCACTGTCTGAAGAGGTATGATCCGTTACACATGGGTAGAGCATATTGACCATGTTCATATATGTGTTCTTTCAAGAATAAAATTTAATAAATTTATTATTTAATTATTATTATTTTTGGAGGGATGGTTTGGGTGACACCCTGCTGTATTCAGGGCTTAGCTCAGGGATCACTCTTGGGGGTGATGATGAGGATTAAACCAATTTGACTATGGACAAGGCAAGTGCCTTAATACTTGTACTATCTCTCTGTCCCCTTAAAATACTCTCAGTATCAGAGAGATCTGGCAAATCAGGAAGCAAAGTTGCTAACTTGAGACAATAAATATTATTATTATGTTTTGATCTGACAAAGGAAAGTGAATGGTTTTTGGTCGAATTACATGTCTGCATTTACTTTTGAATTGTGCAGATGTGAAAAATTCCTTTCTCTTATAGTGATGTTTTATTTATAGCAAAGCCTGAGGGCTATTTTGAGTATACCTATTGATAAGTGTTGCTCTCCTGTATTCTGTATTCTGCTCAGTAGCTACGCTATCACGTTATAAAATGACAGATTCTCTCATAATTCTTTGATGGAGGTGCTGTGTTTATCTCCATTTTTTCAAATGAGTAAGTTATAGCTCAATGTCATTTACCACTGGAGAATACAATTAAATCCTTTACTCCAAAGAGGAAGCATAGGCCAAATATTTAAACAAATCCAAGAAAGATTCAGAGAGGTTAATGAAAGGCTCTTTTTCCCCATCTGAAGAAAACAATAGGATAAATAGATTTTCTCCGGTAATATTTTATTTCCCACACTTTATTTACTAGTCCAGATATGAGTGCAGCATTTTGTTTGAGTTATATAGCACTAGACACTTTCATTTATTTTATTATTATTATTTTGCTTTTTGGGTCTCACCTGGCTATGCTCAGAGGTTACTCCTGGCTCTGCACTCAGGAATTACTCCTGGTGGTACCCGAGGGACCATATGGGATGCTGGGACCCGAGTCGGCTGCATGCAAGGCAAACTCCCTACCAGCTGTGCTATCACTCCAGCCCCACTAAACAGTTTTAATGTGCATTTTCTGAACATGAAATATTTATTTCCATTTTTATTTATTTACTTATTTGAGGTGTATGGGGGCATATTTGGCTGTGTTCAGGGATCGCTCCTAGCAGTGGTCTGGGACCATACGGGGTGCTGAGATGTAACCCAGGTCAGTTGACAAGGCAGCACTCTTGTCGCTGTGCTAGATTTCTGATCCTACCATTTTAACGTTTTGGTATGGTTTATTTTATTTAGACTTTATACCACCGTACTTAAAGTTAACCTTGAAAGCTATGTGAAATAGAATGGCTTATTTACTAGCGCCGGGCCTCCATTTGCTCATCTGGAAAGAATAATAACACAGACTTCACAAGCTTATTATAATGAGTAATGAATTATTTTTTTATGTGAATACAGTGAATCTTGGCTCATAGTAAGAGCTGTGTTTGCCCAGTAAAAATTATAGAGGAAGGGCCTAAGAGATTGTGGAAAAGGAGGTCAAGTTCTTGCCTCTGAGTACAACCAGGGGTCACTCCTGAGCACAGAGTCAGGAAGAGACCCATAGCCCTGAGTGGTGTGCCTCTCCCCTGCCCCCAATTAAGGAAGAAGAATGGCTGGAGGAACAAGTCTATTTTTAACGAAGCTTTCATAGATTTTCTTTCAATGAGGAGACATTGGAACATAAAAGAGTGTTTACTGAGTAGAAAACTCAGCATTGTGTGTTTTAGAAGTATTTTCAGAGGCAGACTTCCCATGCGTTTTGGATGATTGCATACCTATTCCTCTAGGCTTTCATTCTATTGCCAGAATACTAGGGACTTGGTATCCTTGTCCTCTTCATACCCTCATAGTGTAACAGAAACTTCTGGAAAGTTGGCGTCTGTGGAATGTGGGTGGAATTGACCAGCATGGTCAGACTCTCCTGATTGTGGGAAATTGACCACAAACTCACAGCGGTGGGAGAATTCTGACATGACAGAGTGCCTGGAAGTAGGTGATAGCACAGGACTTTCAGAACCTTCCTGCATTGTCAGCATCCTCTGCTTAAGTATTGTCACTGTCACTGTCCTCCCATTGTTCATCGATTAGCTTGAGCAGGCCCAGTAACGTCTCCATTGTGACACTTGTAACTGTGTTTGGCATATCAATAGGTCACGGGTAGCTTGCCAGGCTTTGCTGTATGGGCGAGATACTCTTGGTAGCTTGCTGGGCTCTCCGAGAGGGGCAGAGGAATCGAACCTGGGTTGGCCGGGTTGGCTGCTTGCAAGGCAAACACCCTATCCACTGTGCTATTGCTCCAGCCCAGCTTACAGCTTAAGCTGCCTGCTTAAATACAGTTTTTGAAAATGAGGCCCTAGCGTCTGCATTTTTTAAAAAAAATTTCTATCATCATGAAGAACAGATAATCAAAGTATCTCCTAAGAAAATAGATGTTTCATTGATCATGTTTGCAATGTTAGGTCCTTTGTCTGATACATAGACTATTTCTTCAGCTAGTATTTATTTGTTTATTATTGGCAGGGTTTAGGGCCACAACTAGCCAGTGCCCAGGGTCTGTTATTATTATTTGTTTTGAATCACCGTGAGATATAGTTACATCACTTTCACGTTTGAGTTTAATCATACAATGATTGAACACTCATCCTTTCATCAGTGTACATTTTCCACTACCAATGTCCCCGGTATCCTCCCCTCACCCACCTCAACTCTCCCCCTGCCTCTATGACAGATAATTTCCCCTATACTCTCTCTCTACTTTTGGGTATTATGGTTTGCAATACAGATAATAAGAGGCTATCACATTTGGTCTTTTATCTACTTTCAGCACACATCTTCAATCCCAAACGATCCCTCCAACCATCATGGACTTAGTGATTCCTTCTCTATCCCAGCTGCTTTCTCCCTCAGCTTATGAAGCAAGCTTTGAACTATGGAGCAATCTTCCTGGCCCTTGTGTCTACTGTACTTGGCTGTCAGTCTCATATTATGTTATTTTATATTCCACATTGAGTGCAGTCATTCCATGTCTGTCCCTTTCTTTCGGACTCATTTCATTCAGCATGATACTCTCCATGTTCATTCACTTATAAGCAAATTTCACTTCATATTTCCTAACAGCTGCATAGTACTCCATTGTGTAGATATAGGGTCTGTTCTTTACTCGGTGCTCAGGAGTGGCCACTAGTTGTGCTCTGGGATCAAACTAGGGCCAGCTGCATGCAAGGCAAGTGCCTTATAAACTGTCCTATCATCCAAATTTAGAACAGTTTGTTCACTTGCTTGGGGGTCACTCTTTGTAGACTCAGGTCTTACTTTTGACTCTGTACTCAGGCTTATCCTGGCACATTTGATGATGCGAGTTAGACTGGGTCTAAATGGGGGTCAGTTGCTAGCCAAGCAAATTCTTTCACTCCTTTTCTATCTCTCCTGTCTCTCTAGAACAATTTCTTTAAAAGGTGACCTCTAAGGAAATTCAATACTCAAAATTGTATAGGGAATCTCATTAAAAATCAGGAATATAAAATAACATTGTCCACCTTCAACCATTTCCTAAAAATTGCTGATATAATGTTTAAAGATAGTGCCATTGTCTCTGGACAAAACTTAATGTTGAAAGTAGGTAAAGGGAACCTGCCAGTATTTATATTGCAAACCATAACGCCTAAAATGGGAGAGAAAGAGAAAGAGAGATAAAGGAGAAAGGGAGAGAGAAAGGAGAAAGAGAGAGAAAAAGTAAAAGATAGAGAGAAAGAGAGAGAGAAAGAGAGAAAGAGAGGAGAAGAGAGGTGCCCATCATAGAGGCAAACTGGGGTCAGGAGTGGTTTGCTCTGCACCCTCTGTATCTTCTCTGAAGTTAATGGAAGCTATTTCTATGTTTGTGAGAGAGCACCGAATCCTAACCACTAGACCACCAGGGAGGTTTATTTCTATGTTTGTGGAAGGAAAACTATTTAAAAAGAGAGCAGAGTCATGGGTATATGAGAAGAGAAGGTTATGTTCAAGGTAAGGGGAAAGTTACAAATGAAGAGGAGGTAGGAGGGACTGCCTGGGTCAGTGGGTCAGTGATTTTTCTTTATTTATGAAGAAGAGAGAAATGCCTAGTAATGTTTTCCTGGGCAGTGGGCCTATTTCTCTTTAGCCTCTCAGCTTTTCTTCCCTTCAGTTTTTTCCCTTCTGTCAGAAAACTGTGAGGGTCACAAGGTCCATTTTTGTTTCTCAATATCCTTAGGTCTCTGGGCTGTGATGTTGGTGGAGGAAGACATAGGAAGAAAAAAAAAAAACAATTCCAAGAGTGACGGCACCTCGAGGGTGCTGTTTTGAGTCAGCAGTCTGACCCTGCGGTTGCACCCTGTGACGTAGACTGCATTGTGGAGAACAAAGGATAGAGGCAGCCCAACAGCCTGTTTGTTCTCGGGACAGCGTTTGTCTACGAGGGCTGCCACCACCAAATACCACAGGCTGGGTGACATAAACGACAGAAATTTTTGTTGTCACCTAGTTCTGGAGGCTGTAATGCCGAGATGAAGATGTCAGCTGGGTTAATGCCTTTTGGAGAGCTCTGAGGAAGATTCTGTCCCAAATGGCTCTGCTAAATTCTGTGGTTGCTGCCACCACTGGCATTCTGAAGCTTGGAAAAACATTACCCCAATCTCTGCTTTTCACCTCTCTCTCTCTCTCTCTCTCTCTCTCTCTCTCTCTCTCTCTCTCTCTCTCCCTCTCTCCCTTCCTCTTTCCCCTTCTCTCTCCCTTTTGAGCATTGTGGTTTGCAATACAGATACTGAGAGGTTATTGTATATATCCCTTTATCTACTTTTCATACTCAATTCTTGTCCAGCTGATCATTTCCAGCTATTATTGTCATACTTGTCCCTTCTCTATCTTACCTACCTTCCATCCCACACACACTTGTGGTAGATTCCAACCACTGAACAGTCCTCCTAGTCCTTGTTTTTCCTGGCCTTGGATATTAGACTTCTACTATATATTTTTTATATTTCACAAATGAGTGAAGTCATTCTATGTCTGCCCTTCTCTTTCTGCCTCATTTTACTCAGCATGATATTCTCTATGTTCATCCATTTATAAGAAAATGTCATGACTTAGTTTTTCTTAACTGTCGTGGGGCTGGAGAGATAGCACAGTGGTAGGGCATTTGCCTTGCATGTGACCAGCCGGCCGACCCGGGTTCAATTCCTCTGCCCCTCTCGGAGAGCCTGGCAAGCTACCAAGAGTATCTCACCCACTCAGCAAAGCCTGGCAAACTTCCGGTGACGTATTCGATATGCCAAGCACAGTAACAGCAAGTCTCACAATGGAGACATTACTGGGTCCTCTCATGCAAGTCGATGAACAATTGGAGGACAGTGCTACAGTGCTACTGCTGCATAGTATTCCATTATGGAGATGTACCATACTTTCTTTATTCATTCGTCTGTTCTTGGGCATTTAGGTTCTTTCCAGATTTTGGCTATTGTGAATAGTGCTGTGATGAACAAAGGAGTGTTCATCAGATGGTGTTTCTGCAGTTTGCTTTGGGGTCACACTCAGCAATGTTCTGAGATCACTCTGGGCCATGTTGGTGTTCTGTGTCCAATGCTTGAGTAAGACACAAGCAAGACAAGCACCTGATCTCTTGGACTATCTCTTAGGCCCTGAATCTGGATTTATAATTTAATCACAGACATATTTGTAAATACCAGAGAACAGCCTGAAATTATTTTTAGAAAGCTTCATAGTAACATGTCTATGATGCTGTGTTGCTATTCTGAAAGCCTTCGTCCTATACTTCTACTTGGTCAACTTGTGACCTAAGAACATTTCTACCCCCACCCCTTGGTCTGCTCTTATTACTTTAATGCGCTTGAACACCACACCGTTTTGCAAGTGGGGGCAGGGAGGGTAAATTTCCCTTCCACCCGGTTCACCAGCTGTGTCAGGGGTGGGGTACTCTGGCCTGGATGGGCACTTAGCTGACAAGGGAGTACTTCCTAAAGAGGCTAATTCTACAGTAACAAGAAGTGGCTCTCAAGAGTACCTCACATTTAGCTAGTGGAGCCACATCTTGTTTCACGACCTTTTGGTGCAGAGAAGATCACGTAGCTTCGGAGGTACCAATGGGCTCTACCACAGAGCTCAAGTATCTCCTGGTGTCCATGCCTAGCGTGAGCCTTTTACTCACATATGATGAATCACCTTGCTAGGATGAATTGCTAATAGTGTATTGTCATCATTAAGTGGCATATGATAATCAAAGAATTAGAAAGGGAGTCTGATTAAAAGAGAATGTTTAGGGGGGGAAACATGATTATTTAAAACAAAGATACTATGAGAATCTCCAAAAGAAAGTTATTTTGGGATTCTTTGAAGATCCAGAGCTGGTATTCATTTTTAAACAAACTGTAACTTGGAACAGGGTGTGTGGTACTGATGAAAACTTGTCTTATGTGTGTGAGAACTTGGGCTTCATCCCAGGCACTGCCCCGCCCCTAAATGCACACACACATACACATACAGCGTTGATGGGGAAATGCTTTGTGCAAACTCTATTCCCTTTCCCTAATGGAAGCAGAGATCAGGATAGAAGCAAAACTTCATCCACATCTTTTTCTTCATGTATCATGGCTTTTATAATCAGAAAAAGACTTCATTGCCCTGGAAGGGCTGAAATTTATAAGCAGATACTGGGGAACCCGCGTGGCTTTGTCCCTCTGCCAGTACCTTCATGTGTGCGGAGAGTGGTCTCAGCATGGTGGTGGCTGGTCCTGGAGGTCTTCGGCTGCCGGAGCCCTGGTCGGGGTGGGGAGGAAAGCTCAACCCGCTCCCCTCCAAGGGACCCCGGCGAGGAACAGCCAGGCGCAGGGGCAGGAGACTGACTGCACTGGTCTCGTCCGGGACCTGCATTTTGTAGTCTCTGAGTCTTGGCCGCTGATGGGATTACACGGCGCCAGGGGGCCAGGTGGTGGGTGTGACCCCCGCCTACTGGAATTTGGAGGATCTGGGTGGAGGATGCTCGACTCCAATTCGAGTAGGCTTGGAGATCTCGGCCCCGGAACCCGCGTGGCTTTGTCCCTCTGCCAGTACCTTCATGTGTGCGGAGAGTGGTCTCAGCATGGTGGTGGCTGGTCCTGGAGAAAGATATTTCCAAGACCTGGAGCACCTACCTGGCAAGCAGGAGGTCCCAAGTTCCATCCCCAGTGTTGCAAGGGTCCCAGCACACTGCCAGATATGGACTTGGGGGACCTTGGTACCAAGCATAACCCTCTTGCATATCTAAGTATTGAGCTGATTGCTTTTAGCAGGAAGATTGGTGGAAGTGGTCGCTGGGGTCTCTCTTTCTGCCCCCAAATAAATAATCAAGCAAGCAGCTTGGCTGAAGCGCCTTTAGAGGTGCAAAGCAAGGTGGAATCCATTCCTCTACATCCCTTCCAGGTCACGGGAAGATCAACCAACCACAAACCTCCAAGTAGGTTTTACCAAATAAATCCATCGCTGAAGCCATGGCCAGTCGGGTAGTTCCTTGCTTTGTGTGTATACTTTCTCCATGCTGAGTGTGCCACCCAGCTCATGTCTGTGGACTGTATCTCACCACTTCCTGCTTGTAGCTGCCCAAATCGAACCCAAAGTTGTTCCAGCAATTGCTTAAAATATGTCTCTGTTTGTCTTTGATTTTTAACAGAGTCACCAAGACACTAGTTTTCTCATTCTGTTTTGTTCCTGGGTTCTGGGGCACTATACTGATCACCAAGGGGCCCCTCCTGTTCCCAAGTGACAGGCTATTTCACTGAAACTGAGGCAATGTCTGTTTTATTGTATGTTACAAAAGGGATGAAGTGGACATAGGTCTACACCTCCATCCCTGGCCGTGCCTGGGGCCTACCACATGCAAGGCAAACAAGTGCTTAAAATTCTGATTATAAAAGCCATAAAACATGAAAAAAATGTGGATAAAGTTTTGATTCATTCCTGACCTCTTTAGCTTCTGCTATGTCTATTTTAAATAGCACTTCTGAGAAAGATGCTTTGCCTAATTACGTAAGTCCCATAAAAACAGAAAATAACCCAGATCCTGCAGGTGAAGAAACACTTTATCATCCCAGAGTAGGGATTTGCAAGGGATTTTCTGTGTTCTAATTGTGGATAAACGCACAGTTCCCTCTACCTGCTTTCAAAAATGATAGAATTTCACTGGAACGATCAGTGACAGCTCTGAAATTCAATATATGGGTCTTTACACACATGTGTGCATATACAGACACACATTCAGCTGATTCTTAGACTCTGCAGTTCATCAGGACCTTGTGACTCATTTTGGTCAATACTTGTGGGTGGAAGTTCCTTGCATAACAGCATTTTCCAATGAATATAGAGGTTTTGCACCCCATTCAGGCCGCACTTTAATTTTTAGATAGTAGCTATTCTATTTTTTAAAAAAATTTTTGAGTGTGAGAAAGTTCGAGAAGGTGGATTGCAAGCCCCTGGCAAGATTCTAGGGTGGGGTTATTTTTCACTTTGAGGAATGCGAGGCAGCCAAATTCCTATTTCTGAATGGGTTGGTTGACAACTTTTCAGATGACAAATTTTTTCCATCTTAAGAGGAGCAATGTAAAGTCTGCCTTGCTAATGTGAGGTTGCAAGTTTGATCCCCAGTGCCATCCCATGTGAAGCCCCAGTCATTACAACAATAAGGACAGGGAGGGGGCATAAAATAAACTAGGATAAAAATAATAAACCAACACAAAACGACAACCAAAATCTAATTTGTGTATGCTCCTGATAACTTTCTCACTTAGGAAACATACAGGGGAGTTTAAGTTTCCATTTATTTTTATTTTTTGGGAGTCTTTTAGCTTCCTTTAATTTTTCAAAATATTTAATTGGGTGAGATAGCATATTAGGAAGATAGCTGATAATACCGTGGCAAGAATCTTATACTTTTGAAACTCAAAATACATACACAATTTACTCTAAGGTAATTGTAAGAACAAGGAGCAATTTCTGCAGGGCGGTTTGGAGTTTGTGCAACCATAATTATCCAGAGAATTGAACCATATGCGTGTGGGGACCCTCCTTGACAGTATTTATTTTTTTTAATCGAATCACAGTGACATACACAGTTACAAAGTTGTTCATGATTGGGTTTCAGTGCCTTGGAAAATCAAGTACCTCAGAATCAGCTTAAGTTTCCATTTAAATGCTTGTTTATTTAAACATTTGAATCCTTCTGTAACCCACATTTTAAGTAGCACAGTCAACACGGGCAGAAATTAGATTGTCTCCAAAGAAAATGCACCATCCAAATCAATTCAGCTCATCCTATTTGAATATGCAGCTCATGGTAATGCAGCATTTAGATAATCTCTTGAAAACCAATTTTTAGACAATAATTTAGAATACTAAAATTGTCCTTCAAGAATGCTTTGTGGCCCGAAGAAGAGAATAAAAGGAAGAAACTGGTCTTATCTTCTATTGCCCTGGGACAATCAACCTCCCTTCCGAGTCTGAGAGTCTGATACTCTGAGATGTCAGCCTCCTTAGTAATTTCATTGCCACAGAGAGAGCCTTTTAGAGATCTTCGCCTCCAATCCTGCCTCCTCCCGACCCCAGCTTTCTGCTCTACCATTTAAGGCATCAATTAAAATCAAAGCAGTGAGTGAAGATCTATTAGTGCCAGAATCCCACTGATGTTGGAAAACATTTATTTTTTTTTTCTTCAGTGATTTTATTTGAGCTATGCCAGCTGAAATTATTCTTTAAAAATGATTAAATAGAACCTTCTTTTTTGGCCTTCAGTGACATTTGCCTGCTCTCGGCCCTGTGAGCTGTGGCAAGTGGTTCTGCGATCTCGGAAAACTGCAGCCATGGCAGGAAGTTAGGAATATAAAGGGCATTTAATGGCATCAATGCTGCACACGAATTTGAATGCACTCTTGTAAGATTAAAGGTTAGCAAGTCTAGGGCTAGAGACTTAGGGTGCCTGGTTTACTTCCGGTTGACCTGGCTTCAATCCCAGGTTCTAACCCTGAGCACCACCAGGAGTGATCCCTGAGCACAGACATACGTTAAGCACTGCCAGGTATGGCCCCCAAATAACAACAAAAAGAAATATTAAGATGTCTAAGCAGGCTATTCCCTTCCCTATGCTAATTTGGAAGTTCTCCATGGGGTAAACCAGGCCACTTGTCTGGCGGATCTTGTTTATTTTTTTCCTCCGCAGAATATAGACTAATGCTGCTCACAGTCTAATATATGTGAATCATAATTTTATTGGCAGGAGTGATAGCATAGTGGCTAGGGCATTTGCCTTGCATGCAGCCGATCTGGGTTCGATTTCTCCACCCCTCTTAGAGAGCCCAGCAAGCTACCGAGAGTATCTCGCCAGCACGGCAGAGCCTGGCAAGCTACCCGTGATGTATTCAATATGCCAAAACACAGTAACAAGTCTCACAGTGGAGACGTTACTGGTGCCCGCTCAAGAAAATGGATGAACAACGGGAGAACAGTCCAATAGTGCTATTAGAAAGGAAGGAAAAACAATTGCTACTTAATTTATTTTTCATTTAACATATGAGTGTTAAAGTTTACGTTTCACAATAGTGTTAAAATGTGAAGTTACTATATCCTACCACCACCATCAAAATTCCATGATTGGGTCCCTCACTACTGTCGTCATGCCACTTTGTCAACTCCGGTCTGATATTCAGTCCCCATTCCCCTACCACTTTTCCCTAGGTGACACAGTTTCGTAGTCCTAGGCTAAGGATTGGTTGTTGCTATTGTTCAATGCTGTTTATTCCTGGGGTTTGTCTTTTTAAATCCCACAGATGAGATCATGTGTTAATTGTTCTCCCTCTGACTTATTTCACTTAGCATGACACCATCTAGTTCCATCCACATGGCAGCAAACGGCAAGAGTTCATCTTTTATTGTAGCTTCATGATACTTCTTTGTGTATAAATGCCAGAATGTCTTTATTCAATTGTCACTGACCATTTGGATTATTTTCATATCATGGCTTTTATACTGAGTGCTGCAATAAGCGTAGCTGTCCACATATCTGCTGAGTCAACTTTTTGTGTTTTGGGTGTAGGTGCCAAAAAGGGGAATTGGTGGTTTGTATGGGAGCTCTGTTCCTGTTTCTTCAGAAATCTCCAAAGGGCTGAGCTGTTCAAGGGGCAATGAGGTGCTGTGATTCAAACTCGGACCCTGGCAGCTACCTCCCCAGCCCCTGCAGATTATTTCTACACCACAAGACTGATTTCTCACCTTCCCTTAGGCTTCTGTCTAATTCCATTCTAGACATTTGGAGCACGTGATGGAGTTCTAAGGTGTCTGGATTGTTGTTTTTTCACTTTGAGAAGGAGGTGAAGGTTCTGAATTAGCAGCTGTTTTTCCCAGTCCTTTCTTAGCTGCTTCTATGCTATAAATCTTACTTTTGCAAAAAGGACACAGAATTTTCATGGCATTTTTCTTCTAGTTACCATAGTCACTGTCACTGTCCTACCATTGTTCATCAATTTGCTCCAGCGGACCCAGTAATGTCTCCATCATGAGACATGTTACTGTGTTCGGCATATCGAATATATCATGGGTGGCTTGCCAGGCTCTGCCGTGTGGGCAAGATACTCTCGGTAGCTTGCCGGGCTCTCCGAGAGGGGCGGAGGAATCGAACTCGGGTTGGCCATGTTGGCTGCGTGCAAGGCAAACGCCCTACCGCTGTGCTATCGCTCCAGCCACCATTAATCATTTTTATTTCATGTGTTGAATGCAGAATAAAATGAGGTTTTTACATTTTCGAAAAGCTTTTTTATCTTTAAATTTCAAGACTTGATTTCTCCCCAAATCTGTCAACCCGAACCTCAGGGGATTTTAACCCAGTAAATTTCTTTCTTTTGTAAGGAATATATGATTATTAAGTATAATTTTAAGATAAATCTAATCAAAATACTCCGCCCCCCCCATGCAATTGCAACTCAGGGGCCATCATTACCTTATCTTGTTGCATATCCTTTTACTTCATATTATTTTTGTTTTCACTTTATAAATTTTAGAATTTTTTTAAATTTCAATTGGGGGAGAGGGTTCATACCTGACAGTACTAGGGTAGGGACCATGCAGTATCAGGGATCAAACCCAGGGCCTCACACTTGAGCCAAGTTCCCTGATCTACTTTTTTTTATATTTATTTATTTTTCATTGAATCACCCCGAGATTCAAAGTTACAAAACTGCTCATGGTTGGGTTTCAGTTATACAGTGTTCCAATATCCATCCCTCCACCAGTGTACATTTCCCACCATCAATGTCCCCAATTTCCTTTTCACCACATACCATCTTCCTCCCAGCCTGTCTCTAGGGCAGGTACTTTCCTTCTATCTCTATCTCTTCTCTCTCTCTCTCTCTCTCTCTCTCTCTCTCTCTCTCTCTCTCTCTCTCTCTCTCTCTCTCTTTCTGTCTCCTCTTTGGTACATTAAGATTTGCAACACAGTACTGAGAGGTTATCATGTTTGTTCCTTTACCTGTTTTCAGCAAGCAATTCTTATCCAGAGTGATCATTTCTAACTATGTTTGTCATGGTGGTCCCTTCTCTATCTCAACTGCCTTCTCCTCCAGTCTTTGAGGTAGCATGCCCTACTTTTGAACATGGAAAAGATTATGCTCTTTGTATGTACTACTTTGATATATGCTCCATTCACTTAATAGTATATTGTGATTATTTTCATGCCAGTAGTTTCCAAACATTATCATAAATCATATAATCTATCCTGTCACAAAAGTATACTAACTTTTACAAGAATATCACCTTGCATCCTGTTCAAAGAATATATTTGACTTATCAAGTTTCTATTTTTGAATATACAATACAAATTTAGAAAAATGTTTGATTGTTTCAAGCAGAGCTGCACAGTTTTATGAACATGGTTGTAAATACAGTTTACTCTTTGAACACACCGTGAGCTATCCTCTTCATTTAATAGGGTAATTTATAAGAAATTCAGGTGTCTAAAGCTTAGAATTGGCCCCTGGGGCTATTTCCCTGGTCATGCAAAAGAACAAAGCGTGTAAGTTGCTCTCCTACCTCCAGTACAGAGAAATCTGTCAGAATGCTATGGTGAGACATCCAGGGAGAATAATTAAGCGCCCTCCAGCTCCCAATAGTGCTCATTAGTTTGCTCGGTCTGTTTCTCCATGAAGTTCAGTTCAGGAGTTTTGCCCTGCTAATGACTCATTGAAACCATATATGCTTGAAACCTTAGAAAAATATAAGAAGAAAATTTTAACTTACCTAGCTATTGGAAAGAAAAAAAAATTTTAGAGGGTGTTTTGTAGACAAAACAGCAACTTCAACTCCGGTATATTTGTGGTGAATTGTGATTAAGTTTTGCGGTTCGATCCTGGTTTACACAGCCAGCCAGCTTTCAGTATCAGATTGTTTCTGGAGATCTAACTGCAGAGTCAGGCAGATGAGCTGATTACTGAGTCTGTAGGGAAGAATGCATGGAGACCAGGGCCATTTCTTCATTCCTATTGTACTTCCTTTTTTTGCTAATAGAAAAGGGAGAGAGTGTGCTGTGAAAGGAGGGAAAAAAATGTGGCTTGGTTCTCTCTGAACGTGCTACAGAGAATTTCTGATTTTATCTTTATTTTATCTGATTTTATCTTTTATCTAGAGCTGTCTTTTTGTTGTTTGTGTGTGTAGGACCCACCCCTGGTGTTGCTTAGAGATAACTCCAATTGGGCTCCTGGCATTCGATGGGACGTGAGGAGTCAAACCAGGACAACCTGTGCAAGGCAAGAGTCTGACCTTCTCTGAACTCCACTCTGGCCCCAGATCAGCATATTCTTAACTCTTAGCGAGCAATTTAGAAAACTACTGAACAGTATGTTCTGAGCAATCTGTGCAGACTCCGTTAGAGCATAATGATTTCATACAAATTACAAGAGCACCATAGAGAAGAATGTTCCAGACTCGTGTCTGATTCTGTTTCTGAGTCTGAGGGATAGGGAAAAAGGAGCAAGAGTATGATTTGGGGGAGCGTTCTCAGCAGCAGTGCTCAGGGCTTACTCCTGGCTCTGTGCTCAGGGATCACTCCTGATTCTGCTTGGGGGACCATATGTGGTGCCGGGGATCACACTTGAGTCTGTCACATGCAAGGCAGGGGCCTTATCTTCAAGCTATCACTCCTACCCCAGGAGCAGTATGAGCTAAAGGCAAGATTCTTTTACCAGAAATATTCTCTCTTTGAAATACATTGAGCTCCCTCTCTGACCCCTGCACCTTAATTTTTTAAAGGCAGTTTTTTATTTTTTTATTTTTTAGCTAAAGTGAGCAGAAGGTACAGAAATTTTCCATATACCTATCTACACAGGCTGGAGCAATAGCACAGCAGTAGGGCATTTGCCTTGTGCGTGGCTGGCCTGGCCGATCCGAGGCAGGTTCGATTCCTCTGCCCCTCTCAGAGAGCCTGGCAAGCTACCGAGAGTAATCTCGCCCACACGGCAAAGCCTGGCAAGCTACTCGGGACGTATTCAATATGCCAAATACAGTAACAACAAGTCTCAAGATGGAGATGTTACTGGGCGCTCGAGCAAATCGATGAACAATAGGAGGACAGTGCTACACTGCAGTGCTACCTATCTACACACACATGAACCCTCCCTATTATCAACAGCACCGTCATAATGCTACAGGCATTCTAATGAATGATTCTACAGTAGCCCATCTTAATTGCCCAAAGTCCAGAATCACTGGAATACATTTATGGTGTTGAATAGTCTAAGGGTTAGGGAAATATATAATAACATTTATCATTGTGTGTAAAAAAAAGTTCATTAAAAATCTTGTTTTAAGGCAGTTGGAGAGATAGCTCAGCAGGTAAGGCACTTGCCATGTATGTAACTGACCCAGGTTCGATTCCTGCCACTACACATATCTTCTGATCACAGTCAGGAGCAAGTCCTGAGCACCACTGGGTGTGAATCAAAAACAGCAAAAGAAAACAAAACAATTTTGTTTTCTGTTAGTCACCCTTATACCAGTTACTATTTTCTGTCTTCTTAGATTTTTCAAAATGTCATACATTTGATTTCATATAATATGTAGCAGGTTGGTTTCTTCACTTAGTAATAGCAATCAAGTCTCTGCAATGCTTCCCCCCCTCCCACCTTATTCCCTTTTGAGTGCTGAATAATATTTCCTTGTTTGGATGAACCACCCATATTTTTATTGCTTGTTGACTGAAGCACATCCTGGTCACTTTAAGTTTTGGCATTTATGAATAAATATGCCTAAATTTAGGCACTTTCAGCTTTTTGTATTGTTTTCAACTCCTTTGGATAATTACCAAGGAGCATGATTGTTGAGCCATATGGGAAGCGTATGATTTATTGATAAACTTCTTTATATACTTATTGGCCTACTGGGATTCAAGCTTCTACTTTATGAATTTCCATATAAAATATTTTGCATATTTTTTCATTAAATAATTCTCTTTTTTATATTTTAGGATATTAATTATTTACTATTTGCAAACAGCAAGTCATTGTTTTGCTTTAATTTTCTGATAAGATAATTTTGGAAATAAAATTTTAATGTATCATTTTTAATTGATGATGTTTGTTGGAAGCTAAGGTTTCAGAGATTTTCTTCAGAAAGTTTTTAATATTTGATTTATATATGCTTGTCATGGTTTTTATTATATTCAATCCTCCTACCTGGCAGTTTTCCTTTAATGTGAAATATCTATTTAAAATAATTGTCTTCTCTAACTGAAACTCAATACAGAAAGGCAATAGAATTTTGTAGAAATAATTTACTTAAGTTACTTAGTCTTAGCACTGGCTTTATGCTCCTGGGTTGTTTCTAGGAATGCTCAGGAGACAACAGATGCCACATGAGACTCCCACATGCAAAGCATGTGTTCGAATTATTGAGCACACCCTTCACCCCTATGATTAATAATTAAAGAAAATTATTGATTAAAGTATTTGTGAATTCAAACTAATTTTAGTGATTAATATTTTATACCTGTTAAAATCTTCCACCATTAAGATAGATGGTTAATTATTAATAATCTAATAATTAATAATTTAATAATCTCATTAAGATTATGTCAAATTTTATTTTATTTTTTTGGATTACATGGGACAAATTATTATTATTACTGAAAAACTGAAACTATAAATGGTTTTATATATGACATTCTTCCTGCAAAGATTTTTGTTTTAAAATGTATTTTGTTTGACATTAATGTAACTATTTGTTTTCAGTTAGATATCATTCTCTATATATGTATGTATATAAACACACACACACACATATATATACATATATATAGGTATATATATAGCCTGTCTCCCTATTTCTTTGCTTTTACATTTTTTCTGGGCTGGAGCAATAGCATAGCGGGTAGAGCGTTTGCCTTGCATGAGGCCGACACATGTTCCATTCCTCTGTCCCTCTTGGAGAGCCCGGCAAGCTATGGAGAGTATCCTGCCCACACAGCAGAGCCTGGCAAGCTCCCTGTGGCATATTTGGTATGCCAAAAACAGTAACAAGTCTTACTTTGTGTTCCTGGGGTGAGCAGATGCCATTGGGCTACACTAGCTCTGGACAGGGACAAATGGAGACGATACTGGTGCCTGCTAGAGCAAATCCATGAACAACGGGATGACAGTGCTACAGTGCTACTTTTTTCTGTATATTTATGACTTTTTCAATATTTTTGCTTTGAATTTTTGATTTCTTTTTGTTTAATGTTTCTTTTAGAAATAGTATTTAGTTGACTTCAAAGAAATGCAATGTGAAAAATCTCTGTCCTTCAGCGAATTTCTTTGATTAATTTTTCTTATGATTTCACATATATATTGAAGTTTCCTTTAATATGTATTTACATGCCTTTTATTTCTCTCCTAATTCCTTAGAGTGATTTTAAAATTATAATTTCTGAAATTAACCAGTTAGATATTAAATAATTAATTGGATTTAACTCATAATCCCCATTAGAAGATGCATATTTATCTCAGTTTTTTTTTTTTAGTGACTGTCTCTAAAATGTCAATATAGCACTAAACAAAATTTAATTAGTCTGCAGCAAAAGGAATTTAGGTTGCCTAAAGCCTTGGCTCACTTCTTCTATCATTTTGGTTTCCCTTTTTATCCACAGGTTTTGTTGGTGGTGATACACCTTGTTTATTGTAAGATGTCAGATCTGCCTTTCAGAGGATGTTTACTACCTTTTTATCTGCACTTCTATATATTTGCACATTATTGGCTTTTCTTTCCAAAACAGGTTAAGCAGAGGATTGTCAGAGAAACAGTCAACTATGATTTGAATTGCACATAGACCATCAGTGGCTACCATTTTTTGAAGAGCTGATAATTCTAGGTGAGAGGGAAGAAAAATCGGAAGTGCTGAGTGCTTCAGAGAACAGAGTTATCAAAATAGATCAGAGCGTCCCAAAGAGGACCTGGTTGGAGCAATGTTGTTTTAAATGCCAAAATACTGAATTTCCTCTTCAGGGATCTGACTATCGTTTTCCTTAGAATTTTAATGAAATAAAATACCAGTTATGTCTCCTAAGGATTTATCATTGCCTTTGTAAGAGTAAAACATACCGTTAACTCAAAAATAATGGCTATTTTTTTTCCTTTGGAATTCAGAATTTTCTGAGCGAGTATTCTTCAGAGAGAGTGAGGAGAGAAACGTTTCCTTTCTAATAGCTGCAGGAAAGCTTTCTGTTTCTTCCTAGCAAGGAAAAAAATCTTTCACTGCACTTCAAAAGTAGAGTCCTTGGGTCTACCTCGGACCAGCAGGGTAGTTGTTATGAAAGCAAAATTACACTAGGTCCTGGCTCAGAAAATTCTAGAAAGTTGGGTCTCCTGGAGCTAGGTTTTTGTGCTCTTTATGTTTCATTGTAGGGAATGATTTCAGTGGGGATCTTATTAGAATCTTATAATAAAATTTTGCTTATTTTGAAATGAGTGTAGTCTGCCAAAATTAATCCTTTATTTCCACAAATATGCAATTTTGGATAATGGTTTCATACTAGTTATATTTCTTTACTTGGCATATTGATGCTTCCTTTGTCCTCCCTATTCTTAGGGTGTTATCTTGATAGGGAATAGGGTGTTACCATCTACTTTCTCCAAGTTTTCCCCAGAGATCCCTGGGATCCTTTACCATTTCTTTCCTGCTTATGGTGCAGGATTTGAAAATTCATGAGAGGTTCACAGAGATAAGAAGATACTAAAAGACAAAAAAAAATCAAGTGTAAAAAATATATTAGATGTGCGGGGGAGGGATGCGAAGATGATGATGTGTTGTTGGTGGGCTCCTCAGGGTAGCTCTCTCTCACCACCTGTGTTCGGTGCTTTCGAGCCACTGTGTATGGACCAGATCGGGATGGCTCCTCCTTTGTGCTTTGCTTCTGTGTGTGCTGCTGTGCTCTCTTCTGTCTGTCTCTATATTTCTAAATCTGTCTCTGTAGTCTCTCCTCTGGTCTCTTCCGATCTCTCTCTCTCTGGAGCCCTTCTGCTTCTCTCTCTGGAGCCTTTCGCTCTGGATTCTGACTCTGCCCGCTGGTTTCTGACTCTTCCCCCAACTCTGGATTCTGACTCTACCTCCCTCCACTCCTACAGTCTTAGTTTATATAGCAATCACATAGGGTGGTGACACAAAGGTGGGTAGAACATTAACAAATCAACAAAGAGAGGTAAGACCACTCCTCCAGGAGATTAACTCAAGGATAAAATCTCATCTAAAGAAATTACTCTGGATTACTAGGAGATCCGCTTAAGGGCAGGATCCCATTCAAGGAGTATCACTTTCTTCTTTCCTCAGCTAGTAATCCACTTACATAGTCATAGTAAATCTACCTCTAATATTTCTAGCAATGTCATTCTGTATGAGCTCTGTAAGAGATATATCAACTTAAAGTTTGGTTCTTCCTGAGGACATCTTACCACAGTCCTCAGGCCAGGTTAGTCTTCTTAACCCAAGCAGGGTCCTAGTCTTATTGTTACCTTTGGATCACGACAGCATTTGTCTATGATCATGCTCACAACTTATAGTTGAGTATTGTGGTGCTTCGGCCTGGCCCATTTCGATGTAAGGGTAGCTCACAGCTTGCCCTGGGATCCATTCAGTCTCTCGTCGGGATCCTGCTTTAGGGGTGTTAGGAACTAAGGGCAACTGAATTGAGAGCAGATGCCCAGGAGTAAATATTATTGGTGTCAATCAACATTGAAGTTGCAAAGCATAATATTAACTGTCTTCCTGTGTCCATACAGAAAGGACATTGCTTTAAAGGTAAATTAAGTTCCCTGCAGCAAGGCTGAAAGGACAAACCCATTGTTATCCTACAATCGAGTACTGGAGAAATGCTGTTAATATAAATAAGTCCCAGAAAAAACTGAACCCAAGAGGAAGAGGAGTAATGAAGATGTTTGCAGCTGAGTTGCCTTGGTTGATATTAGTAAGATTAAAACAAGGAGTGATTATCTCCCACCCAGATTTGAAGCAATTTGGAGAATGAAATGATGCTTTGTTTTGTACGGATCGTGATAGATGCCTGGCAGGGTAGGTTTTTCAATCAGATATGAATTGAGAAAAAAGTTTGCAGGGTTGGGGAGAGAGCTCAAAGGGCCCATGCACAAGCTTTGCATGAGGGAAATCAGGCCTAAATCTTTGCCACTGCATGAACTCCCTGAGCACCAAGCCAGGAGTAACCCCAGAGCACCTTCTTTTTTTTTTTTTTAATAACGGGGCATATTTATTTTCCTTTTTTTTTTTTTTATTAGTGAAGCACCATGAGGTACAGTTGTAGATTTACAAATCTTTGTGCCTGAGTTTCGGTCATACAATGATCAAATACCCATCCCTCCACCAGTGCCCATTTCCCCCCACCCCCCCTCCCACCCTGCCTCTGTGGCAGGGCATTCCCCTTTGTTCTCTCTCTCCTTTTGGGTGTTGTGGTCTGCAAAAGAGGCATTGAGTGGCAATCATGTTCAGTCCATAGTCTACTTTCAACATGCATTTCCCCTCCTGGGAGGATCCTCCAAACACCTTTCATTTGGTGTTCCCTTCTCTATCTGAACTGCCCTTTCCCCTAGAATATCCGGCTGGCCTCTAAGTTATGGAGTAATCCTCCTGGTGATGATCTCAGCTATTCTTAGGTATTGATCTCATATTTTGTTGCTTTATATCCCCCAGATGAATGCAATTTTTCTATGTCTATCCCTCTCTTTCTGACTCATTTCGCTTAGCATGATACTTTCCATATTGTACCACTTGTATGTAAATTTCATGACTTCATCTTTTCTAAGAGCTACATAGTACTCCATTGTGTAGATGTACCAGAGTTTCTTTAACCAGTCATCTGTTCTTGGGCATTCAGGTTTCTTCCAGTTTCTGGCTATTGTAAAGAGCCCAGAGCACCTTCTAATGTAGCAACTCACCCTTCTTTCTCCAAGAAAAATCAAACTAAAAAGCAAAATCAAAAGAAAAACAGGAAACATTTAAAACATCATGAGTTCAAAGAACAATGAGAGGGTACAGCAGGTAGGACATTTGTCTTGCATGCGGATGACCTGGTTTGATTCCCCACATCCCATATGGTCCTCTGAACCCTACTAGGAATGATACTTGAGCACAGTGCTAGAAGAAAGTCCTGAGCACCACCAGGTATGCCACCCGCTCCCCGCCCAATAAATAGAAACTAAAAAAAGTTTTTATTTTCTACATGTGATAGTTACCAGTGAGCAAAATAAATAAATACTGGACTCTGATAACCTCAGACAGAAGGTTTTCCAGAATTGCCAGTTTGATGTAATTGTTTTTTTGTTTGAAAACTGTATGAACAAATGATTAGCCTGATTTTTCTCATTAAGCATGATGTAGTGCCCTTTAGGTACATTCATATTGTTACAAAGGGTAGGGAGCACCAGAGGTAGTATATCCCATTGTGTGTACAAATATACTACAGCTTTGCTCAGTCATCTGTCTGTGGGCAAAGCATGTATTCCGGTCTTTAGAATGATCTCCCTTGCCACACTGGGCTTTTCCTTTTCAAAGTATTTTAGGCGAAGAAAAATGCACGGGGAGACCACAATGTAGTCCTGTCACCTTGTATACAGACAGTTTTATATATATGGGTGGAAGAATTAAAAGAATTCAATTCCTGAAGAGCGCCGTAGAAACATGCCAAAATAAGTTGGAATCTTGCTGTCTACTAAGGCTCTAATCACCTCTTTGGCCCCAATTTCTTTCTTAAAATATCCAGGTCCTATTTGGAATGATTGGAAATCCTCTCTCTCTCTCTCTCTCTCTCTCTGTATCTCTCTCCTCTCTCTGTGTGTCTCTATCTCTGTCTCTCTTTCTTTTCCTCTCTCTCTCTCTCTCTCTCTCTCCCCCCCCCCCTTTATTCCTACTATTGGGCTAGGGTAGAATTTCTATGTGCCTAAAATTACTTGAAGAACATTCACTGGGTTGTTGTGACACCCAAAGTTTAGCAAAATCCGTGCTAACAGCACTCTGCAAGCTATTTCTCCTGGATCACTCTTTATTTGGGGCATCTGCAAATCCGTTATCCTTTTTCTAGTGCTCTGCAAAATCAAGGAACTTGCTTCAGGTTCTCAGAAGTAGAGACCAGAATTATTTAGTAATGATTAATATGTGTCTGGTCTGAGACGAAGTAGGAACAAAGTTTAGTCCTATTTTTGCCTGCAGGTAGCTTTGTAGATAAAATCCTTATTTAAATGCATGGGATTTTGTTTGGAAAAAGCATAAGCCAGTGAATTTGAGTGAATGACCTTGGTGGCCACCTGAAAACAGCAAAGCAAGATGGTCTTACTTTAACTGATGGATGATATTTCTCACCATCCTCCGAATCGACTCTGAATACCTTGATTTTAATGCAAATTCCCTATTTGTTGCCTGTCTGATATTTGTATAAATATTTTAAATGATTAAACTACTTTAAAGAGTAGATGTACTTAAAATTTTAAATTGAAGTAGTGTCTACTGCATTTAAAAAAAGACACCACTGATGCTGGACGCAGGTTAATAATTATATATGACCACATAGCAATATGTTTTGTAAGATAGCTATATATATATGTACATATAGGAAGAACATTCTGATGGTGAAAATGTGAAGTGAAAATACTTATGTGATGAAAAGCATTAATTCAAATCAAAAAGTAAACCCAGACGTCCTCTAACCATTAAAATAATAACTTCTCACAATACTCTCCAAGACACTATACTCAATGCGATATCTATAAGGATATTCATAAAATTCTTCGAATAAATGGATCAAGCATTTCTAATATTCATTTGGAACAACAAATGCCCACGAATAGCTAAAGCAATTCTTGGGAAAAGGACGATGGGAGGCATCACCGTCCCCAACCTCAAACTCTACTACAAAGTGGTAACAATTAAAACAGCGTGGTACTGGAACAAAGGCAGAGCCGCAGACCAATGGAACAGGGTGGAATATCCCTACACACAATCCCAAATGTGCAAACATCTAATCTTTGATAAGGGAGCAAGAATTGTGAAGTGGAGCAAGGAAAGCCTCTTTAACAAATGGTCCTGACAAACACATGTGAAAAAAAATGGACTTAGACTTCGACTCAACACCATGCACAAAAGTCAGATCAAAATGGATTAAAGACTTCAACATCAGACCAGAATCCATAAGATACACTGAAGACAAGGTCGGCAAAACCCTCCAGGATATTGAGAGTAATGGTATCTTCAAAGATGACATGCCACTGACCAACCAAGTGGAAACAGAGATAAACAAATGGGACTGCATTAAACTAAGAAGCTTCTACACTGCAAAAAGATAGTGACCAAAATACAAATCTACGAATGGGAAAGGATATTCACCCAATACCCATATGATAAGGCGTTGATATCAAGGATATACAAAGCACTGGTTGAACTCCACAAGAAGAAAGCATCAAACCCCATCAAAAAAATGGGTGATAAAATGAACAGAAGCTTTCTCAAAGAAGAAATCTGAATGGCTAAAAGGCACATGAGAAAATGCTCTACATCACTAATCATGAGGGAGATGTAGATCAAAACAACAAAGAGATATCATCTCACACCACAGAACTGGCTCACATCCAAAAGAACAAAAGCAACAGGTGTTGGCACAGATGTGAGGAGAAAGCAACTCTTCTTCACTGCTGGTGAGAATGCCAACTGGTTCAGCCCTTTTGGAAAACAGTATGAGCAATTCTCAAAAAAAATTAGAAATTGAGCTCCCATTTGACCCAGCAATACCACTCCTGGGAATATATCCCGCAGAGGCAAAAAAAAGTATAGTTGAAATGACATCTGCACTTGTATGTTCATTGCTGAACTATTCGCAAAATCTGGAAAAAACCCGAGTGTCCGAGAACAGATGACTGGTTAAGGAAACTTTGGTACATCTATACAGTAGAATACTATGCAGCTGTTAGAAAAGATGAAGTCATAAAATTTGCATACAAGTGATCCTAAATGGAAAGTATCTTGTTAAGTGAAAAAGAGGGACAGATGTAGAAAGTCTTCACTCATCTGGGGAATATAAAGTAACAGAATGGGAGCTAAACACCCAAGAATAGTTGAGATAAGTACCAGAAGGTCTGCTCCACAGCTTGGAAGCTGGCAACAGATGCTGGGGGAAAATGCAGCTCAGCTAGAGAAGGGAATACCAAGTAAAGGGTGTTTGGAGGACATGCTCAGGATGGGAGATGCATGCTGAAAGTATACTATAGACAGAACATGATAGCCCCTCAATACCTCTATTGCAAGCCACAACACCCTAAAGGAAAGAAAGCAAAATGGAATGACCTTCCACAGAGGTGGGGTGGGGTGGGGGTGATTGGGGTGGATGGGAGGGCGACTTGGTTCATTGGTGGTGGAGAATGGACACTGGTGAAGGGATGGGTACTAGATCATTGTATAACTGAAACACAAGCATAAAAGTTTGTAAGCTACAACTGTACCTCATGGTGTTTCACTAATAAAAAAAATAAATAAAATTAAATAGAAGCTTAATTAAACTGTAAAAAAAATAATAACTTCTCCAAGTTTTCTTCCATGTTGCCATTTTCCAGGGTCAAATTTGTTCTATGAAACTTTCTGGAAATGAATGGTAGAATATTATTGACTCAATCTATGTAGATAGATTCAATTATTAAAGTAAGAAAAGAGGGATAAAAGAGAGGCAAGAAAAGCTAATAGAGCAGAGAAACTCTAAGAACATGAGAGAAAAAGAACAATTATATAACCAATTTGATGTTGGTAATAATATATTCTAAGGCCAATTACAGAATTTCATTTCTTATGGGACATTATTTGACCTTATGAAATATTTTGTGAATTGTTTTGTTCTTCTTGATCCAATCTCAAATCAGAAAATTGAATTCAAGATTGAATACAAATATCCAACCTAAGAAATACTTTGTTTGATGTTTACTATGACAGGCCCTACTTCACCAGGGAGATAATTTTTCATGGTAAGTTTAGACAGCCTGCTGCCTTTATCAAAGAGTTTTACTGGCAAACATCCAGGTATTTGAAGATAACAATTATTTTTATACATCCTGAAGATGGAATCAGAAAAAGTATCCCAGTAGTTTACTTTTCAAAGTAAATATTTTAAAACCAAATCACCTAACCAAATTGTATGAAATAGATTTTTACTCCTCTATAAATACTGAGTCTAGCAAAGTTTTTCAGCTCTTAATTTGAGTTTATTCTGACTTGTGTTATTTCAGTATGTACAACTCCTAGGAACTGATGTTTTATTGGTACCATCTGTTTATTACAGGCCATGAATCATCAGTTGGCTTCCAGCATCCTAATGTTTTAGACATTGTAATACAAATATTTTTACAAAAATGCTGAAAAATCTTTTTGTAAAGACCAGATAATACTGCAGTTAAAATTTATTTATACTCTGCAATATTAAATGCAATTCTTAGCTGAAAGAGCATGATGCTAAGAAATAATGAGTGCAAATTAATGAGCGGAGGAGAGAAGACAGATGGAATAGAGAAGGGATCACTAAGAAAATGATGGCTGGAGAAAATGTTTGGGATAGAAGATGTGTCCTGAAAGTAGATAATGGACCAAACATGATGACCTCTCAGTGTCTGTATTGCAAACCACAATGCCCAAAAGTAGAGAGAGAGTATGGTAAGTATTGTCTGCCATGGAGGCAGGGGGAGGGTGGGGAAGGGGGGGATACTGGGGAGATTGGTGCTGGGGAATGTGCACTGGTGGAGGGATGGATGTTTGATCTTTATGTGATTGCAACCCAAACATAAAAGCTTGTAACTATCTCATGGTGATTCAATAAAATAAAAAAAAAGAAATGATGAGTGCAAATTGTTCTGTTGCTCTAGAAGGGTGACTTGGACTCATAGGATTTCTAAATTAATTTTCTATATTTCAAATATAAAAATCAAATATATTATAGAACTGTTAGTGAAGAATGCAAGAAAGTTTGCATGACTTTTACCATATTGTAATGAACAATAAAATTGAACTATTATTCTTCTGGATATGAGTTATTTTTTCAGTAAGACAATTCATTTCCTCAAGAAGTTGATTTGAGTAATACTAATACTGAGAAAAAAGTTGATCCTCAAAGTTGTTTCCATGCAAAAGTCCTGTGATCACTGTCACTGTCCTCCTGTTGTTTATTGATTTGCTTGAGAGGGCCCAGTAACATTGTGAGACTTGTTACTGTGTTTGGCATATCAAATACGTCATGGGTAGCTTACCAGGCTTTGCTGTGCGGGCAAGATACTCTCGGTAGCTTGCTGGGCTCTCCGAGAGGGACAGAGGAATCGAACTCGGGTCGGCTGCAGGCAAGTTACTTGCATCTAAAAAATAAGGAGTGATTAAGTGATTAAAAAGATGGAAATGTTTTCTTGAGAAGATTTCAACTCTATGATACATTGGGCTTGGGAATTAGCGATTAAGGGAGAAATATAAGAATTGTGGTTAATATTTTAAGTTCGCTTGACTAGATCCCAGGATACTCAGACAGCCAAAAATTGCCTGGGTGTGTCTGGGAGGGTGTTTTTGGTTTAGGTTAATATTTGAATCATCCAACTGACTACAGAAGCTGCTCTCTTAAAGCGAGGGACATCATTCCATCCAAGTGGAAATTTGAAGAGAACATTAAAGCTCACACTCCTGTGAGTAAGAGGGAGTTTCCTGTGGTCTGAGGGCCAGCAGATTTTTTATGTTTTCTACACCCACTGACACATCATTTCTTCAGAGTGTCAGCCTGCCTGCCAGCCTTCAGATCGGAGAACTCTATGTCCTACTGGTTTTCTCTGAAGAACAATGAGTAATACACTCCTTAAGGGATTTTCTTGGTATTCCAGGTGTAAGGCAGTCAGGACAGAAAATTACTCAAGGACAGAATAATAACGAGGAAGTAATCAGAACTTTGTGAACGAATAATTGACTGGAAGGGGGTGAGGAATGGATTCAAGGCGACTGGAAATCTGTCTCAGCCTGGATTTCCTAGAAAGTGGAGACCTGAGGCAAGACTTTCTTGGTAATGCTTAATTTGGGTGTGTGGGAGGGAAGTTGATTGCTTGTAGAAGCAAAATGAGAGGAAATCCAAAAGGAGGGAGGGCTTTTAAATGCTAGGTGACCATAACATTGTGGGAAATACAGATATAGCTTCATTATGCAGAATATTTTTGGGAACGGCTGTCTGGTATCCCTTTGCCGTGTCACTGTATTTTAGTGAGAAGGAATAATGAAGTTGGCCTCATTAGTCACTTGCTCTCTCCCATCTCTCACAGGTCCAAGCTCCTCCACCCCCCTGCCCCCGACAATGAATTTCCCAGAACTTGGGTATCATTTGGGAAAGTCATGTCCCATCACAGGTCAATCAAGGAGTTTGGGTTCAGTGAGCCAGTCAGTTGGTGTCTGCAAGCTTCCTTCTTGCCAGTCCACATGTATCAGAACTCAACTGAGAGCTAATGAAAGAAACTGTTTGCGTGCTGTCCTATATCTTCTGGTCTTGAAAAATACCCCCAAAATCTCAGGTCAGAAGTTAGAGTGGTTGAGGCTTAGAACATGGTATATAAATAATGTCTCTTGAGGCCAGAAATATGGTTCAATGTAAGAGTGCATACTTTGCATAGATGCAGCTCTGAGATCCCTGGTACCCCAAAGAATTAACAAATAAAAATACAAATTTCAGGCCTGGTCCAGAAACCCCACAAGCTAGGGAGTGTGTGGGATATGCAAGTGGTCAGTGCAGCTAGCTGTGTTACTTGAATCTCAGTCCAATCCCATCCACGTCTCTGCATAGCGGTTGAATAATTCATCCCAATCCTGTCCAAAGGCAAACTTTTTTCCAACCTCAGAGATACAATGGAAATTTTATTGGACTGACACTGGACCCAGACATGAAACATAATTTTCAGGGCACTAGAGTATTTTTTGAGCAGTTTCTGTGATATCAGACTGAGTCAAGGTAAGAAATATTTGTAGTACACCCAAAAAGAGAGAGAGAACAAAAGGGAATGCCCTGCCACAGTGGCAGGGGGGGATGGGGGGATGGGGGGGAGGGATATTATTCTGGTGGTGGAAAATGGGCACTGGTGGAGGGATGGGTATTTGATCGTGGTATGACCGAGATCCAAGCACAAAAATTTGTAAATCTAAAAAAAAAAGAATTATGAATCATTCAAAAAAAAAAGAAATATTTGTAGTGAAGGAATGCACATTTTAAAAGTTGAAATGCATATCTCTCATAGATGTGCTATGTATGGGTTGGGTATATTGTAGATCAGAAATCACAGGTTTTACTCCTTAATTTCAATTTCTTCTTTTCCCTTAGCAATCATTTCTGTTCATAGATAATATAGTTTGTGTGTTAATTATGTAAGTACAGATTGATTTCTAGAGTGTTTGCTATTCAATGTATGTACTATCATAACTTGCATGAAGAAATATTCTGCAGTTCATTGATTTTTATAAAATGGTTATTAAAATGAAAGGCTATGTAACCATTCAATTAAAACTACTGTGTTCACTAAAGAATAGCCAACTGCATTGTTAAAATAAAATTGTAACAGTGCCTCTGAAGTGACTTGGGATCTGGGACCAACAGACATCAGATGAGGTCTAAGGAAGTATTTTGCGCCCCAATAAAATAATGGCTCACATTGACCCTTTTCCCAGGAAAATAAAAGTCTCGTCTCTGTAGTCAAAAGAACATGCTGATGCAAGGCATTTATCCAGGAAGGACATCAGGAGATAATGGATAACTTGGAAAAGTGTGAAAGCAGGTCTGCAACAATGTGAGAGAAATAGAGTACTACAAATCAAGACAGGAAACCCCACAGAAGCAATAAGCACAGAACAAGGAAACAGAGAACTGGCAGTGAATGATGGGACTTCTTTTCATACCCTTATTTACGAGTGGGAGAGGAAGAGAAAAACTATGAAAGAAAAAAATCATGGTGAAGTGGTGGTGGTGGGTTGGGTGGGGAGTAAGCGACAAATAGAAGAGTGCCCAAGCAGGAAACAAGAGGAAGAGTTGGAGAAGGATTGGTTAAGAATTACAAATGCTACAGATCTCCGAATAAGAATGGAGAGAAGTCAAGAACATAAGGGTTTTTTGCTTGTTTGTTTGTCAGTTTGTTTGTTTGTATGTTAAAATGATTTTGATTGGGCCAGCCTTTCCTGTCTTCCTGCCTGCTTGGGGTACTGGCTGTCATGCTCATGATCCCACACCATGTCAGCACATCAACAGTCTTAATCCAGAGACTCCCAAACGAATCTTAAAATGGATTAGCTCCCTACAGAGATGTCTCTGGACCCCAACCACTTACAATTTTAGAATTCTAGAAGCACATGGCTTCTTTGGTGGTCACGTGACCTCTCATGATAGTCATAAAAAGCAATAGAAAATAAATTATCTAGCATCTGCCCCTGGCAGGCAGGCTTGAATGGTGGTGGGAAAATTCAAAGTACTGGTGGTGGGAACTTGTAATGGTGGTGGAGATTGGTGTTGAAATACTGAATGTAATCAATTAATGTGAATAATTATGAAAATAAAATTATAAAAAATGATTCTGTATACATTTTAAAATTAATTTTGTTACTGAGTATGTAAATGTTCATGCTTTTGGCATACAAAGTTACTGCCTCAACACCAGCAACAGCTGCAGCAGTGAAGTCTCGTTGCATCTTAAAAGTGAATGCTCTAAGAAAGAGAGGTTACGGCTCATAGATTGGAAGAAGCCTATTTATGTATTAGTGGAGATGAGAGAAACAGTGATATCAACTTGGTTATAGAGTATATAAAAAGGTAAAGGTAAAGGCCCTCCCGTTGATCGTCGATTTGCTCGAGCGGGCCCAGTAACGTCTCCATTGGAGACTTTGTTGTTACTGTGTCTGGCATATCGAATACTCTCGGTAGCTTGCCGGGCTCTCCGAGAGGGGCGGAGGAATCGAACTCGGGTCGGCCATGTTGGCCGCTTGTTAGGCAAACGCCCTACCCGCTGTGCTATCGCTCCAGCCCTATAGAGTATATAGTATATAGGAACCTTGAAAAATATGCTCTAAAATATCATTATAATTGTATATAATTTTTATCCACAATGCAATAGTCAGTCACTTCAGCCTGTCTCCATGGTATAAACTATAATACACAGCTATCTTATCTAACTGTACCTGAGCTGAGGTTAGTAGAATTTAATATAGCTATTGACACTTCTGGACTGGAGTGATAGCACAGCGGTATGGCGTTTGCCTTGCGCACAGCCAGCCCGGCTGAGACGGGTTTGATTCCTCCACCCCTCTCAGAGAGTCCGGCAAACTACGGAGAGTATCTCGCATACGCAGCAAAACCTGGCAAGCTACCCATGACGTATTCGATATGCCAAACACAGTAACAACAAGTTTCAAAAATGGAGACATTACTGGGCCTGCTCGAGCAAATTGATGAACAATGGGAGGACAGTGACAGTGACAGTGATTATTTTTATTAAGAGACAAGAAGTTTTAAATATGAAAAAATTAGATAAAAGTATAAGGACAAAAGCTTGAGGACTACCTGGAGTAACTGATCCAGGTTTGAGTGGTGGCGAGAAAATTCTAACTAATAATAGTGGGGCTGGTGTCAAAATATTGAATGTAATCAAAGTAGAAAGAGAGAGTATTGTGGAAATTATCTGCAACACAGCTAGGAAAAGGTTTAGATGGGGGACGGATACTGGGGATTTTGGTGGTGGAAAATGTGCACTGGTGAAGGGATGGGTATTTGATCATTGTATGACCGAAATTCAAACATGAAAGCTTTGTAATTGTATCTCATGGTGACTCAATTAAAAAAAGGGGGGGTAGATGAGAAGATTTAGGACAAATCTTGTTTCCACATTTGGATTTAGTATGGAGACAAGACCATGACCAATTATTAGACTGAGTGATTGAGTGTCAGAGGAAAAAGATATCAGTTACAGGAGAGAGACAGTGAGGGAGATAGAAAGAGAAGTGTCTGCTATAGAGGCAGGCAGGGGTTAGGGGTTGATGGGTGGGAACCTGGAGACTCTGGAGGAGCTGGGAAATATACACTGGTGGAGGCATGGGTATTGGAATATCGTATGACTGAAACCTAAAGTCATGATCAGCTTTGTAAGGGTCCATATCACAGTGATTTAATTAAAAAAAACTTAAGGAAAAGAATCACAGGGTGAGCTACACAAGTTATATCACAGATCTATTTAGGTTGCAGATGTTTCTGTGGTCCATATGTGCACAGCTATATGCCTTGTACTTGAATGTTTGATGACTAAGAATTTCCTAGCACTGGAGATAGGCAGAAGTGAAAAATAATGCAATGACGCCAAAAATATAAAGAAATCTAATGAAGACAGTTTAAAGTTGTTGGTCAGCATTTTAGGTTGAACAGTTAGACAAAAAAGTTAGAGAAGTATAAAGAGCCAGACAAAGAAAACATTTCAGGGGACTAGCTCATATGCAAGAAAAGAAGCAAGATCTGTCATTTGAAGATATAGTGTGGAAGTCCTGGATAGAGAAGGAATAGCTGCATGGATGAATTGCATAGTGAATGAGTGATTTACTCCTGAAATAAATCAGGAATTTGGAGTAAGGAAGACTGGGATGGCGGGGTGTGTAGGTTGTGATGTTAGTTTCCATGATGGGGTTGTGGTAGGTCTCCCTGAGGTGTGTTTGAGTAAAGATAGATGAAGTTGAAAGAATGAGTTGTGAAGAGATGCAGGGTATTCTAGGAAGATGGAGAAGCTAAACCAAAGTATCTTCTGGGGGCAGGGACAAAAATATGTAGAGGCCATTGTTTGCTCTTTTCTTGTGTTCTTTCCATGCTGTGAAGATGGAAACTCCAGTTTAAATGTTAGGGGAGATAAGGGTCTTTCATACCCTAATCTTGATTCTCTTTCAAAAGGTAAGAGCAATACCCAACTGATCATCACTGTGCATGGTTTTAAAACACTGTAGACTTTTTTCTTTTTTAAATCATAGGCACTAGCTCTGCGAGTTTCTGGCTGAAGAAAAATAATGTTTACCTAATCTGATTGTACCTTATAAATAGGGATTCAGAAATGCAAAAATTTACTTCTTGATTCTTTTGGGATTTGATATTCAGGAGGATGTCTATTAACTGCTTCACTGGGTTGTATGCATCAATTGGGTAACCAGAATCATTAGAATCACCAAAAAGCTCATAGTAACAAAATATAATTTCTTTTTTCTTTTTGGTTTTGAGGTCACATTTGACAGTGTTCAGGAGCTCAGGAGTGATTCCTGGAAGTCCTTAGGGATTCGAACTGGGGTTGGTCATATAAGACAGAGTCCTCATTCCCTGTTCTATCTCTCCAGCCCCACAAAAAATAATCTTAATAATGAATATAAAAGTTTTCTAAGGGTAAAACACAATTTTCTTTCCAGTATGATTGACTGGTTAAGTCCTTGAGAATTCATAACTTTTGATGAAAAATTTAAAATGTGAGGGTGTGATTGGGTTGAGCCGAAATAGTTTATTTTTCTTCAAGAGTCAATGTGCCCTTAATTTGAATAGGAATTATGTGTGGAGTTAAAGATAGAAAGGAGATTGTTAACACATGTCGTTATTTAGAAGGTTGTGCACAATCTATTAAATATTGTTGACATATTCAAACCTGCGATTATTTTTAAAGCAACAGGATTTTTTTAGATGTATTTCTTGAAGAACCTCCAGCTCTGGGCACATCTTTTTGACTCTTCCCTTCTTCTTGTACTAACATACACCTCAGAGACCTGGGCCCTATGAAAACAGGATGAGAACACTATTCAGGTATCCCAAAGAGGAATCGAAAGAGCTATGCTTGGAATATCACATTTCACTCAAGTGAGAGAAGGAATCCAGAGTTCCAACATCCATTGATGATCAAGAATCAGGGACGCTGTTTGGTTTGCTAAGCATCGAAAATCAGATGGCCAGACATGTAATGCGATTTAGAGATGACCCCTGGACTAGAGCTGTTACTGACTGGATTCCATGGGACACCAAAAGGACGCGTAGCCACCCACCTACAAGGCGGTCAGAGTTCTTGGTCAAAACCCTGAACAAATGGTTTGAGACTCTTCATGTTCCTGGAACGAGCAGATGCCATTGGACTACACTACCACACGACGGGAAAGAATGGAGACATTACTGGCATCCGCTGGAGCAAATCGAAGATTAACGGGATGACAAGTGACAAGTGACACAAGTATTTCTTGAGTATTTTTAGTTATTAAAAAAGATTTACAAAGATCACAAGCTTTTGTTTTTCTTTTGAAGGGGTCAAATTTGGGTAGTACCTGGCTGTGTTCAGGCCTTACTCCTAACTCTGTGTTCAGGTATCAGTTCTACCAATGCTTAGGTGGTGCTCGAGATTGAATTTACAAGGCAAGCATTTAACCAGCTGTACTATCTCTGTGGACCTTTCAATTTTTTTTTCTCCAGAGTTTTTAAATAAAAAATTACCCTTAAAAATCATAAAACGACATTCATTACAGGAAAGTCCTACATACTTCATCATTTCATCTAGAAATAGAATTTAAAAAAATTATAATTTGAGATTCAGATGAAGCCAGAAGCCAGAATGTAAGTGATGGTAGTTTGCTAGGGCTCCCTGCTGGTTTTTTTTAGCTATTTAGAGGAGCTCAGCTAAGAATATCTAATTTAGTAAAAACAGTTATATTGCCAGGATGTCCCTACAAACAACATAAAGATGTTATTTAGGATGAGTTCCTGCCCAAATATAATTAGAAACTGATTAAAAAAATCCTAAGCCTGATTGCTAGTGATTTAGGATAATAATTTCCACCATCTATTGAGGGTGACAGGAAGGAGGTTATAAGGGTTTTCAACTCCCACAGGAAAATTTCTAATTCTTACTCCTATTTGTAACGTTTAGAAGGGCAGTTTAGAATTTGAATGCAGTTGCCACTTCCCTGTGATTTATTATCAGAAAAGGACTGAGAGGAAAAAGAATGTGTATCTTAGGATAAATGAACTCCAATAAAAGGAGAAAGTGAAAAGCAGACGTTGAATACCAGATATCAAGGAGAGGAAACATTCCAACATTGACCCATACTTGGAGGGGAAGTCTTCACCACTCATTAAATCAGCATAGAAGAATTAAACTATAAGCTTATCCCATCTAAGAATTGGAATTGTAAAGATGGTATTTATGAGCATATGAACAGTAAATAATTAAGGAAGTTTAGTCCATTTATTTCTCCGAGGCATGTCTCGGTAAACTTGAATTTTCAGGGAAATAGAAAGCATTGGTCTTGAGTGCCTTAATTAGACATGGATTCTTATGATGGGAATACATTTCCTGATGAAATAGAATATTCAGATCATCTGATCGGTTAGTCATCCGCTGCTACACCCAAGCAGAAACTCTGGGTCACCACACTGGTGAGTGAGTTACTCAATCCCATATTCGCCTCTAGACACTATTGATGCCAAAAACAGTTAATCCAACTTCTCAAGAATTTCATGTTTTCCTGGCCACATTTGAGTCATACCACAGAACCTGAGTTTGATTCCTGGTATTGAATGGTCTCCATAGCACCACTGGAAGCAACCCCCCACACAGCAGGGAGTAACCCCCAACACTACCAGATCTGGTCCCCAAATTAATAAGTTATGCAAAGAAATAAAGGGAATTGTTTCAAAGAAGGGATATGAAAAACAGGGTGAAATGTGTTTAAGGAAAAGCACTGGTCTCTGATCACCAGTACATGAAGTACATTTCAGTACATCAAGGAGAAAGCAGATTTGTAGGCACAAATGGAAATAGAGATGAAAAGACATTTAATTATTTATTTTTGGTTTGGGGGCCACACCCAACTGCTATCAGGACTCATCCTGGTTCTGTGCTCAGTGATCACTCTGGAAGAGCTCTGGAAACACTCTGCAGTCCCCAGGATTGAAGCTGGTTGATTATGTACAAGCAAGCACTTTACCCACTATGCCATCTCTCTGGCCCCCAAATAGAAAACTGCTGACAGGAGCAAAAGAAGCAAAGAAGAAAACGAAGAGCTAGTTGAAATTGTGAATGCAGTTATTATTATTTTTAAATAAGGGGTGCTCAGACATACACCAATTTAGACACCATTAGAAAGTGAGTGGTGGATGATACCAGAATAATGGAAGAAAATGTTCAGATCTTTATATTCAAGAAATTCGTGTGATTTTTTAAGGTATGTGTGTAAATATCAACTATCAGGAGACTAGACAACATCAATATTCTATTTGCACGTAATCTTGATTGTCAAACATTGAAGATTTGCATTAATCTCATAACTCATAATTTTCCTTCGATGTAAATTTCGTTTGGATTTCATTGTTTTTATGATTATTTACAAGATGTTCAAAATTGGACTTATTTTTTTTTTTTTTGCTGTTGGGGTCACACCCGGCGATGCACAGGGGTTACTCCTGGCTCATGCACTCAGGAATTACTCCTGGTGGTGCTCAAGGGACCATATGAAATGCTGGGAATCAAACCCAGGTCGGCTGCTGTGCAAGGTGAACACCCTACCCTCTGTGCTATCGCTCCAGTCTCTCAAAATTGGACTTTTGGGAGCACAGCCACCCATTACTTATATATTGTGAAGGCATTTCTATTTTGGGGGGAACCTTCCCAAGCAGTGCTCAAGGACCTGAGAAAACTTCCAGATGATGCTCACTCAGGCCATTGGGCTCAATCACATTCCAGTTGTGCAGTTCCACAGCAGGGTTGTACAGAGCAGCACTTTGGAGACCTCCAGAGTTCTGGTGGAGGCATGCAGTGCCAGAACTCAGGGCTATTAGATGCAAGGTATGTATCCAGGATCCTTAGACTATCTGCCTGGCTACAGCGAAAACTTTTTAACTGAAACAGTATTTAATTATTTTCATGGAATCACCACGAGAGACACAGTTACAAATCTGCTCATGGTTGGGATTCAGTGATACAATGTTCCAACATCCATCCTTCCATCAGTGTATATTTTATTTCCCATCACTGATGACCCCAGATTCCCTCCCACCACCCCCGTCCCCCATTCCCCCAGAATGCCTCCATGGAAGACACTTTTCTTCCTTCTCACTCCTTTTGGTCATTACGATTTGCAATATAGGTACTAAAAGGTTATCCTGTTTGTCCCTTTACCTGCTTTCAGCACTCAGTTCTTATCCAGAGTGATCATTTCCAGCTAACATTGTTGTAGTAGTCCCTTTTCTATCCCATCTGCCCTCTCCCATAGCACTTGAGGCAGGCTTCCAACCTTGGAAGGCAGCTATGCTCACCACTATACCACCAAAGCTACCTTCCAATTGTTGGAACAATCTTCCTGGCCCTTGTTTCTACCGTCCTTGGGTATTAGTCTCATACTTTTCAACTTTTTTAGGTAACACTATTGAACAAAGGAGGCAAAACTATGCAAATGTCTTGTTCTGGGTTTAGTAACAAAGTTTGTGGTATAAACTAGTTAAATGTGTTACACTAATGAGAACATAATTAGTCTTGACACATTTTTGGCTAGTCTCAGAAAACATGAGCTGTATTTTCTACCACACAGGAAGAGTTGCATCAGAGTAACAGAAGCGATCCATAGTGAGCCTAGAGAGGGATAGGGATAGGGTTCGAGAGAGCTGCAGGGGAAGAGAGCTGCAGGGGAAAACCTTGCACGTGGCTGACCCTGGTTGTCCTTGGCACCCCTTAGGGTCCCCCAAGCACATTCACTGAAAATATTTATTGTGCTATTTAGAGAAAACATTTGCTAGTCTCTGAGTTTAGTGCATCAGTTTAATTTTGTTTTTTGTTTGTTTGTTTGTTTGTTTTTGTTTGGGGGGCACACCTGGCAATGCTCAGGGGTTATTTTGGGTTCTGCACTCAGGAATCACTCCTGATTGTGCTCAGGAATGTTTTTATTAAGGAATGCCAGGGCTTGGAACCCGTGTTGGTTGCATACAAGGCAAACCCCCATCCACTGTACTATTGCTCAGAACCCTATGCATCAGTTTAGTTTAAGAAAGACTTCTTTCCACAAGTTCCTCTTTTGCAACCTGCAATAAGAATATACTGAAGCAAATATAATAGGTTTAAATTACAAATAGAGTCCAGTGTGTTTTTGTGACTAAAGGCTTAATTACATCTTAATCTCTGATTTGAGAAGCAACTGATGGGAAGAAAATGGAGAAAGGTGAGAGCATAGGGAGGAAAAGTGACAGTAAATTTTCTGAAAGCATCTGTTTACTGAGGTCAAGTGCATGTCCTAAGAATGAATTTATCTCCAAATTTAATTTAATTTCCATTTTTTATAGATCAGTCACAGAATCAGTGTCCAAAAGGCTTAGGAACAATGAAATCAAATGAGATTTACTCTTCTTCTCTTCTCATCAAGTGTTAGTTTTTAAATTTTTTTTTGAGAAAGAAGGAAACAAAAGTCTGAAAAAGAAATGTGACATTAAAGTTTTTCTCTACTTGGGAGTAGTGAAATATGATTAAAGATCCACTAATGAAAACTGGAGTTCTATTTCTTATAACTCGCTTCGTCAAATTGGAACCTTTTCCCTTTTCATATATCTCAATAAATTTTCATAGAATTTGATAAGTGAAGCGTAAGTCATTTGTATTATCTGTTCCAGTGCACAAGTAGATATCAAAAGCTTAAGTAATATCTGGTTTGACCCAGAAATTTTTTTACTTTGAAACCATCCTAAACAAATTGAAATATAGTCATGATACAGCTACCTAAATTTTAATATTCAAGTGTGATCTAAAATTTTTTATGATAGATAAACATAAAAAAGTCTCTAAATGATCCACAACATAGGGTTTGGCTAAATAAAATGTCACATAAACATTAAATGCTCTACATATAACATGGGAGTGTTATTATAGGTAAATATATAATTTAAAAAATTTAGACTTCATTCACTGTATTTCTAAATTGTAATGAAATACAAATAAAACTGACCATACTGGGTTGGGGAGATAGTACAGCAGATAGGATGGTTACCTTGTACACAGCCAACCCAGACCAATTGCTCAACACTCTATATGGTCCCTAAGCACAAACAGAAGGAGTCCCTGAGCACACAGCTAGGAGTTAGTCATGAGCACCGTTGGCTTCAGAGCAACCTCTCAACCTAAACAAAAACAATAAAATAAAATAAATAAAATAAAATTTATCATATTAACCAATTCTAAATTATAATTAGCATATAGCAAGGGAGTTACGTATTTTCTCTTCCCCTTTTATTAATTCACCATGAGATACAATTATGAAGCTTTCATATTTGAGTTTTGGTCATGGAATGATCAATCACCCATCCTTTCACCAGTGCATATTTTCTACCACCAAAATCCCCAGTATCCCCCTATTCCAACTCTTCTTCTGCCTGTGTAGCAAATAACTTCCACAATATTCTCTCTCTACTATGATTACATTCAATATTTTGACACCAGTCCCACCATCACTCAAACCTGCCAAAAAGGCAATACTAGCAATTTGTTTTGTATCGCTTGTTATGGATAGCATATAATGTCATGTGCGTACTTCTAGGAATTCTAAAATTTTAATAATTAAGGTCTGGAAAGATCTCTACAGTGAGATTCTCATGTGTGTCTCTGGATCGCGGCTGAGTAGGAACTTAATAAGTAGCTGGGGCAGTTTGTGGACATCATCTCAAAGTCCCATCTGGGTGAGGGGAAGGAAAGGGCCAGCTCTTCCCCTGTCCCATGAGGCCTGGCGTTTGCTGCTTCTGCTCCTGCCTACCTGAACTTTTTGTTGAGTTCTAGAAGATTCCAGCCACAGGGATTCCTAGGGGTCAGGTGGAGAGACAGCACCTGCTCCTGTCTGGAGTGGCCTGGTGAAAGTGGCCTATTGTAAAGTCCAGAGGTATCTCTGCAATCAGCTGCTTGGTTCCAAGATTCATGTGTGTGTGTGTGTGTGTGTGTGTGTGTGTGTGTGTGTGTGTGTGTCCAAGTGTTTTCTTATTTCATATTATCGAATAGTGCTTGGTCTTTAGTACCTTTTTAATCTTGCAAAATGAAAACTTTGTGCCCATTATTTTATTTGGGGGGAGGTACTTTTGAGTTTGGGGGCCACACCCAACACTGTTTAGGGGTTAATCTTAGTTCTGTATTTAGAGGTCCCTCGTGGCATTGCTCACATTTACCCAGTTTATACTATTAACCCAGTCCCTGGCCATTATAACTGAGCAACTTACACATTCTAGAAAGTTTAGTAAATTTAGGGTGTTTTTGGTTCTTGTTTGTTTTTTCAGTTTAGACTAGTTCTATAGGTTTGAAAGACCTGATTATGTTGCCACCTTGATTTTATCCTCATCAAGATATAGGACAAAATTCACACTTCTCCTTGGAAATCACTCCTTTACTCCCTGGCTGCAAAATTTCCCAACATGAGAAATATTTATAATCTGATCTAAGTGAAGAAGAACAGGTTCAACATGGTCTGGACCTTTCAGTCAATTTTTATTAAAAGCTCTGTCTATCTTTTTATTTTTAATGCTAAGATTTAATATTATATAAGGTTAAAGTTAGAAATGCACAAATCTCAATTTTGGTAATGATTACTTTACCAATGGAATTAGAACTATTTCAAATGTTAAATAATACGCATATTTAATTTTTTCCCTAAATACATTTTATGTAAGTGTTAACGTTTACAAAAGAATAAATAATAAAAATAAAATTTTTGGGTAGGGGACATAGCTCAGAGAGCTGAAGCACATAACAATTTTCAAACCCACTG
The DNA here is from genome assembly GCF_029834395.1 of Sorex fumeus. NCBI lineage: Eukaryota > Metazoa > Chordata > Mammalia > Eulipotyphla > Soricidae > Sorex > Sorex fumeus. The sequence continues at coordinate 41,310,245 of NW_026606081.1, forward strand.
CACAGTATAGTTAGAATCTTCTCAAAAAGTCATTTCCATCTTTCTAGTAAACTTCAATAACTCCTTATTTTTAAAATCCAAATAACTTTCCTTGAGCTCAAAAATTCTTCATTTTATTTCTCCTATTGATTTTCCTATTACTTCTATACATTTGCTCTTTATTCCATATAATCTTAGATATTACTTTTTATCTCAACCCCCAGATGGATCCCCAGCATGCTATGGTTCCCTGAGCACCATCAGAAATAAAACTCCCAACAACTTAACTGGGATTGTCCTTGAATAATGCTGAGTGGCTAAATCCTTTAAATAAAATCAAGTTACAGAGTACTTCAACTTCAATGGAATAGTTTTGGTGCATTATATACATATTTTCATTTAAAATATTTATGCCTTGCTTTTAAAGTTTCTGAAATGAGAAACTACGTTTGAACCAGACTTAATTGAGAAAAGAATTTAGAAGTAGACTCTGCTTGATCTTAAGATTTTGATTGAAGAATAACCAAGAGCATTGAACTAGATGAGCTTTGAAGCTAGTTTCTCATCTCATAATTCATTGGAAGTGCCCAGAGAGCTGGACTTCAGCTTCTAATTTCCTTCAGATGAGAAATTCTGATTTTAGAAGCTTATAATCTGGCAAGAGTTAAAGAGGGTGGTTAAAAAAATCAATCTAAAAAATCAAATCACTTTTAGAGATGAGTTTTTATCAAAATTCATTAGTGAGAAATGAGTACTATGAGTTTAATAAAAATCTCCCTGTGGATCTTTGTGCTTTAGCAGTGGTTTCTCCTTGAATGGATCAACTCTTCTATTGTTTTAACTATGATTTTTATCTCATGCATCAAATGATCACTTATTTATTGATATAATCAAGACTTAAAGTTTAATGTACTTTGTTTTTTATAAATTTATTTATTGAATTACCGTGAGAACGTTACAAAGCTTTTGGGTTTAAGTCCCAGTCATGCAGTGATGAAACAGCTATCCCTTTACCAGTGCCCATTTTCCACCACCAAAACCCCTAGTATACGTCCCATCCCATATCCTTCCCTACCTGTGGTGAAGATGATTTCCACATTACTTTCTCTCTACTTTGGTTTTACTCAATATTTCGACCCTAGACCTACCATTATTATTTGGGATTTTACCCCAACACTCAGATCTGACAAAAAGGCAACCATAGACATTTTTTTTTCTATTATTGATTGTGAATAACATATGATGTTGTGCGGCCACAGTAGTAGCTGTGCGATTTTGGAATTTCGAAATTTTAACAATTAAATCTGGAGGGATTTCTGCCAAAACCTGCTGGGTTCCAAGAATTGTTTCTGAGTCTCTGGGATCATGGCCCTTAAGCAGCTTGATCAGGAGCCAGAGAGGCTGTTCATGGGTTGCGACTCGGGTTCTTGTTGGGGTGGGGAGGAAAGGGCCGGCACCACCCCGACCCCGTGAGACCCTGCGTGTCTCATCACTGCGGGCCCAAACCTGACTGTCCAATGGCCCTGGAGGATGGCGGCCACCAAATTGCCAAGGGGAAGCAGGTGGAAGGACAGCACCCTTTGCCACCTGGGGTGGCCCAGCGCCAGTAACCTACTGTGGAGACTGGATGCGTTTCTGCCAAAAACTGCTGGGTTCCAAGACTTGTTTCTGAGTCTCTTGGATCGTGGCCGTTAAGCTGTTTGATCAGGAACAGGAGGCCTTGCCTGCAATTATATAGCTGAGCTGGAGGTGGTTTGTGGATGTGTCTCCCACATATCTAACTTTTGACTGTTTACTTTCTTGGTAAACTTGCTTCCAAGTTGTTGATGTCTGACCAAAGGCACAGCAGCAATTTTGGGGTATCTAGAAGTCTGAAGGCACCATCAGGTTGCTGATGCACTCATCTCACAGGTACAGATTGACCTGCTGGTGGCACCATACCCCCGGTAAAATTTAATGCACTTTGAACCAAGCAATTTGTGAGACAACTTGAAGTAGTTTTCTGATTAAACAGTTTAATTTTGGAGTTTGGATTGGGTATATATAGTGGATGGTAGACATTTGCATTTCAGTTCTTTTATAAACATTAGCAATATTCTACCTGTAAAAGTGGTAGGAAAAAGATCTTAATTTCCTTCCTTCCTTCCTTCCTTCCTTCCTTCCTTCCTTCCTTCCTTCCTTCTACTTTATCCTAAAATTTAAAGTATTTTACTTTTCCTAAAGTTAAATAGTGCAATTTCTTTGGAGACTCTTAAAATAGAATATTCTATTACTTAAAGAGCAAAATTATATGCACTACTTAGATTTAAAAAAGAAAAACTACAATGTCCCTAGAGGTAACTGAATTGCTATTTTGAGTTTTAGATATATTAAAGTGCATTTTCACGCTACTCCTGAGAACTATTTGATCCAAAATAAATTGTTCATAAAGGAAACACAGGTGACTGAGACCAATTCTATTTTACTTATTCCAACAAGTAAAATGAGCTTTTTTTTCCATCAACAAAAGGCATGAAAAATGTTCAACTAGCTAATGGTATTTTCAGAACTTCAGAGGAGGAAATAATGCAAGTTTTTAATGTAGAAGAAAGCAATCAGATTAATTTTTTAATTTATTTTATTTAGTCACTGTGAATTACAAAATTATTCATGATCTGGTTTCAGGTATGCAATGTTTCAACACCAGTCCCTTCACTGGGATTCACTTCCCTCCACCAATCCCCCTCTTTCACCGCGATTTTCTTCCCTCCCACCAGTCTGCCTTGTGTCAAAAGATTTTTAATAACGTTTGACACCTTGGTTTACAGTATTGTTGCTGACAGGTTTCATGAGCACTTTACCACCTTTCAGCATCTCCACACTCCTGGTTGAATGCTTCCCTGCACCATAGCTGTGCCCCTTCCCTGTTCTATCCTCAATCCAATCCAAGTGATGTGCTTCCTACTAAGGCAAGTTCTCAGGCTCCTTGTTTCCATTTGTTATTCTACCATTATGTCTCTTTGTTTCTCACACTTGAGAGAGACTATCTGTGAAAGCCTCTCTCCCTCAGATGAATTCTTATTAATACACTCTCAAGAATATATCTTTAGCTATATAAATTTAATCAATATCAATATTCTAACACACTAATTAATTTTGTTCACAAAGCCTTTTATGCTTCTATGTGACAGAAATTGCTTTCTTTTGGTAGGCTGCCAAAATTTGGGGGTTGCTTTCTCCAAAGCACTCATTTCCTACTGGGTGGGATAGTGCAGCTGCATTTCTGACCCTTCTTCCTCTGCAATCTGGCATTGGGGAGCCAATATATGCTAACTTAAATTATTTAAAACCTAAAAACTATATTCTCAAGACCCTTTGACATTGAACAAAGGTATCTGATACACTTATTTTAAAACATTTCATATGAATGGATAATAAAAACACCATCCTTTAAGTAGAGTGTACTTGTTTTAACAAAAAAATGAATAAAAAACTATCACAAAACAAAACTTCATGTTGGAATTTTAATGATTATCAACTGTATGAGTGAATTCTATGATAATTTAGTAACTGAAGTATTATTTAGTAATTGTTTCAGTACAAGAAAAAATACTTTAAGCCACCCCCTAACCCCCCCCCCCACACACACATGTCCCCACCAATATCTTGTTCTTTGCTCCATCGTACACAGAGGACAAATGGTCGGTCCATACACTTTTTGGTTTGTTTTTTGGGCCACAACGGTCATGATCAGAGGTTACTCCTGGCTTTGCACTCAGAAATTACACCTGGCATTACTCCAAGGACCCTGTGGGATTCTGGGGATCGAACCCAAGTCAGACACATGCAAAGCAAGCACCTACCAGCTTTACTATCATTCTGGCCTCTCAGGAGTAAGATTACATAATGCGACCAATATACCTTCCATTTTTTTTTAAGTTTAGACAGTAAATGATATAGTAATGTCTTGCTTTGTAGAGTTAAAAAATGTGTTGATGAAAATAACTTAGTTTAATTGACAGCCAGAATAAATCAATAAACATCTTTTATGGTTCCTCAATATTCTTTAATAGTATGTAAGCTATTATCTTCTGTCATATACTTTAGTATTGCAAAGAGGTTTTATCAACACTAACAAAATACTTTTTACTCTTTTACATATTTGCAGTTGTTTTTACCCATAATTGCCTAGAGTTCCATGCAGTCATTTGTTAATTCTGCTCAATTTTATGCTAAAAGTAATCTGCAGTAACTCTTTATGATCCCATTGTGCTTTATCAATATTTCCCTTGTGGTATATTACTTATCTATATTTATCTCTCATCTACTAAGATAGATCTAGGACCACAATGATTATGTTTGAACTTCATTTGGAATTTAATAAATGTTTGTTGAATCAATACATAGAAAATGGAACATTAATATTTTACTTTCTTGACAGTTTAGTGGGGAAATGTCTCACAATATTGTATTGAGAATGTCTTTGTATGAAGAAGTATTTTTGTTATGTATTATTTCTTCTTGTATTTCTCATTATATTTTCATTTCAACTGAGTAGGTACTTACGTTTTGTTTGTTCTGCATTTATTTTCCTTTTATTCTTGTAGAACAAGGTGATCCAGTTTCTTGCGTGCTTTATTTTCCTTGTATTTAGAATAGGTTATAAGAACAAGAATACCCTTAAATTATTTCACAATACAATAACCCTATTTTTATTCCATCAAGAATAGAAGTCATTAAACTTAGCAGTTGTATATTTTTCTCAGAGGCAGGTATGAAAGGCTATTTTCAGAGGTAGATACACTTGTAAAGGCTCAAGAAAACAAACCACTTTCTTTGTGAATACCTACCAAGAAAATTTCTTTTGAATTTCAGTGTATTAAATTTATGAAAATTATAACCATGTTCCTATGCAGACCTTTTTTATAAAAAGATTTTATGCTGACATTTAGCAAATTTTAAGCTTATTGAGTTTAAAGCAAACCACCAAGTTCTTTCTGGAACCTCAACTAAACCCAATCTTGAGACAGAATAATGGAAGCAAAACAATTGTTAAGGGGTCAGGAATGCAGTGCTAGTGGTAGAACATGAGCTTTTGCATTGTGTGAGGTCGTGGCTTCTATTCTCAGCACAGTGTGATGCTACCCCGAGCACCAATGGGAGTTAAATGTAAACGAGATTTAATTTCAAATAATAAGGATTGAATATTTTCACATGAATACAATATTTATTCTGAAATTTATTTTTAAAGAACCCACTCAGTCAGTCCTTTGTGTTATTTAAGCACATGAAATAGCCTTTAACTCCCTGAAGAATCAGTGTGGAGATATACCATATATTTTTACTAAAGCACCTTGATTCTTTAAAAACAAAATTTAAATTGAATCACAGGGAGATACATAGTTAAAAGATTGTTCATGATTGGATTTCAGTCATATAATGTTCCGTCTCCTGTCCCTTTCTCAGTGTACATTTCCCACCATCAATGTCCCCTGCGCCCCCCTCCCCACCTCTGTGACAGGCACCTTTCTTCTTTCTCTCTCTGTCTCCTCTCTCTCTCTCTCTCTCTCTCTCTCTCTCTCTCTCTCTCTCCCCCTCTCTCTCTCTCTTCTCTCTCTCAACTCCCCTCTCTCTTTCCTTCTGGGAATTATGGTTTGAAATACAGATACTAAAAAGTTATTACAAAAAATAAATAAAGCACCATGATTTACAAAGTTATTCATAGTTAAATATTATATATACAATATTGGAGCACTGGTCCCACCATCAGTGTCAACTACGTCCACCAATGTTCCCAGGTTCCCACCATTATTCTCCCCAATCCCACCAGCCTGCCTTCTTGACAGGCACCTTTCTAAGTTTGATAGTAAACGTCTGTGTTTCTTGATATCAGTGTTGTTGTCTCTGTGGTTTGAGTATTTGGCTTTATCATTTCTTAACACCACCTGTGTACCTGACTTCCCTGACCTGGTCCCCGTTTCTCCTCTTCTATCTCTTCTACCCCTTCCTGCCACTCTTTCTTTCTTTCTTTCTTTCTTTCTTTCTTTCTTTCTTTCCTTCCTTCCTTCCTTCCTTCCTTCCTTCCTTCCTTCCTTCCTTCCTTCCTTTTCCTTCCTTCCTTCCTTCCTTCCTTCCTTCCTTCCTTCCTTCCTTTCTTTCTTTCTTTCTTTTTCTTTATTTCTTTCCTTCTTTCTTCTCCCTGTATTCTGAGGCCAAGATTGATCATCCCTACACCCCACCCTTGTAAAAAATCCAAAGCCCTCATTCATTTATTCTAAATACCACATATGAGTGATAGCATCCTGTCTTTATCCTTCTTCTGAATACTTGATTTAACATGTTATCTTCAAGTTTCATCCATGTTGCCAAGAATTGCATGATTTCATCATTCCTTACAGCTGTATAGTATTCCATTGTGTATATATACCACATCTTTATATCCACTTACCTGTCATTGGGCATTTAGGTTGATTCAAAACCTTAGCTATTATACTGCATGCTGCAATGAATAATGGTGTGCATGCATTATTTTGAATGAATGTTTTCCTGTTCTGGGCATAGATACCCTAAAGTGGAGCTACTGGGTTATATGACAACTCGTTTTTGAGTTTACTGAGTACCCTGCATATTATTTTCCATAGGAATTGGGCCAGCCAACAGTCCCACCAGCAGTGAATGAGGGTTCCTTTTTCACCACATCCCAACCAACAGAGATTGTTCCCAAGATATTTTGGTATATAACATTTTCACTGGAGTAAGATGGTTTCTCACTGTCATCTTGATTTAGATTTTCCTAATATTAAGTGATGATGAATTTTTTTTGTAGGAGTACTGTTATTTATTCAGCCACTGATTAGTTCATTGAATTGGGCATGAACTCCACGTTAATTTTTTAAATTTTATTTATTTTTTTCTTTTTATATTTATTTATTGAATCGCTGTGGGAAAAGTTACTAAGCTTTCAGGTTTAAGTCTCGGTCATACAATGATCAAACACCTTTCCCTTCACCAGTACTCATTTTTCACTACCAAGAACCCCAGTATATCCCCCCTCCCACCACTCCAAATGCCTGTGAGGCAGATGATTTCTACTTAACTCTTCTCTACATTGATTACATTCATTATTTGGAGAAAAGATGCACCATTATTGTTCAGAATTTTCCCCAAACAATCAGAATTGCTGAAAAGGCATTTTGAAATAGTTTGTTTTCTAAATCTGGTTATGAGAATCATATAATGTTACGTGGGCACGATTTTGGATTTCTGCAAAGAGCCAGATAATTATGAGATTGGTTTCTGTGTGTCTGGTGTTATGGCCGTGCCGGAGAGCCACTCATGGGGGGTAACTTGTCACCTAAGTAGGGCATGAAGGACGTGCCGGTACTGCCCCCATTTCCATGAGACTGCAGTTGCCCTGTCACTGCTGGCTCACACCTGGCTTTCCTATAATCTCTGAGGTGGCGGCCACCTTGCTGCCAGGGGGGAAAAAGGCGGAAGGGAGCAACACCCTTTCCTTCCCGGGGAGGCATGGCGCCGTAGTTTAACACATGGTCCATTCACTTTTCTGCCACAAGCTTCCAGGCTCTGGATTAAGTCCTTTTGCCTCTGGCGCCACAGCTGTGCCAGAGAGCCGCTTGTGGGGGGCAACTCATGACCTCGGTAGGGTGTGAAGGACGAGCCAGTACCACCCCCCCTTCCCATGAGACTGCAGTTGCCCCATCACCGCCAGCTCATAACTGGCTTTCCAATAAGCTCTGAGCCGGCGGCCACCTTGTATGCAGTCCAGATGCATTTCTGTCAAAAGCCACTGGGTTTCAAGATTTGTTTCTGAGTCTCTGGTATCATGGCCATTAATAAGCTTGATCAGGAGCCAGAGAGGCTGTTTGCAGGCGGAGACTCAGGGTTTTGTTGGGATGGGGAGAAGGAATCGGGTCCACCTCCATGTGGTAAGGCCCCATGTGTCTCATCACTGCAGGCCCAAACCTGACTGTCCAGTGGCCTCTGGAGGATGGTGGTCACCAGGTTGCCAGGGGGAATAAGCCAAGGCACAAAACCTATTCCCACCTGGAGTGGCCCAGCGCCAGTAACAGGACGCATTTCTGCCAAAAGCCTTTGTGTTCCAAGATTCGTTTCTGAGACTCTGGGATCATGGCCATTAAGCAGTTCAATCAGGAACCAGAGAGGCCATGCCTCCAATTATATAGCTGAGCCAGAGGTGGTTTGTGGATGTGTCTCCCACATACCTAACTTTTGGCTGTTTACTTTCTTGGTAAACTTTGTCTCAAGTTTTTGGGGTCTGGCCAAAGGCACAGCAGCAATTTTGGGGTATCTGAAAGTCTGACGTTGCCATCAAGCTGCTGATGAACTCACCTTACAGGTACAGATTGACCTGCTGGCGGCACCATACACCCCGATGATGAATGTTTTTTATATGTCTGTTGGCCATCCATTAGTCTTCCTTAGAGAAGGAAGCCTGTTCATTTCCTCTCCTATTTTTTGATGGGTCTTTAAGGGATTTATTTTCTTCCAGCCAGCTGTCATTTGGTTTTAACCCATCTGTATATTTTTTAAAAAACATTTTTATTAATGAAACACCATGAGGTACAGTTGTAGACTTACAAATTTTTGTACTTGGGTTTCAATTATACAATGTTCAAGTGCCCATCCCTCCACCAGTGCCCATTTTCCACCACTACTGATCCCAGTATCCCTCCCACCCCACTTCCCCCTCATCCTATCCTGCCTCTGTGGCAGGGCATTCCCTTTTGTTCTCTCTCTCCTTTTGGGTGCTGTGGTTTGCAAAAGAGGCATTGAGAGGCAATCAAATTCGGTCTATAGTCTATTTCAGCATGCATCTCCCAACTGGAAGGATCCTCCCATATTTGGTGCTCCCTTCTCTATCTGAGCTGCCTTCTCCCCTAGCATGTGTGGCTGCTCTCCAAGTCATGGAGTGAACCTCCTGGTACTTATCTCGGCTATTCTTGAGTTTTAGTCTCCTATTTTGTTACTTTATGTTCTCCAGATGAATGCAATCTTTCCGTTTTCTGTCCCTCTCTTTCTGACTCACTTTGCTTAGCATGATACTTTCCATGTAGTAACACTTGTATGTAAATTTCATGACTTCATCTTTTCTAACAGCTACATAGTACTCCATTATGTAGATGTACCAAAGTTTCTTTAACCAGTCATTTGTTCTCGGGCATTCAGTTTTTTTCCAGATTCTGGAAAAAACAGATTATAAACAGCGCTGCAATGAACAGACAAGTGTAGATGTCACTTCGACTATACTTTTTTGCCTCACTGGGATTTATTCTCAGGCCATCTGTAGATTTTTATAAGTCATAGCAAAAGTCCTTTCCAAAACATTTCTAGACTTGCATTTTCTCCCGATAAATGTTACTATACCCAGATATCATGATTAATTTTAGATAATTATCTTAAATTATCTTGAGATAACTGAATAAATGGCTAAGTCTTTTGTCAAGCTATATGATATCAAGTTCCCAAACTGGTTAGAATTTGGAACCTATATGAACTCTGATGAATGAGGAGGTGATGAAGGAAGCAAGAAATGAGGAGGGAAGGAAGAATACTTACATTAAGTAGAGGTACTAGCACATTACTAAAATGTGATTTTAGTTTAGCTAAATCAGAGTTTAGCAAAACTTACTTATTTGCTTCAATTTGAGATTCACGGAATTACCTGAAAATTGCTGGTATGAGCACAAACACACATGCTAAGGATTATAGTCCAAGTAACACAAATCGCATTTTCAATTTTCAGAATTTTTGGTTTAGTGATTTGCCAACTTTTTCCAGTAGGAGAAAAGGAGAACAAAATTTCTACAATAGCATTGATGTTTACAAAAACACTATTCAGACTGCATAGAATCGCTGATTTTTCTCTTCAGACCACTAAAGGAATGCATTTTCTTTTTTAAATTTGGCTTTAGAGTTGTAGAGGAATATTGAGTAAAACTGGATTAGGTAATGCCTGTTGAGTGTGACACCCACAGACATCAAGTGCACCAAACTTTCAATATATTTTCATTTTGGCTTACTCTCAATAATGTATCTGTATTTCTTTGCAGTCTTAAATACAGTTTGTTAATCCTTACCTGCAGCCTGGAATATGTTGAAAGTATAGCTTGTTGAAATGATTGCCTTGTAGAAAGTGCAATTTCCTCACCAATCTGTTAAATTATGGGTTAAATAATATGATTAAGTTGGGAACATGTTGCAATCTGGTGCAGTGAATCATTTCTTGTCAGGAGCAACATAAATAAGCTGCTACTTCTAAAGTTAATGGGTAAATGAATACCTTCTTCATGGCTTACTATAAAATTTCATTTATTCAATTTTGGCTTTCTAGGGGCAGGGCACAACTGGTATATTCAGGGTTTCCCTCTGGCTTTGGGATGGAACACAGAACACATTCAAGGTTGTTTTCTTACCTGCTCCCTCCCTCTCTATCTCTCCCTCCCTAATATGAAGAAAAATATCTAAAATATATACAATGTTAGGATACAATCATATCTACATAAAAATACATACAAAAGCACTATAACACTGTCCTCCTGTTGTTCATCGATTTGCTCTAGTGGGCACCAGTAAAGTCTCCATTGTGAGACTTGTTGCTACTGTTTCTGGCATATCAAATATGTCACAGGTACTTGTACATACAAAAGTAACTGAAAAAATTTCAAAGCTAAGAACATTTACAAGGATTTGCTGTCAGTATCTTTAAATTTGTGATGACATTTTTTTTTGAACCCTAAAGCTCAAAAATAAGTATGTAGTGTTGGGGGATTTTGTTTGCCTGCTCTAGTCATTCATTAAATGTTTTCAAAATTTTCTGCTTTCATCTATTTTTTAATTTCCTGCATTTTAGACTCCTCAAGGTCAGGAAAGTGAGAGCATAGTGCCAGAGTGTCTATCCTTTTAAAGATGCTCCTTTAATGCTCTTTGCAAGACTGGTTTCAGGACTATGAAATCCCTAAGCTGTTGTCTGTCCCTGAAGTTCTGTGCCTTCTTCCACATCTGAGTTATTATTACATCTAAATACTCTAGATAGAATATTGGTGATGTGTTAATTTTATTGAGCTTCTGTACTATCTTTCTCCATTTTCTTGATGTTGGCAGTTTTGAAGAGGGCCACTGATTTGTAGAATGCCTTTCAGTTTGGATTTACCTGATTAGAGTCATAAAATGCAGCAAAGTAGATGCCACTGTGCTCTTACTTAGCACATGTCACCCAAAGGCACATTTAGTTTGTCCTGTTTGGGGCGATGTTTGTTGTAAGAATATGACTTAGATGGTTCTGCTTTAATGAGTAAGTTTAGGAGAGGTAGTTTAAAGCAGCGTAAATATTATTTGTTCCTGATACTAAGTATCATTGTAAATTTAAAAATATATATTTCTGGGCTATATGCATTGGTGCTCAGGGAATATTCCCAGCTCAGTGCTCAGGGATCACTCTAGTGGTGCTCAGGGGACCACACAGCACCAGAGAACAAACCTTGGGCTCTTGCATGCAAAACATGTGCTCCAGACTTTTGAACCACTAAATATCATTTAATTTGCAATTTTTCAATTTGACTAATTTTCTTAACCTACTTTTTTTACTTAATAATATATGTTTATTTAATTTATTAAAGCATTCGTCAATAATAAGTTTATTATTTATTTAACAATTAACATTACTGTAATTTGGTTTATAGTGCTTACTTTTACTATACTTGTAAACAGTTCATTTCATTAATTTTATTGATTTTATTTAATTTAAGTCAGAATGTATATTTTTTGTTATTTTTGGGAAGAGCTATATTTGGTAAGGTAAGGTAAAGGTAAGGTAAAGGCCCTCCCGTTGTTCGTCGATTTGCTCGAGCGGGCCCAGTAATGTCTCCATTGGAGACTTTGTTGTTACTGTGTTTGGCATATCAAATACGTCATGGGGAGCTTGCCAGGCTCTGCCGTGTGGGCGATATACTCTCGGTAGCTTGCCAGGCTCTCCGAGAGGGGCGGAGGAATCGAACTCGGGTCGGCCATGTTGGCTGCTTGCAAGGCAAACGCCCTACCGCTGTGCTATCATTCCAGCACATATACTAAAATTGGAACGATACAGAGAAGATTAGCATGGCCCCTGCGCAAGGATGACACGCAAATATTTGGTAACTTTTAGATTTTCTGTTTAGTGCCTGGTGGTGCTTGAGGACCACATGGGGACAGGGATCAAGCCCAGGCATCTTGAATGCAAAACACATTCTCAGCCCATTGTGCTATTTCTCTGGCCTGGAAATTATTTTTGTATTTAGTTTAATGCAATTACTTTTATTATGAAATTAACCATACTTATGTCATTAATTTAATTTCAATTTATATTTTATGATCCTAGTTAATTAGTGAAGTCATTTTCAATATAAAATGAATTAATCATATGCTATTAATTTTATTTCATATTATCTATTTACATGTATTTTATTCTATTTTAACTATATTTATTCATGTTAATTGATTCATTTTTATGTAGATAATATAATTTAATTTAGTTCATTTACTTTAGAACTCAATTTTAATCTTTAAAATAAAGTGTCACTCATCTGCAATTGTTTGTTCATTGCAGCACTCTTTACAATAGCCAGAATCTGGAAAAAACCTGAGTGCCCGAGAACAGGTGACTGGTTAAAGAAACTTTGGTACATTTATACAATGGAGTACTTTGTAGTTGTTAGAAAAGATGAAGTCATGAAATTTACATACAAGTGGTACTACATTAAAAGTATAATGTTAAGCGAAATGAGTCAGAAAGAGTGGGAGAGACACAGAAAGATTTCATTCATCTGGGGAACATAAAGGAACAAAATGGAAGACTAACACCCAGGAGTGGCTGACATTAGTACCAGGAAATTTGCTCCATGACTTGGAGGCCAGCCACACGTTCTAGGGGAAAAGGAAGCTCAGATAGAGAAGAGAGAACTAAATAAAGGGTGTTGTGAGGATCCTCCCAGGATGGGAGAAGCATGTTGAAAGTAGATTATAGACCAAACATGATTGCTACTCAATACCTCCCTTGCAAAACACAGGACCCAAAAGAAAAGAGAGAGAACAAAAGGGAATGCCCTGCCACAGAGGCAGGGTGGGATGGGGGGATGGGGGGTGGGAGGGATGCTGGGACCCGTGGTGGTGGAGAATGGGCGCTGGTGGAGGGATGGGTACTTGATCATTGTATAACTGAAACCCAAGCACAAAAATTTATAAGTCTATAACTGTACCTCATGGTGTTTCACTAATAAAAAATAAAAATAAAATAAAGTGTCATGGATGCAAGATTCTAAACAAAATACTAGCAAATAGAATTCAACTACTCATCAAAAACATCATACATCATGACCAAGTGGGATTCATCCCGGGGATCCAAGGATGGTTTAACACTCAGAAATCAATCAACATAATCCATCATATCAACAAAAGAAAAGATAAAGAGCATATGATCATATCAATAGATGCAGAGAAAGCATTTGACAAGACCCACCACGAGTTTATGATGAAAACCCTCGTCAAAATGGGGATTGAGGGGACTTTCCTCAATATAGTTAAAGCCATCTACCACAAGCCTACAGCAAGCATCATCCTCAATGGGGAAAAACTGAGAGCCTTCCCCTAATATCAGGGACGAGACAAGGATGTCAGCTCTCTCCACTGCTGTTCAATATAGTACTGGAAGTACTTGCAATAGCAATTAGGCAAGAAAAAGATATTAAGGTCATCCAGGTATGAAAGGAAGAAATCAAGCTCTCACTATTTGTAGATGATATGATACTATAATTAGAGAACCCTAAAACCTCTACCAAGAAACTTCTAGAAACAATAGACTTGTATAGTAAAGTTGCAGGCTATAAAACCAATACCCAAAAGTCCATGGCTTTCCTATATGCAAAAAATGAGAGAGAAGAAAGTGTCATGAAGAAAACAACCCCGTTCACAACTGTGCCCCAGAAAATCAAGTACCTAGGAATCAGCTTAACTAAGGAAGTAAAGGACCTGTTCAAAGAAAACTACAAAACCCTACTTCAGGAAATAAAAGAGGACACCAGGAAATGGAAAAATATCCCCTGTTCACTGATCGGGAGAATTAACATTGTCAAAATGGCAATAGTTCCCAAAGCACTGTACAAATTTAATGCTATCCCTATTACGATACCCATGACATTCTTCAAAGAAATGGAGCAAACACTCCTGTGATTTATATGGAACAACAATCCCCCACGAATAGCTAAAGCAATTCTGGGGAAAAAGGAAATGGGAGGAATCAACCTCCCCAATTTCAAGCTTTACTACAAAGCAGTAATAATTAAAACAGCATGGTACTGAAACATAGGCAGAGCTGCAGACCAATGGAACAGGGTTGAATACATTGGCATCTCCCCTCAATCATATGATCATCTAATCTTTGAAAAGGGGGCTAGAAATGTGACGTGGAGCAAGGAAAGCCTCTTTAACAAATTGTGCTGGCAAAACTGGACAGCTACATGCAAAACAGTGGGCTCAGATCTGTCCCTAACAACAAGTACAAAAGTAAGATCAAAATGTATTAAAGACCTCAACATTAGACCGGAATCCATAAGGTACATTGAAGACAAAGTCGGCAAAACCCTCCATGACATTGAAGCTAATGGTATCTTTAAAGATGTCACGCCACTGGCCAAGACAAATGGGACTATCTTAAACTAAGAAGCTTCTGCACCTCCAAAGAAACAGTGACCAAAATACAAAGACAGTCTACAGAATGGGAGAGGATATTTGCCCAATACTCATCCAACAAGGGGTAGATATCATGGATATACAAACTATTGGTCTAACTCCACAAGAAGAAAACATCCAACCCCATGAAAATTGGGGTGATGAAATGACAAAATGAACAGAAACTTTCTCAAAGAAGAAATCTGAATGGCAAAAAGGCACATGAGAAAATATTCTACATCATTAATCATCAGGGAGATGCAGATTAAAACAACAATGAGATATCATTTCACACCACAGAGATTGGCCCACATCCAAAAGACCAAAAGCAACCAGGATTTGCACGGATGTGGTGAGAAAGGGACTCTCCTTCACTGCTGCTGGGAATGCCGACTGGTTCAGTCCTTTTGGAAAACAGTATGGACGATCCTCAAAAAATTAGAAATTGAGCTCCCATTTTACCCAGCAATATCACTCCTGGGAATATATCCCAGATAGGTAAAAAAGTATAGTCAAAGTGACATCTGCACTTGTCTGTTCATTGTAGCACCCTTTACAATAGCTAGTATCTGCAAAAAACCTGAGTGCCCGAGAACATGACTGGTTAAAGAAACTTTGGTACATCTACACAGTGGAGTACTTTGCAGCTGTTTGAAAAGATGAAGTCATTAAATTCATATACAAGTGGTACTACATGGAAAGTATCATGCTTAGCAAAGTGAGTCAGAAAGAAAGGGACAGAAATAGAAAGATTGCATTCATCTGGAGAACATAAAGTAACAAAATAGGAGACCAACACCCAAGAATAGCCGATATCAGTACCAGGAAGATTACTTCATGGCTTTGAGAACAGCCGCACACGCTAGGGGAAAAGGCAGCTCAGATAGAGAAGGGAGAACCAAATTAAAGGGTTTTGGGAGGTTCTTCTCAGGATGTGAAATGAGTGATGAGAGTAGACTATAGACCGAACATGATTGCCATTCAATGTCTCTTTTGCAAACCACAGTACTCAAAAGGAGAGAGATAATAAAAGGGAATTCCCTGCCACAGAGTTAGGGTGGGATGGGGGGATGGGGGGTGGGAGGGATACTGGGACTGGTGGTGGTGGAGAATGGGCACTGGTGGAGGGATGGGTATTCGATCATTGTGTAACTGAAAATTTGTAAATCTACAACTGTACATCATGGTGTTTCACTAATAAAAATTTAAGAAAAAAAGTGAAAAAAAAGCACAAAAAAAATAAAATGTCATTATTTAATTGCATATTATATTAACTCAATAGAATTAATTTGATATTTATTTAATGTATCTTAATTTATTTAATTAATTAACTTAATTTCTTATATATATAAGTAAAGTATTATTTTGTTATATACTTTTTAGTATTTATATTTTTAATTTTAATTTTTAATAAATTGTTTATTTATATACTTATCATTTGGGGGGTCACACCCGATGATGCTCAGGGTTTATTTCTGGCTTTCTGCATTTAGGATTATTCCCAGCAGTTCTTGGGGGACCATATGGAATATCTGGGATCAAACCCGGATTGGCCGTGTGCAAAGCAAACACCCTTTGTACTGTGCTATTGCTCTCACCCAGCCCCATTTTCCATGTATTTTGTATTTTTTAAGACAAGAAGCTTACATTCTATGTTTTCTTGAGTTTAAGTTTTATTAGGGAACTTACAGAACTGACTTCAGTCTGCTACAGTAGCAATATAGCATCTCTATTCTCTCCACCACTACCGCCATGGGCTTTTTCCTGTTTATGGGAGCTAGTGTGGCAGTCCTACCAAATGTCAATGGTTGCACTGGTTAGCTTCTCTGGAAAAATGAAACCCATATAAAACTAAATATTGATTTTTTTACATTTAAAAATTTATATAAAATATTCAAAAACAGGAGAAAAAAAGTATAGGTGACAGATAACAAATTAGAGTATGTAAATATATATAAGTATGTATTTTTATGTAAATTAGAACTTTTAATGAATGACAGTGAAATCTGGAAATTCAAGGCATTATTATTCACTTATCCTTGCACATCTGTTATTTCCAAGAAAGAGTAGAAGACACTCAGTCATTATTTCAAAAAGAAGAAAAGAATCCCAGACTGATGGGGTTAGTTAGAGGCAATTTAATTCCAAAAAAAGTGTGCATAGTTACCATTTGATGAATGAGTACTAGCATAGTGGTTAGCTGGGATGAAGGCAGAAATTTGAGTAAATAATCCTAAAGTTTCTGACAAAACAAAAAAAAATCACATAGGCAATGTACTGATATTCTACTTAATAGTTATCACCAGAGTTTCCACTTGAACCAGGATTAATGTATTTGAAGTAAGAAGCAACAGTAAATTATATGGGTAAATATTTTAATATATGTCTGAAATATTTTTCCTCTTTAATTATTTTTCCAAAAAATTTTTAAGAAAACATTTTGGTGGCCCAAGAGTTACTATAGAGGGTGAGGTGGGGTTATGTGCAGATTCCAATTGCATCCTTCATTTCAGGCTAAGAAAAAAGTGGGCATCATAGACATGAAATCATAGGAAATAGAGAGCTAGAACCAGTAACTAAAGGTGAGGAAAGGTAAGGGGTAAGGTGTGAGGGAGTATGGGAGCAAGGTAGTTGTCTTATACTAACTTTCTGGTGCTAGTTAGCTCCCAGGCACTGCATGTAACTCCTGAGGTCTTCCAGGAACGATTCACGATCTCTCATAGGAGATGTAGCTATTGATAAAGGCCTCATGGGTGGATATCACCTTGCCAGTGTTTCTATGTCCTGAGGAAGACAATCATTAGTCATCAGATAATCACACAGTCCCAGCCTGTGACCTACACTTGAACATGTCCTTAAGTCTCTTTGGAGACATGCCTACTTCTCTCTCTGCCCATTTCATAATATAGCTAATCATGTGTTTTTTCCTGAGTTCTTATCAGAGTAGTAGCAATCAAGTATTTACTGCACCGTTAAACTATCTCACATAAGGAGATCAATTAAATAAATCGAAATATTCACATGAATAAATGCAAACCTCACAAATGAGTAAGAGCAAGATTAAGGTTATGCTTAACAAATTCAACCCTCAATAGAAGGAAGTTAGCTTATCTTTCCAGTGGTAGAGAATTTTAATACTACTAAGGTAGTAAATGTATTTATTTGTATTATCTTTTCCTTTAAAAGTCAGACAAGAAGGATGACACCCTCTCTCCTATCTTCTGATGAAATATGGCACTCCTCAAGAGTGTCCACTATTCCCTGGTGTTGGTAGTTAGTTTCTGGTTACTTTGGCTCTGCCATTCTACCCATCTCAGACCCCTATATCTATGCTACTGCCCCCTATTCTGTGGATAAACTAAAACAGAGAAGAACATTCACATGAAATTCATTCATATTAATTACATCCATGTTTAAATTTCCCCCTTCTGGTTCAGGTCTCAGAATCCAATTCCTTACCTACTTCAGATAGTTTTATGCATACAAATTAGTGAAACTCTATTAATTTATTTTTGTTTTTGTTTTTGGGTGAAACCAAACATTCTCAGGGCTATATCTTGGCTCTTTGATCAGGAATCACTTTTGCAGTACTTGGGAGACTGTATGCAGTGCAGAGAATTTAAGATAAACTTAGAGGTCTGCAAGACTTTATCTCCTATACTGTCTTTCTAGATCCAGGTGATGTTTTTGCTGGGTAATTCTGTCCTTTCCAGTTTAGGTTCTGTGATTAATGTTTTTAGGGTATTTTAGATATTCACTGCATTTTTATGAGGTATAAATGTACAAGGTACTGTTCTCTGAGAAAACAAACAGCAATAAGAAACACCCCAGCACAAATCCCTGTCCTCACAGAAACTTCTTCATGGTAGGAAAGACAGTAGAAACACAATAACAATGCCATATGCTATATTTGATGGCTCCAACAGCGTAGAAATGAACTAACAGATGGAGAACACGTGTGAGGGATATATGTATGAGTTTTTCAGAAGGATGATCACTACGGAGACTTATCCTGAGAGTTCACACTGAGAGAATGTGAGTTTTGAGTGAAGAAAAGAGAGCTACATGAGGTAGTTAAATATATGTCTAAGACATGTTAGATGAATGTCGGACAGTGAAGGCTTTGTGACTGCAGTAAATTAAGTAACATTAAACAGGACACTGTCTTTAACAGAAGGAATGGGAGGAATGTATGAATCAGGTGGTAATAGTAATCGGGACCACATCTCGGGGCTCTTCTATGTTTGAGTAAGGGGCTGACTTGTTTTATTTATGGTGGGAAGCCACAGGGAAGGTTATGAGCAGAAGAATGACATGATCTTATTTATATCTATCAGATTTCTTTTGGTTGATTTTAGGAGATTAATGTGTGTTTAGGGAGGTAGGCAGAGAAGATAAATTGAAACAAATAGATATAGAACTATGGACACCATTAGGAAATTACCACTAAAACTCAGTAAATATATGGTTTAAATGAGTGCTCCAACCATGTGGATGATTAAAGGTGTCATATTTAAGTAAACTATATTGAAGATATACTTGAAAAAATTGTATATTGGATCTAAGATCAGAGTTGAGGATGACCTTAAGATTGTCAGTTGAACAACAAGAGCAAAAAACAAATTTCTTGAAATGGAGGAAACTGAGCAAGGGAAGGACTTGCTTAAACATTTCTTATATAAAGTTGTTCTTATGTTCAGTTAGTATATTCATTTTTTCAGTTGAAGATTGGGTATTGCGATTTTGGAGGAAATAAATCATAACTTATTCCATGAAACTATTAAAATTAATTTTTCATTGACATTTTTCAGGAAGGAATGAAAAGTTACCAAGATACATAGAGGTACATTTCTTTGGCTTTTGTTTTCATTGCTTTCTATTCCCATGAGGGAATATCAAGGAGATTCCTACCTAGAGATTTCCCTAAACCCAGGATGATAAATCTGACTAGATTCCCTGTGTTATCATTTCTTATAACCCTACTCTTACTGCTAATTATTTACATTTTTGTTCAGAATCTTTGCTCAATAGAAGCGAGGCCAATTCTATTTGACATAGAACAGAAGAATTACATAAATCAATCACAGAATTGAAAAGAGTCTGAATAAAGGGACCAGAGCTACAGGAATAGCATGTCCTGGAATTACAGAAGTCAAAGTTTCTGGGCACTTTTTCTACCAGTTGATGATTATTGACCATGGGACTGACTTTGCACCATTAACTTAATCACACCTTAGTCTTTTGTCTCCTTTGGTTTTAGTTGAGAAAAGTCAGTGAGATAGTTCATTTGGGCCAAGCTGGGTTTTGTGCCTGAGCCTCAGTTACTGCTGTGTAAAGAAATCTCTCTTCCTTTGGATTCTGAAACGAGAGGGAACATGGCCATACTGAATCAAGGATGTAACTACATTGTATTGTTTATGAGTTTCTTTTGGTCTCATAGTTATAGAAAAGTTATAAAAATACATGTTCAGAGGATGAAAATAGAGTACAATCACAAAATGATTAAACACCATCCCTCCACCAGTGCACATTCCCACCACCAATATCCCTGGTATACTCCCCCCTTTCCCACCCTCCCTCTGCTTCCATGGCAGACATGATTCCCCATAATCTCTCTCTACTTCGGGGCATTATGGTTTGCAATACAGACCCTGAGAGGTTATCATGTTTGGTCCTTCACTACTTTCTGCACACATCTCCCATCCCGACCGGTTCCTCCAGCCATCTTTTTTCTTAGTGATCCCTTATCTATTCCAGCTGCCTTCTCCCCTTTGCTCATGAGGCAGGCTCCCAGCTATGGAGCAATCTATCTGTCCTGTGTATCCACTGTCCTTAAGTGTCAGCCTCATGTTATGTTCTTTTATACTCCACAAATGAGTGCAGTCCTTCTATGTCTGTCCCTCTCTTTCTGACTCATTTCACTTAGCATAATAGTCTCCATGTCTATCCATTTATAAGCAAAGTTCATGACTTCATCTCTCCTGACAGCAGCATAGTATTCCATTGTGTAAATGTACCAAAGTTTCTTTACCAGTCATCTGTTCTAGGGCACTTGGGTTGTTTCCAGTTTTTGGCTATTGTGAACAGTGTTGCAATGAACATATAGGTACTGATGTCATTTCTACTGTGCTTTGATCATTGTGTGATTGTAACCCAAATATGAAAGCTTATAACTATCTCATGGTGATTAAATAAAATTAAAAAAAACTTCTGCTGACCCAGCACAGAACAACTTCATCACTGATTCTAGCTTGAAATTATATAAACCCAATTAATAAAAATAAATAAACATATTCTAGCAGCAAATATGCAATAAATATTCTTTTGTAACAAATATAAAATTTGTTGTATTTTCAAATAAATGGTATGATATTTAAATATAAATCTATAGACAGTTCCATTATCTAAAAAATACCAATTTTAATAAAATAACTCTAAAAAGTATAAAAAATAGAAAATAGAGTACAATGAGTAAAGTGCCTGTCTTCCATAAGGCTCCATCCCTCACACCCCATATGGTTACCCAAGATCTTCAGGAGTGATCCCTGAGCACTATCAGGTGTGCCCTCTGAAAATTACAAAAATTATAAGTAAATGTTTGTATATTCTTTTATGTTCATGCATATTTAAATCAAAGGATGCAACATATTTTTTATTTAGAGAAATGCTACTCTTTCCTACCTTTGGTTAGTATATTCACATTTTCTTTTATTCTGAATAACCCAAAGTGACACATTAGAGACACTTTCTTACTTATTATTATAAAAATATGAAAAACTCATCTGCTAGCTTGTTTTGAGAAACTCCTTCAGAGGTAGTTCAGCCAGCTAGGAAAGAATTTAAATTTTGGACTCTGACAGTGTTACTATCCTGGGAAAGGAAAATAACCTTTGGTTGCATTATTCAGAAAGTGAAACTAATAATACTAAAATTATGAGGTTGCACAGCAACGCAATAAATAGAACCTTGCACATAATAAGTACTTGAAAAATAGTTGATTGTATTGTTAACTTTGAAATTATATATCTTGAAAGCTTGGGTATTGTCTGAAAAGATATTTTATGGAATGCTTATAACTATTTAAAATTTATTAAATGAAAACAGTGTTTAAATTCCCAGAAATGGTTAGAGCCACTTGAAGAAAAACAGTCAATCATCGAAAAACTGTTATTCAAAGGTAAGGCATAAAAAATTTACAAGTTTATATGCTAAGTCTAAGTTACTTTAGACTTTGGTCCAGAACAAGATAGTTCATGATGTTCACTTCCTTTTCTACTACTTCTGCTTCTCTCTCACCTTGATCCTTCTGCCTTCCCTTCTTGATGTTCCCCTCTTTTCTTTCTTCCTTCCTTTTTCTCCCTACCTTCCTTTCCTTCCTCATGTTCTCTCTCTCTATTTTTGGAGGCATACAGTTTTGGATCACACTTGGTCATGCTCAGAGGTGACTCTTGGCAAGCTGGGGACTGAACGGGAATTGGGTGCATACATGGCAAGAATCTTAATCCTATGGTCTCTTCTTTCTGTTTCTCATTTCTTTCTTCCCTTCTTTCTTTCCTTTTTCTCTACATCTCCTCACTCTTTCCTCTTCCCTTTCTCTATACTGCAAGAAACCCTCTGTAAATGCCTTTTCTTCTTGTTCCCTTCTTGAATATAAGTGTAGTTTATTTTCATAATGAACATAAACCTGTAAAAAAACATTTCAGTCATTGTTGCTCCCTAAGTTTTAGTAACACAAGAAAAAGTTTTAGATTATTTTGCTAGAAAAATCCTAACATTTGACGGTGCTTCTTTCCACATTTCTAACATTTTGCCATGTATGCTATGGGTGCATGCAGAGATCCAGAAGACTTTTAAACGCATGGATTCAGTGCTCAGTTATTTACTGGGGACCCTGTACCTTAAACTGTCTTAGTGGAACCCCTTGGGTAAGTCATTGGAAAGTCTATTAAACATTAGCTCATGACTTCACTTGCACATTTGAGTAAGCTGACATTTAGGTACTAAATACCCAATGACCATGGACTTAGATTCACAGAGATTCTGTTGAAAATAGGACCTGGATCTTTCCTAAATTTTTTTACAAGTGTCCCAGCTGTTTGGAAAGCACAGCATTAAAAACCTGTACCTCAAGTTCTCATGAAAATCTGCTATCCTTGAGGGAGCAGTGACACCATTCGTGGAAAAGTTCTCTCAGGCTGGATCCTTGAAGGATGAATCTTGCTCAAAACAATGACCAAATTTGAAGATGTAAAATGGTGAATATACCTAAAGAGAAACTTGGGAAAAGAAGAGTCTCTCAGAGGAAATTTCTTTGTTGCATTTATAGATTTGCCACCCCTCTCTCTGTCTCAGTCTCTTTGTGATTCACCATCCAGCCAAGGCCAAAAGCCAGAAACATTAAGTAGTTCCCATGCTTTTGACGCTCTAAAACTATGGCTATCCACTCCATTGCCACTCTGCCTCATGTCTGGCATCCAGGCACCTCTCACTTATCTTGCCCTGGCAGTAAATGTCTTTGTAGGTGCATCTTTTGTTCGTCCTTAGTGTGGCTTCCTGGACCTTCTCTGGAGGTACTCTTCAGGCAGCAGTCAGAGGATTTGAAATTACAAACGGTCTCACTAGTATAGAACCAATCCTTTAATATAGCTCTGCTTTTCCCAGATAAAATCAGGCTTTCAAAACAAGGATCTTAAGACCATTTTGTGTGTGTCTTGACTCACTTCACAGCTTCATTTCTGGCTAATTTCCTCTGTCATATTTTTTCATTTAGGCCAGAATGAATGAAGGATACTTCTCCAGATATTCACTCACAGTTGGTTTTTACAAAGTATCGTGAGTTTAAACATTGCCATACTTTGTCTAATATTTATTATTTTTAAATCTCGGTTCTGGTTCTTTCTCCTTCAAGTTTTAGGTGTCAGCTGTAACAGAGATCACTAGGTGACTACCTTTGTCTGTTTTCTATGTTACTGTAAATTGTCTGAAAGTATGGTATGTATTTTGCTTGTCCAGTACTATATTGTCTAACTCATAACACTGCTGATATTTGCTTTATGAATATCCAACTTTTTTGGAGGGTATCATTGTTTCATTGTCATCCATTGTTCATCAATATACTTGAGTGGGTGCCAGTATTGTCTCCATTCGTCCCAGCCCTGAGATTTTAGCAGCCTCTGCTTTCTTGTCTTTCCTAACACTGCTGTATTGGAGGCTCTTTCAGGGTCAGGGAAATGAGATCCGTTATTGTTACTGTTTTTGCCATATTGAATATGCCACAGGTAGCTTGCCAGGCTCTGGAAGGTAGGGGGACTTTTTAGGCAACACCTGGAGGTGCTCAGAGATCACTCCTGGAACTCAGAAATCACTCCTGTCAAGCTCAGAGTACCAGAGATTGAATAAGGCGTGCCAGGGATCAAACCCTGAAACTTGTGTTGGTCATGTGCAAGGTGAGCCCTATCCACTGTGCTATCTCTTCAGCCCCCAGAATAAGTACAACTTTTAAAAAAACTCTGGGGAAATAATTATAAGTATTAATGACTTCTTTATCCCCAGGGTATAGTGTTTTTGCATTTGTTATGTAATTTATTATTATGATTATGATTATGGTTATTTTGCTTTTTGGGTCACAATCGACAATGCTCAGAAGTTACTCATGGTTCTGCACTCAGGAATCACTCCTGGTGGTGCTCAGGGGACCATATGGAATGCTGGGAATCAAACTCGGATTGGCTGTGTGCAAGGCAAATGCCCTACCCGCTGTGCTATCACTCCAGCCCCGCATTTGTTATGTAATTTATAAGGAAAGAAAATCTTAATTGTGAATATTGCCCTTAAATCCCTTTGTAAAAGTTTTCTTCCATGCCTTTCTTAAACCCATACATTAACATTTATGTTTAAATATGTATTTTTGTGTGCTTTGAGCTACATCTGGAGATGCTTGGTTGCTATTCCTACCTATACATTCTGAGGTCACCCCAACAATGTTCTGGGGATTATGTGGTATGGAGGACTAAAACCATCTCTCCTGCATGTGAAGCATGGGTTCGAGCATTTAAGCATTTCTCTAGGCCCATGTTTGACATTTTTACTGTATTTGACATTTTTACTGTATTTTTTTAGTTTAATGTCTTTTGGTTCAAAAGAACCACAATACTAAATAAAACTGTATATTGCTGCATTTACCAGCATAAATTCAAATTTGCAATTAAAATAATTTGCATTTTCAATAAACACTCTTAATTATTTTAATCAAATTGAAATTTAAGAAATGAAAATGTATTTTTACAAGCAGAACCATTTAATGATAATTTTGGATAAATTCATCTTAGAGTCTGTGATATTCATATATTTATTTCCCTGGTAAAGCTAAGACTTAAGGTGTTTACTGACAATATTGCCAAGGGATTATACCCATATGAATAATAATAATATTGCAAGATGACCATTCTTCATTATGCATTTCCATCAACATTCACTAGTAAAGAAGTATGAGTCAATCACTACAAAATCTCTGTTGTATTCTGGGAATGCTAAATTTAAAAAAATCTGGTGAACATTAAAAATGTTAAGTAAATAGCATTGCTTGGGATAAGTATACCAGCACATTCTGTTTTTTTTTAATGGAATAAATCTGGAGTGAGATTAGTTTACTAATTAGTTTAGTGAGATTAGATTATTCTTTGTAGTAAGGAGAAGTAGCTGGCAGTATTCAAGAGACCCTTTAGTCAAAGAAGCAAGGAAGGGCATCACACAGTAGCTTGGAGGGTTGGCATAAGGGGCTATGAGGGGTCACAACTTGAGACTTTCTGTAATGGCTCACTCATTTTTCCAAGGAACTAGTGAATAAGAGAAAGCACCTTTGTGATTTCACATTTATTCTTAGATAGTGTCCTGGAAAACACAAGTTATTATTAGTAATTTGTTTGTTTCTATTCGGTGGCCACACCTGACAGCACTCAAGATTTGATTTGCTCCTGGCTCTGTCCAGAATCATACCCGGTGAGGCTTTGGGGACCGTATGGGATGCAGGGGCTAGAACCAAGGTCGACTATGTACAAGGCAAACACCCTACTATGTTTCTGGGGCCAGTATCCTTTTTAGCTTTTTTTTTTCTTTTTGGATCACACCCAACGATGCTCAAGGGTTTCTCCTGTCTCTGTGCTCAGGAATTATTCCTGGCAGTTCTTGGGGGAACATATGGGATGCTGAGGATTGAACTCAGGTCGGCCGCATGCAAGGCTAACGTCCTACCTGTGGTACTAACCCTCTGGCCTCCCACCCAGTATTTTTTTTTAAAGGAATTTTCCCTCTGTAGTTTTGTTCTTTTGGTTTTCTTTTCACAGGCAAAAGTATTATTTATTCTTGCAATAGTCGTAAGTGGTTGGGATTAACTAGAAATAACTAATCCAACTTCACAGATGGAGAGATTGACATTTAGGAAGTCTTTCTGTTTATTATGCAAAAAAGACTCAGGGTCAGTCAATCAGTATTAAAGGCACATCTCTGCAACTTCTGAGCTTTCTACATCTTGTCTTGCAGAAGGGATTGGAAAGCAGACAGACATTAAATCATGATAACTTGTGATCCTGTAGATCGATGAAGCATACAGAGCCACGAGTAAGCAAAAAAATTAGATTTCTATGGGTTTCTTGTGCAATCTGAGGTTCAGCTCCTAAAAGAGCTGGGTGGAGAAATTTCTTGTACAACTTCAGTCAATCATATATGATGACAATATGGTTTACTCAGGGGAATCCATATTGCAACAATATAATACGGCTGGTAGTAATGGGATGAGGGAGGGTATAAGCTACTAGGAAAAGTAGTTTTTGAGGAAAGCGCAGACTAGGACATGGGACTAGATCTAGAAAATTGCTTTCTTTTTTTCTTCATAGAGATGGGAGTGCTACTTTTAAAGCAAAAGGCTTAGCAGATTTTTGCCCAAACCTGAGGGGATTTCAGGATTAGGACAGCACATGGAATCCACAGTGAATCCCAGATTGGTGTAATTCAGCTTCTATATTATACTCTTGCCAAAGGTATGTTAGCATGACCACTTTTTAATTATTTAAGCCACTCCTCTCAGTGAAACCCAGATTTATCTGCTTTGAATTTTCTGCTTTTCTCATATATGCATATCAGGTTGTTGCTTTTTAATTGTCAACTTAGTAAACTATTAGTGAGGATCTTTATATCAGTACACAAAGCACTCTATTACCTTTGTTGAATAACCTTTGAGCAAGTCAATCAGCCTCTCTCTTCCTTTGTACTGAGGGTGTTTGGGTCAAATCAGAGCCGCTTGTCTGTATCCATAGAATTCATCCTTCTCATTCCAACTGCCCTAAGAGACTGGCCAATTTAAACTTCTGTGTATCCCTTTAACCTATGTTTTCTAAGCAGAGATTTGAGAGTTAATATCATAATATCAAAGAGGGTGGTGATTAGAATTCATTGTCCATAAAAATATACATAGATTCAGAATATACCATTTTATAGACTCTAATTGGTTTAAATATTGGATTTTAAATATTTTAGGATTAAATTTGATCTAAAGAGGTCCTTCCCAGTGTAAATTTCAAATAGTAATGGTTATAGGATTTCAGAATCAGTTTTCAGAGGAAACTGAATAAAACTGAGGCCAATCCATGATATCTTTATATTTGAGTGTGTCTGGAGTAATAGTACTTTTCCTTGGCTTTTACTGAGCCCTACCCAGTGGTGCTCAGGACTAACTCCTGTCTCTGTGCTCAGGAATCATTCCTCATGAGGTTCAGGGAACCATATGGGCTACTGGAGATCAAATCCAGGCCAGCTGCATGAAAAGCAAGCATCCTACCTATTGTGCTGTTGCTTCAGCACCCATAATAGTACTTTCAAATTTCTTTGTTATTTCAGGTTCCAGTTCTACAGTTCCTTTGTGAGAGTATCTGATCTGAGCAAGTGTTGAGACATTTGTTTTATTCTGACTTCTTACAATATACTCAGGTATTAAATAAAAGTGCTCACGAAAAGGCTTTTTTGCTTGAGATATCATGATGTAAAGCTTATGTTTTGGTTACAAACTCAATTATGGGCATCAAACTGAAATCATGAACTCATTCCAGGAGCTGTACATAACTTTAGGGGAAAAAACCCCCAAGATTCTGGCAGCAAATTAGGGAGTTTCCTCAGGTTTCTGAATGCTTATACTATTCTCAGTGAGAGTTTGCCAACAGGGCCCTCAGAACTTGTCTGTTCTTTGGGAAGCTAGGGGAAGCTTATCATTGCATGCATGGGAAAATACAGCAATTTATTATCTGGGAGATGCAATGAAATGAATGCTGGCTCTATCTGGTGGTCAGGGCTAGGTTGAATGATTCCCAAGTTAATTTTTTCTCTCCAATCCAGACTGTCTTATAAGCACATTCCAGTGTAAATGCCTCGGGCTTCTTTTCCTCAGAGGCAAGAAGAAAGAAGATACCAGTGATAGATTAAAGCAAAAGCTAATCACTACTCCAAGTTTTTGCTATTCTAGACTATTAGCGGTGGTTCTGTCTCCTTTAGAGCTATTGTGTCTTATTCCCATGACAACTCATTCTTTATGCAGGTGTCTCCTAGGTTTTTTTCTCTCTCTCTCTTCAGCGGCACAGTCATGATTTAATTTTGATTTGATTTCATTTTACTGTTATTATTTCGCTCAATGTCCTACCTTTTCTCCCTTAAGCCTTCCTCTGTGAATAAATTTACATTGAACAATAAAAATTTTCTTTCATAGAGATTCTTTATATATACACATATATGTGTACTTCATGTATGTATGTATTGCATATATATATACTTATATTTCAACATCCTTTTGCTTACCTCTTCCTGAATGCAAACAAGCAGCCCATGAGCTAGCCTTTTCTTTTTTCCCTCAATGCTGAGGGTCAAACTCAGAGCTTATACATGAAAAATATGTTCTCTACCACTGAGTCCTAACAATGAACAAATCTTTTATCTTCTTATTGACTCAGCCCCATTGGAACACCTGCTTCAAATAGAAGTTTCTGGGTTATATGTCTAAGACATTTTTATGCTTATTTTTAATTGTCTACAGGAGTGATAGCACAGCGGTAGGGCGTTTGCCTTGTGCGCAGCCAACATGTCTGACCTGAGTTCAATTCTCCGCCCCTCTTGGAGAGCCCGGCAAGCTACTGAGAGTATCTCGCCTGCACAGCAAAGCTTGGTAAGCTCCCTGTGACATATTCAATATGCCAAACACAGTAACAACAAGTCTGACGATGGAGACGTTACTGGGCCCACTCGAGCAAATAGATGTACAATAGGAAGAGAGTGCTACAGTGCTACAGTAGTAATGCCAGTTCCTTTGCTTTTTCTCTTTCAATCTTCTGAATTTCCTAACATTATGCTTTCTACTTGCCCAAACACACTGCTTTTACCACTGCATATAGGTTGCTGTAATCATACTTTACTCTTTAGTTATAACACTCATTTTTACTGGGTCCATTTCCTCTATGATAGTAAATCACACCCTTTACCTAGTGTAGACTCTTGTGCTTTCTAGAATTACACTTTTAACAGTGCCTGTTATAGTGTTTTCCCAGAAAAATTTCAAGCCAGGGAGATGGCTTAAATGGCTGTGCCCACACAAGAGACCAGGTTTCATCCCTGAAGCTGGCTGCTCTCCTGAGCACCATGGGAGCAAAAAATGAGCAACAAGGCAGGAGAACTACCCCCCCTCCCCCGCCATACTGTATCTCTCATTACTGGACCTCAGGAAGCTCCTAGCATTCAACCGTTTGGTAGAGTCCACTGACCCTGTCTGGGAGCACTCCCCTGTAAGGTCCCTTGGGACCCCGAGGGAAATTCCAGACCCAAACTCTGCTAATTAGTAAATCTTCCTTACCTGCCCCCTCCCTGGTAAAGCCTTGAGATGTAAATTCTGTTTCCATTTGTTGACCCTTCCTTATTGGGATGTAAATTCTGCCTCCATTTGTTGACCCTTCCTTATCTGTACCTCTGTTGGTAACTTTTCCCTTATCCAACTCCACCGGAATGCAGGTACCATATTAGCTATAAATTAAAGGGAGCCAGGTAAACATAGAAGATAACCAAATGTCTGAGTTAGGAGATACCTGCTAGCCGTCCATGAAATGCGCGGGCTCTGCTATAACGGCCAGTGAAGGCTTATATAAGATCTCCTTTGAAGAAGTTCGGGGTCTTGCCTGATGGCTCGACCCTGACTAGCCAGTCTTACAATAAACTTTGCTTGCTGTTTGCAGTCTCTGGAGTCTCTGTCGTTAAAGGGAGATCAAGATCCGCATCTTAACACCCCTTATCCCCACCCCTTATTTGGAAGGTCCATTCCCAAATACTATTCTGGTCCCTTCCCGAATCTCCTAAAGTATTGAATACTTATTATAAATAAGAGATGATATATCCCTTCAGAGTCCAAGTTTTGCTTTCAGTTTATGCAAGCTTATTTACAGAACAAGAAGCAAAGGAATCCGGAATCTATACAAAGCTTAGAGCAGAGGGATGCCTGTAATAATTTGATCTGTATCTGAACTTAGGACTCTCTGAACATGTGCTGAAAGAACTAAACAAAAGGACCTTTACTCTCTGATTTACTATGGAATCCTTCATCCTCCTTTTTGCTCCCCCTTCTTGTCTTTCCCTTCCACCTCCTGCTCTTCCTTCTTTTCCTCCTCCTCTTTTTATTTTTGTCCAATACCATAGCTCTTGTATATCTTCCATAATTTCACGAATGTAGAGAATACTTTTGTAATTCCAAAAATATTCTAGAAATTAGAAAAATACACCTGCAACTTTAGAAATAAATGACAAATGGAAATATTAAAAAATAAAACCCAATTATTATCACATTATTTTGTATGTGATCCTTATTCTCAGACTTTCTAGTTTATATTTCTAGAAATTTGAGCAATATGACTGGTGGTTTTTAATAGCCCCCCTCTCTTGGCAAAATTCTTCAAAGTACAATCTTCTGAAATGCTATTATGCTTAACAAATATATCGAGCAATAACTCTGTCTTTGATAGCATTATTTCATATTGAATTATGCTTGTTATAGGTAGAACACAGTTAAGAATTTCTCTTTCTGAACTAGAAGTAATGGGAGAACAGGTATCAGGGCTTCAGTTATATAGTGATATGAGTGAAAGGTATACTCATGTATCCAAAATACAGATTCAATGGAACTGAAAACATGAGATCTAAGTGACAACCACTGGAAATTTTTAATGTGCCTGTCAAGTAGATAGGGGGGTGTGGAGTGGAGTTTGGAATGAGAAGTGAATATGAGAATATGGGTGGAGGGAAGTTGACTCTGGTAGAGGGATTTGTGTTAAATTATTGTATGCCTAAAATGCAACTATCAGTAGTTTGAAAACTTGAAAGCTACAAGCAGTTTGAATACGTTGAAAACCATGAGTCTTTAATAAAAATCACGGTCATGGTCACGGTCCTCCCGTTGTTCATCGATTTGCTCCAGCGGGCCTAGTAACGTCTCCATTGTGACACTTGTTACTGTGTTTGGCATATCGAATATGTCACGGGGAGCTAGCCAGTCTGGAGCTTGCCAGGCTTTGCAGTGCGGGCGAGATACTCTTGGCAGCTTGCTGGGCTCTCCGAGAGGGGCAGAGGAATTGAACTTGGGTCGGCCATGTTGGCTGCGTGCAAGGCAAACGCCCTACCGCTGTGCTATCGTTCTAGCTCTAATAAAAATAAAAAAATGAAAATGAAGAACTTCTCTTCTCAATACTATACGATGAATTAGAAACTTAATTTTACTGTTGAGTGAAGTAGAAACCATGTTGTTAGCTTCATTGATAACATCATAAGGAAAGAGAACTTGAATACATGTACCTTCTCAGGTAAAGGCATGAAGTAGAAAGCAGTCACTTTTTCTTTTTAGAAACATGAGTCTGCTTTATAATATTACACTGTATTTGTAAAGACAGACCATTTCCTTATTGTCAAAGAATTCTTGGGATTTGTCCCCTTGATTTTGAAGTTCTATTTTACTGCACCTCTTTCAGTTAAGATGTTTACCCAAAGGAAGAAGAAAGTATTCTCAGTGTGTGGTTTACTGAGAAAAAAAATTGCCTCAGGAGTGACCTGGCCAGAGAGGGATGTAGCTGCCTTGTTCTGCAAGAGAGAACTCTTGAGCAAGTTGCTTTAAAGTGAGGCTTCCCCACCATTCTCACCGCTTCTGTCTCTGATCTGTTTGGTTTCACTCTGTGGGAGGAAAACAATTTGGCCACCCCTGTCATGACTGTGGATTAAGGAATGTATTACTGTTTGAGAGAATTTTCCATAGAGAGGGCAGCTCCTTAATGTTCTATTCTTTCACATCCTGTCCCATCCTGTACTACTCTGGAGTGAAAGGTAGTAAAACAAAATTGCACTTGAATTCTCAGTGCTTATTAAAATTTCAGGTTGCTTAATTGAAAGCATGATGGTAATAAAGACTATTTAAGTGAACCCCATGCAATATACTCTCTTTATTATTTTCATTTTTGGGCCATACCCGGTGGTACTCAGGGGTTATTTATTGGCTCTGCACTCAGGAATCACTCCTGATGGAGCTTGGGTACTGTAAGGACTGCAGGGGATTGAACCCCTGTTGGCCAAGTGCAAGGCAAATGCCCTCCAAGTCCCCCACAAAGTGTCCTTTCGAAGGCAAAATCCAGCAGTAACCCAGAAGTCACAAGCTCAATTGTAGCTGATTCTGACAATGGAGATGTAGATATGGAGGGAAGGTGAAGAAAGAAGTCAGAGGTGATGCAATGGGCACATCCAAAAGGAAGTCTTAGAGAAAAGAATTCTGTTTCTGCTTGACTGGGTAACTAGCCTTGATCTTGCTCTCCTGCAGGCAGAAGTTATTAAACAACTGTTAGTACACATTGGAAGCAGGCAGGACAGGAGTCTCTAATCTTTGAGAGAGAGGGAGCAACTAAGGTGAGCCCTGAGGAGCTCTTAGCTTTCTGCCTGGAGGCCTTTCTGAATTGCTTCACAGCAAAAGAAATCCAAGCAGACACCAGTTCTATTAAGGAGACAGATTTAAACTCACTAGCAGACGGAGGGCCTTCAAGCACCAGCAAGGAAGCAGTTATGCAGAAAAAGAGCCCATAGGTCTGTACACTAGGCTCGAGTCTGTGGATGATTCCAAGGTTGTGCGTTGATGCAGTGAAACGTCAAAAAATCAGACTAAGAGTGACTGGGGCAATAATTAATTTCCAGAATTCACATAGGGAATGAGAGACTAAATGAGAGTAAAAAGACCTCATTTAAGTTCAAATGTAAAAAGGAGGAGCTACAAATGACAAGTATTGGAAATAAATGAGTTCTCTTTTTTATGTTCCACCAACATTTAACAAATAATTTAAAAAATGATATGAGAAATGTGATGCCCATCCAGTCTTTCTGTTCTCCCATTGTTCATCGATGTGCTCGAGTGGGCCCAGTAATGTCTCCATTTTGAGACTTGTTGTTACTGTGTTTGGCATATTGAATACGTCACAGGTAGCTTGTCAGTCTTTGCCGTGCGGGTAAGATACTCTTGGTAGCTTGACAGGCTCTCCGAGAGGAGTGGAGGAATCCAACTCAGGTAGGCCATGTTGGTCGCTTGCAAGACAAACGCCCTACTGCTTGTGCTATCGCTCCAGCCAATCAATAATTTGAATTAAGTGGATTGATTCCTTGAATAACAAAGAGTGCCAAAACTGACATGAGATGAAGCACAGAATCAATGTCTTTCAAGTCACCTCATTGTGAGAGGCTATTGCAGGCTCTTCTTAATTCAGAATATGATGGATCAGATAACAATTATTTTGCTTTAAAAAAGCCACATGTAAAGAGCCTTGCAATTCATGAGAGAAATTATATCAGAGAGGTGCTTGATCACTTGGTCACTTGATCACTTGACATCCCATTACTCATCGATTTGCTCGAGCAGGCACCAGTAACATCTCCATTTGTTCCTGTCGCGTCCTAGTGTAGTCCAATGGTGTCTGCTCATTCTAGGAACACAAATAGCCTCAAACTGATTGTTCAGGGTCTTGACGAAGAAGTCTGACCATCTCATAGGTGGGCAGCCACGCGATCTTTTGATGTCCCGTGGAATCCAGTCGGTAATGGCTCTAGTCCAGCAGTCGTCTCCGTATCTCATTACGTGTCCAGCCCATCTGATTTTTGATGCCTTGGCAAACGAGACAGCGTCCCTGATTCTTGACAGTCGATGGAGGTCAGAACTCCAGATTCTTTCTCTCATTTGAGGCAAGCGTGATACTCCAAGCATAGCATTTTCGATTCCTCTCTGGGAGACCCAAATAGCGTTCTTATCCTGTTTTTGTAGGGCCCAGGTCTCTGAGGCATATGTTAATGCAGGAAGAACAGTGAAATTGAAGAGATATGCTGGGAGCTGGAGGTTCTTTGTCCTCTTAGCTATTTCTTTGACGCTATTGAAGGCATTCCAAGCCGCTCTCTTTCTCCTTTGCAACTCAGGTGCCAGGTCATTCGTCAGGTTGACTTCTTGACCCAGTTACACATAACTGTTGCATTCAGATATGTTCATCCCATTGAGAGGAACGTCAGGAACAAGATCGTTTCTCATAAACATTATCTTCGTGAGATTCAGCTGTAGTATGACCTTTCCACACTCATGGCCGAAGTCGGCCAGCATTTGTGCCGCTTGGCTGATGTTTGGTGTTATTAGAATGATGTCATCAGCAAAGCAGAGGGGGTGTAGTTTGCCAACCATCTATCATCACTCCGATTCCTTCCAATTCCAGTCATCGCATGAGATTCTCGAGGGTGGACGGAAGAGTTTCGGTGAAATGGTATCACTCTGCCGAACCCCTCTCTTGATGTCAATGATCCCCTCCCTATAGAATGGTGAGACCCTGGTAATGAATCCGCAATACAGCTCACAGAGGATCCTGATGTATTGAGTTTGATTGCCCTGTTTGGCTAGGGCCTCAGTGACTGCTTCAGTCTCAACAGAACCAAATGCCTTCTTTAAATCAATGAACGTTAGACGGCATCTTGAACTCCCAAGAAACCTCAATGAGCTTGCTTATCATGTGGATATGGTCGATTGTGCTGAATCCTTTTCAGAAACCGGCTTGCTCGCATGATTGTCCTTCATCTTAGTTTCTGCCAATCCTATTCAGGATCACTCAAGTGAACAGCTTGTAGACGACAGACAACAGGCAGGTCGGGTGATAGTTGCCAATGTCGTGGATGTTTTTCTTCTTGTACAGTAGTACAGTCCTGCTGGTTTTCCACTGGGACAGAACCTTGCATTCAGACAAGTAGCTTGTGAAGAGCTGAGCCAGTGTATTCATGAGTACTGATGGCAGGTTCTTCAGGTGTTTGTGTCTGACCTTGTCTGGGCCAGGTGCTGTTCGCTTCTTTACCAATGAAGTGATGTGTCAGATTTCGGAAGGGAGAACATTGGGAATGACATATCCATCCTGCAGAATTTGGTATGTGGGCAGGTGGACGTGGCTATCAAAGAGTTCTGAGTAGAAGTCATGGATACTCTTCTCCATTGCCATTCTGGAAGATGTGAGAGATCCACCAGAATGTCGGAAGGCAGTCATCTTGATCTTGTAGTTGGTGAAGGACAGG
This sequence comes from Sorex fumeus, assembly GCF_029834395.1. Lineage (NCBI taxonomy): Eukaryota > Metazoa > Chordata > Mammalia > Eulipotyphla > Soricidae > Sorex > Sorex fumeus. The sequence goes on from NW_026606081.1 coordinate 41,345,576, forward strand.
CTGGTGTTGCAAATGCTTTTTCCAGCTTCTACTGCATCTGCCAGCACTGCTACTCTTCTCTCTTTGAGGTCTTCCTTTATCACTTCTCTGCACTGCTTTGCGAGCTCAGATGTTCACATGCGGTTGCTTGAGGCTTGTGCCAAGCCACGTTGGCAAATGAGCTCGAGAGTTTTCGAAGACAGCCATCTTTTTGTGGCTATCTCTTTCTCGGCGTTCTTCGCACAATCATGGAGGTGCTGAACCAGTCGATCATATTCCTCATCAATGTTGTCAACAATGGCATCTTCCCATGTTGCCTCAATAGTGCCAAAGACCTCCCAGTTGTTGGTCATTCTGGGAGTTCTTTTCTTAAACTTTGCAGCCTTTTCTCCCCGTTCTGTAAAGTAGAATTTTGCATGAAGGAGACGGTGGTCAGATCCTGTTTGGAATTCTGGGACAACAGCGACATTGGTCAGGCAAGACCATTGATTGAATGTGACGTGGTCAATTTCGTTGTGGAACCATCCACCAGGAGACTCCCATGTCCAACATTTAGATTTGGCCTTCTGGAATTGTGAGTTGCCATGGATGGTCTTGGTTGACATGATGAACTCAGATGGTCTCTCACCCTGTTCGTTCCATTCTAGGCCCTGGGTCCCGATGTGGAGTTATTGGCTGATCTTCTCGGTCCTATTTTGGCATTAAAATCACCGACAATGATCTTGTAGAAGGTGTGGTCTTCTTTATAGAACTTCTCCAGATCCATCTAGAACTTCTCAATTTCTCTTTCATAATTGGATTGTTGGTGTGTAAACAATGAAGATAGAAACTGCCGGCAGTGAGCCACATCTATTCAAGTGTAATCATCCGATTAGGGTTGTTAGGCATTTGAATGAATCAATGTTTATGGCCAAGTTCATTTTGACAAGGACACTGACACCACCAACACCTCTTTTGTTGCATGTTCCATGGAACAGTTCTTCCCTAGGGTCAAAACAGCGTGATGTGATTGATGCTTTCTCGTCTCAGTCAAGACCAATGTGTTGTACTTTATCTTTCATGCTTGCACCATCAGGTCCTCGATGGATGCATCTGATGCCAGCGTAAGTGCATTGAAAGTATAGACAGTCATTTTTGTCCTTCTTCTTTTTGGCAGCCTAGTTTGGCCTTGAAATTTGTTCAGCCTCTCCTTCTTCATCCTTCTTAACACTGCCTTATTAGTGGCTCTTTCAGGGTCAGGGTATTTGGACTCATTGTGTTTACTGGTTTGGGCATATTGAATACACTACAGATAGCTTGCCAGGCTCTGCCATGCAGGCAGGACACTCTCGGTAGCTTGCCAGGCTCTACAAGAGGTATAGACGCTTTGAGGACAGCCTCTAATTATTCTTGCAGGTGTTCCTATGGTTCAAACCATATTTGAAACCCAACAAATATGGTGCAGTAATCTTGTATTAAGTTTTTTACGATGTGTCCAGAAAGCATCCTGGAGTGTGGCAGGGGCTGGGTAGTGGAGGTAGTGGAGGTAATGGACGTCTGCTGGGATTCTGGGATCAGGCAGAGGATCTCTGTTCCCGGGTCCATTAAGCCTGGAGTCCAAGGTCACAGAGTTCCACTTCCTTGGTTCTTTGAGGCTTCACTCCTGTGTTAGTCTCAGCCTCAGTATTCGGAAAGCATCCTGGAGTGTTGCGGCGGCTAGGTAGAGGAGGTAGTGGAGGTGCATGAATGTAAAAGCACCAAAGTAGAGATAGCACTGTCCACTGTAGCACTGTCCTCCCGTTGTTCATTGATTTTCTTAAGCAGGCACCAATAACGTCTTCGTTGTGAGACTTGTTGTTACTGTTTTTGGCATATCAAATGCAATTCGGGGAGCTTGCCAGGCTCTGCTGTGTGGGCAAGATACTCTCAGTAGCTTGCCAGGCTCTCCAAGAGGGATGGAGGAATCAAAACCGGATCGGCCACGTGCAAGGCAAACTTGCACAGCAAATAGCCCTACCTGCTGTGCTATCGCTCCAGCCCTAAAGTAGAGATAATAATGCAAAAACAAAACTAAAAAAGTCACTTTAAAAAATCCTTTTTTGGGAGTCAAAATGCTGAAGTGAAGACTGTGAGGTTTATAGATGGTTCAGCAGTACAGCACATGTCTCAGATGTGTAGAGCTCTGACTTCAATCTCCAACACACACGCACATGTGCAAGAGCACACACACACACAAGAAAGAAAATAGAGGAATACACAGGAAGAGACACCTCTGGAAGCTTTTATCTGAGATTCAACTTCAAGAATTGAAGACTCAAGAGATAAAAAATGAAGAAGTTAGGCACAAAGGAGATACTTAGGACAAAGAAATGGATTCATTTTGAAGCTGGGAGCAGAATATTTACTTTCTTTCCCCCCAATAAATTGAAGATATGGGTAGAAAAGAAATAAGTTAAACTTTTCATATCAGAAAAGCTTAGTGTCAGTGACAAATCTTCAAGGAGATATAGTTTTGCCTTGGGTACTGTGGACAGATGATTATGGGCTTGAAGAACGTGGACACTATATAAATTATCTCTTAGGGTAAATAGTGAAGAAAAGGATGGCGAACCAGTTCAAGCTGCTTGAAGTCATTGAGCAGGCGGGCACTGCTGATGGGTATGTCACCAGGATGAACACAATTGCAGATTGGCAATATGGTAGGGGAACAAAGGATTTTAAGTTGGTTCTTGGATATCCATGAAATGACTTATTGTGGGTTAGGCTGGTCAACAGAAAAGATTTGGGAGGCCAAAGGATGCAAGCAATCTTTAGAGAAATTTCTCTAAGGTGGTGTACCTTTGTTCTGTGAGGAAAATGCTCTGGTTTGTCTTTGTGTGCTGTCATTAAATATATGCTCCAGCAATGGGCTCTCTGTCTCTCTGTCTGTCTGTCTGTCTGTCTGTCTCTCTCTCTCTTTCTCTTGAGTTCACCCAGGGCTTTACACATGCATAGCAGTGTCCTATCACATATCCCATCACACAACATTCCTTGCTTTAAAATGTTCTGCTGCTCTACTAAAGTATCAATCATGCTTTCTTTTCAGGAACAAGTGTCCCTCATAGGAAGTGTATAGCTATAGAGCCTCAAAGGTTCCACTTCTCATGGATCCTTCTGACACTGATATGACAAGGATTCTGTTGATTAGGCTATGAATTGACAATGTACTTAAAAGACCAAAAGAGCAGTTCACTTCCTTGGGCAATAACGGCCCGTAAATCCTATAGCTAGACTAGTTCTGGAACTCAGCTATGCTATGTTATCATTCTGGGTTCTCTGTTCAGTGTCTTACAAGACAGAAATCAAGGTGGCGGTGGGGATGGTCTGAGTTGTCATCTGGAGATTCTGGGAGCCCTATCCCCAAAATTCCTTCTTGTTGGCAAAATTCACTTTCTTATGTTTGCCAGACTGAGGCCATGGACTCCTTGTTGACTCTCCATCAAAGATTATTTGTTGCATGTAGAATTTCCTGAATTCCTTAGCATCCAAACTCTGTATTTTCAAGCTAGAAGTGTAGCGTTAGCATGTTCCTTGTACTAATCTCTCATTTCTCTTGCCCACATTCTTCTTCTTTCTGTATATTCAAAGTTTAATGAGGATTTAAAGCCTGTTGAAAGCCCTACAGTACATTCCAAAATACAGGGTAAGAAATTTGAAATTGGGGATGGTTTTGCTTGCCCTATACTGTGGACATTTGTTGTTTAAGGATGACGATTTCAATTCAGTGACACTGGTGAAGCATCTAGGTTGGTGAACTTCTGAAAAAGAATGGGTGGTATACATTCTCTTGCTGTAAACATGAGGGTTCAGTTCCACTGCCACTTGATGGGGAATCAAACGAGAGACATGGCAATGAGAGTTTTATTGGCAACATGGGTTGAAAGAGTTTTATTGGCAACACACTGGCAGGATGGGTGATGGACACTTGTGACTAGAAACCATCTTATCTGAAAAGTCACAAGAAGAGATTTTTCTAGGGGAAGAAGAGTTGGACAGAAAGGATAAGCTATGGACTAGTGGGGGCCAAAATGAACAATAAATTCCCCTTTTAAACTGGTTCTCTGAGGCATACATCATCTTATTTAAACCCAGTACAGGGTTAAGCTGTGAGGGGAAGGGCAAAATGAGGATAAACTGTCTTATCTTCAGGCTTTGAGGCAAAGACAAATACTGATTAAGGGCCCAGTTTCACAGTTACTGCATTTACCTTTGGATGACTAGGATCTAATCCTGGGGGAAAATAACAACTATTTTATTCCTTTTTACTACTCACTTGTTTTGAAGGATCTTTTAAGATAAGCCCTATTTGCATTGCATTTTCTATACAACATATTCCATCTATTCTGATTTTGTATTTATGACTCATGCTTTCAGGCACCATTAATGATGAATGAACACATGTCAAAGAACACTTAGAATTTTTTTTGTTTTTTCTTCTTATTTCCTATCTAATACTGGGTTTTGGAACTGAAACAATATTTTTCCCACTGATGCTTTATTCCCCTGTGCTTTTCATATGTATATATATATATATATATATATATTAATGTTGAGTTAAAATGCCAGATTGGTCAAGCTGTATTTTGCTGACAGCCTTATAAGCTCATTAATATTAATCCTTTCTACAATAGAGAGGCAGTAGAAAGTGTTAACTATAAGATTTATGTTTCTAACAAATTTAACAGCATTGTGTATTATTTCCCTTTGCTTAAATTGATAAAATAAGAAACATTAATTTTCCACTTAATTTTTTTTGTTTTCTTTTGTTTTGTGTTTTGGGTCACATTCCTCAGTGCTTAGGATTTTACTCCTGGCTCTGTGCACAGGGATCACTTCTGGCAGGATTTGTGGCACCACATAAGGTGTCAGGAATTGCTCCCGTGCCAAGTGCATGCAAGGCAAGCACTTTACCCATTGTACAATTTTTCTCCCACCCCCCTCACTTTAAAGAGATTAATTAAAATTTTTAGTTTAGAATGAACCTTCATTGGATAGTTTTAAGAATTTGTACAACTGCCATTTGTCACCTTGACTTGCTATTGATATAAGTCATTCATCTAGGTATTGTGTAAACATCTTCAAAACTTGGCAACGGCACTCCATTCCATATCCAATATGTTAGTCAAGTTATGGCATTAGCTTTGTTTAGATATCTATCCTCCTGATACAAGTGCGACTAAAATGAGGTGTTTTCTGGCAAACGAGTTTCTAATTTTAAGATGCCCTTGCACTTTGCTCTGTTTATCAGTAATTCAAAGGATTTGGCATTAGGAAAATGATGGAAAAATATGAAAATCATGTGCGAAATCACTTTGTTTTTCAAGTAGCCACAGAAAGGGCAGTATTTCTGCAAGGGAATATTTATTTTGTCCTACCTGCCCAAAATATAAATATATACCTCTTTGAAAATAAAAGAATAAATAGGGCCAGTACATTTAAGAACACCCTCTGCTTAGTAATGTCATTGATCTAACACTGGGTAAGTTTTCCAGATGAAAGATATTCTGAACTTGTCACCACTATCTGATTGCTAGGCCCTATGTCTTAATTTCCATTCGTCAGTGCCAATACCTGAATGTTTGTCTCTAGATTCCCTCCAGCTTAGTGTTGTGAGATGTTTTTGTGTGGGTGGGCATCCAAGTGAAGTGGGGAGGGAAAAGTTCCATAGACAATCTTGTTCTGCAAAATGTATGCTATTATCAAGTGCACCAGGTAAAACTTCTCTGAAATGTATGTCAAATTAGGATTTTCTAAGAAGCACATTGATTTTATTATACTGACTCTCTTAGGAACCAGTTAAGTTTCTGGTCCTCGAATTACACATTGTGTTTGGTATTCAGTGTGAGAAACAAGAACTGCTTGTTACTTAATGAAGTCAGGTAATAATTGGGGAAGTGGAGATATTCTTGCCCAGCAGGGAATGGGTTGATGAGGAGTTGAGCAGATGGAGAGCTAAAATAACTTTCCAGCTTTTCTGAGTCAGGTCTCTATGGTCTACTTTTATGACTTTGTCAGAAAGGCAAATTCCCAGAATGCCTGACACACCCAGGGTCCAATGCAAGTACAAAAACAAAATTGAAAGCGGTTCACAGATGCCTTTTTGATTGCCTGTTACTTCGATTGAACTTGCGCCTCCAATTAACAAGACACCACCAAACTCAAACAACCAAAGCTATTTCTGATGAATAGGAAAAACAAATATGTTATATGGATAATTCACTCGAGGGGCTTGTATATGTAGATAGATACACACTTCAACAAAAGCTCCCTTCTCACTGATGGCTTCCACATAATTTCTGTCAGCGGTACAGCTGACCTTTCCAGAGGAAGGCACTGCATATACTTACTTTGCTACCCAACCCTGGTTGCTCTTTAAGCTGCTTTCTCATCTCATACAAGATTAAGCGGTAGGCTTACTTGAAGAGACTATGTTCTGGCAAGCCTTACTGCTGAACTTGGCAGTAGCACTAAAATATCTTTATTAGAAGCCATGAATCATGCTCCAGAGCAGAACTCATACCCTTCACTGGAAAACCTACCTGCCTTCTTTGGCTGAATCTTAGAGAAAGGTAATACTTAAAATATAGTTTATTTCGAATATAAAGATCCCAAAGTAATGGTAAATTCTGTTCTATAGCATATTTGGGAAGTCTTAATTTAAAGAAAAGCACATCAGCCTTGTGACTTAAAAACTTCTCTGCAAAAGTTCTAATTCTCATTGAGAGAATTTTGCCAACGAGAAGAGGTTGACTGCAAAGGAACTGTGGTATATTTCATAAAACATCAATATTTTCTTTGAACCTGATGAAGATCGATTGACTTGAGTTGTTTAAAGATTAACATTGGGATTGTTTTCATGGGAATTTCTGTGAGCACCATCATAGAGCAAAGATTTGAAGCTGTTCTCTTAACATTGCTTCCAAGTTCTAAAAATTCAGCCTCAGGGAGTTGAAAATCTCAGAGATCTACAAGACTTGACATGTCGTTCAAGCATGGGCTCATCTCTCTAGGAAAGCTGTATAGAAATGGGGATTTTATAAATATTGCTTTTTTAAAAAAAGTTTAGCATTCAGACCTCCTACATTTGTATCTTATTTTTGTAAACGCGAACTACAGCCTGCAGAACTCTCATAGGAGAAAAGTAACACAACAAAGAACCCTGCCATGGAGAATCCCAATTCTAGTATCTTCCATACTCCATTCCACCAATTCTGGCAGTGGAATGGAGTAAAGTGGAGAAATCATGCTAAGTGAAATGAGTCAGAAAGAGAGGGACAGACATAGAAGGACTGCACTCATTTGTGGAATATAAAATAACATAATGTGAGACTGACACCCAAGGACAGTAGATGCAAGGGCCAGGAATATTGCCCTATAGTTGGAAGCCCATCTCATGAGCTGGAGGAGAAGGCAGCTAGGATAGAGAAGGGACCACTAAGACAATGATGGTTGAAGAAATCATGCGGGATGGGAGACGTGTGCTGAAAGTAAAGGACCAAACATGATAACCTCTCAGTATCTGTATTACAAACCCTAATGTCCAAAAGTGGAGAGAGAGTATGGGGAAAATTGTCTGCCATGGAGGCAGGTGGAGGGATGGAAAGGGGGGTTATACTGGGGACATTGCCTGTGGAGAATGTGCATTGGTGGAGGAATGGATGTTTGATAATTGTATGATTAAAACTCAAACATGAAAGCTTGTAACTGTATCTCTCAGTGATTCAATAATAATAATAATAATAATAATAATAATGAACGATGATGATGATAAAATCCTGGTTTCAACATCAAGAATCAGACATGTTCAGATCATTAGGATTCAATGGCACTTTAAGAAGACTTCTAGGTAGGCACATTGTCTGCGGACATAATCACTGTGGCAAATAAATGTTCTATGTATCTACTTTTGACAAAGTAAAACTCTTGTGTCTTTTGATGATGAAAACCACTGGTAGGATAGAGATAATATTTGTGTATTTTTTAAAAGCTGTTTTGAATGTTATCGGTGACTATTTCATAGAACTAATTTTATTAGAATAGAGAAAGAAAGGCATTTGTTATTTCAGCTCCTAGTACTGCTTCTTTAATACTTTGGTAACTGAGCTGTGGATTTGGTGGTGTAAGCAATCAATGTGTATTATGTTCCTTGGATTCTCAGATTACCCATGAATGCATTTTCCCCCAATTGTGTAATAGTACCTGATTGAAAAACCTGAAATGAGTTAAATCCTATTAACTTTGTGATATCTTCTTTTGTTCTTAACTGTCAGAGGCACCATGCCAGGGTGCTACCCTGTTATTTTGAGGGGTAAATTGGGAAAGAGAACACCTTTGGCTCTCTATACAAATGCACTTCCCATGCCACCTGGCATATTTCACTGCCACCATCTGCTGTAAGTACTCCCTGTTTGTTAAGTTTTACAGTACAAGCCACAGAAGGAGCAAACAATGGCCCATTGTTCTCCTGCTCAATTTTCACCAATTAAAAACATTTTGATCCAGAAACTTTTCCTCTCCATCAAATAAACCTCTGTCAAAAACTAAATGGAGTTTGAATAAACGTTCAAAGATCTGGGGGTATTTGATGAAATCAATGGTTTTGTTTATTTTTTTTGCTTTTGTCTTTTCTTGGGGTGGGGGGGGGGCACACCAAAGGTGCTCTAGGCTTACTCTTGGCACTATATTCAGGGATTATACCTGGTGGGCTTAGGGAACCATATGTGGTGCTGGGAATTGAGCCTGGGTTGGCCACACACAAGACAAGCACCCTATCCACTAATACTACCATGCCGGCTGTGTTATTTTGTTTCTGAGAAGACAGTGATAACTTTCCTCTCTGACTCAGGCTGGCTTTCACAGAAATCCCTATGCATTTAACTTTCCATGAGAACGAAAGATGAGGACAGAGGCCCTCTGCTTTGTTTTGTTTTCACACTGAATAATGCATATTTGTTTTATATCATGGAAGGCTGACAGATTTGGACTCTGCTTCCAGAGGTACAGATGGTTTTATAATAATAATAATAATAATAATAATAAAATAATACATGACAGATTTTCTTTCTCTGGTCCAGAAAGAAATAGCTTCTTGTCAAGTCCACTTGCAAGTTACAAGTTGAAGGAAACTTATGTAAATAAAAATGACTGATAAAATACAAGAAAGCAGAGCAGGTAAAGGCACTCTGCCCAGAAAAAGGAAAACATATAATAAAAATGACTCTCTTTAAACAAGGACTGAGATGTTTATATGATTTACCACAGTCTTAATCTTAATTACATGTAGCTCTTTCCCTGGAGGTAATATCGAATCCAATATATTTGCAGAGAGCCAAAATCGTCATCTTTGTTATGCAATATGATAAAAAAAGACCACATTTAAGTTGAATTTGAAAGAATAAGGAAGTTAAGACTATGAAGGCTTACCCAAGGCAGAAATTTACCACTATCCAGATACTATTCAAAGCAAGCTTGAGTGGTGTTAAATTCTATAATTCTAACAATTAAAACTTTTCTTTCAAATGTGAATTTTGAAATTCACATGGCAGGCTACCGAATGTAACCTGCCCACACGGTAGAGTCTAGCAAATTCCCCATGGCGTACCCAATATGCCAAATACCAGTAACAATGATGGGTCTCATTCTCCTAACCCTGAAAGGGCCTTGAATATGGCACTTTAAAATCTCAGGGCTAGGATGAAGGAGACGTTACTGGGGCCTGCTGGAGGCAATCGACAAACGACAGGATGATCGTGATCATTGATCGTTGTGTATTTTGGGGGAGGTGTATTGCAAACACTGCGTAGAAGATGCTGGGATAGTGATTATATTTAGGGGAGCATACAGTGCCTGAAATTGAACTGGGGTTTGCCATATGCAGGAAAAATGCTTTAACTTGTGTACCATTTCTTTAGGCCTGAAGTTTAGTATTTTAAAACCTCTTCACATTATCTTATAACAAAAATATATAGATCATAAGCAAGCTTTATTTTTTTTTGGTGGGGGGGCACATATCCAGTGAGGCTTAGGGTTTGCTCTGGGTCTGTGATAGAAACCACTTTGGTGGGGGCTGAGGGGTGGGTGGGTGTAGGTGAAAAAACTCAATCTGGGTCAGCAATGTGCAAGGCAAGGGCCCTACCCACTGCACTTGCTTTAGTCTTGATCTCCTGTTGTTACAATATCTACTTTCAACAAGAAAGATTGAAAGAGTCCACAGTTAAATATTTTTGCAGTATATCTTGGATATTTGAACAATTAAAAAACATCCAACTTGAGTTCTGAGAGAAAAACATCAGAGTTATAGACCAGAGATAGAAAGCTAAGGAGTTCACTACCATGCACTGAATGGGAGGACATGTTTAAAAGAAAATCTTGAGTGGAATTCCAGAGCCTTTAGAACAATGCTCCTTCCTTTTATAATCATCTCTTTGGGTGGGGGGCACACTTGGCAGTGTTCAGGACTTACTTCTGGCTCTGCTCTTTTGGGAGTGCTCAGGGAACTATCTGGAGTATCAAGGATTTAAGCTGATTGGTGACATGCAAGACACACACCCTGCTTGCTGTATTATATCTCTCCAGACTCAAATATGTTCTTTTGTTTTGTTTTTTTGGCTAGGGCCACACTCAACTATGCTCTGAGATCCTTCCTGGGTAAGGATTGGTGGATTATAAGTGGTGTCAGGGATAGAACCCGGAACAGCTATGTGAGAGGCAAGCACCCTTTCACAATCACTATGCATACATCAATTTAACTGCATTCATTATAATAGAATTGAACATTCTTTGTTTGGTTTTGACTTTGTTGGGGTAACCGCACCCTGCTGTACTGAGGGCTTACTCCTTTTTCTGTACTCCAGAGTCACTCCCTGCAACGTTTAAAGAACCATATTTGGTGCTGGAGGTTGAGCCCAGGTTGACTTTAGGCAAGGAGAACTCCTTACCCACTGAACTATTTTGTTAATACATGAACATTTTATATTTATATGTATATTATACATAATTTTAAATATCAGAGAATATAATAAAAATTCCATTTCAGATTCATGACTTTTACAACAGTTAATATATTTGTAGATGAAGAAATAATCATACTATTTATGTAATTTTAGCTTTGAATAAATGGACTAGGACCATCAAAGTCATTCTTCTGAGTTTTCCTAATTCTTTTTGGAGGGTAAAATTGATGGTGAAGAGGGTGAATGTCCATGTTTGTGGCACTGGAAACCCAAATAATAGCCTATGAGTGCTGCTGAGTTTAATATTAAATTTAGTGAAATAATTACTAATAAAATTCAGATATAAGTTACTTAATGCAAATTAAAAATTTGGAATATGATGTAAATGAATATTCATTCAAGTCAGACATTTTTATAAGTGTAGTGAGAGATACATTATTGAAGATAGCATATTACATTTAACAAGATGATTATATATCTTTAAACCATCATAATTTCAGCTGAAGAGATAGCTTAACAGGCTATTAAGGGAAAGTTTACCTTTATTGGGGTGACTAAGAACTCTGGCGCTGATGTGTGTTCCTTATAAACTGGTCAATATATAACTTGGTGGAATGAACTTTAGACATAGTTCATAAGCTTAAGTTCTAATCTCAGTTCTACCACGGAGTCAAGTGACTTTATATCTGTCCTGGGAACATTGAGCAATCTACAAACAATAGGAATAATGACAATGTATGCTCAAGTGCTTCAAAAGAAGACATTTCCATTTAAGACATTTTCATTATTGTTAACAAAATATGATGATTCCCCCAAGATTTATTCCTAAAACGTTTCCTCTGGTGCTTAATTTTCCCAATGTTTACTTTATAGTTTGGTCCATTTCACTGAATATGTACAGGGGATGGAGACAGGCACTGGAAGAAAGTAGGCCTTGCATAATTGCAGTGCTGCATTAGCAGTTGCAAAATAGGAAACTAAACTCATACCTCTATTTCCCTTCCTTTCTAACTGATATTCAAAATCTGAAGCTGCTTTTGAGAGACATGTATTATACATCCATTTTGTATTTAGAAGCTGTCTATTGATTCATAAAAGAAAACAAAATGATGATGTTAAAAATATTATGATGTTATTAATGTTAAAAAGTTGATAACTAAAAGTGTGACTCTCTTTGGTATCTGTCTTTATAGAATCTCGTGACAGCTGTAGTTTTGTATTATTTGGGTTTTCTTTGAAAAATACTCCAGTTTCTTAAAGGTTAAAGATCTTACCAAGGAACTTATTTCTTTAAGATTTTAGTAAATATGGTGTTAGAGGCCTGAGTTATTGATATGATTTTTATTGGGATCTCCCCATTTTCTCAAGGACTCCCTCCAGCAATGTTTGGCTAATTTGGCCAGCTCTGTGCAGGGTGGATGGAGGTGTGAGAATGTGGTGCTGCTCAGACCCTTTGGTCCTGGTGATAGCCAAAAGGCCATGTTAGTGTGGTTCAAGAGCCATAAGAACTGTGTCTAGCAAAGCTTGGGGCAGTGTTGTAGCAACATTGGGTAGAATTGGATATATGCAAGATATGCGCTTTAACCCCTGTACTTATCTTTCTGGATGCCTGAGCCTGAGTTAGACAATGAACACGTCTATTTCGGAGAAAATTTCCAAGGTAAATAAAAGACTGAAATTCTACATTCTCTTCGTGCCATTTTTTCCCCCAAGTTCTTTCTCATAATTCCTTTTCTAGAATTTGGATTCGGATTCTATAGCCATAGACTTTGAAGTCTAGTAATCAATCTGGCTTAGGGGCTGTGGTAAGGATGGTGTGCAAGTGAACTTTCTACATTTGAATTCTTTGGCATTGTGCTAATAAATACTTTCTTAAAGATTTATAAACAAAATTCAATGAGCCTTCTGAGTCAGACTCTTCTCTACACTCTGCTTCATTTAATAATTCCAAGGTCCTTTTCTGGATTGCATTACTAATTTCCAAGGTAAGAGTGCATGTGTGGTATAGGCAGGAATGAGGAAAATTAAGACTTCCTAGATCCTGTGCACTGATACACTTAGATATTCTACCAGGCTTAATCTTTCTCTGCCAGCACCCTATAGAGGAGAACAGACTTCTGGCAAATAAGCTGATTTGAATCCTAGAAGCCTAAACAGTGTAATTTAAAATGGATTAAAGCAAATAAAAGTAAAAGGTCAGAATCTCAAAAATAGAAGGATTTGACATTCGTCTACCATGATTCAAATCAGGCTTGATTGGCATCTTTTTATTTTCATGAAATCAGACCATAAACCAGACATACTAAAAGAGGAATTTTTTAACCTAAAAAATCTGCACCCAATATCAGTTTCTATTAATATTGTAATTTTATGTACCCAAATGTTTTGTTATCATTTTTTAACAAAATAAAGTGAATACCAACTCTGGTGGTTTTACACCTCAAATATAATGCCTTCTGTCTCGCCTTTTCTCTTTTTTTCTTCCTTCCCTCCCACATTCTGTTATTTTTCTCTCTCAAAGAAACGGAAATGTATTTGTAAGGTCTTTTAAGTGTAGAAAGAAAAAAGTTCCCAAAGTGATTGTAAAAGGATTTTATCTCAAGGTACTCCATCAGAATTTTAAAATCTCCTTCAAATCGAATTATCTTTTATTTGATATGTTAGGGAAAAGGCAGTTACAGATTCAGTAGACAGATAATAGAATGGAGACCAATTGAAAAACTCCACTTTTTTAAAAAAGTGAAGTTTATTGAAAAGAACAAACCAGGTTTGGTTAGGTCTGGATGCAATTCCAGTAGTTAATCACTGCTTTTATTCCCAGTGAGACAAGAAGTTTTTCACAAAGCTGGGTTATTTCCAGAGTGGATGAAAAGTGCAGTAGAGAAATCATATGAATGTCTTGTAAGGATAGATTGCAAAAGTCACAGTCAGTATCAGGCAGAATGGAGATGAGACAGAAGAAAAGTGGGGAGGCAAATGTAAGATTGAAAACGTGGCATTATTTCAATTTATTTATTTGTGATAGGTTTCTGGCTCAAACCTTCTAGGGCTGGAGAGATTCTTACAAAATTTCCAACGGTTAATATTAGTGTTGATATCCATACAATTAAGTTCAAATACTCAGACAATAAAGTTCAAATAGCATATGATTTATCTGTTTTCTCTACATAGACTGACTGTGGAAGAAATTAAAGTAAGTGAGATGAATTTTGGAGTAATTTTTGTCACCTTTCTACTTTTTCCCAACTGTCGTTATAATTTGATTTCTACTCAGATCTGCCTTCGGATGTGGATTATCACGGTTCACAACTCTCTCTTCCCATATGTTTCCCATACTTAATAAAATGTTTTTCATTTTCTGAGGATTCTTACTGTTTTTGGCATATCAAATACGCCACAGATAGCTTGCCAGGCTCCGTTGTGCGGGTGGGATACTCTTGGTAGCTTGCTGCGATCTCTGAGAGGGTTAGAGGCTTTTAGGGTGGCCTCTAATAACCCTTGCAGGTGTTCCCATGGTTCAAACCATATTTGAACCCCATCAAATATGGTGCGGTAATGGTGCCTGCTCGAGCAAATCCATGAGTAACGGGATGTCAAGTGGTCAAGTGAGGATTCTTAATTTGAAGGCAATAGTTTAGTATAGCAATGCCTATTGAGTTACTTATAAACAATTTCTCCCTCTTTTGCCCATCTGAAACTGTAATTTTGAATATTAAGATATTTCAAAAATTAATTTTGAAAGAATTACTAATGTTGGGTCAGACCATCTTGTTAACATAAAATTTTAGGCAGATCTCTGCTCCCTACTGGTGAATCACTCACTCTCCTTTCTGTGCATATTTTTCTAACAGAACTTTCAAAATTGGCATTAATAATGTATAAAAGCACTTGAATCATTACTGTAGATATACAATAATAAAAATGTAATAAAAATGATAAAAATTGCCCCAATTGACTGCCAGTACTTTCTCCACCTGATAGTCTTAAAACTATGAGATGCTAAATGAAAGAAAATAGATGGTATTTATTATTTAAGTTTCATTATATTCTGTTACTATTTTCTTGGATATCTTACCTTTCCAGACACCTTTTATATGAGTTGGGATGTTTTGGTTGCACAGAATATATACATATATATTATTATATACATATCAGCAAATTAGCCAGATCTATTGACATGGAGGCCTGAAAATTACAGGCATTTATTATTAAACCAGTTGCTCAGTTTTCTATGATTCTTTGGCTGTTTCTCCTCTGTCACCTGGCTTCATTTTCACCTTGACTTTCATTATACTCAAAAAATGGCTGCCAACAGCAGCCAGAAAAACACGTCACTTGCTTCAGAGCCAACAGGAGAGCAATGATCACTTTCTATAATTATTTATTTAATAAAATGTCTTGAGTTGTACTCTGTGATGAAAACCCAGCCAGGAACATACCCAATGTGAAATGAACTGGGCTTTGGTGAAAGTTGCTTCTGATCCATTCTTAGTCTTAAATGGGCAAAATAATCTAGCTTGGAGATGTAATGCAATCACTTCATCCAAAACTCATGACTGTAGCACAATGTGGGAGGCATATTTCCAGAGGAAAATGTGAATGCATATGAGAAAAGTGGATTTTAAGTTTTAACACATTCCAAGTTCAGAATAAAATGTTATTTACCAAGTTCCTTTACCAAGTGTAGTCTTTCAATCTTTGAAAAATGTAGAAGAAAAGAGGTATAGCATTGTTTGCCAAACAGAAAAGCTGTCTGACAGTTTATTACTTATAAATAACTCTTTCTACCTTGCCCATCTAAGTGAGTCATAGATAGTTTGGCAAAGAAATTTTGTTCTATTTTGTGTAATCTAATCTTATATCTGATATATATGTGTGTGTGTGTGCTATATATTTACATATAACCAACCAGATGAAAGATTCAATGTTCTATATAAATGGAACTTCTAGCCTTCAGTCACAGAGGAATTATGAAATATTATATATAATTAAAGAGAAAAATGATATCCAGACAAAGTTATGAATTTCTTATGGTTTCAGGGAAAGTTTTCCTTGATCATCTTGAGAAGAAAGCTAGGGCATGTCTGATTAGCCAATTGATAAAAATAGAATTCTAAGAATCAACTCCACACTCAGAGAATTATCTAAGAATCCATTTCTTTACTTTCTACTCTCTTCCTAATCCTATTACTTCTAACAGCATAGATATTTAAATGTGATGCCATCATCAAAGTTCCAACTTGTGTAAGGACAAATGCCCTAGTTGTTGATAAGATGGAATTTCTGATGGTTTGCTGAATTGAGTGCCCCAGTTCCTTAAAGGCTCTCCACTTCTGACCACATTTCTTCTACAGAGAACTCACAGATCAGTGGCCACATACATTAGAGCAAGCAATCAAGAAAAGAAGACATCACCAAAGACAGAATTTTGTAATCTAATTTTAGATAACCTAATGTCATTTTCATGCATAATATTCACAGAAGTCACCAAATGCCAGAACTCCAAAGGACCCATCTTACACAAGGAAGTGACTACCATGAGGACCTTTGGGACTATCCTGGAGGCTGACTCGTCAGAGTGTCAGAGAATCTGACAGTTGAGGGTTTCATAGTCTTATTTCAAATTATAATTGAAAAATCGGCTTTAACTTGTGTAGAAAAACAGGAGAAGGTTTTAAAACTGTAAATGTTGAGTGGACAACTTCAAATTTATCATATACATTTATGTATTCAATATATGGTATTAAATGTTGGTATCAATATATGCTGGAGGTATGACTGGAGCTATAACTGGAGCTAAGATGGTGCCGAAACCGCCCAAATTTGGCTGATCATCTTGCCTTAGACTGCACATGGCTCAGCACGCCAGGCATGGAACTCTTTGTGTGATCCCTGTTGGAACTCTACACGTGATTCCTACTGGACATCTCTGCCTATTTTGCAAGATTCGGACAGAAGGCATTGGTGGGACACGGAGAGACCGCAGCAGCGGACGCAGCATTGCTGCCTGCCCCCGCCAGGCCGAGTCACAGCACTATCAGGCATGGAGCTGTGGCGGCAGTGTACACGGTGGCTCATCCACTGCAAGGTGCTGTCCGCCAACCACCGGGTGACCTGGAACTTGGCGCAGGTGTTTGACCTGGCACAGACCCTCCGTGATCGGGTCCTCCTCTGCCAGCTGCTCTACAACCTGTAGGCGCACTCTATCGACTTCAAGGAGAATAATTTGAGGCCGCAGATGTCCCAGCTGCTGCCCAGAAACTAAGGCAGGTGCGTGTTTGTCAGCGTGAAGATCGGTACAACATGCCAGTCCGCCAAAAGCTTGCATTTGGTAGACTGGGAACACCTGTAAAAACAATTAGAGGCCGCCCCAAAGGCGTCTGTCCCTCTCAGAGAGGGTGGGAAGCTACAGAGAGTATTCCGCCTGCAAGTCAGAGCCTGGCAAGCTTCCCTTGACATATTCGATATGACAAAAGCAGTAACAATAATGGGTCTCATTCCCCTGACCCTGAAAGAGCCCCCAATACACCCTGGTCTATGCTAGCATGCAACAGGGATGAATGGAGACATTACTGGCGCCTGCTCGAGCAAATCAATGAGCAATGGGACAACAAGTGATCAAGTGAAGAAGTGATCAATATGTGCTATTTCATTATTAGAGAGACATAAATTTCTTTCTGGTTTAGTTTTGTGGCTACACCCTGAGGTGCTCAGTACTTACTCCTGACTCTGCATTCAGGAATCACTCCTGGTGGGGCTCAGAGAGCCAGATGGAGTGCTGGGCATTGAACCTGGGTTGCAAGGCAAATACTCTACCCGTTTTACTATTGCTTCGACTCATAATAAGTTAAATTTCTGAGAAATCTTTCACTTTCCAGATTAGGCAACAAATATATCAATTTTGCAAATGCTGTCTAAAATGCTAATGACAATTAAATGAACTAATGTGCAAGAAAACTGGTTATCTACTGAATTCTGCAGCTCGAGTGGCTCAAAGTCAATTTGAAAGTTTGTTAATTTCACTGTCTTTATAGAATGACATGATACATAAAATAAATGAAGTGCTTTGAAGTTATTACTTCAATAAATCGAATATTAATTTAGAAGTAGATC
Organism: Sorex fumeus; assembly: GCF_029834395.1. Taxonomy (NCBI): domain Eukaryota; kingdom Metazoa; phylum Chordata; class Mammalia; order Eulipotyphla; family Soricidae; genus Sorex; species Sorex fumeus. Next base: position 41,363,638 of record NW_026606081.1, read on the forward strand.
AGTTGGCAAGATTTTTCTTTTCCATCAAAAAAAATGTATATTCAGAACAAACTCTCTTGCATTGGCAATAGCCAGAGGCATAGAGAAACAATAAAAGAAGGGGTGAGACTGATCCTTTTGGAAAGCTGCATTCCTGTCCTTGACACCACAATGTCCTCATAATTTCTTCCACTTGAAACTAAGAGACTGAATGCATTTATTTTCTTAGAATCTTTTCTGCAGAAATGTAGTACTGTGAAATGCAAATGGGAGGTTTTACCTCTGCTAATAATAGGAAATCTAGGAGATCCAGAAAAGCACCCAGCATGGGAATTTGAGGCTGCTCGGGGTTTCATTCCTGAGCTGCCATCATTTTGTATCAGATCAGTCAATTTTCCCCACTATTAAAATAAAATAGATTTTATCTTGGACCCCTGCCTCACAAGGCCATAGAGAAAATAAATAACATTAAAAATATGTTAGGTCAAGACTAATGATATTATAGTTCATTTCAACTCTCATGATAGATGAAATTTCATTGATTTTTACTTATTTTTTTCTTTGGGGACCACATCCAGTGGTGTTCAAGGATCACTTGTAGCAGGGTTTGGGGGACAATATGAGGGATCAAATACAGATCAACTGTGTGCAAGGCAAGTGTACTTCCCTTCAACTCAAAAAGGAAAAGAAGGAGAAGGAGGAGAAAGGAGGAGGAGTTTGAGGAGGAGGAGCAGGAGAAGGAGAAGAGGAATTTGGAAATAATTTCTTTAGGATCATGTATTAGATTATACCGACATTATTTAGAGTTATTTGCCTAGTACAGAACTGGAGACTTGAGAATAATTGAGACAATAATTAAAAGAAATTAAACATGTAAAATATTATAAAGACTTGATTTTGGAGAGTGAAAGTGAAGCCGAGCAAAGGGGACAGGAAAAAACAAAACTCTGTGCCAGAAATGCCCATCTCTGATTCAACATCATAAGAGAGAGGATGTTCATTCCCATGAAAGCCTAGGTGTCAACTGTGCTGTTTTTAAGGATTTACAACAAGCCCCACCCTTCTCACCGATGAGATATTACAATAAGGAACCACATAAAATGATATATCCTACCAAGATAGGACTTTAATAACTATCAGATAAATAGGAAAACTGAGGCTAAAACTTCCTCTGTGCCAAGGAAACTTCCATGAAAAAATGGGAAAAAATTAGTACAAAAACTCTCATAAAAGGTCTTCATAATTGTTGTTGAGAAGTACTTACTTTGTAGAAGCTTCCAGTAGAGTATGCAAAATATTAATTAAGAGAAAAGATGGTTTAGGATTATTTCTCCTCCAGTTTTCTATTTATGGAGAAATTCTGAGCAAGATCCCTCATTTTTGGCTCACTAGATCAGTCTCAATGACATCAATGATCAATGAATTTTCTGCTTCTGGGGCAAAGGTACATTCTGTGTGTGTGTGTGTGTGTGTGTGTGTGTGTGTGTGTGTGTGTGTATTCAGATGGTACTTGAACCATATCCCTTGTGTATTTTCATTTACTTGTAGTTCTGAAGGCTCAATACTAGAGGCAGAGACTGGTGCTGTCCAGATACTGGGGTGGTGGTGTTGATATAGAAAGCAGTGCCAGGATCCAGAAGGGATTTTTACATGCAAACCATATGCTCTGCCCACTGTGATGTCTCTTTGGCCCTAAATCCTGTGTTTCATGTTCCTTATTCTAACTCTAAGCATTTGAAGTTGTGTGGTGTGTGTGTTTTCAGTGCTCTTCAGATAAAATCCAAACTCCAGATTCCTCAAACCTTCTTAATATGTGAAACTCAAACACAATGTTCCTAGCAGTCATTTGGTACACGAGAATGGAAATATTAACTGCGAGTGTTTGGGGAACTGATTTCTTTTCAGACAATTTAGGATCCTTTAGTCATTAACAGACTTTTAATGCATTTAATACCACCATTTAGGCAACATATGCCATCTTCCACATATTGTTGAGTGGTAAGATTAAGTGGGGACAGAAACAAATAAAGTCATTGTTTCTACAGAGTCAATACTGTGGAATAGTGCGTATGATTCATAGACGTGATAAAAATTGAAATAACTGAAAGTAATTCACGGGAAGTTGGAAACAAAATCTGGAAGGGAAAGGTTAGATAGTGTTTGGTTATTTTAAAGTGGTAGTCTTGGGAAGATGTACTAAAGTGGTTATGTTAGACACCAAATAGCCTCAGAAATACTTGAAAGGACAGCCAGTAGACAGAAGAAAGAATTGAGTTCAAGGCTGAGGGGAGAAAAGTTTGACATATTGAAGGATCAGAGAGGTGATTTAGCTTAGAGAAGTGAGAAAGGAGGGAAATGAGGACAGCTGAAATCAAAGAAAGAATTTTTTCCCCAAATCAATGTAATACATATGGGAGTTCTAAAGAGAAGTGTGAAATAATTTAATTTATGAGATCACCTCTTATGCATCTATTTGTTTTCTCTTGGGTCAGCAGAATTTTTCTTTTTTCCTTTCTTCCTTTAGACACATTATTATTCAAATTTCTTCTCAGTTAACTTATTAATTATACATAATTGAAATTTTTACTATATTAGGCATTCTTGATTTATCAATATTAATTTTTCCTTTATGCTTTAAACAAAATTATGGAAAATTACCTTAGGATAATTGGACTTTACTTAATTCAGGCTCTTTGAATTTTCATATATTTGAAAACCTAGAAGTTATTATTTTACTTATTAATAACTAATACTTTTTACTTATATTTCTTTTCTCATTACTCTGCATAACTGAGTGAATTTTTCTTCCCCCAATCTGGGAATTCTTGTTGGCACCTGAAAAACTCCTTGTTTGTATTTCTTTGAAAGCAGTCTTTATCCCTTTGAGCATACCATTATATATATAACCATTATATATATCTGTATATACATATATATTTTTTTTCTATTCTAGAATTTTTACATATTTTTTCTACCCCCTGTGTTTTCAATATTCTCAGTTAGCTTTGGCTGCATAACAAAATCCAACATTTGTGAACTCAACAGTAATTTACCTCACAGTAGACTCTGTGACTTGGTAATTTGGTCTGAGTTCAATTGAGCTCTGAGTCAGACTTGACTGTTCTTGGATTGGACTTGCCAGGGAATTGTTGTAGACTATTGGGTTAGCTGTGAAACTGATTTAATGCACTCATTTAATTCTCCTCCGAGTGGACTCTTACTAGCAAATTAGTCTCAAAGTGTTTTTGAGGCTGCAAAAGCAGAAGCATAGGAACCCCCTCCTCAGATACTATCCAAAATGAGTTCACCTGCTTTGTTTGGACAAAGGAGGTCACGGGCTAGAACATATACATGGAGTGGATAAATAAACTCCATCTTTTTCTCAAGAGAAGCTGAGAATCACATCCACTGCAGATCATGGTGGCTTTATCTTCCTTCCTGTCCACTGCAGATAACGATTGCTTTATTTTTTCTGTTTATCCACTGCAGATAAGAATGACTTTATTTTTCCTGTCCACCCACTGCAGATAACGATGGATTTATTTTTCCTGTCCAGTTTTTATATTGACATTTCCTTTCACTGCCTGATTGCACTGGCCAGACCACCATGTACAATTCTGAATAAAAGCAGAGGGGAAGATATTCTTGACTTGTTCATCACTGCAGAGGGTAAGAGTTCTTTAAAACTTTTCATCATTAATATTCTGTACTATTTGGTTGATATTTTTAAAGAGACTAAGCAATCATTTTTCCATTGTTAGCTTTTAAACATTTTGCTAGCATTAGTAAAATTAGATACTGGATTTTTATCTAATGCCTTTTCTGCATATATTGTTTATCATGTGATTTTAATTTTAATGTTTTACTGACTACATATTAATGCTAGATCAAAATCAATTGCTACAATAATTCATTGATCTCTGACGATTTCTTATATTTTGCAATATATTATTATATCTATATTGTGGAAAAAGGGTGACTGGTCACTGCTTTTGTGTTTGTTTGGGTCATTATTGTTTTTTAATATAATATACCAGCAAAACTTTGAAGTCAAGGTTATATGATAGGAATTCACCTCTATATCTGGACTTTAGGATACTCAATATAAAGTCAGAATTGCTTCTTTTTTAAAATATCTGATGTAATTAACCAGTGAAATTATCTGGAAAAATTGCCAATTCCATGCAATTATAATGATTATCTTTGTACATTTGTTTGCAATTTTTTCATAATATTAAGGTTTCTGTAGAATGTTTTTATTCTTGAAATTCATTATTCATGAATTCTCTTTTTAATGATAGTCTAAAGTATTTTACCAATTTTATTTAATTTTAACTCTATTAAGAAGCTACTGTTGAGAGAATAAGAGCTATATAGTTACTAGGTTTTCTTTTTTTTTTAAGTTTTTATTTAATGGTGATGGTTCTATAAGGAAAAAAATATTGCACTACCGGACTTAAAGTTTTTAAGGTAATGTGGTAAAAATAATCTATATAATTATCTGTAGGGAAATTGGAAAACCTGAATACTATAGAATCCTAATTAGAAATTTTTAAGGGTTCACCAGACTTCACCAATCACATCCCCTAAATGGGAAGAAGAACAGAATCTTTATCAATGACGACATTAAGTTGGCTAATATGTATAGGAAAAAGTGCTCTGCATCACTTACAGGGAAACACAAATCAAAACAGTGAAATATCATCTTCCACCAGTAGACTAGCACATAGAAAAACAAAAACAACCAGTATTGGCATGGACATAGGAAAAAGAAACTCTTACTGATAGTTGAGTTGTCAACTGATTAAACCTTTGGCAAACAATATTGACACTTCTCAAAAGACTAAGAATTGAGCTTCCATATGATCCAGAAATTGCACTTCTATCTATCCAAAGGGCTCCCAAACTCTATTTAGAAAAGACATTTGAATTACTCTGTTCACTCTATGACTAGTTGCAGTAGTCAAAGTGAAGAAGCAACTCAAGTATCTAAGAACAAGTGACTGGAGGAAACAACTATTGTATGTATAGTTTGAAATGGGTATTTGATCATTGTATAATTGAAACCCAAGTACAAAAATTTGTAAGTCTACAAGTGTACCTCATGGTGTCTCACTGATAAAGGCCCTCCCGTTGATCGTCGATTTACTCGAGCGGGCCCAGTAACGTCTCCATTGGAGACTTTGTTGTTACTGTGTTTGGCATATCGAATACTCTCGGTAGCTTGCCGGGCTCTCCGAGAGGGGCGGAGGAATCGAACTCGGGTCGGCCATGTTGGCTGCTTGTAAGGCGAACGCTCTACCGCTGTGCTATCGCTCCAGCAAAAAAGAAAAAGATACAGCTTAAAAAAAGATAAAAAAGAGATCAATTTGTTTCTAAAATTAAAAAAGCCCTCCCGTTGATCGTCGATTTGCTCGAGCGGGCCCAGTAACATCTCCATTGGAGACTTTGTTGTTACTGTGTCTGGCATATCGAATACTCTCGGTAGCTTGCCGGGCTCTCCGAGAGGGGCGGAGGAATCGAACTCGGGTCGGCCATGTTGGCTGCGTGCAAGGCAAACGCCCTACCCGCTGTGCTATGTCATGCTGAGTGAAGTCAGCCAGAAGAGGGACAGATACAGAATGATCTCTCTCATATGTGGAATATCAAAAAGCATCGTAAGGGAATAATAAACGGACAAAGACAACTGAGAACTGATCTATAGAGTTAAGCTTATCATATAGGGAGATGGTGGAGTTGGGTAGGGGAGGAATGAAGAGGGGAACATGAGATGACAGGGGAGGGAGGCAGACACACTGGTGGAAGTTGTTGGAACATCGTGTGCACCAAACCACATAATTAACAATATTGTAAATCATGGTGGCTAAAATAAAATTTTAAATTAGGCTCAGGGGCTGGAGCAATAGCACATCAGTCAGGGAGTATGCCTTGCACACGGCTGACCCGGGTTCAATTCTCAGCATCCCATATGGTTCCCCTGAGCACCACCAGGAGTAATTCCTGAATGCAGAGCCAGGAGTAAGGTAAAGGTAAGGTAAAGGCCCTCCCATTGATCGTCGATTTGCTCGAGCGGGCCCAGTAACGTCTCCATTGGAGACTTTGTTGTTACCGTGTCTGGCATATCGAATACTCTCGGTAGCTTGCCGGGCTCTCCGAGAGGGGCAGAGGAATCAAACTTGGGTCGGCCATGTTGACTGCGTGCAAGGCAAATGCCCTACGGCTGTGCTATCGGCCTTTTGGGTATAACCCAAAAAGGAAAAAAAGCAAAAAAAAAAAAAAAATGAAAGGAAGGAAGGAAGGAAGGAAGGAAGGAAGGAAGGAAGAAGGGTAAATTAGGCTCAAATGAAAAGCAAAAACAACCCCACAAAAGTGTGTTTTATGAGGCTTTTTTTTTGTTTTTGGATGCATGTATGTTTTGGATATGTACCTCTCACCAGACCTGATGTGAAAATGGCGTCTGCCATTTAATAGGTTGTTTCTGTGTTTTAATGCAAATAATTTTTATGCATAGAAGTTTTTCAATTTGGAGGTTCTTCTTGAAAACTAGGGGAAGTATATCTTAAATGTTTAAACTTAGAAATTCGTATTAAATTCCTCGCCCCTCTCGGAGAGCCTGGCAAGCTACGGTGAGTATCTCGCCCACATGGCAAGCTCCCTGTGACATATTCAATATGTCAAACACAGTAACAAGTCTCACGATGGAGGCGTTACTGGGTCTGCTCGAACAAATCGATGAGCAATGGGAGGACCGTAACTGTGAAAGTTTAGCACAACCCATTTGCTGTTAATAATCCTATTAAAGGAATTAGAATCGGTTCTGGAAATTGTGCTTTTCCGCTGAGTCATATACCTGGTCCCAAAGAAAATAGTTTTTGAATCTTTTTTACTGTGACTTATAATAAGAAATACATTTTGTATTGAGAATGAGTATGATCACACATGCCTAACTGTATTTTCTATTCATTTTCTTCCCTCCAGTGAGACTCTGGCACTAATGACTCTGAATTCACTATCTTTTTCCTGGGCACAGTCAATGTGCCTTTTGAAACTTTAGTGTGAAAAAAAATTAAAAAAAAAAAAAAGAAAAAAGAAACTCTAGTGTGAGAAAAAACTATCCTTCATATATTTAGCATGTGAAATATCTTGCATTTTATTAAAATTTCATAGTTTAGATCTCAGCTTCTAAATTATGAACATTGACACAAATAGACAGAAATAATGACATTACAGCACATCTTAAATTAAACCAATAAGTCAAAATATTTTTTATACTGGAAAATTAAGTGAACATTTCAATGGCATATTATCATCTATTTATATTTTTATTTCAGTGTTCATATATTTTCAACTTTTCTGGTTCTGAAGATCTTTATTAAGAAAAATACATTTGAAAGAAAATACATATTATTTACATTAGAATTTCATTGAAAAAATACAATTTAGGAAAGTAAGGCTTCCTTAAACTGCCCATCGTCCCAACTGAAGATTTATTTTCTTTCATCCAGTACATAAAAGTATCACATAACTTTATAGCTGTATTAAAGATTATTTATAAAAGATATATTTTAATGTATAACAAGTCTTAAAATATATGATGTATTTTTCAGTTCTACTCAGTATTTGATTTTTAACATTCATATAGTTTATAAATTTGATTAAAAATATCTGACACACAAAGGATTCTGCAGGCTGACAGTATGAAAATTATCTGTAAATAAAAAAGTTGTAGCTATGGCTTTGAAATTACAGTGGGAAATAATGTAAAGTAAGTGATTCTCTCCATGCATGTATCATTTCCTACTTGCTTACTGCCCCAATATACAAACAAGTTTGTGCCAGATTATATTCTGTTCATTTCATGATGTTTCTCAAACACAGTATATAAAACCAGCAGTTATCCATATTCAAATTCCTCCTAAGCTGACAGAAATAATTCTATGGTATAATTAGAACAGGACAATGACAACACACTGGTACTCGTAAGAAATCCTTGTCAATCACACATGAATGGATTTTGCTTCCAGCTGGGTACTCTCCATAGACTTAGCAGGCAGAGTGAATTACTTATACAATATTTCTATGAGTAAAAAATTGATTTGGAAATCTTATGCTTTTACTATTATTTGCATTAGTTACTGCTTGCAAATCGTGTTATCCAAAGCAGCTATTTTTTATAACTTACAGGGGAAAAAATATCAAAACATGACAGCTATTTTCTCCTTTGATAGTGGAAGTTTTGAGCATACAAAAATGTTTATAGTTGAAGCTCTAAAAAAGTAATCTCATAGCTATTATATAAAACTAAGACACTTGGGGGCGGGGAGGTTGTATTGAAAGGTAGGCACTTCTTTGTCTGGTGCAATGCAGCACTGTAGCACTGTCCTCCCTTTGTTCATTGATTTGCTCAAGCAGGCACCAGTAACGTCTCCATCGTGAGACTTATTACTGTGTTTGGCATATCAAATACATCATGGGTAGCTTGCCAGGCTTTGCCGAGCGGGTGAAATACTCCTGATAGCTTATGGGGCTCTCTGAGAGGGGCAGAGGAATTGAACTCAAGTCGGCTGCATGGGCCACGTGGGCTGCGTGCAAGGCAAATGCCCTAACCGCTGTGCTATTGCTCCATTATCTAGTAAAGTAAAGTAAAGGCCCTCCCGTTGATCGTCGATTTGCTCGAGCGGGCCCAGTAACGTCTCCATTGGAGACTTTGTTGTTACTGTGTCTGGCATATCGAATACTCTCGGTAGCTTGCCGGGCTCTCCGAGAAGGGCGGAGGAATCGAACTCTGGTCGGCCATGTTGGCTGCGTGCGCTCCAGCCCCATTATCGAGTGCAAGAAAATAAATTTGAAAAACATCTTATTTGTATTTTTTCTGAATGGGCCTATCTTAAATATAATGTTTGAGGAAGACAAACTTCTTTTTGTGAAAGGTTTCATTCCTGAGATTCTTTTAAAAATCAACTGATATTCTTTAAAGTAAGCAAAGACTAAAGAATTATTTTCCTACATGGGAGGATGAACCATGGATCAACAGTCTCAGCCTGCTATTTTTTTTTTTATTTTATTCATACATTTCATAGATTTTTTTTTCACCTGGGATATATTTATATTAAAATTAGTTTTCAATTACTGGTCCCCAAATATGCCACATGTTTATAGAGCTTGTATGTTCAGCTAAAGGATGGCAGATGAGCAATAGCCACTGTTCTAAAAACATCTGCCATTGTCGGTTTCAGTCTCCTTTTAAAGTGCCAACAGAGAAATTAAATAAGTTTTTTTTACATCTGGTTTTATTTAAATAACAATTCAAGTATCTCCTTTAAAAGAATGTTCCAAAAATATTAATATTTATGAAACATAAATTTAAATACATTTTCTGAGAGGCAGAATATTCTTTGAATATCCCTTGTTTTGTTTATTTAGGCTCTAAAGATCAAAACCAAGCTTTGGCCTTTATCTTTGAGAGCATATTATTTTCTCATCCATGTACTTAACTAACCACTTAGGGAAAAATTAACATCAAATGCATGAAGGAATGCTTCAAACAAAAGCATTTAACTTAGAAAGCTTTATTCAAATGAAGATATGACCTGAATGTAAGTCATTGGTGCTCACTTCCTTATGGATGATATGAAAGAGGTTTCACTGAGTTTTTGATTGGAAAGGAGTTGTTTCATAGTCTTGGAAGTGAATTCCTTTAGAAGTTGTGATCTTCATAATAGCGCCATTTAAATCATCATTTTCAATGAGTGCTATTAATCCATTGGCTATCATGGATGGGCTAAAAACAAAGAAAAAAGTTGGTGTCTTAAAACAAAAGAACAAGGCATAGCTATCACTTCTTGAGTTACTTTTGAAGAATTACTATCATTAAAACATAATAGGAAATATATATATCATATTATTATCCTCTGGTCTTCATTTAATTAGCTATTAACTAAATCAAATTTAATTGATTTGATATATTTCTATGCTGAATTTTGTCCTTGGAAAGAAGTTTTTATAATTTTACTTTTATTATCTTCACTGATTAAATAATTCTTTTTTTATTATTATTTTACCAGCAAGTTTTAAACATCAGATAGAAATGTCATTAGAGTATAAATATGAGGAATTTTGGCTACTATTCTTAGCTACTACTATTAGCTGGTTCAAAGATATTACAATTGAAATCAATACTGAAAACGTGTCTGGGCAGGAATCTTTGAAAATGGAGAGTCCCCTTCTTTTTCTCAAGGATTACAGGGTAGAAAGTGTGCCTTGGGATATTAGCTGTGGGTGGAGTTTATTGATTAGTTTGCTTCTTACCAACCTATACCTCACCCTTCCTCACCATTCCCTGCTTTCTGTCTGCATAACAACTGCTTCTTTTCACCAGGCAGACAAGATGATCTTTTTAAAACACAAATTTGTCATTTTCTCAGATTTCTGACTTCTAAATAAACCTGTTTTCTACAAATCGATTTTTGTCTCTTGAATTTGTCTTTTGTCTTCAAGCATTGAATATAGGTTGGTTAACAAAGAACTGAAAGTCTGCTACTGTATCTATTGCTGTCCTAACTTAAAAGAACCAACTTATCCATGAAATTTCAAAAATCCTTCAAGTTTGAAAAATTTCAAACTTAGGAAAAATTTAGGAAATTTAGGAAAATTTCACATAGGAAAAATTGAGGTACCTGGGGGGAGGATTAAACATGATTATGACTGTTGGTGGAAGCATAATTTAATCCCAGATGGTCTAATTTCCCTGACATGGTGACTAAGAGTGCACTATAAAATCCCAATTATTCTGAGACATCATTAACCAAGTCTGTGTTAATCAATTTTTTCTTATAAAGTGGCTGTTAAGAAGACATACGTGTTTCAAAGGGGTTGATGTTAATATTGCTAAGAATGTAAGCAGGTAAGGAATTAATTACTTCTTCCAAGTGTAAATAAAGATAACTTAAGATATCTGATTATATCTTCACATATTAACAATACATTGTCTAAGTCTTATTGCACAACTCATATTGTATACAGGTATTATATTCAGAAACCCCAAAGAGACATTTTCCTGCAGAAAGTTCACCAAACAAACATTTCTAATTTGTATTAATTTCTTGCATTAATTTCTCCCATTTAGAACCCTTGTTTGCATGGCTTATGCCTAGATAGTATTTTGCTCCATGATATTAAAGAAGCAAAGTGTTACTTACTCCAAAATTCCATAGAATTTCATCATGTCTTTAATATGACCTGCATATTCTATGTATTGTCCCATGTTCTCTTCTTTTTCAATGGACTGGAGAATGGGAGTGTTCACAAAACCTGGGCAAATAGCATTTACTCTCACGCCACTGCTCATCAGATTAGCAGCCAGCTGTTAATGAGAAGCAGAAAGAAGTTTGCTTGCAGTTCTCAGTCATTTTATAAAATGTAGAATACAGAACAAGCTGAACCCTAAAACTGAAAGACTCTAATGTGAAAAATACTGGTCAGATACCCTTCGAGCTCCATGTGATCACAATGGCAGGTGACAAAAAGTAAAACAATTATACCTAAGGTGCTGAACTACATTCATTTTTTATCTTTATTACAGGCTATTTTTTTTCTTTTTGGGCCACACCCGGTGATGCTCAGGGATTACTCCTGGCTCACGCACTCAGGAATTACTCTTGGTGGTGCTCGGGGGACCATATGGGATGCTGGGAACTGAATCCAGATTAGCTGAGTGGAAGGTAAACACCCTACTGGATATGGTATTACTCCAGCCCCAGGCTATTTTGTTTTATTTAATAAAATTGTGATAATTATTTCAAATATGTCCTTACTATTCTGGTTGATGGGAGAGATTAAAAAAAAAGATGCAGCACATGCCTAGCATGCATTATGCTCCAGGTTTGATAATTGGCACTTCCTAACCTGAGCACCACAGGGTGTGAATAAATATCATGACCACTTGGCATCACTGGGACCAACCTTTAGGCCTACTGTTCAGAACACTGAACCACCAGCCTGCACAGCTGGAGTAAATATTGCTGGGAGCGATTCCTGTATCCCTTGGTCACTGCTTGGGAGTTTTCAAAGGAAAAGAAAATGTCCCAATTACCGAGGCCACAAACCTAAGCTGCTCTTCTGTGTTAAAGTAGCAAACTGAAGAAGTGGAGGCAGAGGATACTATGCTTTCTCAAGACTTTGGGGCTGAATGACAAATACTTGCTCAAAAATAGTGAAAGTTTTAGGACTGATCAATTCTAACCTCTGTTGCCTCAAAGATAATTTAACTGCTTCAGACTAACAACATCCTTTGGTTTCAATCTCAGCCCGTGCATTTGAACTATCTATAAGAACAAACTGGAGTTGCCATTGATTATTTGTAAAAACGTGTTTGCTTGCTTGCAAAAATCTATGTGGAAACGCAGAAATTCTACTCATGGAGTTTTGGGACCACGTGTGAATTTCAAGAGCAGTGAGAATTGTGTGTTGTACAACTAGAAGTTTCACAAGATAAACAAAAGAAAAAAAGTTTGACTTAATGGCTCTAGCCGTTGTTTCATAGACAAGTATCTATTTCATTCTATTTAAGCTCTGTTTTCCCTAAATTTTGCATTTTGTTGGTGATTTTACTGTTTATTACTTTACATTGGGACTTGGGGACAGGCTGGTTACCCCCCTCTACTGTTGGTGGGACTGGGAATTGAATCCAATACTCTGCATGCGGAGCAGATGCTCGGCACTTTAAGCTTTCCCTCCAGGCCAATTTTGTCTTAAGATTGTTTCCTGAGAATAATTATGAAATGTTGTTTGATGCTCCCAGGAGGGCTGTGATGTGTGTTACACAGAATATACCTGTTGGACAAACTTCATTCAGAGATGAGTTACGAGCCACTAGCCATGTTAGCTATAATATGACACAGTTCACATTGCATAAGATATCTTTACACAGAAACACACACACACACACACACACACACACACACACACACAGAAAAACTGCTTGTACACTGAGTGGTTTATCTACTATTGTGGCCAGAAGCTTACAGAAACGTAACCTGTATCTCCCTTACCTGCAATAGTTCATAACGTACTGATTCAGGATTTAAAGAGAGTATACAGAGCACCACTAATAGAAGTGTACATTTTCAGTCTAGTCATTTTAAACACCACCTTCCTGTATTTCAGGTTTATTTTGCTTTGTAGTGATTTTATATGATCACTGAAAGTTAAATTAAAAGATAAAGTATTTGCAAATTAAATACAAAATCCAAGTCCAGAGTGAGAGAGCAGTTTTATCTTTTTTTTTGATTGAACATTGCACATGTACACATCTGTTCTCCAATCCCTATGGCTGCTTCTTCTGTTCACATTTTCCTCTTTATCTGTCTGGCCCTGCACTTTGTCTCACCTAGAATAACTTCTGCCTGGTTAGGAGTTCTTTCCAACAGTCCTTCGCTCTTCTACACCTGTCCTCTTTAATATAGTCTCAAAATAGCTGCCAGATGGTCTTAGAAATTGAAATTTAATCTTGTCACTCTGGTGTGTGAATGAACCATTGATGGCTGCTTTGAGAATAAAATCTAAGCTTATTACCTCGGCCCATAAGCTGCCTCTGGTCTGATCCTCCGGCCAAACCTCATCTTACTTTGCCCTTACTCAAGAGATAACGTCCAGGCTGCCTTTCCACTGACCCTAACGCATCTAAAAAAGCAGTATTCTCCCTTCAAGCTATCAATGCATGCGATCAGTTAGATATAAAATATTTTCCTAAGATCTTAGGCCTCCCTGGACCTAAGCAAGTAAAAACCCCGTAGCAAGTAAAAACTGCCCATTGCTCCTGCCAGTGCCTTGCTCTCACTCAATTTATTCATTTCCTGTATGACAAGTAATGCCTGAACCACACTTTATTTTCTATTCAAGTTCTGTAAGTTAAATCTTGGAGTCAATTTTAAGAATAAAGCAAACTTTCTCAATATTGATCCTTAGGTTTTGACATGTGTGTGTGTGTGTGTGTGTGTATGTATGTATGTATGTATGTTTTTTTTATGGTGCTGGAAGCCAGGGCATTACACATGCAAGGCAGGTGCTCTAGTCTTCTTTCTCAACAACACATCTGCATTTAGAATACTCCATGTTAAAATTATCTGTTCTTACTCCTCCTTGATACGATCTTAAAGTGATTTTTATAAAAAACACAGATGCAAATCATTTTCTCATCTTTTATCCAGATGTACTGAACTCTGAATTTATTCCCTCCTGTGTCAGAGAATGCGTGTTTCCTGGATGTGCAGAGAAAGAAAGAGATATCGTGGTTATCTCCTTACCGCAGCGGAGCGTGTGAATCCAACGACACCATGCTTCGAGGCACAGTAAACAGGCTGCTGAGCAACAGGCATGAGCCCTGAAGCAAACAAATAAAGAATATCAGTAATGCCATTAACAGCCAAAGCAGACGAAAGCCCCTCCTTGCTTTATAAATGATTGAGTTCACATTGATCGATGTGTTCACCACCAGAGAGCTTTGTAAAACTCAGAGTCCAGCAGAGCTCATTACTCCCTGGACCTCTATCATTCTGTCCGGCATTTATGGAGTTAAAGAAATCTGGGGAACCAATACTCCTATGCTGTGGCCCCTTGCCTCAACATACTGCAAGCCATATTCTCTCTCCTAAACTGCCACCTTTGTCTGAGCACAGTCCCTAGCTCCAGCAAATGACTGGCAACAGGTGGGCTGACACGCAATCTTCTTTCCAGACTTTGCTTCCCAAATCCCAAATTGACGATATTAGGGTTCTGCAATGCAGCAAATAAGCCAGAGCGTGTGAACTTCGCACTGTATGACCTTGCACGGCCACCGTAATTTCTGTGGTGGAACAGGATGAGGACGGGGAAGGAGATGGCTCAAAGGGCTGAAGGATGAAAAAATGAAGGATTGTGGATTTGATTCCTGACACCTGAGCATCACTGGATTTGTCCTTTCTTCAAAAAGGACTTAACAACAAAAAAAGGAGGCACCTATGTCTCATATTCAAAGACATAATTTTCACCCCCTACTACTCAGATTGGTTCCTCCCCAAATAATTGTCCTCTGGAAAGTTCCTGATGGTCTGGTTTTGGCTTTTTGTAGGATGAATAATAAGCCTGGTTTTGTGTGCCAGGATGTTGTGAAATTCAAGGGTCCCTTTTCCTAGAAGAATTGCACTTGTCCACCTAGAACATAATCGGTTGTTTGTTTCTTTGTTTCTGATTGGAGTGAGAAACACTGTGTCCCCAAACAGACTGGCAATACTCATTGGAGACTGCCTGAAGTTTTCCTCAAAGTGGGCCTAAAATGCCTCCTGGTCTCAAGAGAGGTGAAGAGTTTTGGGGTGTCCACGGCCTGGATCATCTCTTCACAAAGTGGCCATTGGGTCAAGTGGCCAGGCTGAAGAAAACAACCCTGAGGAAGAGTGCTGGGCAGAGAGGCTGTCTGCTTCCCAGCCCCAGGGAAAGATCCTTTATTGACTGGATCCATTGACTTTCTTTCCTTTCCTTGTGATTGGAAAACTATGGGAGACAATTTGTCCCTCCCAAAGAGCTCCCCCACTCCCCTTCAGATGCATTCTCAACAGCTGGAGGCAACCAAGGTAAAATATTTTCCCATAACACTGCATGTACCTTATACTTGTGAAGTCAGGTTAAAAGGGGACAGAGCATGGCTCCCCATTTTATACACCCCTCCCATGGGAATCAGAGGGAGAGAATTGAGGTTCAGTGCAAATCATGAACCATAATCCCTTCATTATCTTTCTGGCCTGTATTGTTCTATGTCAAGATGAACTTAATATTTTTCCCAAACACAGGCCCCTCCCATCCCACACACATTCTAAAGGTTTAGTATGTATGTATTGTTTGAGGACCACACCCAGTGATGCTCAGAGGTTACTTCTGGTGGTGCTCAGGGAATAACCCTGGAGGTGCTAGGGGGACCATATGGGATACTGGGGATTGAACCTGGGTCAGTTACATGCAAGGCAAGTGCCCTCCCGACTGTGCTTCAGCCCCACATCTTAAAGTTTTAAAAGATCTTGAGGATTGCAGTCCGGGGAAGGGCTTGTTCAATGATCCTAATGGGTACCTGCAGAACTGCCCGAGGTTTATGCTGAGGCCAGGGGTGCTCAGAGAGTTCCCTACCTGCTCCCTAGCTGACGAGCTGAGAGCCACCAACCTCCTCTGTGATGAGACATCCCTAAGGAACCAGGGGCCATTGCTAGTGCCAGCCAAGGGAGCCACAGAATCTTCCTGGGGTTCCCCAAGACTGACAGTTACCAAGGGACAATGGACATGCCCCCTTTGGGAAAGTCTTCCCTCCCTTTGCTGCCTAATTTCAAGCAAGCAGCCTGCCCACCCCTTGGTAATGTCCTCTAAGATAGGCACCTGCTCTATTCACTGTGGATGATCAGGATGTGGGCATTCAGAGCTTTTGACCACCACGGCCTTGTATTGTTGGCAGCAAAGTACCCGTTCTAATCTGGAGGAAGCCAGTAAGGTGTAGTTTATTGTGTGGGAGCTGCTTATCTTTGCTGCTTACCAGTCTGCCTGGCAGTGTGGGTGGGGACAAGAGGGGATACGCAAAATCTTTTCAAAGGTTTCTTAACCTCTGAGAAGTGCAATGCAGCCCTGCAAAAGGTTAGGGTGGGGGCAGCCTTCTGTCCAGGTCGGCAGCCACTGAAGTGCAGCAAAACTGTTCTAGACAGGATTTCTCTGCACTGGCACCCAGAGGGCAGGGATGAAGGCAGAGGTCAACATTGCCAAGGTGATGTGTTAGTGGGAGCACTGAAGAAGATAAAGTGTTGAACAAGGGGTATGAAGAAAAAGTCAAATAAAAAGCCTTCCTCATTCTTAGAAGGGATATGGAGCTTCAGTGGCAATATCCTGACCTGGGCCTCTCTTCCCCTCTACCCCTCACCCCTCCACCCCCTGCAAGTCCTAAACAAGCCTGATGGATGAATTTTCCTTTGATGAGTCACAGGAGACCAGATATTTGACAGAAACCTCAAGCGTTCGAAAGGCCTCTAACACTGCCTCAGCCCACTTGGCAGAAGTCGCCTGGAAAGTTTTCTTTATTATGAAAGTTCAGAGGCAACAAAGGTTAAAACAGCTGCCTTGGCCGTGAACTCACGGAAAGCAAGAAAGTGGGTAAAGGCGGGCGCCAAGGGCCCAGATTGAAAAAACCATGCGTTGACTGCAGGAAATCTGGCACTGGACCAAGGATCATCCCAAAGGGGAAGGAGGAGGATAGTTCCTGGAGTGGGCTCAGACGCCAGCTCTCGGGAATGAGGAAGCCCAGACACACCCCAGCAGCTCCCCGCACCATGGCACCATTGGTCGCTTTAATTCCACAGGTGCCTCTGGACATTTGAAAGCGGGTGGTCTGAACCCGCTCTAAAATGAACCCATTCCGGAGCACCTTCTTTAGGATGTCAAATGGCTTCAACTGGCAAAGAACCAGCTCTTAAACCTGGACTAATCTTAAAGGCCTCTGGCCTGTGAAATGGTTGAGACTGCTGGAAAATGTAGTTTTCTTTTTTAATTTGCTCAAACACTTCCTTTCCTGGGAAGAGACTCACTAACTCGAACGCACAAGTGGATTGTCATGTAGGGTGCTGTGATCTCAAAGTCTCTCTTTACTTTGGGGGGGGGGCTGGGTCATACCCAGAAGTACTTAGGCTAGAGTACTCCTGGTTCTGTGATCAGAGATTATTTCTGACAGTGCTGAGGGCCCCTATTATCGGAGATCATGGCAGTGCTACCAAAACTGTATAAAGAATAATTTTGAAATCATTTACCATCTAATCTTCTGTGTTTAACCTTCAGAGAAATTTTTGGAAAATTACTACAGATCAACATTTCAAAATAAGCACAGAAATTACTTGTAATTTTTAAAAACAATCAGAAGCAAAATTTAGTATAATTAGTGACAAAAATTATGTTAACTTATTACAAAAAAATATCTCTAAATTCCAGTTTATCAATTTAATGTTTTTTAGCCACTTAGGAACCTTTATATTAGAAACATTTTATGTATTGTTCAAGGAGAAAGTAGTCTAGAAGCTATTCCTCTCTTTCTCCTAATTATCAATTCTTTAATCACCAGAGACATCTGTACCTAGAGCCATTTCTCCATTTCAATTTTGAATTTCTCCTTTTAGTTTCTTGAATGAACAAAATGCTTATGTTTTATAGTCAAATTTGTGATTTCAGACACAGCGATCTCTGGATAATGTTATTACTATTGAATGTCACGCTAATAATAGTAACTTATTGGGGTGAGGCCTGGACCTCTCCACCCAACTAACTAGTCCCAGAGCTCCACTGATGTGCTGAGTGTGAGGTGTCAAAGTTCAGCAATAAATGCAGACCAGAGCCACTCCCTGGGTGTCCGCCCACCAATTTATAAAGTATGTTTGTTCAAGAGCACTTTAACCTCTCAAGGATGTTCCACCACACATACCATGTTCATCCAATGGTTTCAATGTACTGTACTATGTACTATGTACTGAGTACTGCGGTTCTCTCTCTCTCTCTCTCTCTCTCTCTCTCTCTCTCTCTCTGTGTGCGTGTGTGTGTGTGTGTGTGTGTGTGTGTGTGTGTGTGTGTGTTTGGTTTTAAAGTAAAGGAGTTGCAAACCACAATATCCAAAAGGGGAGAAAGAGAAAGAGAGAGAGACAGGGACACACAGAAAGACATAGAGAGAGAGAGACAGAGAGAGAAAGGTTCTTGCCATCAAGGCAGGTTGGGAAGTGAAGGGTGATGGGAGGGAACTGGACACACTTGTGCTGGGAAATGTACATGGGTCGAGGGATGGGTGCTGGAACACTGTAGAACTGAAACCCAATCATGAACAGCATTGTAAGGGTCTATCTCATAGGGATTCAATAAAAAAAATTAAAAAGCACTAATATTAAAAAAAAAAGAAATAAAGCCAAATGTGTAAGTTAAGTAAGTCTGTCCAGGTCTTTCAGCAAAAATTTATGATTCTACCCTGGTGCCCAGGTGTAGTTGAAGTTCAAATAGAAAGGCAGGAACAGATGTGTCCAGGTGTGGCTGCTTCTCCTTCTGATAAATGAGCAGTTGATTTTGCCACTGCTTCCATGTTTACACGGCAAAGGGAGCAGTTGTGGAAGGGTGTTTCTGACTAGCAGGAAATGTAGTGTGAACCTTAATGAGAGATAAGCTCCTTGACACAGCCACAGAACACACAAGTTTATAAATGTTGTCAGAGACAAATTTGGAAGGGATTTTGGACACCAAATAGGTGGAGGTACTGAACTTCTGAACCCGAGCTAGTTCAAAGTGTCACAGGAGGGAAATCCATCAAACTGTTCGGTTGTTTCTCGAAGAAGCGAGCACAAAACACATGCTTGGCTTTAACGGGAGAACTGGAAATACAACCAGAAAGAGAAGGAACGTGCCAGCCTTAGCGAGGTGCCCAAGGGGGTATGAACCTTGGGACCTTCAAATGACACTCACTGCTGAGACATGCGGACTCTCTTACTGCTTTTACTTTCTGATATTAGATCCAAGCCAGCATTGATTAATTTAGGACATTCAGCAGAAACCAAGTACATCTCTCTTTTTCTCGTTCTCTCTTTTATTATTACTATTGTTTTTGTTTGGGGTCCATACCCAGCTGTACTCAGGGTATACTCCTGGCTTTGTGCTCAGGGCTTAATCCTGGCGGGACTCAGGGAATCTTACGAGATGTCAGGTGTCAGGGATTTAACCAGGGTCAGTCAGTTTGAAGCAAGCACACTCACTGCCCACTGTACTATCTCTCCAGCTCCACCCTTTGAATTTTTTAAAGAGCTTTATTGAGATAAAGATATCAAGATAAAGATAACAACTGACAGTTGTTTCAGGAAGTTCTAATGTTTCAGGTACTTGAAATGGGTTAGTGGTCCACTAAGCTTTTATTTTATTTTTTTTTTAGGATATTGCTGCAAAAGCCTCATTTATTATTTTAAAAAAATTTATAGTCTTCTGCCCAACTTGGTGACTATAAATGTACAAATTTATTATTTCTTAGTTTGCTGCCTCTTTGAAGAAGGAGGCTAAACAAAGGGAGTAAACTCTTTTCTCTCAGTTTTTTTTTTCTTTTTCCTTTTTGACAATAAGTAGGAGTGGAGGTTTTTCAGCCAATATTTTCTAACGGAGCTCTAGATTCATTTATCCTTTTGTAGAACTAGTAGAGGAAGATCGCTTTTACGGCTAGCTACAGTATTGGTTGACCTTCTGTTACTTCCCTCGGAGCCTTAACAGCCAGACTATTGTTTCTGAGTGCTTTAAATAAAAACGAGGCAGGTTGGTAGGAGCCATTCATGGATTTGTGCCGGCTTTACAAGTGACAGGAATCTGCCTAACAGCCTTTCCTTGAGATTTTATGTGCATTTTGCCCCTTTAAGTCTCCGAACAACCAAACTCGGAAACTCTCTCAGGCTGAGGAGGATGAGCTGCAAAGGAGGAGGAGTCAAGTGAAGCAAGAAAACAAACAACCTAAGTTTTAGCTCATGAAAATTAAAGAGGAAAGCGTTTTAAGAAGTCTTGCGAGTGTGTGTGTGTGTGTGTGTGTGTGTGTGTGTGTGTGTGTGTGTGTGTGTGTGTATGCTCACTTGCGCTTGCGCGGCGTGCCTCTGTATGTGGAGGGGGTGTGGGGGGGGGGGGGCGAAGCAATAGTGCAGAGGGTCATATTACCTTAAAAGTGGCCCACCTGGGTTCAGTTCCTTTCAGAGTCAGGATTAGCACCACCAGGTGTGGCCTCCAGACCAAATAAAGAAGTCTGTGGTGATCACTGCTATCAAGTGCAGCATCAAATGAGAAAATGAACACGTCTTAATAGCCTTCATCTAAAAATAGTACCTGGCGTGGCCTCACTTCTCCCGCTAGGTCCATGCCCAGTCTGTTTCTGGGCCACAAAATGTACGCAAGGGAATTACTACATTTGTTGTGTCTCTCCTCTTGTTTGCTCCATGGCTCACACACGTTTTCACTGGACCATTCCGGTTAAGATTGTCCGGAAACTGCTAATGACCAACCTCTTGTGAAAGGGAAATCTTTGCATCTTGCTTGCTTCCTTCCTTCCATTCTCTCCTTGAAGCCCTCCCCTCCATCCACTAGTGTCCTGCCTCACCCTCACTGGCAACTTCCCCTCCAGGGCTAGACCCAGATGGATGCCAGAGAACTCCGGAGCTGTTCTGGCCTTTGTGCTTTTTTATGCACACGCTTTTCTTCAGTGATCTTACCCATTTCTGTAAATTAAGCATTTTGTTTTCTCTCTCCCGTCCCAGCCTTCCTTCCCTCCCTCTTACTAGACCTGTGGGATATTAGTTATCATATTGTCTATTAGTTTGCTTTTTTAGAATATACTGTGAACTCATGTAAAACAGAAATGAACTCATCTTAGAAATAACAGTTTGGTACTAATTAAATGGCAAACATAAGAAAAATAAGTTTTTTTTAAAGTCAGTGAAAATGTATAAAACCAATCAGAGGATTACTATTTAATCTGAGTGCCACACATTAGTACAAATGGCATGTTCAACAAATTTGTTGAAAGGAATTAAACTTTGGGTACTAGTCTAGCTGAGTTTATGCCTGGATTCACCACAATGAGCAACTTTGTCGCTGGAGAGGTAACTATTATGTGACAGTGTTTTTCTTCTGTGAGGAGGGAGGGGATTAATAGTATTGTTTTGAAAGCGCTAATTTATCAAGATTCCTTAAACAGTATCTGGCACAAAATAAACACTACAATGTACTGTTATTTTTCACATGAGAATAAACCATTCCCTTAAGATGAAACATCTCAAAGCTTGTTCTCTTAACTTACTTGCCTGTTTATCCACACTATACCTAAAACATATCTTTTGCACTTAATTGCCAAAAACTCGCTAAAGTTTCCCAACTTGGTTTGGTTCATGGAGCTTGGAAAATTGTAGAGTGTTCTTAGTATTAGTTTAAGAGAACAGGTGGGGTTGGGGAGAAAACTCAAAGGACTGGAGCACATGCTTGGGCATGTGTGAGATCTGGATTTGATTCCTGGCACCACATGGTTCCCTGAACATTATACCACAAGTTGTCCTCAGGCACTTCCAGGAATGACCCAAGTTCTTTCCCCAATACAAAGAAAGATTTTTAGAAGTGCTTTCATATAAATTTAGTACATTCAAATACCAAGTATAATAAACACACTTTTGAATAATATATTCTATTGAAATGTGTAAAGATATCAAGTATTTAGAAAATACTTCAAATTACATCTGCAGTTATAAAGAAAACTCTTAGAAAAATAAAATAAAATTTCATTTTCCTCATTAAATTTTCTTGTCTTTAATAGTCTTTGAAGCATATTTCTAAGGTGTGACTTTCTGCATCTCATAGAAATAAAAAATTTAAAAAAAAATGTGCAAAAGTCTGAAATCTGCCTGTTAGATCATTTGTATCAGATACTTACTGTTTAAATAAATTGAAACTTGGTAAAACAGGTTGTACAAAAGTATTAAGTATGTTTAATTTAGGAAGAAACTTAGAGAATCTAAGGAATGGTAATCCCTGATTAATAAATGAGTTTAGCAGTTGATTCAAAGAGCAGGAATCTGAATTCTCTGTGGTCTTATTAGTTAAAAAAAAAGATAAATTACGTATCCATATTTCCATCTTTAACTACTACTTCTGTAATCAGAGGAAAAAGGGAGAACTAGTGAAAATCTATTATCTTATATTGGAGTGTGTAGCTGACCAAAAAGTGGTGGACATCCTCTCATGGAATATTCCATATGATAAAACACCATATCTGATGCAGATTTCCTCCCTTTAGTCTCATATTTGCCATTAACAAGTCATGTTTTAGGACATGTAAAGTAGTTAAGCTTTTACATCTTCGATAATAAAAGATACTCAAAAAAATCTAAAACCAATGGCATATACCCAATGACTTATTACTTTTCAGAAAGTTGATAATAATAGTCTAACTTTTCACCAAAGTTCAGCACTGACTATACTGTAATGAGAGAAATTGGGGATGGGCTTCTCTACCCATTCAAAGAATAGCCAATGGAAATTTGAGGCTGACTTCCTAGAGTATGGTTCAAAGATTCGCATCAGAATTTCAGGAGCTACCCAGACCTATGGAATTTGCCTCTGAATAACCTCTTGGTAATGTCTAGACATGTTAAATTCTAGAAGACTATTCAGTTATAAAATTATATCGGTTGTTTGACATTAGTTATCCTAACTGTAAATCGAATATAACTATACTGACCTCTGTTGCAGAAAGTTACGAGCATTAACTGTGGTATTAGCTAACAGCTGATCACAATGCTTGTAATTTGACAGTTGCTAAATGTGTATCAGGTCCTAGTTCTCCACAGCATGAACAGGAGGGACCACTCCCAGGAATGGGACTCCTCCGTTTGGTAAACTGATTCATTGTATTGGATATCTGGTCTGCGTCAGTGGCCATTACTCATTAACTTCTCTGTCCAAACTAGGGTGTCAACTTAACATGTCAACATGTTCTACCATGACAGCGAAAGACTCTCCTGCATCAAGCTAGCTCCACAGAGATCATGATGATAAAGGCTGTGTGAGGTGACTTGCTATGACACCGCCTTTGCTGGCCAGTCCAGTCAGAGATGAACAGAAACAATTGGTAAAGAAGGTAAGGTAAAGGTAAAGAAGGAACTTTCAGAAAATACAGAGGAAGTAAACAATAGAAATAGTTCTCCTACATTAATTCGTCAATTATATATCAAAAAAGGCTGGCGGTGGGGGAAGAACTTTGACCCCAGTTAAATTCTCAGTGACGTTTTTCAGTCATTGGACTGCTACACCAACACAGTGAGTCAAGGCTATAAAACTGGAGATGATGTTTTGGAGGAAATCATGAAGGCTGCTGGTGTCCCTGTTTATTTTCCAGTATTATAAGATTCTGAACTTTGATACACCTAACCTCACTCTGGGAAGAACAGCTGATCTGGGAGGGTGGAAAACACAGGAGATGATTTATTTTAATCTCTTGGTGGAAATGAGAGGAGGCTCTGTTAGGGGCTAAACCTTGGGTTTTGGTCAGTGACAAGAAGAAAACTAAATTCTCTCAGGGGCATCCGGAAGGGAAAGTGTCTTCCTCTATAATGGCAAAGGTTGCTAATTTAGTAAAAAGGACAAAGGCAACTGATCACTATAGAGTTATTTTGCCCGAAGAGAGGGATAGAGTGAGAAGCAAAATGCTTAGCAACATGTGTTTCACTAAGAGGGCCAGCAGAGTCATTTAAAACAAAAATGATTTTATTCTTGGGTTTATATTCATTTCTTGTTTTGAGCTTCATGATTAGGAAAGGAACAAGGCACAGTCCCAAACACTGACTCTAAGATAAAAAAAGACCAAATCAGGGAGATGTGACCTGACACGGGAAATCTCAGCCTGGAAAGCAAAGCAGCCATCTCACTGTAATCCTAAAATTGCTTTTCTCGATAGCATGTTTTGACTTGTGACTCTGGTAAGCACCCCAAAAGTCCTGGGGATTTTCGTCCTTGTTTTAAAAGCGGCAAAAGCTGATTTAATCAAATTTAATAAGGTTAAAATGATGTTCAGGCAGCCCAGAAATTCTAGCATCTTACACTGGCTTAACCAAGCTCTAGAAGTTTAGATTCTTGTTTTTCACAGTAAAACAGGCGTACAGAGTAAGGGCCACAAACTCTTCAATAAATTAATGGCTGGTGAACACCAGTTCAATTGTTCATTTGCTATAAGAATTAGTGCTACATGGCTAAACATTCTGCCTCGATTTTCTTATCTGTAAAATGGAGATTACAGAACCTAAAACAAAGGGCTATTGGGAGAACTAAATGAGATCATGCAAACATAATCCTTCAAATAGTATTGTGTAAATAGGGATAAGCAGTGATGACACAGCAACATCTATTTTTGGAGAGGAGCCAGTATTATATTGCAGTTCTCTACTCATGCTCCTTGCGGCAAGTTAGGGCCTTTTTTAAGGATACAGAATCTCTGGGGATGTGAAAGCACCCTGGCCTAAGGTTCTGCAATCTTTTTTGAGAATGAGTCAGTTTAGTGCTTCCAGTGACAAAAGCCAAGGTGTCCCAGTTCTTGGGTCATTAGTACTACGTCCTTCCTTTTCCTTTAAAAAACTTCTTTTTTTTTTCCTTTTTACTAAGATACCATGCTTTATAAAATTCATAGTTTCAGGCAAATAATGTTCTAATCCCAATTCCACACCAAATTTCCTTTCTTTCTACAATGTCCTCCCAGGTTCCCTCCTAACCCCCAGCCTGCATCTTTTGGCAGGCATATAAGAAATGTATTTTCTATTACTTGCTCCAACAAAACTGAAAGACATATTAAACTGAATTATCAGAAAATAAATTAACAAAAGTCAATTAGTGATGACATTGCTATATAACTTTAACCTATGTAAATAAATTCAAATCATTTAATACAATATAGTATATTACCTATCCTCATTTGTATAACTAAGCTTTCAACTCTGGCATCTAAAAGTTGCATTTAGCACTGTAACACTGTCCTCCTGTTGTTCATGGATTTGCTCGATTTGCTTGAGCGGGCCCAGTAACATCTCCATTGTGAGACTTATTGTTACTGTGTTTGGCATATCAGATACATTACAGGTAGCTTGCCAGGCCTTGCTGTGTGGGCAAAATACTCTTGGAAGCTTGCCAGGTTCTCCGAGAGGAGTGGAGGAATTGAACTTGGGTTGGTCACGTGCAAGGCAAATGCCCTACCCAGTGTGCTATCGCTCTAGCCCCAAAGTTGATTTAATTACATTTAATTGTCCTTGGATCTTATTCTGGTAATTATTATGTCCACCTGTCGTTAATAAAACTGCTTTTAAATTTTTGTGCTAACACATTTTAGAGTTTCCATGAAAGAGACAAATCTTATAAATGTAAAATTTAGTAAGAATGAAGAGAACTAAAAACATTTTTTTTTTGCTTTTTTTGGGTCACACCCGGCGATGCACAGGGGTCCTGGCTCATGCACTCAGTAATCACTCCTGGCGGTGCTCAGGGGACCATATGGGATGCTGGGGATCGAACCCAGGTTGGCTGTATGCAAGGCAAATGTCCTACCCACTGTGCTATGGCTCCAGCTCCCTAAAAAACATTTTAATGGTAAAATATGAAGAGGCCTATAAAATAGAGTGTTTTATCTTAAGAAAGGGAATATATGTTTTTTAACAGAAAATATTATATTGTAGGTAAATCTTAAGTGTCCACACAAATAAGTGGAAAACTCAATTAAAGTCTCTGGATTTTCACAGTACTCTAATAATTCTTTTAAAAAAATCTCTGGATGTAAAAATTTCTCAGCCATAGCATAATCAATGTGAGACAAAAATTCATTATTGAAAATGTGTGAAATCCCTTAGCAAGCTAGGAGTAAACATATCGTTCCTAATTTTGTAGCAGGCAACCATATGCACCAATTGTTAGTATGGCAACCCAGGTATTTTTGTATTTTAATATGGATTTTCTATTTTAATAAAATATTTTATTGTAATAAAATGTTCATTGTTTATTGTTAGTTCTCCCATGATTCACATGATTTTTCTTATGACTTTATAATCCAAGTAGTGCAGATTTAGCACAGATAATCTACCATTATTATTTCAGCCTTTCCGGAGCTATAATTTTGCCCTCTCTGAAGCCAAGTATCATTTTCAAGTATTGCCCATGTATAATCTACACATAATATAATATTAAAGGATGTCAAACTATTTATAGAATTATGTCTATAATAATGTTACAATATCATTTTGTCTTCAGAATCAGAAAATCGAAGTTAGTCTATTAATTAATTAATTATTATTATTATCTTTGCAGTTCTGGGGATTTAAAGCTAGAGATTTGTGAATGGAAGCCTCTATCATTGAGCCATATCCCCAGTCCAAAGCTAGTCTACTTTTAAGAATGTCTAAAGGAGATACCTGTATCTTTTCTGGTGTTGAACATCAGGCATTCGTATGCTGACAGGTACCTTCAAATCTGATTCCCGAATATACTTGCATCAGAGACCCAAAGGATAGTGTGAAGAATTGGGAAAACTTATTTGAAAGTTATCACACTCACTGAAGCCAATGAAGTAATTTAAGAAATTCTCATGCTTTTGGCCATAAATAGTTCAGATTCAGTTGATGATTATCTAAACTTCTAAAAAATGTATTCTTTCATTTGAACTATTCAAGAACCATTGATAACACCTTTCAAGTCCCATCCCAGAATTAAAAAAAAAGTACATTCCACTGGCTAAGTTCCTTCAAAAGTTTTGCTAAAGGTTTGCAGTGACTTTTTGAGCAATGTGGTATTAGCTGTAATAATGTAAATAATGTGGTATTAAATCCTACTGAAGCATAACTAAAGCATAGCTTAGAATGCAAGTTATGGCAAAGAGGGATCAATGTCCACTGAAATCCTTGCTTTCCTTGGGCACACAGTTAGACTAATTTTCCAGATTCCCTTGCAATTAGGTGAGCCAGGAATGTGAGAGGAAGAAGGAAGCCATTCTTGGGCTAGGATTTTTGTTTTTTCAAAGAGGAGCTATGCCTTGGCAGCGTTCTCTCTCTCTCTCTCTCTCTCTCTCTCTCTCTCTCTGTCTCTGTCTCTGTCTCTGTCTCTCTGTCTCTATCTCTCTCTGTCTCTGTCTCTCTCTCTCTTCTGATACCTGTGGGACAGAAAGAAGCCCACCAATGCCAGAATAATCTTAATTGTTCAATGTTTCAGTTAGCTGAGGTTCCATCACCCTGCTTTTAAAAAAATACTGTTTACAAAAAAAAAAAAGTTAACTTGCCACAAGAGTCTTGCCTTAAGCTCCTGCATACATGGTGAGGGATATACTTGTATTTTCTTGAAGCCAGCACCTGTTTGGTTCTATTTATTGTCACAGTTTATCATTGAAGGCTCATAGACTATACCATCACCAAATATGTCACGTCAGCATCTGAGTTACTTTGTGCTAAAAACATTAGAAAAATAGCTGGTGCTCAAATGCCATTCTGTCTTCTTTCTAAGAACAGGAGCTTAAATCCCCATGTGAAAAAAAAGTGTACTCCCTATAACCAGAGGAAAGACACTCATCACCAGCAACAAGGATGAAAACCAAGAGAAAACTGTACAAACAGACCTTGTGAAAAAAACCCATCTTCCTGTAGTTTCTTCCCCATTCTGTTTCACAATTGCTTCTTGCCCACCTTGATTAATTAACTCTCAGGCCTTGACACTTCTGTGGCCTTCATTTTCCTATAGGGGCTCTATGGGTATGTAAAAACCTGTACACTTTCTTCTGTTAATTTATCTTAAGCCAATACAATTCGCAGGCCCCAGAGACCCCGAAAAAGCAGAGACAATGTTTGGCTTCCCCTAGGTATATCCCAGCATCTCTATATGGCATACTTTAAAATTATATGCTTTTACTACAAACATAACACAGTGGTAGGGCATTTGCCTTGCATGAGGCCAACCCGGGTTTGATTCCTCTGTCCCTCTTGGAGAGCCCGGCAAGCTACCGAGAGTATCCTGCCCGCACAGCAGAGCCTGGCAAACTCTCCATGGTTATTTGATATGCCAAAAACAGTAACAACAAGTCTCAGAATGGAGACGTTACTGGTGCCCACTATAGCACTGTAGCAGTGTCCTCCCATTGTTCATGGATTTGCTTGAGCAGGCCCAGTAACGTCTCCATTGTGAGACTTCTTGTTACTGTGTTTGGCATAACAAATACATCACGGGTAGCTTGCCAGGCTTTGCCGTGCGGGTGAAATACTCTCAGAAGCTTGCCAGGCTCTCCGAGAGGGGCGGAGAAACCGAACCTGGGTCAGCCAGGTCAGCTGTGTGCAAGGCAAATGCCCTACCGCTGTGCTATGCCCACTTGAGAAAATTGACGAACAACGGGAGGACAGTGCTGCGGTGAAGTGCTACTACAAACTCACAGAGGAAGAGAGGTCTCTTCACTTCAATTCATACCATTTACTTTGTCAAATGTACTACTACTTAGGAATCTGACAATCACCACTGAAAACCAATCTCTCTGAAAAAAATGCACAAAAATGCTTATTTTGGTTCCAAACAGAACTGCCATAAGGAACATTAAAAAGCCAAAATTTAAAATTATATAAACATATAGCACCAAATTGGGCATTGGTCAATAGGAATTTTGATAGAGTCATTAAAGAAAAACAGTAAAATTTCAGTTTCAACCCTGAGTTGACAATCAACATGCTGTGAAGATTTGGGTTTATGGTTTCATGAGCAGTAAGAAGTTAGCTGAACAGAATTGTTCCCCTTACCTGCTATAGAGGACATATTAATAATGACGCCACCTTCACCTCCATTTTGTTTACTCATGTAATCCCAGCCGAGATAGGTTCCACTGATAACAGACCCCTAATTCAGAGAAACAGAAAAACAACATAGTATATTTATAACAGTCACAAGCCACATGATTACTGCTTTTGCAGGAAGATTTCTTGAAATTTCAGTATTGGCAAATGTTAATAAACTGCTTGAAATGGCCATTTAAAAGCTAACTTACTGAATTTTCTTTTATTAGGTAACAGGTGTGGATCTTATCTCAACTCTGCACTCACTTTACCTAGTTGTCCAATCTAAGATGATAAAGGTTATATCATTTATCTCATTTCTTAGCACTTTTGTGAATTCTTTCCATACTTTTAAAAAACATTGGATATAAAGCTTACTTGCCTTTTCTTAACAGATGTACAATATACATGTAACATAATATAAAGATTATTTGCCTTTTCTTATTTTCTTAATCTATATATATGTTAAAAACATATATTTATCATCAAGATATATATATATATATATTATATCCCGGTGATGTTCAGGGCTTATTTCTGGCTCTGGACTCAGGGGTCAGTCCTAGAGTGTTTAGGGGACCATATGGGATACTGGGGATCGAACAAGGGTCAGCTGCATGAAAGACATGTTCTACCTGCTTTACTATCATTCCAGTCCCATATATATATGTGTGGGTATGTACATATATGTGTATATATATAATTATGACAAAGTATTAACTGTTTTTGGCATATCGAATACAACACGAATAGCTTGCCAGGCTCTGTGGAGCGGGCGGGATACTCTCGGTAGCTTTCCAGGCTCTCTGAACATCATTCCCAACATTCTCTCTTCCAAAATCTGACATGCCATTTCGTCGGTAAAGAAGCAAACGGCACCCAGCCCAGACAAGGTCAGACCCAAACACCTGAAGAACCTGCCATCAGTACTCATCAATGCACTGGCTCGAATCTTCACACACTACATGTCTGAATGCAAGGTTCTATCCCAATAGAAAACAAGCAGGACTATTCTACTGTATAAGAAGGGAGACATCCACGACATTGGCAACCATCACCCGATCTGCCTGTTTTCTGTCGTCTACAAGCTGTTCACTTGAGTCATCCTGAATAGGATTGGCAGAACACTAGATGAAGGACAACCATCGAGAAAGCCAGGTTCTGCAAAGGATTCAGCACAATCGATCATATCCACAAGGTAACCAAGCTCATTGAGGTTTCTCAAGAGTCCAAGATGCCGCTCTGTCTAACGTTCATTGATTTAAAGAAGGCCTTTGGTTCTGTTGAGACGGAAGCGGTCATCGAAGCCCTAGCCAAACAGGGCATTCAAACTCAATACATCAGGATCTTCTGTTAGCTGTATTATGGATTCACTATCGGAATTTCACCATTCTACAAGGAAATGATCATCGATGTCAAGAGAGGGGTTAGGCAGGGTGATACCATTTCACTGAAACTCTTCAGTGCCGCCTTTGAGAACGTCATGCGGTGACTGGAATGGAAAGAAATGGGAGTAAAGATAGACGGTCAGCAACTACACCCCCACCACTTCACTGATGACATCGTTCTAATAACACCAAACATTAGCCAAGCGGTACAAATGCTGGCCGACTTCGACCATAAATGTGGGAAGCTCAGAAAACAGCTGAATCTCACAAAGACAATGTTTATGAGAAGTGGACTTGTTCCTGACTTCCATTCACTCTCAACAGAACAAAAATCTCCGAATGCAACAGTTATGTATACCTAGGTTGAGAACTCAACATAATGAATGACCTGGTACCTGAGTTGCACAGGAGGAAGGGGGCAGCTTGGAATACCTTCAAGAAATAGGTTAAGAGGACGAAGAACCTCCCTTTCCAGGCACATCTCTTCGATTCCACTCTTCTTCCTGCATTAACATAAGCCTCAGGGACTTGGGCCCTATGAAAACAGGATGAGATCGCTATTTGGGTCTCCCAAAGAGGAATTGAAAGAGCTATGCTTGGAGTATCACACTTCACTCAAGTGCGAGAAGGAAACTGGAGTTCCGACCTCCTTCTATGATCGAGAATGAGGGATGCTGTCACATTTGCCCAGGTGTCGAAAATCAGATAGGCTGGACACATAATGCAATTTGGAGACGACCACTGGGCTAGAGCCATTACTGACTGGATTCCATGGGATGTCAAAAGATCACGGGCCACTCACCTACGAGATGGTCAGACTTCTTCGTCAATACCCTGAGTGATTGGTTTGAGGCTCTTCATGTTCCCGCTATTGGGCTACAGTAGCACGCCACAGGGAGGAATGGAGACTTTACTTGCACAAACTCGAGCAAATTGATGAGTAACGGGATGTCAAGTGATCAAGTGATGACAAAGCAATTCACATTTATCAGCTCTAACTTTATGGGATCCAGCCTCTTTCCCATCAGAATACAAAGTTAGTGCAGACACTAGTAAATTGTAATTCAGCCATAGAAATCCATTCTCTTTGCCAATGCCTGATTTAGGTGCCCATGAATGACCCATTTGTGGCCAGTGAGCGCTGAGAAGCAGTCAGCTGGAAGTGGGGTCTGGGTTGGAGAGGGGAGGTAGAAATCCACACTGAAACATGAGAAAATGCTCTACATCATTAATCATCAGGGAGATGCAGATCAAAACAACAATGAGATATCATTTCACACCACAGAGACTGGCCCACATCCAAAAGAACAAAAGCAATCGGCGCTGGAGCAGATGTGGATAGAAAGGGACCCTCCTTCACTGCTGATGGGAATGTTGACTGGTTCAGCCCTTTTGGAAAACAGAATGGGTGATTCTCAAAAAATTAGAAACTGAGCTCCCATTTGACACAGCAATACCACTCCTGGGAATATATCCCAGAGAGGCAGAAAAGTATAGCTGAAGTGACATCTGCACTTGTTTATTCATTGCAGCGTTGTTTACAATAGCCAGAATCTGGAAAAAACCTGAGTGCCTGAGAACATATGACTGGTTAAAGAAACTTTACATCTACACAATGAAGTACTATGTAGCGGTTAGAAAAGATTAAGTCATGAAATTTACATACAAGTGGTACTACCTGGAAAGTATCATGCTAACCGAAATGAGTCAGAAAGAGAGGGACAGACATAGAAAGATTGCATTCATCTGGGGAACATAAAGTAACAAAATAGGAGAGTAACACCCAAGAGTGGCCGAGATTAGTACCAAGAGTTTTGCTCCATGGCTTGGAGGCCAGCCACACTTTGTAGGGGAAAAGGCAACTCAGATAGACAAGGGAGCACCAAATAAAGGGTGTTGGGAGGATCCTGCCAGGATGGGAGATACATGCTGAAAGTAGACTATAGACCAAACATGATTGCCACTCAATGCCTCTTTTGAAAACCACAGCACCCAAAAGGAGAAAGAGAACAAAAGGGAATGTCCTGCCACAGAGGCAGGGTGGGATGGGGAGGATGGGGGATGGGAGGGATACTGGGATCAGTGGTGGTGGAAAATGGGCACTGGTGGAGGGTTGGGTACTCGATCATTGTATAATTGAAACCTAAACACAAAAATTTGTAAATCTACAACTGTACCTCATGGTGTCTAATAAAAATTAAAATAAATTAAAAAAATAAATAAAGCTAAAAAAAAGAAAGAAATCCGTGCTGTAGAGAAGCTTTTCCACTTTAGCAAGCTTGAAGGAAACTCTCACTCCTTCCCTATTGCTTCGCATAGGTTCAACAGCTGCAAGAAACAAGTCATTGTATTGTGAGCATCCTTATTATTCCTAACAACATGGAGACATTACCAGAGTAATGCAAATGGGTTCTGACCATATCCTGGAGCTACCGGGACAAGCAACTCTGAACTGTTGTGTTGTGTGAGACCACAGAACTGATGTTGTTGTTGTTGCTGTTGTTGTTGTTGTTGTTGTTTTCTCCAGTCTAGAGTGGATGATTTTCTGTTTCTCGGGCATATGGTCTAAAGTGAGGTCAAATCATTGCTTACACTATGCCTGAGTAGGGCGCTTTCCTGTAGTACTCTGACATCACCTCTACCAAAGGCTGCCTGTAATGGGAAACAATTGAAACCCTATTTTTCCTGACCAAATTTGAGAATTCCTCTCTTCCAACTCTGACTTTTAGGAGGTAAATATATCCTTTGACATCTTCATGAAAATGAGTCTCAAATTAAGGGAGCTTATTCACGTTTACTGTTTATATTTAAAAAATCTGCTTGCAATTTCTTGACAAGTACATAGAGTTGCCTCTTTCCCTAATTGTATTTTCAGAACAACAACAAAAACGTAAATTGCAGGTTCTATTCTCTTAAGCCCTGTGTCTATTTGATATTAAGTAGGTTTAGGGAGAAAGAGTAAAATCTCCAAGTGATTCTAGTTTAAAAAGACAAAACAAAACAGGAATGGTCTGTTAGAGGAGGAGAAAATGCAGATGTCAGAAATTACTAAAGTCAATGAGACTCTGTTATATTCTTCCCAAGTCTCCAGCATGTTTGAACAGAATTTATGTTTATATGATTTGGCGAAACGTTTTTATTCTCAGGTATTTAGAGCTTTGCTGACACCTCACTTTTGTGTTTTCAACACCTACAATATGCAATAAGATAGAAAATTGGAGAAGGTTAATTTTTGTGTTTGTGTGAAAACAAGAATTATTTCCAGGTCTTTGTTAGAGGATGACAAATGATTATTTTCTTCTATACTATCAGATTAAGAACTGAGAAACTTTTCAAATGAAAGCGTTCTTGAGCTAACCCTATAAGACAAAGTTTATTAATTTGTTGGTAGTACATATGTGATATTTTCAGTTTTTTGCTAATCCATTCTTTATCTGGGGATTGTTAGAAAATTATAGGTAAAGGTAAAGGTAAAGGCCCTCCCGTTGATCATCGATTTGCTCGAGCGGGCCCAGTAACGTCTCCATTGGAGACTTTGTTGTTACTGTGTCTGGCATATCGAATACGTCACGGGGAGCTTGCCAGGCTCTGCCGCGCGGGCGAGATACTCTCGGTAGCTTGCCGGGATCTCCGAGAGGGGCGGAGGAATCGAACTCGGGTCAGCCACATTGGCTGCGTGCAAGGCAAACGCCCTAACGCTGTGCTATTGCTCCGAATAAAAAAAATTCCTGAGACTGGAGAGATAGTACATCTGGTAAGGAGCTTGCTTTGCATGTGGCTGACCTGAGTTCGATCCTTGGCTCCATATATGGTTCCACCAGGAGTGAACCAGGAACACAGAGTCAGGAATAAGCCCAGAGCAACACTGGGGTGAGACATCCCCAAACAAAACAAGAATATTCCTGTTAATAATCTATTTTTTTCTCTTCCACATTTCTCATGTATTTTATTTACATCAAAATATTAAGCACCTGAGGCAAAAAGATGAAAATGACAGCATGTCCTGAAAACAAACAGAATAGCTAGAATCTATAGTATTTTTTAAAATATATTTTGTAAAGATAGTTGAAATTCATTCTTGACCCTCAAAAAATAAATTCCTCTGTTTCAATTTTACATAGTGAGGATTAAAAAATTCAGTTGTTGGGGCCAAAGAGATCATGCAAGTTATAGAGCACTCACCCAGCATGTAGGAAGCTCTGGGTTTGATTCCCTGCTCTATATGACCCTCTCAGTACTATGTAGGGTCCCTGTGGAGATCAAAGACTGCTGGCCATCACACTCACCAGCTAGCCTCACAGCTGCCAAAGCATCTCTAGGAATAGATCCCACACCACCATACAATATGGCCCCTGTAAAAACTTCATTAAAAGAAAACCTCTCATTTCTGGTGAAAAGAGCTAATTCACATACCAGTACACCGCACTTTTATTTCATTTTTATTATTATTGGTTTTGGGGCCACACTCTGGAATGCTCAAAGGTTATTCCTGGCTCTGAACTCAGGAATTATTCCTGGCGGTGCTCAGGGATGGGATGCACATGGGATGCCAGGGGTCAAATACAGGCAAGGCAAATGCTCTAGCCACTGTGCCATCTCTCCAGACCCCTCTTAGACTATATATATATAAATTTTTTTTTATTTGCTCTTTGGGTCACACCTGGCGATGCACAGGGGTTACTCCTGGCTCATGCACTCAGAAATTATTCCTGGCAGTGCTCGGGGGACCATATGGCATGCTGGAAATCAAATCAGGGTCAGCCGCGTGCAAGGCAAACACCCTACACACTGTGCTATCGCTCCAGCCCTTAGACTGTATTTTTGATTACAGAAATGATTTTCTTCTTTCACAATATGAAGAAAATTTATTTCTTTATTTTAATCTCATCAGTAGAGTACTTCTCCCAATTCTGTCATCCTTATTCAGTTTTTCCTTCTTTGATTTTTTTAAAAAAAAGTTAATTCAAAAATTTTAGGCACCATAGTTTACCACATTGTTCATGGTAGACTTTTATGCCTACAATGTCCCAGTACCACACCCTCCACCAGCGTAACCTTTACACCTACCCCAGCCCCCACCCGCTAAGCTCAGTTCTGTAGACTAGTTCTTCACTCAGTTACCTTTGGCCATTTGTTTGTCCTTTGCTTTCTTTTATGTCCCCAACATAAGTGAGATTATTCTGTACAGAGATTATGCCGTGCTCAGGGTTTACACCTGGCTCTATGCTCAAAGGTCACTCTTGGTGATGCTTGGGGAGCCACTTGAGGTGACCAAATATGGGTTGGCCATGTGCAAGGCAAATATCCTGCCTGCTGTACTCTCTATGCAGCCCTTATAGAGAGATAATTTTTACATGTAATAATAACATTTAAATTGCATTGTATTTCAAAACTAATTTCAAATTAGTTTTCAATAATTAAAACATCCAAGAAGTTAAAACTATTTTGGTAAAGTCACCTATACTGGAACCAATTCTCTAGCAATAGAGATAAATGGACAAACAGTAATAATTTACTTAAATATTAATTCTATGGCATCATATTTACTTATACATATATACAAGCATGTGTATATATTAATATATTACTATAGCATAGGTATAATGTATGGACTTGTGTATATATACAAATATATATATTTAGTACTGAATTTTCCTAATCTGTCATTTCCTTTCTCTCATCTCATACACTTGCAAGATACTTTAGGTTTAAAGTGCATTTAATGCTTCAAGCCCAACCGAGGCCATGAGTTGCCCCACACGAGTGGCTCTCCAGCACGGCCATGGCACCAGAGGCAAATGGAACTAATCTAGAGCCCAGCAGCTTGTGGCAGAAATGTGAATGGACTATGCATTTAACTCCGGTGCCATACCCCCCGGGAGGGAAAGGGTGTCTGTCTCTTCTGTCCTTTTTCCCCCAGCAGCACGGTGGCCGCCACCTCAGAAAAAGCCAGGTATGAGCCGGCGGTGATGGGGCAACTGCAGCCTCATGGGAAAGGGGGCGGAACCGTCTCGTCCTTCAAGCCCAAGAGAGGCCATGAGTTGCCCCCCACAAGCGGCTCTCTAGCACAGCCATGGCACTAGACGCACAGAAACCAATCTCGTAATTATCCTGCTCTTGGCATAAATTCCCCCAGATTTAATTAATAAAATATCAGAAATCCAAAATATGGTTTTCATAACTAGCAATAGAAAACAAATTATTTCACAATGCCTTTTCAGCAATTCTAATTGTTGAGGGGGAAGTCCCAAACAATAATGGTGCATCTTTTGTCAAAATAATGAATGTATTCAAAGTAGAGAGAGAGTTAAGTAGAAACCATCTGCCTCATAGGCATCGGGAGGGGTGGGTGGGGGCTATATTTTGGTTCTTGGTGGTGAAAAATAATTACTGGTGAGGGGAGGGGTGTTTGATTATTGTATGACCAAGACTTAAACATGAAATATTTGTAACTTTTCTCATGGTGATTCAATAAATAAAATTTTTTAAAAAGTGTATTTAACATTCTTATGTTATATTGTATTTTGTTCTTATGCATGGGGTCCACCAGGGCCACCCAGCTATGGTCAATGGACTTCGGGGTTATGTCCAGTGATGCTCAGGAAGCTGTAAGATGCTGGGGACCAGAGTCATGTTGGGCACAAGTGAGGCACACTCCCGACTCACTCTACCATGTTCTGGCACTATCCCATAAAATTACAAAATAAAATCTGTGGTCCTGAGAGATATCGCCATAGTCCATGCCTTGCATGCTAGTGACCCTGGTTCAATCCCCTGCACCATACGGTCCCCAAAGCATCACACAGTGAGGTGCCGGTGGCCCTTGGTAATAGCCGGCATCACAGCACTGAACTGAACCCTCGGACCCTTGCTTTGAGCTGCTGGCCCAGATAGTTGAGAATCACTCAGCGGACTCCTGAGCCTTCTGAGTCTACTTGGGAATGCCTAACCCCCACTTCACATACCCCCACCCCCGCACGCCAAACAACAAACAAATCAAGGTGAAAATTTAAAAGAAAAAACTTCTATCATCTAAATGATGAAACTTGTCCTTTCATGGGTTCTTGTCTTTTCTCAGACCAGTTCTTAAGAATTCTAATAGAAGCCAACTTTTATTTCTGATTTATATTTTTTCATATTTTATTTGTTTGCATTCACTCATTTCCTATTTATTACTTCTCTGGGGGTAAATATTCATGTGTTCCCCCACACTGAAGGTATTTGTTATTTAGTAAGCAATGTCTGAGTGTAAAAGTTTAATTATGGGGCCTGGGTGGTCATATAGTAAGGAGTGTTTGCCTTGCACAGCTGACCTGAGTTTGATCTCCAACACCCCCTATGGTCTGCCCAACCCTGCCAGGAGTGATCCCTGAGCACAGAACCAGGAGTAAACCCAGAGTGTTGCCAGATGTGGCCCAAAATGCAAAAACAAACTAGTGAAATTTCAACTGGGTCTCATAAAAAATTACTAATCAAATTTATACTAAACATACTTGCGAGCTAAGGGAGCAATGTTCTTATTTCTTTAAATCTTCACAAAGAGTGAAACAGGGCAGAGGTCCCATGTCATAATGAAATTAGAGTGTGAAAATGAAGGAAATGCAGGTTTTTATACTCCAGAGGGAAATGAATTCAAGTGCTGGCTACATCCTAATGCTGTTCTGCACTCACCATACAAAGTGCAGTTTGATCATGTGCAACAATCATCAGACAGCAAGGGATTCCCTCTCACCAACTGGGAAACTTAAGGTCAGAGAAATGAGATCAAAGTTCATGAATTCTAAATCCGGTTTTGATCAATTCTACTCCTTCTCCCAGTGAAACCCTTGAGTCAACTCTGGCATTTCTGGAAAAACTAACCACCAGTCATATTCACTGCTGGTCTTTAATTTTTGTTTGAAAATGCTAAGAAATTCAGTGTATGTTGACTCTATGTCCAGAATAGACATAGAGTCCAGAATAAATGATCAATCCCAACAGAGTGGGGATGAATTTTTTTTTGATTTTTATTAGTGAGACACCATGAGGTACAGTTGTAGACTTACAAATTTTGTGCTTGGGTTTCAATTATACTATGATCAAATACCCATCTCTCCACCAGTGCCCATTTCCCACCACCACGGATCCCAGTAGGGGATGAATTTTTGAAGTGTATTAAAGTTCCGAGAATTTAAAAAATACATTGCAGATGGCCTTGTTAATATTCAAAATTAAGCCCACCTCTCCCCAAGTGCCAGGGTAATCTTTGATGGTTATTCAAAGATTCATGCTTCTTGGGGAGATCTGAGCAGCTGTGGATAGGACTGAGGAGGAAATAAGAGAACAACAAAAACAGAAGAATGGGGAGACATTATCTCTCTGCTAGCAGAGTGGAGAGAACACAAGAAAGAACATGGAAGAGGCTAATCTGGAATGCAGTCACTACTAGACTGCTTGTACGTCCACACAGGAGAATACAGGCTTTGGAGAATGAAAAAAGGACCTTCCGAAGACACAGTCCAGGTGTGACATTTGGCTTTGGCTAAGATTGATTTGCCCTAAGAAACTCCAATCAAAGATCTTTGGTTTTGTTTGGGTTTCGTTTTTTGGACACACCCAGTGGTGCTCAAGACTTCCTTCTGGTTTTGTGCTCAGCTCTCACTCCTGGCAGGGCTCTGGGACCATATGTGTTTCTGAGGATCAAAGCCAGGATGGTTGATTGCAAAGCAAGTGCCCTACCCACTGTATTGTTGCTCGCACCCCTCAATCCACAGATCTGTATGAAGGGGGACACCATATAAAGTGCGCATGCATACCCTTGCAGGGTACAGATTGCACTGATAGAGATTCCCTTCAAGTGTTTTTCTGTTATGGCTCTAGAATTAAGATTTATTTCTTGTTTCTATTTCCAGGAGCCTCTGAACCCATACTCAATGGCCATACCTGGCATTACTCAACCCACAATCAGTTTGGGCCCGACTGTTCAGTCTGAAAATCAGTGATGTGTTATTCTGTGCCCCAAAGTTCATAGGGTTATATGGCTGGCTGCCAGAGATTTAAACCAAGGACCTGTAGCTATTTCCCCAGCACAAGAATTACCGCTGGAGGAGGGATGTTAGGAAGTGTTGGGTCACACTTGGTGATGCTCAGGGGCTATTTCGGGGCCTGTACTCAGGGAAATCATAGGTGATGCTGGGCGTTTGACAGAGGTGCATGCAAGGGAAGGGTCCTACTTCCTGTATTACCTCTCCAGTGTCCAAGATTTACTTTCTAAACATAAAATCAGCCAGGGCTTGGCCAATGACTCTCTGTGAAGGGCCAGGGACTTAACTACCTTAGGTATTGCACACCAGAGATCCCCGTCACAAATATGTAATTCTCGTAACATGTAAGTAGCCAGGGATAACACTGAAATGATGGCAACTCTGTCTCAATAAAACTTTTATTGATACCGACATTTAAGCTTTTCTATATTCATACATTTCATATTACTTAGAACCTCTGTTTTAAGTTAAAATGTAGGATCTGGCCACAGAATCGGCTTTACAATAAACTTTTGCTTTTACCTCTGAGACAAGCTAAAAATCTGAAAAATACTTTATCTTCTTTAGAAAATCTTATACTGCCTGTCATTTGCCTGCCTTCGGGTGTTGATATGATAGTCACTTAATATGAAATAAAATCCC
This sequence comes from Sorex fumeus, assembly GCF_029834395.1. Taxonomy (NCBI): domain Eukaryota; kingdom Metazoa; phylum Chordata; class Mammalia; order Eulipotyphla; family Soricidae; genus Sorex; species Sorex fumeus. The sequence continues at coordinate 41,404,042 of NW_026606081.1, forward strand.
ACATCTTATTTGTTCATCTTGTATTAAATAAAGTTACCGGAATGCTTCTATTTAAGGTCATTTATTGCCTTTGTCCTACCCTCCCTTTTGTTCTTTGTTCTCAAGACCAGAATAAAATTTTGCTTACAATAGAAAACTTTTCAAAATTACTATTACTATTTAAAACATTTTTAAAGCAACCATTCAAAACTTCAAAACATGGTTTTAGCTTGTAGGTCACTTGAAAATAACTGGCAGGCTAGTTTGGCTTATGAGTCATTGTTTGCCCACCCTAAGTTGAGCAATATGCTGGTTTTGTTATGTGGGTTTTTTTTTTGGTAGTTTGGGGTTTTTGTTTTGTTCTGTTTTGTTTTTATACGTACTTTTAATATTTTAAAGACAGATTTACTTATTTTCACACTTAAATCAGAAATGTTTTCTTATTCATAAAATAATTTTTTTTAGTTCTGTAATGTTTCTTTTATTTAGTATTGTAAGCTGCTTCGTTTCTATATATATAAGACTTTTTATTTTGACAGTATCATTATGAAATAATTTTAGGCAATAAACACAGCAATGATGGCTTACCAAATTAATCTGCAGAGTCTTTTCCCAGTTTTTCTCATTATTCACTCCAGCATTATTGACCAAAATATCCAATTTTCCAAAATGGTCTACGACTTTTCTAAATGTACCTGAAAAAAAAAGAAATTACATTTATAGTCTTATTTTCCTAATACATTTCAATCATAACCCATGAACTGAGTTTCTATGAATTCATCCTCAGAGTAAAGATTTCTCGTTTCTCGAAGTCCAGTTTGTGTGCCAGTAACAATAATCATCTTTAGTTGGGAACTTACCAGACCTGGAGAATTTGTGGCCATTTCCAACTTAATGAAACTGAATGTTAACTTTATACTTAAGGTTTGAGTGGGGAGGGATGAGGGCTCAGGGGAATTGGGCCACCCCAAGCAGTGCTCAGTGTCTGCTTCTAATTCTGTGCTCAGGAGTGACCCCTAGTGGTGTTGAGAGAACCATGTGGGATGCCGAAATCAAACTGCACACAGGTGGCTTACTCTCTGTACTTCAAGACTATCTGTAGGTGATCTGGTGACACACTGAAGTTGGTAGAGTTATCTTTAAGGAACTCAGCCTTGTAAGCTAAGAGTTCTTGAGAGTTGGGTTTCACTATGATCATTCAGGAGTTTTGATGATTTAATCAAAGTCTACTTCTCAGTTGGTTGATTTTATTTGGTTGCCGTAAGTTTGATGTTCACTACCTCGTAGTTTTCTCTATAACTATTTTGTGTGATGGCTTGTATAATAGCGACATTTGAGCCAAGTGACATTTGTATAAAATGTAAGGCCTGATGACATTTTAGCCTAGCCCTGAATCCGGTCCTTACAAATAAAACCTTATCCAACTGAAACATTTTCCCATTTTTATAATGAAGACACTGAACATTTCTTATACCAATGTTCTGCAGATTTCTATTTATTTAAATGGCTTCTTTGGCCTTGTATCATTGATTCGAGGTCTATTATTTTAGACTACAGATTACAGTTGTGGTTATACTTCCAAATGACAGAAAAGCATTCTCAGAAATTTGGGCCAATGCATGAGCTCCTTGAAATAAAAATAAATACAAATTTTGATTAAAGTAAAGCCACATCATTAACAGCCACAGATATGCTAAGGATAGCCTGGGATAATCAGTTTCCAAATGGAGAGATTGCTGTGCAAATTAACTGCAAAAAATGTGCCAAGATGTTCTAAGATGTACCCTCAGAGTATACTTAACTGAACAGGAAAACAACAGCAAAATAAAAACTGTTTACTTTTCCATGGAATGTATAAACTGCTTCTTAAGATCTCAAATTAATTCCAGAAAGGGTCCTCCAGTAGAAAACATCTAAAAGCTATCTACATTTCTCTTTTTGTAATGACTCATAATTATGATCCGCTCTTCCGAACTCCACATCCACCTTATTAACAATGACATGGTTAAATGTGTCATGTTTAATTGTGGCTTTGCTCCTTTTCTTTGTCAGGGTATCTTTATTATCTACCTTTTCCAATGTGGGATACACCATCTTCTTTCTAACATCTTACTTATTTCTGAGCTCTGCTGACTTACCATTTGGGTCTTGCTGACATTCAGATGCCATGATCCTGCTTTACCTAAACTCTCTATGTTTCTCCACCTCATCACCACTTTTCTTCGCAAAATGAGTTATGTCTAAATCATTTGTAGAAGTCTTTTTGCCTATTCTTATGATTTCACTGATGTCTCCTTTGGCTTACATATCTACATAGTCTCAAAAGTCGTAGGCTGCATAAAATCCTGAAATTTTATAGATTAAAGACTACCTTTTCCTTCAGTGTCAATAAATGCTGATGCCCAGACAACATAGACTTCTCATGTGTTCTGCTGGTCACTCATGTGCCTGAGTCTCCTCCAGCATAATCACTTATCCCATAGGAATGTGTTTACAGCCAAGGTACTAATTTTACATACTGGAAGGCAAAAACAATCAAGGTTAAGTTTCACATGAGAAATACATAAATTTAGATAGAAATAGCTTTCAGAGGATACTGTTCTCTAACCCATCAGTATGGATGTTGGGATTTAACATGGCTTTATCCTGGAACTAAGCTACCTGATGCAGTTGATAAAACTTGAGTCCATTTAATAAGACCATCGGTAAAATACATCCCACTCGTACTTCTGCTTACAGATCTGTTACTCCATGTGCTTGAAATCTATGCACAGTTATTTACTTAGCATTTCCAGATTTTAATGCAATTTTCTTTCAAGTAATTTCCCTTAACTGAAGGGGAACAGGTCATTCTAACATACTGTTCCAATTTCACTTTTTTTTTTTTAAAAAAAACAGTATCTCAACAATTTTCAAAGAAATTCACATTTAACAAGAGTATTGAGTGACTTTTAGAGACATTTTTTGATTCCTAGATTAATCTAACAGCTAACTCAGCCTTTCAATAAAAGTTTGTGAAATACGAAAGTTTTACTTTTCAATTTTCTCCCAGGACAAAAATGTTCTTTTTTTTTTTTTATGCGAATCTACCAGGTCTCAATATGACCAAATCTGCTTACTGTCGATACCAATATTGTTCCTGAAATTTCAAGTAGATTGGTCTATTTTAAGGGAGTAGAGGAAACAGGAAAGCGCTGAGGAAAGTCTGATAGAAACTTTTCTTCTGCAACGCTAACACCGCGCGCAGATGTTATTAAAGTGCCGTTTCAGAGAGCAACTGTTATGGAACGACTGGTCCAAAGCATCCAACATTCTATGAGGATGGCCCTTGGCCAGACTTTATTCTAGGTATTGGGGAGACAAAGCTTGCCACATCTGACCCAATTAGGAGCAGCACGGGGCTTTATCTCCCAGTTCTTGGGAGTTGTTTGCCTCAGTTTGTTCCTTAACCTACTTGAACCATTCCAAACTCCAGCTGCATTTTCAATCACTTAATAATTACTGCAGCAGCACTGTCTCTGAATACACAAAGGATTTAAGATTACATTATGTGCTGCCAAATGACTAAAACACGACGATTTCTCAAGCCCTCTTGGCTTTTGTTTCCCTCTTTCATTTTTGCCCCCTCCCCCCCCCCCCCCCCCCCCCCCCCACACACACACACCGCTGTGGGGATGCCAGCGAGAAACCTAACAGTCCAAACTACCTTTTTGGAGCCCAGGGTTAGCCGCTGGGCAGGAGCCCGGTGCAAGCGGCCCATACTCGGGTTGTCTCCCCGACCCGGGGCTGCCTGCAAGTTACAGCCTGTTGGGGACTCGCTCCTAGAGGATCCTCCCCCTCGTACCTCTCAGTTGCTCCTTGTCCGCCACATCGCACTGGATGAAGAGCGTCTTCTGAGGTTCAAACTGCTCGTCCAGGGCAGCTTTGCACGTTTCACCTGCTTCTAGATTCCAGTCGATCAGCGCGACCTAGGCACAAGAGGACGGGGGTCCAGGTCGTGCACAGCTGCTAAAGCAAACACCGCTGCCGACGAGTGGTTGCTCTGCGGGACCTGAACCCCCGAGACGGCCGCTTTCGAGGAGGAGGAGGAGGAGGAGGAGGAGGAGGAGGAGGAGGAGGAGGAGGAGGAGGGGGAGTGGAGGAGGGGGAGTGGAGGGGGAGGAGGACGAGGAGGAGGAGGAGGAGGAGGGGAGGTGGGAGGCAGCTCTCAGAGCGTCCGCCCCGGCGGACTTTTTGGAAAAGTATCCGGGTGGGCCCAGGAGGGGGACGCAGCGCCCACATCTCTTCGGGAGGGCGGTGTCCGGGGTGCCCCAGGAGATTCCCGGGCCGCCCGCAGCGCACCCGGCTTACCTTGGCCCCCTTGTGCAGCAGCGCTTCCGAGACGGCGCGGCCAATGCCCTGCGCAGCGCCGGTGACCAGCGCCACTCTGCCGTTAACGTGCATGATGCGAGTGCCGCGGGGTCGGTGGGCAGCTCCGAGAGCGTCCCGGCGGCGCAGCGCTTTTTATGGTGGGGGGGGCCCTCCTGCGCGCGCGCGTGCAGCCGGGCCAGTGGGCGGGGGAGGAAACGGTCACGGCCGTGCCAGGGAGCCCGCCGGGGTGTCACCTTGGGCCGGCCCGAGCGCTCGGGAGCCCGGCTACCCTCGCGACCTTTGCCTCTCCCGCACGAGGAGCCTCCCCTCGGCCGCACCCGAAAAGCCGCACCCGAGAACTGACAGCGACCCCCTCGCCTGGAGATCTCCCCTTCGGAGCGCACGACGCCAACCGCCGTCGCCCCAAGTTAGCGTGGCGCGGGAGGAGAGGCTGGAGAGCCGGGGGGCTTCCTCTCATCCTCCCCTCCCGCCCTCCTCTCGCCACCCCACTCCGCAGCAAAACAAAACCAAAGTTTCAGGTCAGGGTTGACGCTCTTTGATCTCTGCCCAGGACCGGGGCCACTGGCATTGTTTGGCACTCGAGCGTGTCTTGGATGAACTGTGGCAGGGAGAAGTGCGCGCCCAGCTCCCACAATCGGGTCGTTTCGGAGCAAAGCCGGGAGCAATTCCTGCAGCCCCGCGACTTCGGGATCCCGGGTCTGTCCCGGGAGCGGTGGGTGCGCCCCGCAGGCACCAGGTCCTGCCTGAGCGGCTGCACACATACACACCCCCCTCCCCCCACCCCTCCCCGAGAATTGCTGCTTCAATGGAATGCTTAGAGGCTGAATCATAGTAACTTTGTAACTTTGCAGGCTGCGAAGTTCCCTGCCCTCCAGGAACTTGACTAAGCTGGGTACTGAGATGCACTCAGGTGGGCTCATCCGCCGACCTGGCCTTTCAGGCTCCTTTTCAAGCTGTCACCCACAGGCTTCTATTTCAGCTGTAGAAAGCTTCCCTCCAGATCTGGCTGGCATTGCTTTCACAGAGAGATCTAAGAGCTTAGGGGATGGTCTGGGGACGGGGGTGGGAGGGGAGGGGGCGTCAGGCAGGTAAAAGTCTTCAGCTCATGCAAAAGAATGAGTCTGTGTATTTTGCTGTTTACAGGAGCCTGGCCTTAGGCAAGATGAGCAGCCAGGGTGGAGTACTTGGCCAGTCTCCTGTCAGCTAGCCACTAAAACACACCTTGCCACTCAGCCACTGAAACAGAAATCTGCAAAATTCATTCAGAGAGAGCCTAGAACTAGGTTGTGAGAAGTAGATATAGTAGATATATTGTAGCACTATAATTTGTCAAGGGAAGAGAGTTGCAAGAGAACAAAAAGGAAGCAAAGCTTCAGGGAAAAAAAGAGCAGAAGGTAAATAAGTGGCTTTTTGTTTGCTTTTTTTTTTTTTTTAACCAGAAAAGAGCAAATAGACAGTAGATGGTTCAGTGACTGAAACCAACCTTTGGAAGAATAAAGTTTGGAGACACATGGACACATGGGGGGGCGGGGAGGATCATTTCAATAAAAAAGGAGGTGTTGATAGTTCGATCTGTTTGTTGATAAATCTAAAGAAGGATGGAGAAAACAGCAGTTTTTTTGTTGCGCTAGTTAGGGTGAGCACCACATGGTCTAAATGACTGAAGTCTAGGGAAAAGTAAGATATGGCAGGAGCCTAAGAGTAATATGACAGGGCAATAAGATTGGATAGTATTTTGCTATGACTAGAAGGCAGATACGTTTTCTTTTGAAGAAAATCAGAACTGACTGGTTAAAAAGAACAGGATTCAAGGAGAGAGAGACAGAGAAAGAAAGAGAGAGAAGGAGAGGAGGGGGGAAGAGGGGAGTGGAAGGGAGGAGAGGGGAGGATGGCAAGCAGTTAGTAAGAGCTAGGGGCTGGAGCAGGAGAACAGTGGGTGGGGTGCTTACCTTGCATGAGGCAGACCCAGGTTCCATACCTGGCATCCCATGTGGTTTCCCAAGCCTTCCAGGAATGATCCCTGAGCACAGAGCCAGGAGTCAGCCTGAGCACCGCAGGGTGTGACCTCAAAACAAAAACAAAAGCAAGAAGAAAGGAAGGAGGACTAAGGAGGGAGTGAACTATTAAAAAAAAAAGCATCAGTTTCTGATTCTGATCAGTAGGCTTGGAGCCTCTCTGCTCCACCATAAGTCGATTATGACTTGGCTAAGTTGTTTCCTTTCTCTGTGCTGACATTTCTTTACCAGCAAAACAGTTCAGTTCCTATGACATTTGATGAAAATTTAGTGATTTTATGAAGCACGAGGACAGTGTTTTGCATATAGTAATAAGTACTTTGCAATAAACATTAGTTTCGATCATCTCTAGCTCCTTCATAAATAATACATCTGCGGTAGAGGGACACGTAAGGAATAGGGTTTCTCAGCCGTCAAAGGGCTGGGGTGGACGTCCGGCTCATGCACAGAAATCTGACCGTCCTCTCTCTTGTTCCCATGGGCCTTCTGTTTGGATCATTGGACTTTCTCCTATGTTAGCAACTGGAGCATTTATTTTTCTAGACATCTTCATTCCACAGCAGTTTGAATTTGAATTAAAAACTCCAACCCAGAGTTCTTTTAAACACGGGTCCAGTTATGTTTAGACATTTATGTTTAAAATCTATGAAATCTCTAAACTCTGAACGTTGAAGAAGAGGCATTCTATGCCTTATATTTTCTTGCACTCTTAAACCCTCTTGGAAGTCCTGTTTAGAAAACAAAATAAAAAACCAAAGGGGGTTGGAGAAAGAGTACAGTGGGTAGGGCACTTGCCTTGCACATGGCCAAAGCCAGGTTTGATCCTCATCATCCCACACGGTCCCCTGAGCTGGCAAGAAGTGATCCCTCAGTGCAGAGCCAGGAGTTAAGTTCTGAGCACTGCAGGATGTGGCCCCTAAATCAAAATAAATAAAAAATAGAGTTAAAACATAAAAACACAGCACTTCAAGCTCATAGGCCTTCCTCAAAACATACCTGTGCACCCGACTGCCCTTTCTGTTTCACCCATTTTTCTACTGCTCTGTGAACACTATAACCAGGGAATAGCTCTCATTGTTCTAGCTGCTCCATCGTGCTTGAGAATCTTCAGAGAGCTGTGACCTTCTCTCTAGAGAACCCACAAGGAACCTTTTAACACATGTGCTCAGGTGAATGAAGAAACTTACAGATGAACAGGAGATAGATGAGCAAAGACATCCCTAGTACTGTTATTTTTATCACAACTAAAAGCAAGAGGAGGAACAAATGCAATAGTCTTTTTGAAGAAAAGTGTTTTGCTACTTTATATCATATTTTATATGAAGTACATTTTTGATGTATAAACATCTGACATTATGAAGAGTACATTTGAAAAGAAATATGCTCTATTTAACTCCTCATTGTCCTGACTCTAAATCCACCACTCCCTGTCACCATCACTCCAGCAGTAAACCCAAATTCTGGCCTTCTCCCTACCTCATTGCCTTGCAAACTCATTTTCTTTGTGTTTTTTTTTTAAATATACATTTCCAAGTTTCTGTGCATATAGGCTTATTTCATGGGCTGGAGCGATAGCACAGCGGGTAGAGCGTCTGCCTTGCACGCAGCCAACATGGCCGACCCGAGTTCGATTCCTCCGCCCCTCTCGGAGAGCCCGGCAAGAGTATTCGATATGCCAGACACAGTAACAACAAAGTCTCCAATGGAGACGTTACTGGGCCCGCTCGAGCAAATTTCATTACATTAAACTATGTATTTGTATTGCTATTGTGCTTTATATCTTTAAAACCTCATTTAAACTAAGTTGAAGTTAAATCTGAAACAAGTCATTGTTCATATAATTTTGTAAAATCATACCTATTTTAAGATTACATTCGTTTTAGGTTTGTCTTTGGAATGAAACTCTCTCTCTCCATCTCTCTCTCTCTCTCTCTCTCTCTCTCTCTCTCTCTCTCTCTCTCTCTTCCTCTCCTCTCTCTTGGTTTTGGGGCCTTGCCTGGCAATGCTCAGGGGTTAATCCTGACTCTGAACTCAGGAATTACTCCTGGCGGTGTTTGGGGGACCATATGGGTGCTGGGGATAGAACCCCTGGGTTGTCTGTGCACAAGGCAACTGTATTATCTCTCTGTATATCCCACTGTATTATCTCTCCAGCTCCTACAGTGATCTTCTCTTAAAATGTAAACTAAATGATGTAAACTTAAGTGGCAGCTTTTTATAAAAAGGATCATTTCTTCCCTTAATGCAAACTGCATGCATTACATCTTGGGGCAGTCATTCAAGCAAGGCAAAAAGCAGAAATCAGATTGCTAGGGTCTGAATGCAGAGACGCCACTATTCACTGTGACTTCTGGCAAGCTCCTTAACTTCTGGAACTCCCAGCTTCCTCATCAGTAAAATGAGGGTGATGATGCACCCATTTTATAAAGTTGTTGTGAAGACTGTCTGAGTTAAATAAATACAAGTTCCATGTTTAGACCAGTGATTGGCACATAGTAAATGTTACATAAATGCTATTGCCACTGTAGCACCATGCCTGTGTAATTGCATTTATTATTTACAACCAAACAAACTGTGAGGTGGTTATTATTGTGGTCATTTTACGGGTGAGGAAAACAGGTTTGGGGAGGTTAGGGAATTTGGCTAAGGTCATTTATCTAGAAAATGAAGGAGGTGGTTTGGATTCAAGGTGTGGCTGACTCCTGAATGCTCTCTCTCTCTCTCTCTCTCTCTCCCTCTCTCCTTTTTAAATTACCCATTATGTTTTCAAATCATTGTAGCTGATCAGGACCTTTAACCATGACTAAACACTGCTCTCTTTGAGAAATCAAAATGAAAACTAGACTACAATTCAGATCAGTTTCTCCTGCATGCTTGGTGTTTGTTTGGCTCTAGCTGTGACCTGTTAAGACAGGCCAGTCTGGGTTTTTGTTGTTGTCTTGGGCCCACACCCCAATGCTGGAGGTTAATCCCGGTTCTGTGTTCCGAGGCTCCTACTCGTAGTGTTCAGGGGACCATGAGATGACAGGGAAGGAAGTCTGGCCTCTCACAGGCAAAGCTTGTGCTCAGTCTATTGAGCTCTCTCTCTCTCTCTGCCCCCCTACAACAAGTCAGTCTTAACTTGATTTCCTTTTGTCGTGCCCGGGGCCTGTGAACACGGACACCACAAATGCACCTACTTAGACATTTCTCTCAGTGGCAGGTCAGTTACCTGACAGGAAAACATATATTTACTTTTTAGATAGTCACATGTGTGAATATAAAAATATCAAAATATAAAAAGGGTTTTTTTCCTGCTGAGATCAAGCAATTTCTGCTAGTATTTGGAACAAGTTCTTGCCATGACTTTGCAGCTGCTTAGAGGAGGGTTGGCTTTTTGTTTTACCAGGCCACACCTGGTAATGCTCAGGCGTCACCCCTGGGGGTTCCTGACATCGAGGGTTCTATGGTATATATACCAAGGGTACTATGGTACTATGGTACTCTGTATATGTACAGAGTCCAAAATTCATTCTCGGTCATGGTGTGCAAGGAAAGTGCCTTGGCCACTATCCTATCTCTCAAGCCTTGAGTATATTTCTAAATATCTACTAGGTTCTTATAGTTTTACATGTCATTTTATTTGGCCCAAGATAAACATGATTATCGTCATTTTTTAACTGAAGAAACTGAAGCGTGGGAAGACATTATCTGTCCCAAAGTTGCACCCTGACATTCAGTAATAGATGTGGACTCAGTCTAGGGGCTCGAAACCCTTTGCTCTTCCCAGCACACTCAGCTGCCTTAGATGTTTGTTCAGGTTTCCTGTCTTTGCTGCTTAAAGGGCTATGGGCTGGTTCCTTAACCTTGGTTCCGAAGCTTCCAGAGCTCTTACATTGAAATAACATGAAATGGCCATTACCAAGAGATGCCTGGGACATATTTGGGGAATAATGAACTATTATTATTAACCTCTTTCTCCATCTCCATATCTATTTTTATATTTAGAGATGGAAATACAATTGTAACAAGGCTAAGTTTTCAGTTTTAGGATAAAGGCGAGGACCTAAAAACCAGAGAGATATTCTAATGGTTTGGGCACTTGTCTGCACGCACCCTCCTGATTTAGGTTCCTGGCACCACATAGGACTTTGTAAGCATGCAAGGCTCATGATCATTGAGCACAGAGCCAGCACACTATGGGACATGACTCCTCTCCCCAATCAAACAAAAAGCAGAATACAGGTGGGATATCTCAGTCTATTCACAGTTTGCAAGGGTAGCCACAAAAAAAAATGTGACGTACTGTGACAAACAATAGAAATTTACTTTGCACAGACCTGGAGGAAGTTGGAAGTCCAAAGTCAAACTGAGGGCGGGTTTGGTTTCTTCTGAGTTCTCAGTCCTTGGCATAAAGATTGCCATTTAGTTGTCACATGGCCCTTTTTGGTTACATGAAGAAACCCCGCTATTTCCTTGTCTTTTTTGAAGTAATGGTACTAGTCAGATTGGATTAGGACCCATTCAAACTGCAACTTAGAATCTCATATTAAGTCCCCACCTCTAAACACATTCTCTGTCACATGTTTTTGCAATCACATCTGAATGTGGCCCAGGTGGTACCATTCAGCCCCTTGCAAGATTTGTTTAGAAATGGAAGTCTTGCATATTGACTAAATTACATCAGATTACCTTACAGATTTGACTTTTATTTTGGGGGGTGATCACATCTAGTAATGCTCAGGGACTACTCCTGGCTCTGCACTCAAGAATTACTCCTGGGGATGCTCAGGAGACAATATGGGATGCTGGGATCAAACCTGGGTAGGCCCTATGCAAGGCAATTCCTTACCCACTGTATTATCAATCCAGCCCCAGATTCCCTTACAGATTTGAAGAGCGAATCAGTCTCCTGACTTATCAATGGCTTGTCATCATTCTTCTCAGGGTAATAATGAAAAAGCAAAGAAAGTGGGAGAATTGAATGGTTAAGGGTACAGCTCCCAGGTACTCATGTGTTTGTAAACTATAACAGGGGAAAAGAGGACAAGAAATTTCTCTTTTGCAAGTGACCTGAGGATTGTTGAATGTGAAAACACCAAAGAGTGGTAGAAACTTGGCAATAGCATACAGTTCCAGTTCCGTGTTACTTTCTGGCATTTTTATCAACCACATCACAGTATTACTGCAGCCACATTTATTCTGGCCCTCAGAATTGCTGTCTTCTGGACAGCAAATGCTTGAGCTGCTTTGGCATCACCTTAGCAAAGGAGTGTGTTTGTGCAGAGAAAAAAGTAGAGTTGCTCATCACTGAGATCTGCTCTATGCAAATGAGGCTTTCAGCCAATGCAGTTCTAATTGGTGGAAAGTCAGCCAGCTTGACTGATTGAGTCTTTGGCTTATAGGCATGGTCTGACTACTATTTATCTTAGTGCTGAATGAGCCTGAACATGCCTGAATCTACCTATGTGCCTGTGCTGAGCCTGGGACCAGGCCCTCAACAGTCTCTTTACTCTGCTTGGTTCTTGCCCAGACTTGGGATGGCAACATGTTAGTTTTCCACTTTTTTTTTTGTAAGATTGTTTATCATGATCCAGAGTGCCTCTGAGTAATTGTGCCACCCATGTTTCATTATTGGCTGGTACCAGTTGTAAACAAATGCTCTAAACTCACTTCTGTTTAACAAACTGATTTGACAAGTGGTTCCTGGCTTCTAATATCATGTCTTCATTAGGATGTGAGCAAAGACGGGAAATGGTGCAAAAGACTGTTGGTCTCCATGGAGATTGTGACCTGAACTTCCTGGGAGATGGATGAGGATAAAGACAAAGCAGATTTATGGGAGCATGTGTCAGAGAGACTTAACATGGTGCAGTGAGGATGGTGAGCGATAATTCTTCTTTAGAGTCAAACTCCTCAAATCTTGATAGTTGTTAGGAGCAGCCCAGAGAGGGAGAAAAAAGGTAGTGAAAGCATGAGACTGCAACATTCTAATGCATTGAAAGGAAAAGCACTGTGTATTCGAATATTTTGAAGAGGAATAAGAATTTGGAGGGTGGTGGAAGATGAGAGAAAGGAGTATAAAACAAGAGCCCAACAGGAAATGACTTTGAAGCTTACTTCCAAACCTTGGATAGTCACTGAATGATTAAAACATGCTAAGAGAATTCTCAGATTTGGGAGTGTGAAACATAATCTATTATTTCTTCAATTCTATCCTGTTGTGTTGTTCCAGCATCTACAGATTTGGCCCAAACAGAGGAGTGCAAGTGACTCTACTGAAGCTAGCGAAGAGAGTCGCCACATTGATCAGAGAATCCACTGGACAGAATCAAAGAGACGCTTCTAGTGACAAGTGCCCACCCACATTTGCATTGGGTTTATTCCTGCTTTTGAGTGTGTAGAATATTATTGTTGTGTTTGGAGCCACACGTGGCTAAAAATCATGAGGATTTTGAAGTGATCACCCTGTGTCAAACATCCAGGGACAGATCATTATTTGAAATAAGGATAATTTGGCTCTTTAGGGCTAAAAAAGACACATGTAAGTTATTGTCATTGACATATCTTGTATTTGTATACTGACGTCTTCAAGAGAATTTAAAAGTTACAGGTAGCATTAATTAAGCACCCTACAATTTATTGAACACATTTCATGAATAATTTGTCATTGAGAGAATGCTGGGTACATGCTGGAAGTTTCTGAGTTATGTACCTTGTCAGGCACCCTCTTTCAATCTGCTCCTTGCTTTCCCATACACAAAAGGGGACAAATTTTAAGACAATTAAGGGGAAATGACATTTATTTGATATGTATTTAATTTTATTTTACACACCTTTGGGCAAAACTAGATAATTCACACTAACAGTAATATTTTTGAATTTTTAAAATTGTAAATTAGTTCAGGTTTATTTCCTTATTTCTTTTCAAAATTTTTATTTATTTTTGAGTCACCGTGAGATATAAAGTTAAAAAGCTGATCATGGTCGACTTTCAGTTATACGGTGCATACCTCCACCAGGGTGCATTTCTCACCCAGTTTTATTCCTGTCCCCAGCCTATGGCAGGCACTTTCTTTCTTTCTGTCTTTCCTTCTTTCTTTCCATCTGTCTGTCTGTCTGTCTGTCTGTGTCTCTCTCTCCCTATCAGTCTTTTTAATTGAATCCTGTCTCTGAAGTTATCTTTTACAGACTTTTATCTTTGTAAAAATAGGCTAGTTTGCTTTGTCTCAACTTTGAAATTTATTCTGCCTAATTGCTGTCAAGATTTCAAAGAAGCAGACCTTAAGTCTGTAAGTAACAGTGCAAGGTAAATATAGCAAAAATTTCTACTGATATCTCCCTTGAGTTTAAACAGTAGCTATACAAAGTGATCTAGGTATATTGTGAAATTTGAGATAGTAATGTGATTTAGAAACAGTTCAGTGTGTGTGGGAGAGGGGATGGTGAGAGGGAAGTAAGAAAAAAGAAGAGTGACCCAAGATTGGGAGGAAGCATAAGAGAGAGGAAACAGTTCCCTGATTAATTCTGAGCCTCTTGTTAGAAACCAAGGTTTCTTTCAGAAGCAGTGTCTGTCTAGGAAGGGTGATTTTAAGTCAGGATAACAATGAGAAGTAACTGGGTTGAAAGTAAGATAAGATCAGGTATCTTTCCAGGAACTCATTGAGAGTAAAAATTCCATTTCTTGTTATTTCCTCTGGTTAAATTTCTAAAAGTAAAACTTTTAGTTTGAAAGGATATGTCATATTAATCTTCCAAAGCTGTAATAACAATGAAGGCTCCTATCAATCGATGGTGGGGGATTTCCTTGCCATCTGATATTGCTTCATATTTTAATCTGTGCCAAATGTGGATCAACAAACTTGAAGTTATTTCCAGTGGAATTTGGTAATGTTTAATGGCAGTGAATATGGGTATTTTTATATGCTTATTGGCTACTTTAAGCTTTTGAAAAATGTTTCCTGTTTCATTTTTTAAAAATGTTTAGTTTTAAGGTTTTTTGTTTTGTTCGGTTTTGGTTTTGGGGTCCTATCCATTGGCGTTTAAAATTACTCCTGGATCTTTGCTTAGGGATCAGTACTGGCAGAGTTTTAGGGACCATATGGGTGCCAAGGATCGAACCAATGTGCAAAACTATATTGTCATTCAGGCCTTAATTTTTAAAAAATTTTTTAATCACTCTGTGGAATCATTCATTATTATGCAAAAATTGCCATAATTAATAAATGAGGGAATATATATAAAGCAGTTAGGAAGATATAAGACACAACATGCATCAACATATATTAACTGTTTATATTATTGTTGGTAAAAGTTGTATTTGTTGTAATAGTTCCTTCTGAAAGCTTGTATGATTCTTAAAATTTATAATAGCACATTTCAGCTTATCTGAAGAATGTATTCATTCTGTACACAATGTTTTTAATCTTACTTTTTTAGTGAATCACTGTATGTAGACCCTTATAAAGCTGTCCATGATTAGATTTCAATGATACCATATTCCAATACCCATCCCTCCACCAGTACTGTACACAAATTTGCAATTTTTCTTTTAATTTCTAAGCTTAAAGTTTAACTAGAAAGATTTCAAGTTTATAGACTTATCATATATATTCAAATGAAAGAATATTTTAATTAAATTTCTTTATATTTCTGGTGTTCTTGTTTTTAAAAAAACACTAAAAGTTGGAAAGATGTTTAAGAAAATGACAAAATTATCCGAAAATCCCCAACTTTTCCTTGACTTATAGAATTTCTAAA
Organism: Sorex fumeus; assembly: GCF_029834395.1. Lineage (NCBI taxonomy): Eukaryota > Metazoa > Chordata > Mammalia > Eulipotyphla > Soricidae > Sorex > Sorex fumeus. Next base: position 41,419,146 of record NW_026606081.1, read on the forward strand.
CTTGTTTTAGAGGCCAATATTACCCTGATCCCCAAAGCAGATTAGGATGACATGCACAATTCAAGAAAAAATCATGTAAATCAATAATCTCTAATGAGTATAGGTGAAAAATACAATAGATCAAAATCTTGGCAAATCAAATCCAACAACACATCAAGAGAATCACTCATCATGACCAAGTGGGATTCATTCCAGGAAATCAAAGATATTTCAATACACACAATTCATAGTGTAATATACCACATCAATACAAGGAAAGATAAAAATCATATTATAATATCAATAGATACTGAAAAACATTTGGCAAGATTCAACATCTGCTTGCAATAACAGTACTCAATAAATAGGGAATGGAAGGAACATAAATCAACTTAACAAACACAGGACTAGCATCATACTCAATGGTGAAAACTTGAAAGCTCTTCTCCTGTGATATGGATCAAGAAAAGAATGTTCACTTTCTCCACTAGTGTTCAACATGCTTTTAGAGGCCTTCAGTAAAGCAATTAAGTTGAAAATAGATATTAAAGAATCCAAAGTGGAGAAAAAGAAATAAAGCTATCACAATTTGCAAATGACATGTTAAAATACAGAGAACATGAAAACCTTTAAACATCCAATAAAATAATTGCAAATCATCACATAATAAAGAGACAAAATAAACTTTTATGATGTTTTTATATGCAAACAATGAACTAGAGGGAAAACAAGGAAAACCCATCAAAAAAGGATAAAGTTCTCAAGGTCAGGGAGTTAACTCAGCAGTCAGGGATATCTAAAAAGCACCACCAATAAACTCTACTACCACATAGCTCCATGAGCACCACCAAGTTATAGGATTGTGCTAAATAACACCACACAGTCTGGGTAGTTCTGCACCCTAAGGTCATAGCATTGACCCAACTCATTCAACCTAGTTCAGTGTTACTTGGTTCATTCAGGTTCAAGAATCTGGTCTGGTTAACTCAGTATCCCTGGATGTGATCCTGTGGCCCCTGAGAACTGGATTGGGGGAAAACCAAAAAAATGATAAAATTCTTAAGACAATTTATCAAAAGAGATTAATAATCTATCTACTGAAAATGTTAAGACATTACAAAAAGAAATAGAAGACATTAAAAAAAAAGGAAGGGCATTTGGCCTCATGAATTAGAAAACATTACAAATATGGTCATGTTACCAAAGCAATCTTCAGATTCAGTGCTATCTATATAAAAATGATAATCACATTTGTATAAGAAGTAGGATGACAAAAGTACTGTAAGATGTATCCATCCACTAATGATCCTAGGGATTCAAAACAACTCTCTATAACAAGAGAAGAAAACTAGAGGCATCTTGCTCCTTGTCTTCAAACTATATGATAAAACAATTAGAGTCAAGGAATATGGGAGTGGAATAAAAAGATGCACATAGCACAATTAAGTAGAATTAATATTTCAGAAAGTATCTGTCTAACCATCTGTTTTATCTATGATGAAAAAGTCAATACAATACAATGAATAGAGGATTTTTTTCAACAAATGGTATGGTCATATGAAAGAAACCCCAATGAAAACAGGTTATTCAACACCATAATAAAAAATGAGCTAAAATGCTTAAAGATTTGCATATAAAACTAATATCAATTTCAGAAAAGATGAAAGAGAAGTGATACACACATAAACAGTCAAAGAAAAGTTTCTAAGGATAATGCAATAACAGCAAGCACAATTAAAAAATAAATACATCTAATACAAATTAAGTCTTTATACAGCAAAAGAAACCACGACAAAAATGAAATGAAAACTTAGTTACTGGAAGAAGATATTTGTACATTATTCATGGGAAAAGAATAATAACTAAAATATATAAAAACTCATAGAAACCATAACAAAAATCAAACAACTCAACTGAAAGACTGCTTATATCTGAAAGACAGTTCTGTAACAAAATCTATAAATATAGCAACAGATACATAAATATATATTCATCATCACTTATTAGGGAAATGAAAATGAAATCAATAGTGTGATATTTTCCTTCACCTGTTGTAGTTTACTATACAAAAAGACTAAAAATAACGTGATGGTGAGGATGTGGAAAAAAAGGAACTCGGGGAACTCATAGTGAGAATGTAAATTGGTGCGATCTCTATGAAAAATGGTATGGTTATACTTTAAAAACCTAGAAATAGAGACAATGCAATAGTACAAGCAGATTGAATACTTGCCATGCACAGAGATGACTTATGTTCAATTCTTGACATATCATATGGCCCCTTGAGCCCCACTAGGAGTGATCTCAGAGTACAGAGTCAGGAGTAAGTCCTGAGCACTCCTGGGTGTGGTCCATAAACAAAAACAAAATAATTGATAATAGAAGTAACATGTGACCTTGCAAATTCACTTTAAAGTATTAAAGTATTTATTAATTAATAAAAACATTAATTCTAAAAGATACGTGTATCCCTATACCTATAACAGCATTATTCAGAATTGTTAAGGCATGGAAACAACCTCAGTACTCATTCAAAGATGACTAGATAAGACATTTTGGTGCATAGACACAATGTGATACTTCTCAGCTATTAGAAACATGAAATCTTGGGGAGATCACTGATGCACAGGGAGTCAAGTGTGGTTCCCTGCTCCAAAGACTCCTCAAGCCCAGCTTACTGTAAGTCTGGAGGTCCCTGAGCACTGCAAGGTGACTCTAGTGATCCATGAGCCAGAGTAGTGCAGTGTCTTCACCTGTTAGCATTGGGCTGTTTAACAGGGTTGACTTAAAATCACTGTAGTTCAGGATTTATGGAGAAGGGCAGAGAAGGAAATCAAGGGAAGAAGGAAGAAGATGAGAAAGGGAAGTAATGGGAAAAACAGGGGTTGGAATTTTCGTTATACTGGTGATGCGGGAAGGTAGTATAGCTATATATCTCAAACACAAACTCATTGACACTGAAAATACAAAATCACAACTGCAACTACAGAACTTTGTAATCTGTCTATCAAGGTGTCAGGTGGTAGAGGGTGGGCTAGGAACACTAGAGCAGGGATTGAAGTACTGGAACACTGGTGGTGGGATTGGTCTTGAAATACTATGTGCATAAAACTCAACTATTGATAACTTTGTAAATCATGGTTCTTTAACTCAATATTTTTATGTATTAAAAAAAGAGTGGCATCAGCCTTGGTCTAAAAAAATAAATATCACCGGGAGTGGTGCACTCCCCACGACCCTCTCATCTCCAGGGCCTTTCCCTGACCTGAGCGGTGCTTGGGAAGCTACCCTCCTCCAAGTGAAATTTTGCCTTTTGTGAGAACATAGAATTTAAGCTGATTGTGCTAAGAGAAATTTATAAAAAAGAGAATAATTACTGGATAGTTTCTTTCATTGGTGGAATATAAAGAAAAACAGTACATCAGTGGAAAATCCACAATCAAAGTAATCTGAGAATAGACCAGTGACTGTAATCATGGTCCCTGTCTTTAATGAGGCACATTTCCTTGGAAAAATGAACAATTTTTAAGTAATACAATTATCTCCAAAATACTGGGTAAGGTTCAGATCATTGGCGGTTACAACACAGCCACAAAATATTTGTTTCTGTTATCAGTGTGAAGATATTGCTGAGTTAAAATAAACTGCAAAAGGAAAAATGACCAAAAAAATCAAGAAAGATAAAAATATGAGCATATGTTCAGGCTTGCAGCTCAGTGGTAGAGCACTTGCCTTGCATGTGTGAGCCCCTGACATTTGCATATACTTACCTCCAATACCTTCCCTTCACCCTCTGATAGCCACCATAATTTTAATAGATTTAATAGATTAAAATTATGGTGGCTATCAGAGGGTGAAGGGAAGGTATTGGAGGTAAGTATAGAAGACTCTATGGAAATGTCAGTAGAACTTTAGCACTGGGTATAGTGAGCCTGGTATCAATTTAGGGGGGCAAAGTAAAATATTGCACATTCATGGTGAATAAGTAAAACTTGAATTTAAAAAGCCAAAAACCACCATGTCATAAATATAAAAGTGAGAGACTCTACTAAAGGACAAGAAGATCTGGTTTCTAGGTTGGAAATTTTTTACTGCAAAGTCACCAGATAAGCCTGAAGTGACATAACGTGGTTAACATTTAAAAGTAAGTGCTTGATAATGTAGGATAATGGTACAAAGGGAAAGTGGACAAGGAAAATAAATTAGAAGGAAACTAGTCACAAAAAAGTGGATCTTACAGAAAGGTGCATGTAGTGATGGTTTTGTGGATGCAAATGAACCAATAATATCTAAGAAATATTTATAGTGGGGTAGAGAAATTAAAGATGATTTAAAATCAGAGGTGTGGTGTGCAGAGGTGTGGTGGGGAAAATCACAAAATTAAAAAGAAACATTGAAAATAAATCTCAGATTATTAAAACTGGGAAAACAAACATCTTCAAAGGCCTTCTCTTATCTACACATATTATACTGACTCTTTGAATGTGCAAATTCATTCCAATGTCATCGGTTTTATTGAAATACTGGTGATCAAATTTAACTGGATTCTTGGTTCCACTTGAATTCCGCCTATACGCATCACTTTCTTCTCAATTCCAAAAGACCTCACATACTGACTCTTTGAATGTGCAAATTCATTCCAATGTCATCGGTTTTATTGAAATACTGGTGCTCAAATTTAACTGACAAATGACCTGGCACCCGAGCTGCGCAGGAGGAAGAGAGCGGCTTGGAACGCCTTCAAGAACTTCGAAGAAATAGCTAAGAGGACGAAGAACCTCCGGCTCCGGGCACATCTCTTTGATTCCACTGTTCTTCCTGCATTAACATATGCCTCAGAGACCTGGGCCCTACGCAAACAAGATGAGAACGCCATTCAGGTCTCCCAAAGAAGAATAGAAAGAGCTATGCTTGGAATATCACGTTTCACTCAAATGAGAGAACGAATCCGGAGTTCTGACATCCGTCGACGATCAAGGATCAGGGACGCTGTCTCATTTGCCAAGGTGTCGAAAATCAGATGGGCTGGTCACGTAATGAGATTTAAAGACGACCGTTGGACTAGAGCTGTTACTGATTGGATTCCACGGGATGTCAAGAGACCGCGTGGCCGCCCACCTACCAGATGGTCAGACTTCTTTGTCAAGGTCATGAACGATCGGTTTGAGGCCCTCCATGTTCCCGGAGCGAAGAGATGCCATTGGGCTACACTAGCACGCGACAGGGACAAATGGAGACGTTACTGGCGCCCGCTCGAGCAAATCGACGACTAACGGGAAGTTAAGTGATTAAGTGATTAAATTTAACTGGATTCTTGGTTCCACTTGAATTCCGCCTATACGCATCACTTTCTTCTCAATTCCAAAAGACCTCACATTAGGTGTTTTGTTTCATGTCCCCGTGTATTGTGATGCTATCTTTGCACTTTCTCATAGCAGAGTCATAGTGGTACATATGTGTGTATATGCAAATGTCAGGGGCTCACACATGCAAGGCAAGTGCTCTACCATTGAGCTGCATGCCTGAACATATGCTCATATTTTTATCTTTCTTGATTTTTTGGTCATTTTTCCTTTTGCAGTTTATTTTAACTCAGCAATATCTTCACACTTATAACAAAAACAAATATTTTTTGGCCGTGTTGTAACTGCTAATGATCTGAACCTTACCCAGTATTTCAGAGATAATTGTATTACATAATAATTGTTCATTTTTCCAAGGAAATGTACCTCATTAAAGACAAGGACCATGGTTACAGTCACTGGTCTGTTCTCAGATTATATATACCACTCAAGAACTCATATGAACTACTTAAAATTATATGTCAGGGCAATACTTTCATCTTTGTTTCGGATACAGGAACTCAATGAGATATCAATGATTTGAGTTAAATATATTAGGGTTCAATTAGTGAAAGAATTTGTACTCTAAACACGCTACATAGTATTCTCTAATACAGATGACTAGTACCTGAAATCTCCCTTTTTTATGTACATGTATACTAAATATCACCAGATAGAGAGAAAGTATGGTAGCTGACAATGAGAAAAGCATGTTTAGCAATAGGGAAGATTCCCCAAGGAGATACTTGCTCTGCCAAGTAAAAATTATTGGCATTGTGTCAGAAATGTAAAGAATCTAAGCAATTCAATCTCTAGCTTGCCGAAATTAATCTTAAAGCACTAAGACTAGAGTTTTAAGTCTAGGAGCAGTTGTAAAGTTAAGAAAAAAAAGTTAAAACTTGTTCAGAAACTTGCAACAAAATCATGATTGCATATTTTTAAATACATTTTGACTGAATAAACAATATTTGGAGCAGTTTTAAGACTACTGAAAATTTGAGCAAAGAGTAGAGCCCCCAATTTTCCTCTCACCTGAACTGTTAAACATTTTCATTACCATTACTCTGCCTTATTAACTTTAGTGTGATCCATTTGTTATAATTGATGACCTATTATTGGTATATATGTATTTAGTAACTAATAGACACTAGAAAATATTGTTTCTGTTGATAATTCTATGTGTTTTGATAAAAGTGACATCTCTCCATAATTGAATTATCTTGTAGTATATTTTTCAATGACCTAAACATTTCTGGTGGGATACAGGGAATTTATCCATAAAAAATGTTTCAGATGTAGATCTACTTAAACATTTTACCTTTTCCATATATTCCTGATCTGATCTAGGGAACAATGAGCAATATAGTCTGGACACATGGCAAGCAGAAATAAATGAGCACAACTTAAAAGACTTTCAGTGTATATGAATATGATATTAGGCTGATACGCTTGTAATTCAACTTGTTTTTCTGTCACTGATGAGAAATTTGTGACTGCTATGGCTGGAATTAAGGGTGTTGTCCCAGACTATAAAAGGAAGTTGCCTATTGCACACTGAGATAAACAAGTGGCCTTCAGTTCTATGCCAGAGGAAAGTGCTAAAATATTTAAGCACAAATACACACACAGTATATGTCAAACAATATTGTTGTATTTTTCCTTTAGACTAATTTTTATTCTGACAAAACGAGAACATTAATAATAATGGTAGATATTTAAAGTTATTTTTTAAAATAACTATCTCCTCTTAGTATATTTTGGGTCATTTATAATTAAGAATGGAAGGAAAACATCACATTTTTTTGATAAGAGTAAGCACAAAATTTATAATTCTGGGAATGAAAGAAACAAAACCAAATGCCTCATAAAAACTTGGTCTTTTTTTTTTATTTCTATAACTTATTCATATTCCTTAATTTAGATAGTTTAGATCAGTGCAAATAACTTTGAGAACAGTAGGAGGTCTTATCAACCTATTGCTTAAGGTAATTAAAGCAATAACTCTGGGTTATTGTGTTCAGTGATTTTCATAGAGAATTTGGAGAGGGTAGAAATAGCTGTAATTTGCCATTTCCCACAGATTATCTGGAAATCTCAGCTCCTAGTCTTGCTTTAAGTAAATAAAAATTTAGAACAGAGAATGGTTCAATTATTTCTTTTTGAAGGATTTTTGTCCTTTTTTTAAACACATTTTTATTTAGGTATTGGGATTTAAATATGGTTATTCATATTTTTCATGAATACATCACTGCAGCCCCACACACCACCAGAGAGCCCGCATCCTCCACCAGTGTCCCAAGGTCCCCCACCACTTACCTACTCCCATGCAAGCTCAGATATTTCTTTATTTTTATGTTTTTAATTTTTTATTTTTGGGGGGCGAGCACACCTGATGGTGGTATGGACTAACTCCCAGCTCTGTGATTGGTGCATTCCTTGCAGTGCTTGGGGAACTATACAGGGTGTTGGGGATGGAAACCAGATTGGGGGGACTGGAGTGATAGTACAGCATTGAGGGTGTTTGCTTTGCACGTGAACCACCAGGGTTTGATCCCCAGCATCCCATATGGTCCCTTGAACACCGCCAGGAGTGATTCCTGAGTGCAGTCAGGAGTAATCTCTGTGCATTGCCGAGTGTAGCCCAAAAGGAAAAAAAGAAAGAAAGAAAGAAAGCAAGAAACCATGTTGGCCGTATGCGGGACAAGAACCTTATCTTAGTATCTCTCTGCCTCCTCAAGTTACTTCTTGTATTTAAAATATTTGGCAAAAAGAAGTTTCGCGGTTCTTCAAACAGCTATGTTCAATGTTTGCTCCTTCCTCTGTCCTTGCAGTATACCAAAATATCTGCTATTGCATGGTTGTCTATGCCAATCACAAGTGAAATCATTCTTTGAATCTTTATTTTTATTATTATTATTTTGGATTGGGAGCCACACCCAGGAGTGAACACAGGTAACTCCTGGCTCTGCACTCAGGAATCACTCTTGCTTGTGCTCGGCCAACCATATTGCATGCTGCGATATAATCCTTGTTGACCACGAGCAAGGCAAATGCCCCACCTGCTTTATTATCTCTCCAGCCCTAGGACACTTCATTTTTTATTTCATGAATCCTTAAATATGAATTATAAAAGTTCATATCAATCCTTCGGGGAGGGGTCTTGGGCCACCCTCAACAGTACTTAGGAGCTTGGTTTTGTGCTCAGTAATTATACCTGGTGGTACTCGCCTGAGGTTTTCAAAAGAAATTTCATTTTGTAAACAACTTTTGATTTAACGAGAAGGTGAATAGTGTCACCCTATTCCTTGCCCCCACTCCCCCCTATTATCAATTCCTTATTTTGTTTTGGTACACTTCTTAAATAATAGTGCGTATTTTTAATAAAGTCACTATGTTATGCTGCTTTAGTTTATTTTTAACCTAATATCATTTTGGGGTTGTACCAGAACTCTGTCAAAGAATGCACGTTTCATTTAGCCGTAGTATCTTATTTGTTTCCTCTAGACTGTAGCAGTTCCTCAGAAGTTCCTTGTTTCAATGACCTGGAGAAAACGGGTCAAGCGTTTGGCAATTTGAAATAGAGTGTACAGAAAGAGAGAACTCGAGTCCTTGATTACTGCTCCTGCGCTAGTTTGCATTTTCATAGGAAGAGGTAATATCGAGAGATTTATGTGTTTAACTCCTAAGTATAATTTACTATTTTTTCTTATGTTTTTTTTAAATCATAAAACATGTGCATATGTGTATTAATTTGGGACAGATATATTTGTAGATTTCCTGGTCAGGGCTTCCATACTCTCTGGAATTCATTGCATTTAGCAACTTCCTTGTTTACTATTGGTTGTGCACAGAGGTTAATGGTTAATGGCTTCACCGAGATAGCGGAAATGCTCCTTACTGCACCCCAGGAAGGTCATAGATGGGGCAAACTACATAAAATGCTGCACAAGTGCCAGGGCCAACACTTCGTCTTAGCCTCTGAGCCGTGCTAGGGGAGGGTAGCAAGCAAAGTTCTGCTTATCTTGCCTTGAAGTATTATTCTGTGGCGCCACAAGCTAAGAAAGTTGCTTATCTGGTACTGAGGAATTTACAAATTAGATTTCTTGATTGGGTTAGTGCCAAGCTCTATCTCAACACTTTCTCATCCCCCCCGGAAGAGATTTCACCTTCCTTATCCAAAGAATAAGGGACCTAGATATTTCCTAACTGCTGGTGGTTTGCTAGAAGTATTGAGTATTTCTTCATTCTAATTTCTGTTTTTGTGCTTACGTGGCATTCACCCTGTACGTCTCCAACTTCCAAATAAAAGTCACATTCCAAGGTGAGAGTATTTAAACATTAGAATTTTTTTTTTTAGAAGTGGGATAGAGACACTACAATTTAATTCTTTCTCTTTTCTTGGTTACTGGACATTATAACGATGACTTGTTCTAAAAAGAAGAAATGTATTTTGGCAATACTCATTAAAAAATCAGAGCAAGCAACATTTGGAGAGAGAAAGAAGAGAAACTTCCTCCTCTTAAAAGATTAGGAATTAGTTGGGGAAACAGAACACTTATGACTATTGTGCGTAGAATGATAACTCCTGTAATAGCAAAGAGAATAAAATACAATGAAAGAAGTATTACAATTTTTTCTTGATTTTATTTTATTTGCTTTAATTTTTTTTAAAAAAATGAATGCTTTTAGTATAAAAGGGAAAACTAGCAAAAGAAGTAGACAATAGACAAAGAAATATGGTTCAAGGTGTAAGAAATATATGTTATAATTGGACTATTCACTGTTGTTGGTTTTTATAGTCTCTGAGTTTTGGCCGTTGATGGGATTACACGGAGCCAGGGGGCCAGTTGGTGGGTGTGACCCCCGCCTACTGGAATTTGGAGGATCTGGGTGGAGGATGCTTGGCCCAAATCCGAGTAGGCTTGGAGATCTCGGCCCTGGAACCCGCATGGCTTTGTCCCTCTGCCAGTACCTTCATATGTGTGGAGAGTGGTCTCAGCATGGTGGTGGCTGGTCCTGGAGGTCTTAAAAACCAGCTCCCGGAACCGTGCGGCTGCATTCGCGTCTACGCGACATCCTATTATGACATCTTATTATCTCTTTCCTACTTTGGACAAACTGGCAGGCTACCGAATGTAGCCTGCCCACACGGCAGAGTCTGGCAAACTCCCTGCGGTGTATGCAATATGCCAAATACCAGTAACAATGATGGGTCTCATTCTCCTAAAGAGCCTTGAATATAATCTCAGGGTTAGGATGAAGGAGACGTTACTGGGGCCTGCTCGAGGCAATCGACGATTAACAGGATGATTTGTGTGATTTTTGTGATTCACTGTTGTAGCAGGAGCAATTTTATGAATATTTTTTTTTGTAGAAAGGTCTTCATTTATTCATTTGCACGTTTGATTTTTTTAACAATAAGTAAGACATATCTATCGAGTGGATTCTGGGTTCTGAGGATGGAATGTTGAACAAGACAGACTGCACTCTTGTTTGAAGTATATTTTTTTGGAGCAGAGATAGACCCCTCTCAAAAAAAATGGTGAGAAACAAATAAAACCACTAGCAATTCATATTAAAAATAACAAAATGGTGACTATATAGCAGGAGTTTCATTTAGGAGGGGCTATTTAAGCTCTGAACCTTGAGAGATGTGAGGATACTGGGCGTGCAATGAACAGGAGTTTTCAGTGACACTTTTGCTCAAGAGGTTTAGTTATAAAAAAAAAAGCTAAGGCTAAGATTTGGTGCTTGAGCAAGTTTCTGATAAGACATTGGCATTTATAAATTGTCTACAGTAAAGTGATATGGAGTGGATTAGTGCAATATTAACAGTGAAGGTCAAGTATAATAACTTCCAAAGTACTTTACCTAAATGTCAGGTTTAAGGAAGGGAGATGAAAAGGGAGCATTAGAGAAACACAGAGATGAAGAAGATTGAGAAAAGGTGAAGGGAGGGTAGGACAATGAGCTGTCATTAATATTAATTACAGACACAACTTGAAAGGCTGCTGACAAGGATTTAGGAAAATATACTGCTATTTTGTCTATATTCAGATATAATTATGTATGAGCCTATAAATGTGTATGCCTTTTGCTTCAGTAAATCTACCTTTATAAACTTATGGTAAGATATTATCAGGGAGAGTAATTGCAAGTTTAAAATAATAATATGGGAACTGGTGTAAACTACATTATCTTAACAAAAATAAGGAAAGATTTCTACTGCTAGAAATTTGAATTCTAAATTTCTACTGCTAGAGATTTATATTCTAAAAATCTATATTCTAAAACTATAAAAATGTGCTTCTTCTTTTTTTGTTTTATTTTTGGGCCACACCGTGAGATGCTCAGGGGTTACTCTTGGCTCTGAAGTCAAGAATTAACTCTTGGCGGTACTCAGGGGACCATATAAGATGCCTCAGATCAAACCACATGATATGCTGGACATTGTTCCTGGGTTGTCTGTAAGCAAGGCAAATGCCGTACCTACCGTTCTATCACTCTGGTCCTACTTTTTATTTTTTTGTTACCATATATAGACAAGATTTCAACTAATTCTTAAAAATTGATTAGAAAATAGCAAGACTCCAATTTTTTGGTATAAAGAATCTTAATCTCTTAAAAATATGAAGAAGACCAATGAGCTTCTCTCTCTCTCTCTCTCTCTCTCTCTCTCTCTCTCTTTGCATACAAAGTTGTGTCTCTTATACTGATGTCAGAATCCACTCTTGCTATTTTAATGATATAGTTCAATCTTGTTCTTCACTGATCACTGGGATCAAAGTCACTAGGCACAAATCCTGGGTTCTTAGACATACGGATATGCACAAAAACATGCCAACATATACTTGCTATAAAGAGGAAGAGGACTAAAAGCACAAAGATTAAGAACCTTTCTATATGAATTTCCACCAAAAACTTAACTCTTAAGAATTCCAAGCAAACCAGACAAGTTGAATGGCCTGAAAATAATAAAGTCAAAATCCAACCTAGCAATAGGGTCTTCTTTTCTAGACTCTATCAAGATGGTTCTGAGAAATTTATAGGTAAGTCTCTACATAAGCAACTATTTCTGAAGGAGCGCGAATTATAATAAACTTCATGGATTGCCTGCTTTGTTATGATCTCCTTGTTTTTTGTTTAGCAATGATGAAAACTGGCTCTGCAAGATACTCAGAAAATAGCTTCATGGGTGTAGTTACAGGCTCAACAGCATTGCAGAGTGAAGAACCAACAGGTCCTGCTGGATTCTTATATGGTTGTCTTGTGTATTGTACAAGGGTTCTATTACGAGACAAGTATCTCCAGGCCATCAACCAGCGAGATTGTCAAACCTGTTTCCAACTCCTTTACTTGTCACAATTTCACCAAAGGGAAGAAAAAAAAAAGGTCTTAATGTGTTAAACTCAAGCAGTCATCTCATACAAGATACAAGTGTGAATCAACTAAAAGGCACCTCTCATTATTAGTTGACTAGGTTTCATTTGGGGCCTTCAGTGATTTTAAAACTCCTCACCTACACCAAGCAACTTGTTTAAATATAAAGTTGCTTGCTACTACAATTATTATTACTGCTATTACTACTATTGTTATTATTATTATTTTATTTGGGGCCCGGAGGCCACTACTGGCAGTGCTCAGAGTTACTTCGGCTCTGTGTTCAGGAATCATACTCCCATCAGTGTTTAGGGGACCATATATGGTGCCAGAGATCAAACCAGAGTTGATGTTGCAAGAACCTCAAAACCTGTACTACACCTATAGCTCTGAAGGGTGTTTTTTTTTTGGGGGGGGCGAGGGTGGGGGGTGGTGTTAGGTGTTGGTGCCACACCCAGTGGTGCTCAGGGGTTAGTCCTGTATGAAGTTATTTTTCAATGTTTGTTGAATGAGTCAATATTTTTTTACGGAGTGAATTATGTATTATTATAAATCTATGGGCTGGAGCGATAGCACAGTGGGTAAGGCATTTGCCTTGCAAGCGGCCAATATAGCCAACCCAAGTTCGATTCCTCCACCCCTCTTGGAGAGCCCGGCAAGCTCCCGAGAGTATCTCGCCAGCACGGCAAAGCCTGGCAAGCTACCCGTGATGTATTCGATATGCTAAACACAGTAACGACAGGTCTCACAATGGAGATGTTACTGGGCCTGCTCGAGCAAATCGATGAATAACGGGAGGATCGTGATACCGTGATATAAATCTATACCCTGAGAAGACAATATTTTTGTCATATATTATTCTCCCTCCTCATATGTTTTTCCTTCAAATATTTGAAAAGAACTTTGATATTTTGTTCAAGAATTTTGTTTTTGTCTTAAGTAGTTCTTCCTAAGCTTTTGTGTCTCTTTACAACCCTCATCATTTTTCTTAAGATTTTAAAAATAAAAGTACTTTCCAGATCTGAATACAAAACTACATATTCTGTAGTTTTGAGAAGCTCCACCTTACTGTTGCTGGTGTTGGGCTCAGCACCTCCAGAGGAGGAATGGAGATCCCCAGGTGGCTCATGTGAAGTGGGGTACAGAGAAGTAGCAGCCCCTAGAAGGAAATCTTTACACCCCTCCCTTCCCAGCTCAGTCACCCAGGGAAGTTCCAGGGAAATTCAGAACTGATGAAAGAATGTGTTCGATGCAGACAGACCAGCCCCAGGAGGCAGTTGTCATGCTGCCCCTAATGTCTACTTGTGCACAGCGTGGAAGATGATCCATGCCACCCAATTTCTCTGGGAGCCATGGACTTAAGCTGGAGACAGGAATTTCTTTTTTGCAGGAAGGAAAAGTCAGTCCTAAATCTTACCCAGGCTTCCGGATCTGTCACCTTTCTCTTATAGAAAAAAATTTCAGAAGGAGGTTAAGAGTGAGGTCAAACAAGTTTATTTGGGAAATATAGGAAGGGAGATAAAAAAGAGGTTGATTTACAATTAATCAAGGGAGAACACAATTAGAAAAACAAACAAACAAACTTCTCCAGAGTAGCAAAAAAATGAATTCGTATCCCAAGCACGAATGCATGGGCAGGTAATTACCACTGACTGGGGGGAATACTCCCTAAAGTATGAAAGTCCACATTTCAAGAGAGATGGAGGCAGCATGAGACAACCTCTTCCTCTGCCAAGTATGTTTATATGATGCACTCAAACTGTCCCCTCACCAGTATGTTGCTAAGGTGGTTGTCAAGGAGAGGAGCTGGGAGCAGTGGATGTTTTTCGCCTTCCCCCATGCCCTCCCCACCCCCCAGGCATTGCTCAAGGCATTTTCCTTGCCTGGCTTCCAATCATCTCTTCTCTCTGGAAGCCTCCTTGCACTGACCTGCAATTCTGCACGTCAAAGAATTTTTTAGACTCCTAGAAAGATATATAGGTTCTTGTGTCAAGATAAGTGACACAAACACCTATATATCTTGAGATCCTGGTCCTTGTATTCAAAGTGTAAAAACTCCTTGGCAACCGATTTTACACAGGGCAAGAATGAAAGTCAAATGTTGAATAAAAATATGTAATGTTTATTGAGGCTGAGTTAATTTTCAGATAGTTTTCCCCAATGTACAGTCTCCAATATACATCACCAGTCCCCCTGTACTTCCTCCCCAACCTGCAATATTGTACCAATTTTTTGGTGCTTACAGTTCTGTATTTGTGTATTTTTGGATATATTGCTATTGCATGTCTTTCTCTTTGACATATGCTTTTTGTATTTTAAAGTACTTCTTTGGGAGGCTAGCGTGATCGTACGGTTGGTAGGACTCTTGCCTTGCACTTGGCCCACCCAGTTCCAGTCCCTGGCACCACAAATGGTCCATCCGAGCCTGAAATGTGTGATCCCTGAGCCGAGCCAGGTAAGGATTTGAGCCCTGCTAAATGGGACCAGAAATAAACATTACATCTTTTGATTCAACATTTGAATTTCATTCTTGCCCTGTGTAAAATCTGTAGCCAAGCAGTTTTTACACTTTGGATACAAAATACTTTAGATCCCCAATTTTTCATGCAAATACTCATCTTTTTTGACTGACTTGTAGGAATCTAACTTTTCCCATCTCTGTTTGAACTAGATGACATTGAGATATGCTCTATCCATTTTGCACTTATAAGGCGTTGCTGCTTGCTCTGTCTTCTTGATGCGCTTGGGTTTGTGTGAAGGGATTAAATGTAGTTTGAGGGATAGATGCTTCCATGCAAACATTCGGATGGAATCTATAGATTTTCTTCTCTGAATGACAGAGAAAAAAATTGGAGATGCTCTTCTACTACATGAACATGAAGAGACTGGGGGAAAAAATCTTTTAATTGGCAGATCTCTGGGAAATGACAGTTCCTAAAATCAAGCATTACCCAACCTCAGGAGTTGACCTCTTCTCAGGGAAATTGTTATTTTAATGTTAAATCATTTCTGTGTAGTTTGGTCAAAGTTTAAAATAATGCATTGTTCTTGGAAAAAATAGTTATATGTGACTGTCTTCTTTCAATCTTGTCTTTCATGCAGCTTTGAATCCGGATACACAATTTTCCTGCCAGCAGTTAATGCTTATTTCTCATTTGTTTTCATTTCCTGTTGCCTTCAGAGCTCCAGAGAGAGAAGGTGCTATAATCTCTAAGACATGTGGATTTCCTGGGCAGATTGTTTATTTAACAAAAAGATAGAAGAGAGAGCCACTTTACTTGTTTGGCTCTATAAAAATGTTCTAAATAAGGAGGATTTCCTCATTTATTCCACTTTAGTCTTCCTGTTTAGGCAGCATTTAAATAGATGTTTAATTACTATATGATGTCAAATTGAGTTACAATTTTATCACTCTACCAAATATATTAAAAACCATGGAAATATTGTAAATAGAGTAGTAATTTTAAATTTTTCTTTATCTACTGCACTGTAGCACTATCTTTATCTACATTATAAATATAAATTTGTTTAATATGATTATACTAAAATTAGCTTATCTTGGATTTTGCAATTATAATAGAAGGTAGTGCTACAGTTATAGCTAAATTTGGATAGAAGTTATCAAGGAAGAGGAACATAAAACCTGTTCTAAATGTTAACTTTTATAGTTCTATTTCTCTCTTTAGCTTACACTGTTTCATTATGAGTTGATAACACCAATTTGTACTTGGGGACGAAAAACCTTAGACAGTTACCATAATATAATATTTTCTGTCAAAATCAATTTGTTTTAGTTTCCCATTTGTTTTAGTTTCCATCTTGTAATTATTTTTTAATATTAAATAAATGTATAAATCAGATAACATTTTATAGTGAATGCTAGCATTTAACATACTATTACATATTATAATATATATCTGTATACAACATATTTATCTATGAACACTTACCTACATAATATAAAGTAAATCCAAGTATAAAGTTAATATCTACATAATATAAAGTAAATCCAAGTATAAAGTTAATATATTTTATAGATAACTCATGATCTGTGTCACAGATATCACTACACATTATATTTATAACATACAACATACCTTTTATATTTAAAAATAATTTTATATAATAATGCATTTACAATATGCATATAATATAATAAAATAACATGAAGACATTTTGTGCTCAATAGTATTTTCTACAGCAGCATCCATGTTACAGGCTTTATTTATCTATTTATTTATATCTATGTTTCCTTTTTCTGTTTTCTAGCAGTGCTCAGGTCTTACCCCTAACTCTATTCATGGGACCTTATGTGCAAAGCAAACACCTCAACCCCTATACTATCTCTCTCTCCTAAATATTATTTATTAACTATTCAAGACTTATGCTATTCAATATAGAAGATTCTATTTTGTCTCTAGATTTTACATCATAAATAAGAAGGAAATATAGGGGGTATGGTGCTGCCAGCAAGTCAATCTGTACTTGTGAGGCGGCGAGTGCATCAGCAGCCTGATGGCACCGTCAGACTTTCAGATACCAAAATATTGCTGCTGGGCCTTTGGTCAGACCCCAAAAACTTGGGGCAAAGTTTACCAAGAAAGTAAATGGCCAAAAGTCAGGTATGTGAGAGACACACCCACAAACCACCTCTGGCTCAGCTATATAACTGGAGGCATGGCCTTTCTGGTTCCTGATCGAACTGCTTAACGTCCATGATCCCAGAGCCTCAGAAATGAATCTTGGAACCCAAAGGCTTTTGGCAGAAATGTGTCCTGTTCCTGCAGTAGGTTACTGGCACTGGGACACTCCACATGGGAATAGGTTTCATGCCTTGGCCTGTTCCTCCTGGTGGCCCAGTGACCGCCATCTTCCAGAGGCCACTGGACAGTCAGGTTTGGGCCTGCAGTGACAAGACACGTGGGTCCTCAACCAGATGGGGGTGGAACTAGCCCTTTCCTCCCCATCCCAACGAGACCTCGAGTCACCACCTACAAACAGCCTCTCTGGCTCCTGATCAAGCTGATTAACAGCCATGATCCCAGAGACTCAGAAACAAATCTCAAAACCCAGTGACTTTTAGCAGAAATGCATCTGGACCGCATACAAGGTGAACGCCATCTCAGAGCTTATTGGAAAGCCAGGTATGAGCCAGCGGTGACGGGGTAACTGCAGTCTCATGGGAAGGGGAGTGATACTGGCTCATCCTTCACGCCCTACTGAGGTCATGAGTTGCCCCCCACAAGCGGCACTCCAGCACGGCAAAAGGACTTAATCCAGAGCTCGGCAGCTTGTGGCAGAAAAGTGAGTGGACCATGTGTTAAACTGGCACCATGCATCCCCGAGATGGAAAGGGTGTTGCTCCCTTCTGCCTTTCTTCCCTCCCCCGAAAGCAAGGTGGCCACCAGCTCAGAGCTTATAGGAAAGCCAGGTATGAGCCAGCGGTGATGGGGTAACTGCAGTCTCATGAGAAGGGGGGCGGTACTGGCTCGTCCTTCATGTCCTACTGAGGTCACGAGTTGCCCCCCACGAGTGGCTTTCCGGCACAGCCATAACACCAGACACACAGAAACCAATCTCGTAATGATCTTGCTTTTTGCAGAAATCCAAAATCATTATATGACATTATATGATTCTCATACCAGCTATAGAAAACAAAGTACTTCACAATGCCTTTTCAGCAACTCAGATTGTTGGGGGGGGGGAATTCTAAACAATAATGGTGCATCTTTTGTCAAAATAATGTAATCAATGTAGAGAAGATTTAAGTGTAAATCATCTGCCTCACAGGCATTGCGAGGGATGGGAGGGAGGTAAGTTGGGGTTCTTGGTCGTGAAAAATGAGTTCTGGTAAGGGAGAGGTGTTTGATCATTGTATGACTGAGACTTAAACCTGAAAGCTTAGTAACTTTTCCCACAGTGATTCAATAAATAAATATAAGAAAAATAAATAAATAAAACTATGAAAAAAAAGTAAGGTGGAGTTCATGCCCAAATCAACCAGCTAATCAGTGGCTGAATAAATATCAGTATTTCTACATAAAAAGAAGGAAATATAATAAATAATATGCCAAAAGCAACAAAGATGATCATAAGTGGCATTGGTGGGGTTAGAGTTCCCCTTGTTTCTGACCCCTACATCTGTACACAGCTGCATATAAAACTGACAGTTCAGAGAAGAAACAGCCTGGATTTTGGTTGCTGTGTTCAATTTTTCTTAAAATTATATTTGGTCTTCTAATATTGAAATTAGTTTGTTATTCCTTAACATAAAATTTGTTTCCTGGTTAGGACTAGCAATTTTAATTTGTAGGAGCTAATTCTCAAAGCAAATCGTTGTGGAGATAATGGCAAAGAATCACACACACACAAAACCGAGATAGAATTTTTTTTCTTTTTGGGTCACATCCAGCGATGCACAGGGGTCACTAGTGGTTTTGCACTCAGGAATTACTTCTGGCAGTGCTCAGGGGACCATATGTGATGCTGGGAATCGAACCTGGATTGGCTGTCTGCAAGGCAAATGTCCCCCCACTGTGTTATTGCTCCAGCCCCAAAATAGAATATTTTAAGAAAGATTTCTATTTGTCTGTGTTTGGAACACACACAGCAGTGGTCAGGAGCTACTCCTGACTGCACAGAGATCATCCCTCCCAGTGATCAGGAGACCAGGAACAGTTCAAGGAATGGAAAAAAGGTCAGTTGCAGGTAAGGCAAGTGTAACTCTTATACCATCACTCCTGACCAAGAAGGAAGGAATATTTTAGTTCATTTTATGTTATATATTATTATTATTAGGCAAGGTAAAGGTAAAGGCCCTCCCGTTGATCGTCGATTTGCTCGAGCAGGCCCAGTAACGTCTCCATTGGAGACTTTGTTGTTACTGTGTTTGCCATATAGAATACTTTCGGTACTTGCCAGGTTCTTCTTCTTCTTATTATTATTATTTGCTTTTTTGGTCACACCTGGCTATGACAGGGGTTGCTTCTGGCTCTACACTCAGGAATTACTCCTAGCGGTGTTTAGGGGACCATATGGGATGCTGGGAATTGAACCTGGGTTGGCCGTGTGCAAGCAAATGCTCTACCCGCTGTGCTATTGCTCCAGCCCCAAGTAAGGAATATTTAAAGGTTTGTTTCAAGGGAGCGCAGGTCCATGTAATTGCTGCCCCCCACAACAGGTACTGCTACCGCATACTCCCCACCCCAATTCGACTGGGGACCAGGAAACCCAGCTGTCACCGCCGGCCCCTGGGCAGGGACCCCTCCAGCAGCCTGAGGCACTTATGCAGGGAGCGCAGGTTCATGTAATGACTGCCCCCCCCACCCCCGCAACAGGTCTGTGGACTAGCTTCTTGACTTGCTGGGGGCGTGGTCATTACTGTAGGGGCGTGGTCTCCATCTCAAGTGGGCGTGGCCTCCCCAAAAGTGGGCGTGGCCTTCACCCGAGCAGTGCTCACTTACACAGCCGCAGTTATATTTCCCACCCCCAGCACTCTGGACCCTCACCCCAGCCCTTCCCATCTAATTCTGTGGGGAAAAAATTCCAGGCACCTACACTACAATACAATAATAATCCACTGGCCTACTCCAAGTCTAACAAAAGACCAATATGCAATAGAAGCTGTATAGAATACCTCCTACAAACCTTCACTAGATGCCCGTCATAAGCCAGAGAAAAATGCCAGAAAAGGTCCTCAGACCCTAGAAAGAGAGAAGGGTGTCTACCACCAACTGGCCTTATCCAGAATCCTTTCCCACAATAAGAATGAACAGTGCTGGTGAATTCCAGGGGTTTACCACTAGACAAACAAAACAACATGAAGAAACAAAGCAAATCTCCACTACAAGGTAAAGACGAAGAAAAGATTCCCGAACCCACAACCAAGGTCGCATACAAATATGCTCTCTCCGATAAAGAACTCTGGGACGAAATGCAGAGGATGTTCAAGGACCTACTCAAAGAATCAATGGAAGAGATAGCCAGAAAACTAAAAGAAGCAGTGAAAGAAACAATAGAAAGCTTAGTTGAGAAAATACAGGAAGAAATGAGAGCAGAAACAAAAAAGCTACAGAAAGAAATGTCACAGATAAAGGACTCAGTAGATGTAATTAAAAACTCAATAAGTGCCCTTAGCAATAGGATAAGTGCAGCTGAAGAGAGGATCAGTGAGCTTGAAGATGAAAAACAGAAATTGCATAGGGAAAAACAAGCAATGGAAAAAGATCTCAAAATGGCTCTTAGGAGAATCAGAGACCTAGGGGATGACGCCAAGAGGAATAACATTAGAATCATTGAAGTACCAGAAGTGCAGGGAGGCAACCCCAATGAAAAAGCCGCAGTCAAAGAAATCATTGCCGAAAAGTTCCCAGAGTTAAAGAATGCAGACATACAGATCCAAGGAGCCAGAAGGGTGCCAGCTAAAAGAGACCCTAAAAAAAGCACTCCAAGGCATATCACAGAACGATGGATGCTATGGACAGACACAATACTACAAGCAGCAAGGTCAAAGAAGGAAACCACATTCAAAGGAGCACCCCTTAGATTTACAGCAGACCTATCAGAGGAAACCCTCCAAGCCCGAAGGCAATGGTAGGATATAGTGAAAAAACTCAATGAAATGAATGCCTCCCCAAGAATACTTTATCCAACTAAACTCTCACTCAAACTCGATGGAACTATACACCACTTTGTAGATAAACAACAGCTCAGGAACTTCATAGACGCAAAACCAAAACTAAAGGAAGGGTTAAAGGGACTCCTGTAGGATAAGAAGGAAAACACTTAGAAACACAACCAGCCCCTACAGAAACATGACATAAAATCCTATGACAATAATTTCCCTTAATGTCACCGGCCTAAATGCACCAATCAAGAGACACAGAGTGACAAAATGGATCCAGAAACAGAAACCAACATTCTGCTTTCTACAAGAAACACAATCAGAGCGAAAACAGACTCAAAGTAAAAGGATGGAAAACAATCCTGCAAGCAAACAACTCCCTCAAAAAAGCTGGGGTGGCCATATTAGTATCCGACAACATTAATTTCACATTGAAAAAGATTAGAAGGGACAATGAAGGGCACTTTCTCTTCATCAAGGGAGATGTACAAAAGGAAGAAATCACACTCTGAAATGTATACGCACCTTACGAAGGAACAGCTAAATACTTGAAACAACTGCTAACAGACTTTAAGGAGGACATTACTAGCAGTGCAATAGTAGCTGGAGACTTCAACATCGCCCTATCACCTCTGGATAGATCAACAAGAACAAAACTCAGCAAGTAAACATTGGCTCTGAAAGAAGAAATAGAAGAGAAAGGAATTATAGACCTATACAGGGCTTTACACCCCAAAAAGAAAGAATACACATTCTTCTCCAGTGTGCATGGAACATTTTCCAAAATAGATCATGTGCTAGGCCACAAAACATACCTCAGTAGAATCAGGAAGATAGAAATACTACCAACAATCTTTTCAGACCACGATGCACTGAGAATAGAAATGAATCACTCTCAGACACGGAGAAATAAATCAAACACCTGGAAACTAAACAACTCAATGCTGAGCAACAAATGGATCAGGAAAGAAGTCAAGAACGAAATCAAAAGATACCTGGAAACAAATGAGAATGAAGACATGAGCTACCAGAACTTATGGGATGCAGCAAAGCTGTATTAAGGGGAAAATTTATAGCTTTGCAAGCATACCTCAAGATGGAAAAAAGGATGCACATAAACAACTTGACTTCACAGCTCAAGATCCTAGAAAAGGATCAACAGAAGGAGCCCAAAGTAGACAGAAGGAAAGAGATCATAAAACTTAGAGCAGAAATCAACGACATGGAAAACAAAGAAACAATCCAAAAGATCAATGAAACTAAGAGTTGGTTCATCGAGAAAATAAATAAGTTAGATAAACCACTAGCAACACTCACAGAGAAACAGAGAGAGAGAACCCTAATAAAACCGAATAAGAAATGAGAATGGGGATATCACAACAGAAACCAAAGAAATTCAAAAGATCAACAGAGGCTACTTTGAATGTCTGTATCCCACGAAACAAGAGAACCTAGAAGAAATGGATAAATTCCTGGATTCCTATAATCTCCCGAAGCTGAATCAAGAAGATATAGAGTACCTGAATAGACCTATTAACATCAAGGAAATTGAAACTGTAATCAAAAGTCTTCCCCAAAACAAAAGTGCAGGTCCTGATGGATTCACTAGCGAATTTTTCCAAACATTTAAAGAGGACCTATTACCAATTCTTCTCAAGCTTTTCCAGAAAATTGAAAAAACAGAAATCCTCCCAAACAGTTTCTATGAAGCCCATATTTCCCTAATACTAAAAGGAAACAAAGACACCACACACAAAAAAGAAAACTACAGGCCTATATCCCTGATGAACACGGATGCGAAGATTCTCAACAAAATACTAGCAAATAGAATTCAACAACTCATCAAAAAGATCATACACCATGACCAAGTGGAATTCATCCCGGGGATGCAGGGATGGTTTAGCATTCGGAAATCAATCAACATAATTCATCATATCAACAAAAGAAAAGATAAAAATCATATGATCATATCAGTAGACGCAGAGAAAGCATTTGACAAGATCCAGCACCTGTTTATGATGAAAACTCTTGCCAAATTGGGGATAGAGGGGACTTTCCTCAATATAGTTAAAACCATCTACCACAAGCCTACAGCAAGCATTATCCTCAATGGGGAAAAACTAAGAGCCTTCCTCTTAAGATCAGGGACCAGACAAGGATGCCCACTCTCTCCACTACTGTTCAATATAGTACTGGAAGTGCTTGTAATAGCGATTAGACAAGAAAAAGATATTAAGGGCATCCAAGTAGGAAAGGAAGAAATCAAGCTCTCACTATTCGCAGATGATATGATACGATAATTAGATAACTCTAAAACCTCTACCAAGAAACTCCTAGAAACAATAGATCTATATAGTAAAGTTGCAGGCTATAAAATCAATACCCAAAAGTCCATGGCTTTCCTATATGAAAATAGTGAGAGAGAAAAAAACGACATGAAGAAAACAATCCCGTTCACAATTGTGCCCCAGAAATTCAACTACCTAGGAATTAGCTTAACTAAAGAAGTAAAGGACCTGTACAAAGAAAACTACAAAACGCTGGTTCAGGAAATAAAAGAGGACAAAAGGAAATGGAAAAATACCCCTGTTCGTGGATCGGCAGGATTAACATTGTCAAAATGGCAATACTTCACAAAGCACTGTACAAATTCAACGCGATCCCTATTAGGATATCCATGAAATTCTTCAAAGAACTGGAGCAAACAATCCTGAAATTTATACGGAACAATAAGCCCCCACGTATAGCTAAAGCAATTCTTGGAAAAAAGAAAATGGGAGGAATCAACCTCCCTAACTTCAAACTCTACTACAAAGCAGTAATAATTAAAATAGCATGGTACTGGAACAAAGGCAGAACAGCAGACCAATGGAACAGAGTTGAATATACTGACATCTCCCCCCAAACATATGATCACCTAATCTTTGATAAAGGAGCAAGAAATGTGAAGTGGAGCAAGGAAAGCCTTTTTAACAAATTGTGCTGGCAAAATTGGACAGGTACATGCAAAAAAATGAGCTCAGACCTCTGCCTAACACCATGTACAAAAGTAATATCAAAATGGATTAAAGACCTCAACATCAGACCGGAATCCATAAGGTACATTGAAGACAAAGTCGGCAAAACCCTCCATGATATTGAAGCTAATGGTGTCTTCAAAGATGTCACGCCACTGGCAAAGCAAGTGAAAACAGAGATAGACAAATGGGACTATATTAATCTAAGAAGCTTCTGCACCTCAAAAAAACAATGACCAAAATACAAAGACAGCCCACAGAATGGGAAAGGATATTTGCCAAATACACATCCGACAAGGGGCTGATATCAAGGATATATAAAGTACTGGTTGAACTCCACAAGAAGAAACCATCCAACCCTATCAGAAAATGGGGCGACAAAAAGAACAGAAACTTCATCAAAGATGAAATTTGAGTGGCTAAAAGACACATGAGAAAATGCTCTACATCATTAATCATCAGGGAGATGCAGATCAAAACAACAATGAGATATCATTTCACACCACAGAGACTGGTCCACATCCAAAAGAACAAAAGCAACCGGTGCTGGAGCAGATGTGGCGAGAAAGGGACCCTCCTTCACTGCTGGTGGGAATGCCGACTGGTTCAGCCCTTCTGGAAAACAGTATGGACGATTCTCAAAAAATTAGAAATTGAGCTCCCATTTGACCCAGCAATTCCACTCCTGGGAATATATCCCGGAGAGGGAAAAAAGTATAGTCGAAGCGACATCTGCAGTTGTCTGTTCATTGCAGCACTGTTTACAATAGCTAGAATCTGGAAAAAAACCTGAGTGCCCAAGAACAGATGACTGGTTAAAGAAGCTTTGGTACATCTACAGAATGGAATACTATGTCGCTGTCAGAAAGGATGAAGTCATGAAATTTACATACAAATGGTACTACATGGAAAGTATCATGCTAGGTGAAATGAGTCAGAAAGAGAGGGATAGACATAGAAAGATTGCATTCATCTGGGTAACATAAAGTAACAAAATAGGAGACTAACACCCAAGAATAGCCGAGATAAGTACCAGGCGGATTACTCCATGGCTTTGAGGACAACTGCACATGCTAGGGGAAAAGGCAGCTCAGATAGAGAAGGGAGCACCAAATAAAGGGTGTTGGCAGGTTCCTCTAAGGATGGGAAATGTGTGATGAGAGTAGACTATAGTCCGAACAAGATTGCCACTCAATATCTCTTTTGCAAACCACAGCACTCAAGAGGAGAGAGATAACAAAAGGGAATGCCCTGCCACAGTGTAGGGTGGGATGGTGGGATGGGGGGTGGGAGGGATACTGGGGCTGGTGGTGGTGGAGAATGGGCACAGGTGGAGGGATGGGTATTCGATCATTGTATAACTGAAACCCAAGAACAAAAATTTGAAAGTCTACAACTGTACCTCATGGTGTTTCACTAATAAAAATTTAAGAAAAAAAAAAAGAAACCATGAATGAGATATGTTTGAACTTTATAAACTACATTTAGAAAGCAAAAAAAAAAAGTTTGTTTCAACAGAACTTTTTGGTCCTTTCTAAAAAGTTAACAATGATTTTATGAGTAATGACAATATCAGTAAAAATTATGCCCATATTATTCTAATGCTGATTACTGTGTATGATAAGAAAAAATTCCCAAAGAAAACAAAAGTAAAAATAACTAAGAAGTTGTGTAGTGAGGTCAGGGTCAGTGAAATAGATGTCAATAGACATTGTGTTTTTCTCTTGAGAAACCTTGACAGGTACTGATGGAAAAATCTTTTTATAATAAACATGCATGACAGCATAGACGTCAAACTATTATGCAGAGTCCTAAAGAGTGAACTAACAAATTACGTTTACTTATACAAATAACTCTGAGGCACCATTATATGAACAATAAAAATGAAGGCTGCATCATGAGAGGTAATTCAATGTTCACAAAATGACATCTAATTTTGAAGTCTTTTAACAATCTGCTTGTTATTTGAGTCCCAACTAATAATTGTAGCATGAATAACGACTTAGACAATATTTTGTCCTTTTCTTTTTGCAGAATTTTATGTTGAGAACAATCATACTAAATTTTTTAACAGAATGCATTCTTATATTGTTTTGTAGAAGATTTCTCTTTTACATAATATTTTAAAATTAAACTTTGTATAGGGAAGAATTAAGTACAAACATAAAATTGGACATGAACTTGTTCTGATGGTAGTTTAGATTTATGTCAACTGAGCAATTTTATATTGTTGAGGATTAAATTACATTAGGGTTTTTACTTTTTTCATATCGGAGGAGGAATACTTTTAGATCAGTTATTGATTTTTTTCTCAGAAAAATTTAGAGTATTTACTAGTCTAGTATAACAAGAATAAAGCCAATAGGGCCCTTCATCTCCCAGAAGTTGAATATACATCCTTCTTCAGTGCAAATGGGACATCTTCCAAGGTAGACCACATATTTGATTATTAACCTTATCGCTGCACAACCACGAGGATAGAATTATATCAGCTATCCTCTCAGGTCACAATATCTTAAAAATGGAAATTAATCATAAAATAAAATGTCGGAAAAACTTTAACTCTTGGAAATAAACAAGAAACGAGGATTTTTTCAATCAACAACAAAAAGAGCATTACAAAAATTTCTGTAGCACTGTAGCACTGTCCTTCTGCTGTTCACCCATTTACTTGAGCGGGCACCAGTAACATCTCCATTGTGAGACTTCTTCCTGATTTTGGCATATCGAATATGTCATGGGCAGCTTTCCAGGCTCTGCCGTGTGGGTGGGATACTCTAAGTAGCTTGCGTGGTTCTCTGAGAGGGACAAAGGAATTGAACCCGGGCTGGCCGTGAGCAAGGCAAATGCCCTGGTCTCTGTGCTATTGCTCCAGTCCCCCCACTCAAATAAAATCTCTATAAAATACAAATAAAATAAGGATACATAGAGAACAATAAATGGCCAAAAGTAACAAAACTGAAGAGCTTGTCTATAGAGATGAGCTTACCTAGGGAGTGGGAGTGTAAAGAATCTTTGGGATTTGGGTAGAGGGAAGTGGGTACTCTGGGGGTGGGGGTGGTGTTGGAACAATTATGCATGAAATTATCATGAACAACAATGATTTTAATCAAGTTATACGTTGGTTAAAATGGAAAGAAAAAAATAAAGCATTCTTAAAATATATAGTTAAGTAAAACCACCAATTTTTTTAATGTAATTACTTAAAAAAATTAGTTGAGTGTTAAGTCTACTTTCGGTCCGCATCTCCCATTCTGAGTGGACCCTCCTAACACCCTTTACTTGGTGGTCCCTTTTCTATCTGAGCTGCTTTTCCCCCAGCATGCAAGGCCACCTTCTAAGCTGTGGAGTAATTCTCCTGGTCCTTATCTTAACTGTTCTTGGGTGTTGGGATGGGTACTCGACCATTGTAAGACTGAAACGCAATCATGAAAGTTTGTAAGTCTGTAACTGTACCCCACGGTGATTCACTAATAAAAAATTTTTTAAAAATAGTCGATAAGTTTTATTTTATTTTTATTTTATTTTCAAATTTTTATTAGTGAATGGCCATGAGGTACAGTTGTGGAGTTACACGGTTTTGTCCTTGGGTTTCAGTTATACAGTGATCCAGTACCCATAACTCCACTAGTGCCCATTCTCCACCAGCAATGATCCCAGTATCCCTCCCCATCCACCCCCCCATCACCCCCATCCCACCCCACATCTGTGGCAGGGCATTCCTTTTTGTTCTCTCTCCTTTTGGGTTTTGTGGTTTGCAAAAGAGGCATTGAATGGCAATCATGTTAGTTCTATAGTCTACTTTCAGCATGCAGCTCCCATCCTGGGAGGATCCTCACAACACCCTTTACTTGGTGTTCCCTTCTCTATCTGTGCCGCCTTTCCCCCTAGCTTATGCGGCTGGCCATCAAGCCATGGAGTGAACCTCCTGTTACTTATCTCAACTATTCTTGGATGTTAGTCTACTATTTTGTTACTTTATATTCCCCAGATGAATGCAATATTTCTATGTCTGTCCCTCTCTGACTCATTTTACTTAGCATGATACATTCCATGTAGTACAACTTGTATGCAAATTTCATGACTTCGTGATTTCTAACAGCTGCATAGTACTCCATTGTGTAGATGTACCAAAGTTTCTTTAACCAGTCATTTGTTCTCGTGCACTCAGGTTTTTTTTGCAGATTTTAGCTATTGTGAATAGTGCAGCAATGAACATATAAGTGCAGATGTCATTTCGACTGTACTTTTTTGCCTCTCTGGGATATATTCCCAGGAGTTGTATTGCTGGGTCAAATGGGAGATTCTAATTTTTTGAGAATCACCCATTCTGTTTTCCGAAAGGGCTGAATCAGTCAGCATTCCCACCAGTAGTGAAGGAGGGTCCCTTTATCGCCACATCTGCGCCAGCACCGGTTGCTATTGTTCTTTGGATGTGGGCCAGTTTCTGTGGTGTGAGATGATATCTCATTGTTGTTTTGATCTGCATCTCCGTGACGATTAGTGATGTAGAGCATTTTCTGATGTGCCTTTTAGCCATTCAGATTTCTTCTTTGAGAAAGTTTCTTTTCATTTCATCACCCATATTTTGATGGGGTTGGATGTTTTCTTCTTGTGAAGTTCAACCAGTGCTTTGTATATCTTTGATATCAACCCCTTGTCGGATGGTATTGGGCGAATATCCTTTCCCAATCTGTAGACTGTCTTTGTATTTTGGTCACTGTCTCTTTTGAGGTGCAGAGGCATCTTAGTTTAAGATAGTCCCATTTGTCTATCTCTGTTTTCACTTGCTTGGCCAGTGGCGTGCCGTCTTTGAAAATACTGTTCGCTTCAATGTCGTGGAAGGTTTTGACAACCTTGTCTTAAATGTACCTTATGGATTCCTGTCTGATGTTGAGGTCTTTAATCCATTTTGATCTTACTTTTGTACATGGTGTTAGGCAGAGATCTGAGCCCATTTTTTTTGCATGTAGCTGTCCAGATTTGCCAGCACAATTTGTTAAAGAGGCTTTCCTTGCTCCACTTCACATTTCTTGCTCCCTTATCAAAACTTAGATGATCATAAGTTTGGGGGGATATGTCAGCATATTCCACCCTATTCAACTGATATGCAGCTCTGCCTTTGTTCCAGTACCATGCTGTTTTAATTATTACTGCTTTGTAGTAGAGTTTGAAGTTAGGGAGCTTGATTTCTCACATTTTCTTTTTCCCAAGAATTGCTTTTGCTATTCGTGGGGGATTACTGTTCCATATAAATTTCAGGAGTGTTTGCTCCATTTCTTTGAAGAATGTCATGGGTATTGTTATAGGGATCACATTGAATTTTTACAGTGCTTTAGGAAGTATTGCCATTTTGATAGTGTTAATCCTCCCGATCCATGAGCAGGGGATATCTTTCCATTTTCTCGTATCCTCTTTTATTTCCTGAAGTAGCGTTTTGTAGTTCTATTTGTACGAGTCTTTTACTTCCTTAGTTAAGATGATTCCCAGGTACTTGATTTTTCTGGGGCACAATTGTGAACAGATTATTTTTTTTCATGTCACTTTCTTCTCTCTTACTATTTGCGTATAGAAAAGCCATGGACTTTTGGGTATTGATTTTATAGCCTGCAACTTTACTATACAAGACTATTGTTTCTAGGAGTTTCTTGGTAGAGGTTTTAGGGTTCTCTAATTATAGTATCACATCATCTGTGAATAGTGAGAGCTTGATTTCTTCCTTTTCTACCTGAATGCCCTTAATAACTTTTTCTTGCCTAAGAGCTATTGCAAGTACTTCCAGTACTATATTGAACCACAGTAGAGAGAGTGGGCATCCTTGTCTTGTCCCTGATATTAGAGGGAAGGCTCTCAGTTTTTCCCCATTGAGGATGATGCTTGCTGTAGGCTTGTGGTAGGTGGCTTTAACTATATTGAAAAAAGTTTCCTCTATACCCACTTTGGTGAGGGTTTTCATCATAAACTGGTGCTGGATCTTGTCAAATGCTTTCTCTGCGTCTATTGATATGATCATATGATTTTATCTTTTATTTTGCTGATATGATGGATTATTTTGATTGATTTCCAAATATTATATCATCCTTGCATCCCCAGGATGAATCCCACTTGGTCATGGTGTATGATCTTTTTGATGAGTTGTTGAAGTCTATTTGCTAGTATTTTGTTGGGAATCTTTGCATCTGTGTTCATTAGGGATATCGGCCTGTGGTTTTCTTTTCTTGTATCTTTGTTTCCTTTTAGTATTAGAGAGATATGGGCTTAATAGAAACTGTATGGGAGAGTTTTTGTTTCTTCAATTTCCTGGAAAAGCTTGAGAAGAAGTGGCAATAGGGCCTCTGTAAATGTTTGGAAAAATTCACTAGTGAATCCATCTGGACCTGGGCATTTTTGGGGGGTGGGGGGAAGACTTTTGATTACAGTTTCAATTTCCTTATGTTAATTAGTCTATTCAAGTATCTAGATCTTCTTGATTCTGCTTTGGGAAATTATAGGAATTCAGGAATTTATCCAAATCTTCTAGGTTCTCTTGTTTTATGGCATACAGACTTTCAAAGCAGTCTCTAATGATCTTATGAATTACTTTGGTTTCTGTTGTGATATTCTCCTCATTTCTGATTTGGTTTATTAGAGTTCTCTCTCTTTGTGAGTCTTTGCTAGTGGTTTATTTTCTATCTTGTTTATTTTCTCAAAGAACAAGCTCTTGGTTTCATTGATCTTTTGGATTCTTTTTTGGGTTTCCATGTTGTTGATTTCTGCTCTAAGTTTTATGATTCCTTTCCTTTTGCCTGGTTTGGGCTCCTTTTGTTGGGCCTTTTCTAAGATCTTGAGCTGTGAAGTTAAGTTGTTTATGGGGGCCCTTTCTTCCTTCCTGAGAAATGCTTGCAGAGCTATAAATTTTCCCCTTAACTCAGCTTTAGTTGTGCCCCATAGGTTCTGGTAGCTCATGTCTTCATTCTTATTTGTTTCCAGGTATTTTTTGATTTCGTCTTTGACTTCCTTCCTGATCCACTAGTTGTTCAACATTGAGTTGTTTAATTTCCAGGTGTTTGATTTGGTTCTCCATGTCTCTGTGTGATTCACTTCTATCTCAGTGCATAGTGGTTTGAAAAAATTGTTGATACTATTTCTTTCTTCCTGATTCTATTGAGGTATGTTTTGTGGCCTATCACCTGGTCTATTTTAGAAAATGTTCTGTGTGCACTGGAGAAGAATGTGTATTCTTTCTTTTGGGGGTGTAAAGCCCTGCATAGGTCTATAAGCCCTCTCTCTTCTATTTATTCCTTCAAAGCCAATGTTTCCTTGCTGAGTTTAGTTCTTGTTGATCTATCCAGAGGTGATAAGGCGATGTTGAAGTCTCCGGCTACTATTGTGTTGCTAGCAATGTCCTCCTTAAAATCTGTTAGCAGTTGTTTCAAATATTTAGCTGGTCCCTCATTAGGTGTGTATACATTTAAGACTGTGATTTCTTCCTGTTGTATGTATTCCCTAATAAATAGAAAATGGCCTTCGCTGTCCTTTCTAATCTTTTTTAACGTGAAATTTATGTTGTCGGTTACTAGTATGGCCACCCCAGCTTTTTTGAGGGAGCTGTTTGCTTGCAGGATTGTTTTCCATTCTTTAACTTTGAGTCTGTGTTTGTTCTGACTGTTCAGATGAGTTTCTTATAGGCAGCCGAATGTTGGATTCTGTCTCTGAATCCATTTTGCCACTCAGTGTCTCTTAATTGAATTTAGACCATTGATGTTGAGAGAGATTATTGTTATGGCGTTTTGTGTCATCTTTCTGTAAGAGTTTGTTGTGCTTGTTGGGTTTGTCTTGTCTTATAGTAGCCCCTTTAGCCCTTCGTTTAGGTTTGGTTTTGAGTCTATGAAGTTCCTGAGCTTCTTTTTATGCAGAAAATAGTGTACCATTCCTTTGAGTTTGATTGATAGTTTATTAGGAAAGAATATTCTTGGTGAAGTGTTCATTTCAGTGATTTATTTAACTATATCCCACCTTTGCTTTCAGGCTTGGAGGGTTTCCTCTGATAGGTCTGCTGTGGATCTAAGGGGTGCTCTTTTGTACCTGATTTTCTTTGACCTTGGTACTTGCTGTATTGTGTCTCTATCCATGGCATCCATCATTCTAACTATGACTTGTTCTGTAGTGTTTTTGGTAGAGTTTATTTTAGCTGGCACCCTTTTGGCTCCTTGTAACTGAATGGCTGCATTGTCCAGCGCTGGGAACTTTTCAGCAGTGATTTGTTTAACCCCAGACTTTTTATTGGGATTGTTTCCCTGACCTTCTGGTACTCCAATGATCCTAATGTTGTTCATCTTGGAATCATCTCCTAACACTCTGATTCATTCTAGAGCTATTTTGAGGTCTCTTGCCATTGTTTGTTGTTGCCTATAAGCTTGGTGCAGCTGATCTTCCAGCTCACTGATTCTGCCTTCAGCTATGGCCATTCTACTGTTGAGGGCACAAACTGAGTTTTTTATTTCATCTAGGGAATCTTTTATTCATGACATTTCTGTGTGTAGCTTTCCAATTTCTGCTGTCATTTCTTCCCATAGTTTCTTGATTTTTTTCTCTCAAGTCCTCCTTTAATTTACTGAATAACTGTCTCACTGTTTCATTGAGTTCATCGAACATCTTCATTACTTCATATCTAAATTCTTTCTCAGAGAGGTCCCTTAGCACCTACTGAGGCTTCTGGACTCTTTTCATCATTCTCCCCTCATGGTGGGGATTTGCGTTGTTTCTTCATCTTGGTGTGGAGGTATGGAGACTGAGATGTTACACAAGATTGCTGGGTATGGATAAACTACTTGCGGCGTGTGAGCGGCCTCCAACCCAAAATTAGGCCACACCCACTTTTACAGAGGATACGCCCCCTACAGGTACCTGGTGTCTGTGGGGGGTACAACCTGGGAGTGGAAGAAGTTTGGGCACAGAGTTGGAACTAAAAAGAAAGAGGCTGAGGGATGGTGAGCGTCCCAGAGGTCTAGAGGACACCTGGGGCGCATTTGCAGGGAAAGCCAAGTCCAGGTAGTTGATAACTTTTAAATCTCAATAGCTCCAAATATAAATGAACTTCTTTAAGGATACAAGAAGCATTTTAAAATTATAGTAAAATAATAGAAAAAGAAATGTCATGGTTGATGGTTATGTGAGGGCTATCATGCTTTCTTTAACTTGGTGCCATTCATTGTTTTATAAGTTTTTTGAAATTGACACATAACCTTTAGATTGTGCGTAGTATATGTTGGTTTTCTCATTTAAAATTGATTAGTTTTGTATTTCAATGAATCACATTAGTTTTTAAATTCTTTTTAGAGTTTTAGCTATTATTTCTGGAAGAACATAAAATATCTCAAAATCTTTGAAGTCTAAAAGATAAAGAATGAAAGTTGCTTATCATCAAATATTATGATAAAAGGCAAAGTCAAAACCATCTTCCTGAAATAGCATCTTCCTTTCATCTCAAGCTTACATTGAAAGCTTATTAAACTGTATTACCATATGTGATAAATGTCAGAAAAGAATCATCACTCTGGAAGTTTCTTGGTTTCTTTCTGCAGAACCAGATGTGAAACAAACTGAAAGTGAGAGGAAGTGTGATTGAGCACAGGATTCTGGACAGATTCCCTCACCTCCTGTACCCTTCTGCATGATCAGAGCATGCATCTGCCCTTTTCAATTGTCTTTCTTTTATGTAAAACAAGCTAGAGTTTCCTTTTCGTATTCAGTTTTGGCATATGCTAGTCTACCACAGAGATGTGCTAGAAGTTTCTTTAAACAAGAGGCCTAGTTCTCTTTTTCTCTGGGCAAAGATGTATAATTATCTGAGTCCATTACCATTGTTCATTTTGGGGAATTAAACCTTTCACCGTCATGAAAATGTGCTTCTGTATCTTTTCAGCATCCTCCATGCTTTTTAAATTACAAGACAAATATGATCTTGGAATTTGAAAGACTTTATATATTTATATCAGTGGTCCTTAAGGGACTATGCAGTGTCAGGGATTGAACTCAGTACCTTGAACATAGGCATATATGTTTTACCACAAAAACCACTTTCCTAGCTGATCAGTTCTAACTGATTCATATCCTCTCATGAAGGCTGTTGTTTTCCTTTATCTTGCCATTTGTACTTTTTTATATTATCTACACAAGTAAAATTCACCTTTTCTCCTTTCCTTTCTCCATTTTTTCTCTTTTCTCACAGTTTTTTTCCCCGATGTTGTTGTTTTTGTTGTCTTTTGCTTGGGGGCCACAATTGGCAATGCTCAAGGATTACTCCTAACTCTGTGGGAAGCCATATGGAATACAGGGATGGAACCTGTGTCAGCTGTGTGCAAGGAAAATGACCTACCTGTTGTATTATGGCTCCAGTCACCACTCTCACCAGCTGTTTGTTTTTTTGAATTTTTTTGTATCTTCTCTGATAAATCCCTTCTAGTGAACTCCATTGCAACTCATTTGAACATAGATCTTGTGTGCTTAAAAAAACCCACACATTTAATTTCTGTATAAATTTTATAAGAATAAAATTTCTACCTCAGCTGTCACTCCTAATGTGGGCTCACTCCTGCAAAACTTGTGAAGCCATGCAGAGCTGGAACCAAACCCAGGAACTTGCCAACTTTTATACCTTTAGTATAAAAGTTTCATAAAAATTTTAACAGCTCATAAAAATTATGGCAGGTCACCAAAGTTAAAAAT
Source organism: Sorex fumeus (assembly GCF_029834395.1). NCBI lineage: Eukaryota > Metazoa > Chordata > Mammalia > Eulipotyphla > Soricidae > Sorex > Sorex fumeus. The sequence continues at coordinate 41,454,194 of NW_026606081.1, forward strand.
AATAATCAACATTGTTAACTAACTAAAATACCATTGCTGTATGAAGAGAGAAGTTTACAGATTTAAGATTGGAGATAGCCCAGAAGAAAAATAAGCCGGCACAGAATTCTGATCATCTGCTCCCTTCTCCTCCCCCACAATAAATTCAAGTTTCTATACCAATGTGAGATGTGGAAGAGTCTCACCGGAGAAAACCAAAAATTCTGTCAACATTGAAAGCAACAAAGCATTTGTCTTTTGGGAGTGGTAATTCCTCTCATTTCTGACTCATGAAGAAAATGCATATGTTGAACACAGGTGATACAGAGCCCCAATCTCAAGATTCTAGGTGTGAGAAAATGCAAGTTAAGAGACAAAAACTCATCAGACATTTTTTCCTCTTTTAATTGAGGTGGAGATTTGGTTTCTATCTGTGTAGCCACTTTGGCTATCTCTTTTCCTCTGGCTGCCAGACAAGACAGTGAAGTGCTGGTTAGAGAAGCCCACAGCCAACCAGAAGGGCTCATTTTACTTTACATTTTCCTTGACTAACCTGAGAAAACCCATCTCCTCCATGGCTGATTTTGAGAACTTTATTCAATAACAATGCTGCTATTTGTGACCCTCATTTGCTACCTGTAACAGCTTATCTATAGATGGTTGGCTAGTCAGACAAAGGTAATAGCAACAGCTGACACCAACACTTACTGGCACTGTTCAGATGCTGTTAGCTTATGTTTACTTAATCCCTTCTGTGAAGTCATGAATGTTTTCATTCCCATAGTGCTGGTGAGGAGATTGAACAACAGACCCGTGATTGCATAATCAGTGGAAGCTGAGTCAAGAACCCTTGGAATTAGTGAGAGAAATTAGGGAAGATGGGATGATAGTAATTATTTTTAAGCAAGAGGACATTATTTTAGATCAGTTATAGGAGTTTTGATTAATTGAGCAGAAAACAGAGAGAGTTCTTATATATTCTCACCCCAAACCTTACTCACCATTATCTAGCACCAGACTTGAGCATAAATTAAAACCAACACTGGCAGAGAGATTCCCATCACCCAAAGTTCATAATTTACTTTAGGATTTTCTCTTTATATGGGACACTTTCCAGCTTTTGACAAATGTGTAATGACATGTATTCATCATTATATTGTTAGAGCAACTTCACTGCCCCCACAATAACTGTGTTCCACCTGCTTAGCCTTCTCGCTACCTTCTGGCAAGAACTGATCTTTACTATAATTATTACTTTGCCTTTCCCAGCTTGTTATATAAATCAGAAACATTCTGCGAATCTGTGGTCCTTCCGTATTGATTGATTTTACTTAATGGTATGCACTTATGTTTCTTCTTTGGCTTATCTTAATGAATCACATTGCTTTTGAAAAAAGTGTTAAAAAGTCATCAGTATATTTCATTCAGAAAAGAAATATAAACTAACTCTTTAAAATATACATTTACTATTTTAATCATCTTCTAGTTCATTACTAGATTATGATCAGGAGGATATGAAAATGCTGACAGGAGCTGGAGTGGTAGCACAATAGCACAGCGGCTAGGGCGTTTGCCTTGCATGTGGCTGAACCGGGTTCTATTCTCAACTTCCCATATGGTCCCCTGAGTGCTGCCAGGAGTAATTCCTGAGTGCATAAGCCAGGAGTGACCCCTGTGTATTGCCAGGTGTAACCCAAAAAGAAAAAAAAAAGATGACAGACTGATTTTCTGCCATAAGAAAATTTAAAAGGCAATTAAAACTAGATTATCAGTTGTAAAAATTATGGGGCAATATAAAGTACCAACTGTGTAGCTAGTTGTATGATTGATCAACTCTTGTTTGTTGCAAGAGCTAACTGAATACTTACATAATAGAATTGAATGATCTCCAATATTATGTTGCCCAAAGAGAAGAGAAAAGTTTAGATGATTTCTCTTCTAAATTTAATTGTTCTTGGTTGGAATTAAAAATACTTTAATTCTAATTTAATTAAAGAGGAAATTAGAAAATTAGCATAGTTCAATAAATATGATCCAATAAATGTGATTGTGGTGAAATCTGTCACTACAAAATATAATTTTATGTCTTTCATGTGGTTACCTTTTTCATCTTTAATAATAGCAATCACACTTAGATTTTCAATGAATTTAAAATGCTAACAAAATTGAGAAATGTTTAGTACTTATTTTTGTTTGAATTTTTCTCTTTAGCTAGTTGTTTTTTTTTTCCCCTTTATTTTATTTTATTTTTTTAAAGTTGTAGATTTACAATTTTTTGTGCTTTGGTTTCAATTATACAATGATCAGATACCCATCCCTCCACCAGTGCCCATTTTCCACCACCATGGATAATATCCCTCCCACCCCCATCCCCCCATCCCCCCTGTCTCTGTGGCAGGGCAATCCCCTGTGTTCTCTCTCTCCTTTTGGGTGTTGTGGTCTGCAAAAGAGGCATTGAGTGGCAAACATGTTCAGTCCATAGTCTACTTTCGACATGCATCTCCCCTCCTGGGAGGATCCTCCAAACATCCTTTATTTGGTGCTCCCTTCTCTATCTGAACAGCCCTTTCCTCTAGGATACCCGGCTGGCCTCTAAGTTATGGAGTAATCCTCCTGGTGCTGATCTCAGCTATTCTTGGGTATTAATCTCATACTTTGTTACTTTATATCCCCCAGATGAATGCAATCTTTCTATGTCTATCCCTCTCTTTCTGACTCATTTCGCTTAGCATGATACTTTCCATATTGTACCACTTGTATGTAAATTTCATGACTTCATCTTTTCTAAGAGCTACATAGTACTCCATTGTGTAGATGTACCAAAGTTTCTTTAACCAGTCATCTGTTCTTGGGCATTCAGGTTTCTTCCAGTTTCTGGCTATTGTAAAGAGTGCTGCAATGAACAAACAAGTGCAGATGTCACTTCGACTATACATTTTTGCCTCTCTGGGATATATTCCCAGGAGTGGTATTGCTGGGTCAAATGGGAGCTCAATTTCTAATTTTTTGAGAATCGTCCATACTGTTTTCCAGAAGGGCTGAACCAATGGACATTCCCACCAACAGTGAAAGAGTGTCCCTTTCTCGCCACATCCACGCCAGCATCGGTTGCTTTTGTTCTTTTGAATGTGGGCCAGTCTCTGAGGTGTGAGATGGTATTTCATTGTGGTTTTGATCTGCATCTCCCTGATGATTAATGATGTAGAGCATTTTCTCATGTGCTTTTTTGCCATTCGGATTTCTTCTTTGAGAAAGTTTCTGTTCATTTCATTGCCCCATTTTTGGATGGGGTTGGATGTTTTCTTCTTGTGGAGTTTAACCAGTATTTTGTATATCCTGGATATCAACCCCTTGTCAGATGTGTATTCAGTGAATATCCTTTCCCATTCTGTAGACTGTCTTTGTATTTTGGTCACTGTTTCTTTGGAGGTGCAGAAGCTTCTTAGTTTAAGATAGTCCCATTTATCTATCTCTGTTTTCACTTGCTCGGCCAGTGGCGTGGCATCTTTGAAGATACCATTAGCTTCAATGTCATGGAGGGTTTTGCCAACTTTATCTTCAATGTACCTTATGGTTTCTGGTCTGATGTTGAGGTCTTTAATCCATTTTGATCTTACTTTTGTACATGGTGTTAGGCAGAGTTCTGAGCCTATTTTTTTGCATGTAGCCGTCCAGTGATGCCAACACAATTTATTAAAGAGGCTTTCCTTACTCCACTTCACATTACTTGCACCTTTATCAAAGATTAGATGAGCATATTATTGAGGAGAGATGTCAGTGTATTCAACCCTGTTCCATTGGTCTGCAGTTCTGCATTTGTTCCAGTACCATGCTGTTTTAATTATTACTGCTTTGTAGTACAGTTTGAAGTTCGGGAGGTTGATTCCTCCCATTTTCCCCCCCCAAGAATTGCTTTAGCTATTCGTGGGGGCTTATTGTTCCATATAAATTTCAAGAGTGTTTGCTCCATTTCTTTGAAGAATGTCATGGGTATCCTTATAGGGATTGCATTGAATTTATACAATGCTTTCAGTAGTATTGCCATTTTGACAATGTTAAGTCTCCCGACCCATGAGCAGGGGATATCTTTCCATTTCCTCATGTCCTCTTTTATTTCCTGAAGTAGCGTTTTGTAGTTTTCTTTGTACAGGTCCTTTACTTCCTTAGTTAAGCTGATTCCTAGGTACTTGATTTTCTGGGGCACAATTGTGAATGGGATTGTTTTTTTCATGTTGCTTTCTTCTCTCTCACTGTTTGCGTATAGGAAAGCCATGGACTTTTGGGTATTGATTTTATAACCTGCAACTTTACTATACGAGTTTATTGTTTCTAGGAGTTTTTTGGTGGAAGTTATTGGGTTCTCTAAGTAGAGTATCATATCATCTGCGAATAGTGAGAGCTTGATTTCTTCCTTTCCTACCTGAATGCCCTTAATAGCTTTTTCCTGCCTAATCGCTATTGCAAGTACTTCTAGTACTATATTGAACAGCAGTGGAGAGAGTGGGCATCCCTGTCTCGTCCCTGATCTTAGAGGGAAGGCTCTCAGTTTTTCCCCGTTGAGGATGATGCTTGCTGTAGGCTTGTGGTAGATGGCTTTAATTATGTTGAGGAAGGTCCCCTCTATACCCATTTTGGCTAGGGTTTTCATCATAAAGGGGTGCTGGATCTTATCAAATGCTTTCTCTGCATCTATTGATATGATCATATGCTTTTTATCTTTTCTTTTGTTGATATGGTGGATTATGTTGATTGATTTCCGAATGTTAAACCATCCTTGCATCCCTGGGATGAATCCTACTTGGTCATGGTGTATGATCTTTTTAATGAGTAGTTGGATTCTATTTGCTAGTAGTTTGTTGAGGATCTTTGCATCTGTGTTCATCAGGGATATCGGCCTGTAATTCTCTTTCTTTGTGGTATCTCTGTCTGCTTTTGGTATCAGTGTGATATTTGCTTCGTAGAAACTGTTTGGAAGTGTTTTTGATATTTCAATTTCGTGGAAAAGCTTAAAGAGCATTGGGAGTAAGTCCTCTTTAAAGATTTGGAAGAATTCACTAGTGAATCCATCCGGGCCAGGACTTTTGTGCTTGGGGAGACTTTTTATTACCATTTCAATTTCCTTGATGGTGATAGGTCTGTTCAGGTATTCCAGGTCTTCTTGGTTCAGCCTTGGAAGTCTGTAGGAGTCTAGGAATTTATCCATTTCCTCGAGGTTTTGATGTTCCGTGGCATAAAGCTTCTCAAAGTACTCCCTGAGGATCCTCTGAATTTCTGTGGTTTCTGTTGTAATGACCCCCTTTTCATTTCTGATTCGGTTTATTAGGGTTTTCTCTCTCCCTTTCTTTGTGAGTTTTGCTAGAGGCTTATCGATCTTGTTAATTTTCTCGAAGAACCAGCTCTTGGTTTCATTGATCTTTCGGATTGTTTTTTGGGTTTCCATCTCATTAATCTCTGCTCTGAGTTTTATTATTTCCTTTCTCCTGTTCGGGTTGTGCTCCTTTTTTTGGTCCTTCTCCAAGTTCTTAAGCTGTGAGGTTAGGTTACTTATGTGTGCTCGCTCCTCCTTCCTGAGGAATGCTTGTAGAGCTATAAACTTTCCTCTTAACACAGCCTTTGCTGTGTCCCATAAGTTTTGGTAACTCGTGTTCTCATTTTCATTCGTTTCTAGGAATCTTTTGATTTCCTCTTTGATTTCCTGTCTAATCCACTCGTTGTTCAATAGTGCACTGTTTAATTTCCAGGTGTTTGATTTAGTTTTCTGTTTTTGTGTGTGATTTACTTCTAATTTCAGCGCATTATGGTCTGAGAAGATTGTTGATACAATCTCTACCTTCTTAATTTTATGGAGGCATGTTTTGTGGCTCAGCATGTGGTCTATCTTGGAGAATGTTCCATGTACGCTTGAGAAGAATGTGTATTCAGCTTTTTGTGCATGAAGTGTCCTGTATATATCTACTAAGTCCCTTTCTTCCATTGTTTCCCTCAAATGAAGTATGTCCTTGCTAAGCTTGAGTCTGGTTGATCTATCAAGAGGTGACAAAGCAGTGTTGAAGTCTCCCACTAGTATTGTGTTGCTATTGATGTCTTTTTCCAAATCTATGAGTAGTTGTTTTAAGTACTTTGCTGGTCTCTCATTAGGTGCATATACATTTATTATTGTAAGTTCTTCCTGTTGTACAGATCCTCTGATCAATAAGAAATGGCCTTCACTGTCTCTTATGACCTTCCTCACTCTGAAATCGATGTGGTCTGATATAAGGATGGCTACCCCAGCTTTTTTATGGGAGCTGTTTGCCTGTAGGATTGTTTTCCAGCCTTTGACTCTGAGTCTGTGTTTGCTTTGACTATTGAGATGCGTTTCTTGCAGGCAGCAGAATGTTGGGTTCAATTTTCTAATCCATCCTGCCACTCTATGTCTTTTAATTGGTGCGTTTAGCCCAATGACATTGAGAGAGATTATTGTTATGGGATTTTGTCCCATTGTTCTGTTAAAATTTGGTGTATTTGAGGGGCCTTTCTTGCCTTAAAGTAGCCCATTTAGTTGTTCTTGTAACCATGGTTTTGAGTCTATGAAGTTCCTGAGCTGTTGTTTGTCTGTGAAACTGTGTGTTGTTCCTTCTATTATGAATGAGAGTCTTGCTGGGAAAAGTATTTTTGGGGAGGCATTTATTTCATTGAGTTTTTTTACTATGTCCCACCACTGTTTTCGGGCCATGAGGGTTTCATCAGAAAAATCAGGTGTGAATTTTAAGGATGCTCCTTTGTAAGAGATTTCTTTCTTCGATCTTGCTGCTTTCAGAATTTTGTCTCTGTCTAAGGTTTTGGTCATTTTGATCAGAATGTGTCTTGGGGTATTTTTATTCGGATTTCTTTTAGCTGGTACCCTTCGGGCCTCCTGAATGTGGTCACAAGTTTTCTTCAGCTCTGGAAATGTTGTAGCAATGATGTCTTTGACAGTTTCTTCTTCATCGAGGTTTTCTTCCTGTCCCTCTGGGACTCCAATAATTCTTATGTTACCCCTCTTGGCTTCATCACGATCTTCTCTTGCCATCTGTTCCCGAATTGTGAGTCTCTTTTCCATTTTCTGCTCTTTTCTGGAGAGTCTCTGAACTTCATCTTCGAGCTCACTGATTCTGTTCTCAGCCGCTCTTACTCTGCTGCTGAGGCCTTCCACTGAGCTTTTCAATTCGCCTACGAGATTTTTCAGGTCTGACATTTCTGATTGCATTTTCCTCATTTCTGCCTTCAGATCCTCTTGTCTTCTATTGGCATTGGTTTCCATTGTTTCTTTTAATTCCCTAAGCATCCTAAGTAGCTCCCTTCTGAATTCCTTGTCAGAGAGGTTGTCGAACACTACAGTACCGTTGGTGTCATCTGGGCTAGACTCTTCAATATGAAAGTTTGTTGGGCTTTTGCGTTGCTTTACCATTGTGAGAGGTGTGGTTTAGTCCTTCACGTTCAGTGTTACTATACTGCTTGATATGCAGTGTGAGTTAAGATAGGCTTATGAGTTATTGGCAACTGTGTTTCTAGTGGCTGAGCTAAAATAGAGAAGTTTCCATCTAAGAAGTTAGCTTATGGTTCCTATGGCATATGTAGTGGGAAAATATTTCGCGGCCGCGTTATCGGCCGCGGCTCCGGAAAGAGTCCCTGGCACTGGGCGAGGAGTTGGGAATGTCTCCTGTTTGGAATTGGAGCCGTTCAGCTTTGTTGCCCAGAGCTGGGCCTCTGTGCCCGTCCCACGCGGATCAGGGGTTGAAAACCGGCTGTCTAGGGGCTGTTTCTAGCTGCGCGTGCCCAGAGAGGAACCCAGGCCCTTGTCTAGCTAGTTGTTTTGGCAGAGTTATTAGTTATGATACTAACAAAAATTGCTACTGATTAATTGAATCTGCCAGGAACTTGATATAAATTACCAATAAAACTCCGAATAGGTGATTATTGTCAATGATGAGATTATTTTATACATGTATATTAACCAAGAATGGGTTTCTACTTTATTAACACCTTTTATTATTCATCTTGGTGCCCTCTTGTTTGGAATCCACCCTCCTAAAACAATGTCCTCTGCACTCTTTTTCTATAAAAGTTCTTGCATGCTGCCTACCGGGGCTCAAGTCCCAGCTGCCTGTGGTTCCCCAGAGCACCACCAATGAGACCTCTGTGCACCGAGCCAGGAGCAAATTCTGAGTACCACTAAGTGTGTTCCCCTACTGCTTTAAACAAAACTGCTCTTTTGGGGAGATATGGGGTGCAAGCATTTGGCAGTGCTTGGATCAAGTCTGAGTCTTTCCCATGTGTGAGGCACACAGAGATGCTTGGAGGGGCATGCCATGATGGGGATTGAACTTGGGGCGTTTCCCACACAAGGTATGTGTATCATTTGAACCATATACCAGCTCCTAAATTTTGAATCCTTTGTTCAGCCCTTTTTTTCAAAAAGTAAACCAACTGTGAGGACTCCCTATTATGAATCCAAAAATCATTTAAAACAATAAATACTGTAATAACGTGAAGCATGAGAAATGGAAAGCTACGTAATATAAAAACGCATCTAGCATGCTACTTCCTCATTTACCACCAATGGATTCCCAGATGCTTTCAATTGGAAACGAGTGAAGAATGTGTGGCATGCAAATGGGCAGCCTGGTGGACACAGGACCATGCAGAGAGGTGCTCTCTTCTTTCAATAAAAATAGGTTCAAGTGAGGTAGAGATGGTCACATTCCTCTGTGATTTGAAATAATAGCTCCCCCCGCCCAGATCCACACACAACATTTCTAAAATTAAGAAGGCAGTGGGCATGTCAGGCCAAAGGAAGGCCAGGTCAAATATTGACATACATCGGGCAGAAAATATCCCTTATGCTCAGTTGACTCTAAATGCTGTTTGTGGCTTCCCTGTCTGGACAGAAGAAGTCATTGCAATCCTTTTGGAGATCTGTTATAAATTTGATGGTATCTTAATGTTTTCTCTTCTGTTGGGGTTGATCCTAGCCTAAGTCCTTCTGAATTGTGGCTAACCAGACTGACCACAGACCATATTTGGCTACAAAGAGATAAAGGGTATGGCTCAATTAATAGAAATAGATTTGTGGCGCCTCCACATAAATCCAAGGAATTCTAGAAACCAGGCCAAGTCAACCAATAAGTGTGAGCCAGCGATAAGTGAAAATAATTCAGGTCACTCAGGGCTACTTGGCACCAAAGGGCAACTGTGATTTATGTTCCCTGTATGATTTTAAAAGATCAAAACTCTTTTCTTACAACCTTTCTTTTTTCCCCCTAGATAAACTTTGAAGGACAAAAATGAACAATATCTTTAAAATAACTAAGGAAATGTTGGGATTTGTTGTGCCAAATTATTCAAGGCAAAGGGGATACACAGTTTTTTTTTTTGCCTTTGTTTAGTGCTTTGATCTCGAAACACCATTGATATTTCTTTGTACTCATTTAGGTTAAAAAGATTTTTTCCTAGTATTGTCCCCACCTACTCAGATATTTTCAAATAATATTACTTTTAAATGTATTCATTTAAAGATTGATGTTAATTTTAATCTACCACTATGTATATGCCCCTATGCATTTAAAACAAAGGACAAATGAAAATAATGAAATCCAGGATGATTTTCACAAATTTTCTTGTCTTCCCTCAATTAAGTCAATTTGAATATATGTTGAATGATTATTAAATGTATCAGCAATAATAGAGGCACATAAGACTACTTCTCTAAGATATTTTATTTAAAGCCTGGAAAATAAGTTTTATTAAGATAAGGTGAAGAAGATGAAATGTGTTGCATAAGATTTTTAGGAAAAGGCAAAAAAAGAAGACTATAGTTTTGCAAGAAGTAGTTCAAAGTTAAAACAAATATTCCAGAACTTTATTGTTTTTTCCATATTTGGGTTATACCTGGCAGGAGCTCAAGGATCACTTCTGGTGGGACTCAGGGCACCTTATGGGTGACGGGGATCAAACCCAGATTGATTGCTTATAAGTCAAATGTCCTGCCCACTACAAAGGGGCCTCTGGCCCTGAGAACTTCCTTTTTAGGATTTTAACTTAATCTCTTTTTACATGTACAGAAATAAAAAGTCAAGAAAGTTGTGGAAAACAAAAAAAGTCTCTTGCCACTAATATTTTCCGCACACTGATCTATTCCTCAAAGGAATGTACTTCAATTAGTTAAACTGTTTTTAAAGCATTTTTTAATCATAGATACTATACAACCATTGTTATTAATTATCCCAGACATATTGATTTATATCACATATTTATTATTTCCTTTAGCAACATTTAGGAATTCAGATTTATTATATGCTTTTTTCCTATGTGTTTCTTTTGCTCATGTACTTTGTGTGCTGTAGCACGGTAGCACTGTCCTCCCATCATTCATCGATTTGCTCGAGCGGGCCCAGTAACGTCTCCATTGTGAGACTTGTTGTTACTGTGTCTGGCATATCGAATACGTCACGGGGAGCTTGCCAGGCTTTGCCGTGCGGGTGAGATACTCTCGGTAGCTTTCTGGGCTCTCCAAGAGGGGCAGAGGAATGAAACCCGGCGCGGCTTTGACTTTGTGCACTACTATTAATTACTGCAATCATTTATCAACAGTGATATTTAAATTTTTTTCCTATAATTTCACCTAATATATAGAACGCCTATCAACAAATTATATATTAATTAAAACACCAAACCTCTCAAGTTCTCTCCCCACAGTCTTTGGTTGGTGAGTTTCAACTACAATGGTTTGTTTCTAGACGCAACTGTGATCATCAAATTGCTTTTAATTTTCCTGTCTAAACCTACTTTGTTTTTGTTTAAGTTTTTTGTAAACCTCTTTATTTACATAAAAATGATTTATTCATTGACTTTGATGAAACATATTGTCTGAGTTTCAAGTTATTTTTGTTTGTTCTTTGTTATGGGTCACATGCAGTGGTGCTTAGGTTTCCTCCTGGTTCTGTGGTCAGGAATCACTCTTGGTTGGACACAGAAGACAATATGGGATGCTGTGGATAAATTCTGGGTTAGCTGAGTGCAATGCAAGTGCCTCGCCCACAATGCCAGAGTTTCTAACTATTTTTAAACTTTATTTGAAATTATTTTCATTATTAGCAGTCCATCACCTTAACCACTTGCCCACCTTGGCGGCTGGAGCCATAGCACAAGGGGTAGGGCATCTGCCTTGCAAGCGGCCCACTACCGAGAGTATCCTGCCCTCAGGGCAGAGCCTGGCAAGCTCCCCGTGGCGTATTTGGTATGCCAAAAACAGTAACAACAGGTCTCACAATGGAGATATTATTGGTGCCCAATCGAGCAAATCGATGAGCAACAAGAGGACGGTGCTACAGACAGTATTTTCATTATATTGTCAGGTTTATATATGGTTTTATTGAGCATAAAATTATTGTCAGAATCTTCTGAAATATTGATGTCTTTCAGTATCTGGTGTTTTTGGTTGAAAAAAAGAAGAGTTGATTTTTAAATATGTGAATTGTATTTGAGGAGTTACCCAAACTATACGTTTTTAAAGCTACCAGAATCTTTTGACCCCTGGTATTTTGAGTTTCCCAGTAGTGGAAGGGTAAATTTCTCCTTGAAGACTTAAAGCATAGGGATATTTTGATATTAATTATCTGACATTTTCCCTGTTGTCTCTCTGATTCTGGAATTTCTTTAAGTTAGATATTTTATTTCCCCTACTAATCCTCTTCTTTTATCTTTTTTCTGCTATTTACTTTCTTTTCTCTATTAAGCATTTCATGAGATTCCCTAACTTTACCTAAATACTTTGGTCAAACAGTTGCATTTATTGTTCATTATAAAGGTCTCTTGATCGTTTTTTTCATACTCAAATAGAAATATACGTTTTCTTCTTGGCTTTTGTATGTCCCATAGTTCCCTATTGTTACCTGCTGCTTAAAAGCATTTGTTTTGTGCTTTTTAGGAGTGCAGAAGGCCTGGGCTAGCTTTTCCCAGGGATTCTCTCATCTGAGAAATGCTGATGGGCCCTTTGAGTTCATTTGAATTTGGGATGACAAGGATTAGCAGGGATATTTCCAGGGTTGCCCCCAGTGATGCTGAGATCAGCTTGTGTCTGGAATAGAACCAGTGTAGGCTGCATAAGGAAATGTCTCAGCCCTGTATTACCTCTCTGTTGCTTACTGTTTTGAATACTACTCAGCAGGTTGTGGATGAATTCATTAGTTCTTATACCATACTTCCCACAATCCTTCATCTACTTGAAGTTTTATTAATACTCATTCAAGTCTCCTTTCTCTACTCCCTTCCATTTTTCTTTGACTCTGGGTTCCTTCTTTCTTTGATCCTTCACTACCATGTTTGTTTTTTGTTGGAATGAGAGAGCCTGAATATTTGAGATAGATTCTGAATATAATTTCTAGAACAGAGTCCCCTCTAAACATTTTAGAAATTCATGGTAAAATAATATTCTTTTCTAAATTAAAAAACAAACAAACAACAACAACAACAAAACACAGTGACTTTGTTTGGGAGTCACACCAGTGGTACTCTGGGGTTACTGCTGGCAATGCTCAGGGAACCAGATGCAATGTGGGAGATTCAAACCAGAGTAAATCTCTTGGAAAGCCTTACTTTCTGTACTATCTCTCTGACACTCTTTTCCAGAAATTTTAGGACATTAAAATGTAGATGTTTTGGACATTAAATCTGTGAAAATAACTAAAATCTGATTAAAACAAAATCTGATTAATACAAAATGATGGAGGAAATTTCATAGTGCTTTAAACAAATTCTTTTAGTATACAACGTGTAAGATTTATGTTCTGTGTAAAACCTTGATGTGTGCATTACAATTTGCGTTTTTTATCATCTGCAGTTTCATTAATAGACTTCTGCTTTATCAGATGGTACAAAGCTAAAATGTACTATGAAGTTCTGGCAACAATAACCATTACTCTTGCTATTTTTGCTGCAATGGTGATGGTTATTATTAAATCAATGGTTACTGATTTAGTAATAGTAGGGTAAGTCAATGATATGATTATTTTATTTTTTTTGTTGCTATAATATAAAAATATGAGCCACCAGTGGTCTGAACCAGTGACAATTATACAATTATATCTTCTTTGTTCCAAATTATAGACATGTATAAAATATCCCACTGGATGAACTTCTTTGCTATTTGTTATATCCAAAAAATAGTAGTAACTTTGTCATTTTCTTTCTTATCCCCCTAAAGATTTCTGATTGCAAATACTAATATATAACATTATTAATTTGTTTACCATATTGAAGCTTCTGCTTTAGGCAAAATAACTTCTCTGCTTGATATAATAAAGGTCTTCTGTACTTTTTCTTGCTTTCTTGGTTTAGGGCTTCCCCAGAAGTACTCAGGGCTTCCTTTCTCCTGGCTCAGGGATTCAGGGATCACTCCTAACAGGGTTTGGGCACCATATGGAATGCTGGACTTGACTCTCTTCAATTCTCTTAGTAGCAGTTTCCCATATATGCTGAAACTTCCCTGTGTACGGTGGGTCTCCTGTGCACAATTCGATCCCTGGGTGATTGATGGAAGCAGACAGGGCAGGGTAGGGTGGGGCTCCTGATTAGAATCCCTTTGTCACCTGTGGTGGTGGGAGCAAGCAGAGAAGCTCTGTCCCTGGGTCCGCCGAGCCTGGAGTTCAAGGTCTCAGAGAGTTCCGCTTATCTTGTTCTGTGGGTCTTCAGTCATGCGTGGGTCTCAGCCGGAGCTGCCACGCGGGTCCGGAAAGCGTCCTGGAGGGTGGCTACGGCTGGGTAGTGGAAGTAGTGTCATTATGATGAAAGAGAAATCGAGAAGTTCTACATGGAGCTAGAGAAGTTCTATAAAGAAGACCACACCTTCTACAAGATCATTGTGGGTGATTTTAATGCCAAGATAGGACCGAGAAGATCAGCTGAAGAACTTCACATCGGGACCCATGGCCTAGAATGGAACGAACAGGGTGAGAGACTGTCTGAGTTCATCATGTCGACCAAGACCACTCATGGTAACTCACAGTTCCAGAAGGCAGAATCTAAACGATGGACATGGGAGTCTCCCGGTGGATGATTCCACAATGAAATAGACCACATCATATTCAATCGATGGTTTTGCCTGACCGATGTCGCTGTTGTACCAAAATTTCGAAAGGGATCGGACCACCATCTCCTTCGTGCAAAATTCTACTTCACAGAGTGGGGAGAAAGGGCTGCAAAGTTCAAAAAGAGAACTCCCAGAATGACCACCAACTGGGAACTCTTTGGTACTATTGCGGCAACATGGGAAGATGCCATTGTTGACAACATTGACGAGGAATACGATCGACTGGTTCAGCACCTCCATGAATGTGCGAGGAACGCCAAGAGAGAGATAGCCACAAAAAATCGCCTATCTTCGAAAACTCTTGAGCTAATTCGCCAGCGTGGTTTGGTGCATGCCTCAGGCAACCACAAGTTAACGTCCGAGCTCGCAAAGCAGTGCAGAGATGCAATCAAGGAAGACCTCAAAGAGAGAAGAGCAGAAGTACTGGTAGATGCGGCAGAAGCCGGGAAAAGTATTCGTAACGCCCACCTGTCCTTCGCCAACTATAAGACCAAGATGACTGCCCTCTGACGTCCTGATGGATCCATCACATCCTCCAGAATGGCAATGGAGAAAATTATCCATGACTTCTACTCAAATCTCTTCGATAGCCATGTCCACTTGCCGACATACCAAATTCCACAGGATGGATATGTAGTTCCCAACGTTCTCCCTTCCGAAATCCGACACGCCATTTCATCGGTAAAGAAACAAACAGCACCCGGCCCAGACAAGGTCAGACCTGAACACCTGAAGAACCTGCCATCAGTACTCATCAATACACTGGCTCGGCTCTTCACTCGCTACCTGTCTGAATGCAAGGTTCCGTCCCAATGGAAAACCAGCAGGACCGTACTACTGTTCAAGAAGGGAGACATCCATGACATTGGCAAATATCGCCCGATCTGCCTATTGTCTGTCATCTACAAACCGTTCACTCGAGTCATCCTAAATAGGATTGGCAGAACACTAGATGAAGGACAACCATGCGAGCAAGCAGGGTTCCGCAAAGGATTCAGCACCATCAACCATATCCACACGATAACCAAGCTCATTGAGGTTTCTCGGCAGTTCAAGATGCCGCTCTGTTTAATGTTCATTGATTTAAAGAAGGCCTTTGATTCTGTTGAGATGGAAGCGGTCATTGAAACCCTAGCCAATCAGGGCATTCAAACCCAATACATCAGGATCCTCCGTGAGCTGAATTGCGGATTCACTACCAGGATCTCACCATTCTACAAAGAAGTGATCGTTGATGTCAAGAGAGGGGTGCGGCAGGGTGATACCATTTCACCAAAACTCTTCAGTGCCACCCTCGAGAACATCATGCGACGACTGGAATGGGAAGGAATGGGAGTGAAGATAGATGGTCGGCAACTACACCACCTCCGCTTTGCTGATGACATTGTTTTAATAACACCAAACATCAGCCAAGCGGCACAAATGCTGGCCGACTTTGACCGTGAGTGTGGAAAGGTAGGACTACAGCTGAATCTTACGAAGACAATGTTTATGAGAAACAGCTTTGTTCCTGACGCCCCATTCGCTCTCAATGGAACGACCATCTCTGAATGCAACAGCTATGTGTACCTAGGTCGAGAGGTCAACATGACAAATGACCTGGCACCCGAGCTGCACAGGAGGAAGAGAGCGGCTTGGAATGCCTTCAAGAACGTCGAAGAAATAGCTAAGAGGATGAAGAACCTCCGACTCCGGGCACATCTCTTTGATTCCACTGTTCTTCCTGCATTAACATATGCCTCAGAGACCTGGGCCCTACGCAAACAAGATGAGAACGCTATTCAGGTCTCCCAAAGAAGAATAGAAAGAGCTATGCTTGGAATATCACGTTTCACTCAAATGAGAGAACGAATCCAGAGTTCTGACATCCGTTGACGATCAAGGATCAGGGACGCTGTCTCATTTGCCAAGGTGTCGAAAATCAGATGGGCTGGTCACGTAATGAGATTTAAAGATGACCGTTGGACTAGAGCTGTTACTGATTGGATTCCACGGGATGTCAAAAGACCGCGTGGCTGCCCACCTACCAGATGGTCAGACTTCTTCGTCAAGATCATGAATGATCGGTTTGAGGCCCTTCATGTTCCCGGAGCGAACAGATGCCATTGGGCTACACTAGCACGCGACAGGGACAAATGGAGACGTTACTGGCGCCCGCTCGAGCAAATCGACGACTAACGGGAAGTTAAGTGATTAAGTGATTAAATATAAGGAGTTTTTAAAAAGAAACACAGATTTTCTCTCTTTCTCTGTCATGTGTTTTCAGTGAGACGGGAGATGTGGGAACCCGAAAAGAAAGCCTTGATAGAAACCTATCAGGCCGATACCTACATCTTGCACGTCTCCAAGCCACAGAACTGTGAATAAATAAATGTCTGTTGTTTAAGTTGCTCAACCTATGGTGTTTTGTTATGGTAGCAGTCAGAACGGACTATTATAATAGGACAGAGTGGTTTCTATCCCATTTGAAAGACAACAAAATGTGATGGTTTATGGATGATGCAGTGAATGAAAACATTTTTACAAGAGAAATGCAACAGCAAAAAAATATTCTCACTCATTGAATTCTGTCAAGGGTTACATGAACCACAGTGATTCTTAAAACTGACAATCATTAATTTAATGTACTTTATTCTTATAAAACTGAAATCACTCACCTTCTAATGTAGTTTAGTAACATTTGAATTTTCCTAGGCCCTGTCTTTGTGTCTCCTATGGCCAACTTGTGATCAAAAGACTGATTGAATTTATTGAATAGATAGGAAAAAAACCCCATGATTTTCATCAGATTCTGATTGAATGTGCAACTAAAGCTTGTGTGTGTGTGTGTGTGTGAGTGTTTGTGTGTGTGTGTGTAAAGTATTGTGCCCCACCTATCCCAATGACAGTGGACTGAAATTGTGTCATTTTAGCACTTCAAAGGAACATATCAAATGACTTTGGTTAGACAATGTGTACTTGTAATTCTGGGAATAAAAAGAAATTACAGAGCTGAGAGACAGGTTAAGACAACCTTCCTATCCATTAAGGAAATAACAGAAATTAGAGCTCTCCAAAGGCAGTACTGCTAAAAGTGTTTATTACTGACTCAATAACTTGAAAACCTATACGAGCCTGCTGAGCAGAAAGACATGAGAATGAGTGTTTAAATAACAATGGAAAGTAGCACAGGGTAAAACAAATCTAAAACTTAATAGGCTAATGATTTATAAGAAAATTAATTCATGAGTATAATCAGTGAACATATTTTGATGACTGCATAATAGATGACTGATTCAGTATCACGATCTGGTGTTTACTGATTGATTTCACTATAGATCTGAATGAGGGTGGATATGGAATTAGATTTTGTAATTGTGGTCATCAACTTTGTATAATTTTTATGTTTAAGTTCTAGTTGAGAGTAAAATATAGGTATTACATGCAATAGTCTCCTAACAGTTTTTCAACTAAACCCAGTTAACTTACCACTGTTTTTAACTCTAAGAGGACTGTTTAAAATTTTGCCTTTATAAATCCAGAAATAGAAGCTACAGACATAAAATGATGCACAAAAATAAAATTAATGATAATACTTTAAAATTATGTTGAAGAGAGTATAAAACATCTTCAAATTTTATAAGATACGTTTTGGAGGGTCCTCCAAAGAAGGGCTCAGGAAACCTGAGGGCCGTATCCTGTGATTCTTGACAACCAGGCCCATGGTTGGTATAGGGTCTAAGAATGAGGTGCTGAGGACCACTAGACTACCAAGTACTGCTGTGAGGTCTTCCAGGGCTACACTCAGCTATGCTTGGGGGGGGCCATGTAGTACTCAGGTCCAGTTTGGGTGCACGACATGCATGTTCCCCAACTTCTGTACTATATCTTGACCACTCAATCTTTATATTATTGAATTTTTCTGTGTTTTATAATCTGAAACACATAAACTGGAAATAATCCTACATGATTCAAATATTTTTATAATAACATAGCAATTATTTAACAGGGTGAATTACTTATTATCAATTTAAACTATCAAGTGTAATCATCCGATTCACATTCGAATGAATCAATGCTCATGGCCAAGTTTGTGTTGACAAGGACACCGACACCACTGACGACTCTTTTGTCACATGTTTTGAGGAATAGTTCTTCTTCAATGTCAAAAATGGCATGATATAATTGATGCCTTCTTGTCTTGGTCAGACGAATGATGTTGTACTTGATCTTTGGCGCTTATACCATCAGGTCCTCAATGGATGCATCCGATGCCAGCATATGTGCACTACACTTGAATAGATGTGGCTCACTGCTGGCAGTTTCTATCTTTGTTGTTTACGCAACAACATCTAATTATCTAACACTATAGCACTGTCCTCCCATTGTTCATCAATTTGCTCAAGCAGGCCCAGTAATGTCTCCAGTGTGAGACTTGTTACTGTGTTTGGCATATCAAATATGTCACAGGTAGCTTGCCAGGCTATGCCGTGTGGGTTAGATACTCACAGTAGCTTGCCGGGATCTCCAAGAGGGGCAGAGGAATCGAACCTGGGTCTGCCATCTGGCTGCTTGCAAGGCAAATGCCCTACCCGCTGTGCTATTGGTCCAGCCTATCCAATTATGATGAAGGAGAAATTGAGAACTTCTACGTGGAGCTGGAGAAGTTTTATAAGGAAGACCACACCTTCTACAAGATCATTGTCAGTGATTTTAATGCCAAGATAGGATCAAGATCAGTCGGAGAACTTCACATTGGGACCCATGGCCTAGAATGGAACGAACAGGGTGAGAGACTGTCTGAGTTCATCATGTTGACCAAGACAATCCATGGTATCTCACACTATCAGTTGTTTCAGAAGAACAGCTATTATTCTTTCTTTAGTAAAACACATTGACAAAGAGTCTTATGCCACTAAAGAATAGAAGATGAATACACTTTTCCTGTTATTAATATTTTGAAACCAGATTGAGAGAAAGATAAAATACTATTATGGAGAGCAAGTTACTAAGGGCTGAATCCTTCTACATCTATAAGTTCTCATTGCTCAACTATGACTAATTCAATAATTGCCTTCAGTTTTAAATAATAAAGAATCAGCTCAGATGTTGGAGATTCTTTGGCTGGTGGTAGGATGAATGAAAAGGTCAGATACATGAAATAGATATTATATAAAGAAATAGAGCATGTACGTTCTGATTATCCATTGTTTATTTCAAACGGGCAAGCAAATTTACTGAACACTTTTGTGATTTATTATTTATCTTAAATAAAATTACTATGTTTTTCATATTGGATTTGCAAATTGAGGTCAGAATGACTACAGAGCACATAGGGTGCTTGCCTTGCATGCTGCCCCAGGTTTGAACCCCAGTACCAAATATGGACTTCTGAGTCCCAGAAGAAGTGGTCCTTAGGCACAGAGCCAGGAATGAGTTCTGAGCACCTGCTGGTCAGAAAAAAACCCCAAAAAACCCAAAAATTATAAACACACGAATTGTGTTTCTCCTTATTTTCTTACTTATAGAATAATGCAGATTATATTTAAATAAAGGGTGGTGAAAACTACCTCCTACCAAGGAGTAACCTATCATTATTTTGTTTATTTCTTTCATGTTGCTTCTATGTATTTATACCTACATAAACTGAAATTTTAGTGAAAATAAAATTCTTCATTTTAGTATTTTCATAGTGGATAAACATTATTTAAGGTTAACATAATTTATACCAAAATTACATTATGTTTTATGTATAATACACTACGGTGTAATTCCACAATATTTACTATAATTAAAATCACTTGATCACTTGATAGCCCGTTACTCATCGATTTACTCAAGCGGGTGCCAGTAATGTCTCCATTCATCCCTGTTGCGTGCTAGCGTAGCCCAATGGCATCTGTTCATTCTAGGAACATGCAGAGCCTCAAACCGATCATTCAGGGTCTTGACGAAGAAGTATGACCATCTTGTAGGTGGGCATCCACGCAATCTTTTGACGTCCCTTGGAATCCAGTCAGTAATGGCTCTAGTTCAGCGGTTGTCTTTAAACCTCATTACATGTCTAGCCCATCTGATTTTTGATACCTTGGCAAATGAGACAGTGTCCCTGATTCTTGAGCATTGACGGAGATCGGAATTCCGGATTCTATCTCTCATTTGAGTGAAGCATGATACTCCAAGCATAGCTCTTTTGATTCCTCTTTGAGAGACCCGAATAGCGTTCTCATCCTGTTTTCGTAGGGCCCAGGTCCCTGAGGCATATGTTAATGCAGGAAGAACAGTGGAATCGAAGAGATATGCTCATAGCTGGAGGTTCTTTGTCCTCTTATTATTTCTTCAATGCTCTTGAAGGCATTCCAAGCCGCTTGTTTCCTCCTGCGTAACTCAGGGGCCAGGTCATTCATCATGTTAATTTCTCGACCTAGGTGTATATAACTGTTGCATTCGGAGATGGTGGTTCCATTGAGAGTGAATGGAACATCAGGAACAAGACTGTTTCTCATGAACATTGTCTTTGTGAGATTCAGCTGTAATCCGACCTTTCCACACTCACGGTCGAAGTCGGTTAGCATTTGTGCCGCTTGGCTGATGTTTGGTGTTATTAAAACAATGTCATCAGCAAAGTGGAGGTGGTGTAGTTGCCGACCATCTATCTTCACTCCCATTCCTTCCCATTCCAGTCGTCGCATGATGTTCTCGAGGGTGGCACTGAAGAGTTTTGGTGAAATGGTATCACCCTGCCAAACCTCTCTCTTGACATGGATGATTACTTCTTTGTAGAATGGTGAGATCCTGGTAGTGGATCCATAATAGAGCTCACGAAGGATTCTCATGTATTGAGTTTGTATGCCCTGATTGGCTAGGGCTTCGATGACCGCTTCCTTCTCAACAGAATCAAAGGCCTTCCTTAAATCAATGAACGTTAGACAGAGCGGCATCTTGAACTCCTGAGAAACCTCAATGAGCTTGGTTATCGTGTGGATATGGTTGATGGTGCTGAATCCTTTTCGGAACCTGGCTTGTTCGCATGGTTGACCTTCATCTAGTGTTCTGCCAATCCTATTCAGGATGACTCGAGTGAACGGTTTGTAGATGACAGACAATAGGCAGATTGGGCGATAGTTGCCATAGTTGCCAATTTCATGGATGTCTCCCTTCTTCTATAGTAGTACAGTCTTGCTGGTTTTCTATTGGGATAGAACCTTTCATTCAGACAGGTAACATGTGAAGAGCCAAGCCAGTGTATTAATGAGTACTGACGGTAAGTTCTTCAGGTGTTCAGGTCTGACCTTGTCTGGGCCAGGTGCTATTTGTTTCTTTACCAACGAGATGGTGTGTTGGATTTCGGAAGGGAGAACATTGGGAACGACATTTCCATTCTGCGCAATTTGGTATGTGGGCAAGTGGATGTGGCTATTAAAGATATTTGAGTAGAAGTCATGAGTAATCTTCTCCATTGCCCTTCTGGAAGATGTGATAGATCCATCAGGATGTCGCAGGGCAGTCATCTTGGTCTTGTAGTTGGTGAAGAACAGGCGGGCATTACAAATGCTTTTCCTGGCTTCTGCCGCATCTACTAGCACTGCTGCTCTCCTGTCTTTGAGGTCATCCTTGATCACTTTTCTGCACTGTTTTGCCAGCTCGGATGTTCACTTGCAGTTGCCTGAGGTATGTGCCAAGCCACATTGGCGAATAAGTTCAAGAGTGTTCAGAGAAGGCTTTTTTTTGGTGGTTATCTCTCTCTTGGCATTCCTTGCACAATCATGGAGGTATTGAATCATTCGATCGTATTCCTCATCAATGTTGTCAATGACGGCATCTTCCCATGTTGCCGCAACAGAGCCAAAGAGCTCCCAGTTGGTGGTTGTTCTGGGAGTTCTCTTCTTAAACTTTGCATTCTTTTCTCCCCGTTCTGTGAGGTAGAATTTTGCACGAAGGAGATGGTGGTCCGATCCCGTTTTGAATTTTGGAACAACAGCAACATCAGTTAGGCAAAACCACTGATTAAATATGATGTGATCTATTTCATTGTGGAACTGTCCACCGGGAGACTCCCATGTCCAACGTTTAGACTCAGACTTTTGGAACTGTGAGTTACCATGCATGGTCTTGGTTGACACGATGAACTCAGACAGTCTGTCACCCTGTTCGTTCCATTCTAGGCCATGGGTCCCGATGTGGAGTTCATTGGCTATTCTTCTTGGTCCTATCTTGGCATAAAATCACCAACAATGATCTTGTAGAAGGTGTGGTCTTCTTTATAGAACTTCTCCAGCTCCATGTAGAACTTCTAAATTTCTCCTTCACCATAATTGGATGTTGGTGCATAGACAAGAAAGATAGAAACTGCTGGCGATTAAAATTATTAAAATATTATTTGTTAAAAAGTGAAGTTTCCAATTTTTTTCTTACAAAAATAAAGGTTTTTTTGGTGGCTTAAAAGATAGGATAGGGGTAGGGTACCTCCTAATCCTGTAACCTACCCAGGTTCATTCCCTAGCACTCCAAATGTCTCTCACACACCACCAAGACACATCTTTGATGTGAGTCAAAACTATAGCCTGATCACCTCTAGGTGTGACACAAAAACCTAAAAATCAGCAAACAAAAAGCACAAAATTTTATACTTCTCTGAATACCTTTGTTCACATACTTTTTGGAATTACAATTTTTAATTGCTACCAAATAGAACAAAGATAAAAGATCCTTATGGAGAATAAGTCTGTAGTTTGGGACTCATCCAATTGTGCTTTCCCCATAATAAACTTCCTGGAGTTGCTCTAGTATTTTTCTTCTTTCCCTGTGCTGGTTCTTTCTTTACTGTGACCTCCAGAATTAGAGGAAAAGAGCAGGAGCCACTTCAGGATTGGGGTGTCATCTCAACTTCAATTTTCAGCTCTGGAAAGTTCTCTTTTGCCTCATTGAGAGGTGAATGCATTAATTGACCACTGTGAAATGTAAAAAAATGGCAGTGGTGAGCTCTTAAGATCTTGGATGCTTTCTGGCAGGCAAGGCAGGAGGGAGCAACTGGATGAGCTCAAGATGAGTGGGAAAGGGAAACATAAACAAAACCCAAGAAATTCCAGGGAAGGTAGAGAGAGCCTGAGGTAAGAAAAACAAATTCTATGAACTTTTTCTTTAGAGACTCGAATTTTCTGGCCAGAGTTTTGCTAAAGGAAGTAAAAGGAAGAAAACCTTGATTGCATTTTAGCATTTCCAATTTCCATTAAATGAAGTCTTAAGAGTGTGGAAAGACAGTCTAGTTTGTCAAAGAGAGATGGATTTTCATTCAGGATGGACAATTTAAAACAGACCTTTGACTACTTTGTATTGACCTGACCCACAATATCTGTTTTTGTCAGTTTATTGTAGCATTTATTTTGATGTTTATTCTGAATTTTCTTTTAATGACTTCTATTGGTCCATTGCAACTCAAGTTAAACACGAATTCACTCTCAGTTTGGTCTCTCTCTCTCTCTCTCTCCCTTTCTCTCTCTACATCTCTCTCTCTCTCTATATATATATATATATATACACACATATTTAACTGTATTTAGTCACTGAATTTGCTTTTATAGTAAGCTGAAGTCACTGATTAGATTTTCCCAAGGGTTTCCATATTTGTTTTTTTCAAAATAAGGTTAAATGTACCCATAAAAATAAGGCATTATTAAGATAGTCCTGATCCTCTCTTGACTCTTTCCAAAACAAAAATTAAAACTTGGTTTGACCTCTTTTCCCATGGTGTTTGCATTATAGTTCCAAAACAAATTAAATTATCATCACAAATTAGACATTCAATAAAACTGCTGCCATGGAAAACTGATTTTGAATGGGGCATTCCGGAGTTTAGTGTTATCTTTAGCATCGGCACCAAACAAAACTTGAGCACTCATAGGACTTTTGCTACTCTAATTGGCAGTTTTCATTTATTTGTTTTTACAATTTTTGCACTGATTAAATTAGTATTACTTAATGCAATGCTAAGTAATACCACTTTGTTACCCAAAGTGGAATTCTGACTGGAAACTTTTATTACTGAGAAAAACCTAGCAGGAATCCTATAATTCAATGGATGATAAAACGCATCATTGAAATCACAGATAGACGCTAACACAATGAACTCCTGCAAGTTTTAAATACTATGCGTCCAGGAAAGCCCCTTTTTCAATGGTAATATACACTGAGTTTCTCTTAAATCATTTTTTTGATGGGACAGGGTGGCCATACCCAGCTATGCTCAGAGCTTACTCCCAGCTGTATGCTCAGGGGTCCATATGTGTCTATATGATACCAGGGATTTTAACTAGGGTCATGACAAGTAGAGCTGTTTACTGTAGCAGGATTATCTACCTTTGCTTTCTGTTTTTTTCTCTCAGCGCTGGGATGAAATCATGAGCTAGATTGTGTATTTTTAAAGAATACCATGGGGATGCCTGGATAAACGATTTCTTTGAAATCTTTGTTTCTTTCTAGATATAACTGCAGTACCTATTCCCATAGACATTTTCTATAATACGATACACTTATCGAATCTACAGGAATCAGATTAAGCTAATAATAGGAACTATTATAAGTCGCTATTACTTCTGTCACATACTCTATGCAAGAAAGTATCAACCATGGCATGATCTGAATCAAAAGAGATCGAAGCACCGTATTTTGTGGATAGGGGCCACTGAAGCTCAGCTTAAAGAATTAGGAGTCATAGGTTCAAGAAGACACAGAGGGTAAGGAACTAGGTAGAGCTGCGAAATCAGGTGGTCAGGCTGAACCAAACATACTATCAACAGTCATACTCTAGCAGTTTATCTCACTATCACAAATGTGAAAATTAATTTGTCGATGGTTCACACCCAAGGATGCTCAGGTGCTACTCCTGGTGGTGCTTCAGGGAACCATATTGGATTCAGGGGATCATATGGGAAGCATGCCAGGCAAATACTGTACTTATTGTGTTATCACTCTGGCTCCTTATTTTTAAAAATTTAGAACTGTAAATTTTATTTCTAAAGACTGGATCTCTCCCATCAAATGATGATGGGAAGAAACCAAAAGATTTACATATCTCAAGAGATTATTATGAATGGGATGACTTAAGAGCTACAGTTGAGAAACCCAAGAGGCAAATGTGGCATCTAATCAATGAGTCAGTCCTACATTTGAAGAAATACTGCCCCTGGTTTCAAATTAGGATGGTAACTGATAACTCATACCTAGAAAGTGTCAGCTACCACTTACACAAAAACAGCTGCAAAGTTAGCTGTCATTTTGTCATCACCACTGGCATTTTACATCTGGAACAACAGAGGTTCAGGGGTGCTAACAATTTGTCAAGTGTGACACAGCTAAAAGACATCAAGATTTGAACCTCAGGATATTTGAGCATGGAATTGGTACTTAATACTTAATCAGAACTTTCCCACAATGTAAATATGATTCAAGAAGACAGAATGCAATGCAGTACACTTTGGTCTTTATGGACTTCTTTATAACTTACTTTATAAGCTCTGGAATGTCACAGCCCTATAAGAGTGCCATCTGCCACAAGGAAGTTGGTGACAGTGGCAAGCAGCCTCTCATCCTTGTGTGACTGTGGTACCAGAAATCAGATGTTGGAAAAGGGAGGGAAGTTTATAGGAAACTCCTGAAGCCCTTGCACCATATCTGGGGCATATTAAACTTGAATCTTATGGCAAATGGCTATAATTAGAATTAATTTTTTATTAGTGTCACTGGGTCTCCTTTGCATGTCCAGGTTTGCATAGTTATTAGTTACCTCTTCATAATATGACTTAGAGACTTGTGGAATATTGAATGAGTGCCTGAGTACTACATAAATTCCTAAGGTTGATAAAACTTGGGGCCATTGAGAAAGAAATAGAAAAAAAACCCTTGATTTTTCAAATCAATCTTTAACCAAAGTCCTTTTATTTAGATATAGATGAAAGGAAGTTGAGTTCCTTAACCCCTCTCTGGAATAATACTTAAAAATATTCTCTAGATGAGAATATGGCAAATGCCCTGATTAATAGGAAACCACCTCTCTTTGTGTGATCTCCTCCCTCTACTACCCAAATCTTTACATAGGGATACCCCTCGTCTCTGGGGATCTGAACTTTCTAGATCTGGGTGAACTTCTCAGCTTCTTAATACTTAGGATTCTGACCATGTATGTGATAACATTTAGTGGAATACCCTATCCACATTTTTGCAAACTTCCAGACTTTCTTTATAATATTTGTTGAGGTCAGTGATCTGTTCCAAAGGCAGCTAGTATAGTATTTATCTAAAATCTGTGTTTTTCTAGAAGGCCATTGTTTTTATTTATATCATATGCTTCTTTGAGTTGGTTTTGTTCTCTTAAGTGGCTCAATATTCCAGACAGAAACCAATTTACACATGGTTCCAGGGCCTGGATCAGTAGTGAGAAGGCCACGAAGGAGGAATCAATTAAAACTGAAATGGAATTCCTTTTCTTGCTCTGAACTGATGTCTTTTCTTGCTCAGAATGTGAATAAACTAGGGTAAAACTAGATTCTACCTTCCATGTACAAGAGGGCCCTGAGGAGGAAGCTTCCATGTAGAAAAGTATAGAGCTTAGAGAAGTACAAGGAAATAGAACAAAAACACAGACCCAACCATGCTTAAAGGTTACCTTCCTGAATTATTGGTTACATAAAATTAATCCATTTCTGGATAAAACACCCAGATAATTTAGTCTGATATTTTCATTTCATTACCTGCAACTCAGAGCCTCAGAATTGTTACTGGTTTGTGCAATGTGATTTTGAGGTGACTTCATAAGCATATGAATAAGGTATTTTACCTTCATTGAGCACCTTTGGGATTTGGTTTCAAGAATTTACATATTTTTTCATTAATATTTAAATAGTTGGAGCAGTGACAGTGCTTTATTTTTTGCTTATTATTCTTGCTTCAAAAAGTAATTGCTGTGCAGGGATCTTAAGCATTTTGTTACAGTTCATTCCATTATTATGTAGAATTAAGGGGTAGTCTGGGAAAATACAGGGGAAGAGTTGAATCACATCATCCTTTAAATGGGAACAAACACAGATGCCATGAAAGATTCATTTTATTTTGCTTCTCTTGTTACCAAATTAAAGAAAAACATATGGGTTAGGGCTTATAGTTGGAGAGAGAATGTTTATGTCTCTAGTCTTATTTTAGTACCTCAAATTCGACAGACATGAGATACCCTGAAAGCCAAATATTTTGAAAAAATAGAAAGAACACAATCTTAGTTGAAAACTGGGGATAAAAGAGCATTAGTAATAAAATGAGCAATAAACAATTTGTTAATATAAATTTTACTATTCAAATTTTGGTCACATAGATATTTTACTTCTTTCTTTCCCTGGGCATGCCAAGCAGGGTTCCAGAGGGCTTTGGGACTACTCCTGGTGATTCTTGGTCTAGTTATGTGGGATGAGGGGGTTCACTGCATTGGTTCAGAAGTTCTGTGGCTTACCAGGGTCACATGTAGCAGTGTGTGGAGTGAATTTGGGGTCTTGGTCCTATCAGGCATGTGCTCAGCCCTTGAGCTATCTCCCTGGACCTACATTCATGTATTTTTAATAAGAAGGAATGAATGGAACTTTTGCTCTATTAGTGATTTGTTAACAAATTTTTCCAGAGGATTCCTGGCACAGAATGGTGTTCTCTGTTTGGAGAAGTAATCCAGAGGCATTTCTTCAAACGCATAGGATAATCCAATACTGTAGGCTATTGTCGCCAACTTCTAGTTTTTAATTTTAGTACATGACTAGAGGCATAAAACCATGCTCTGTGCCTTGGTAGGTTATGCTTCACTAGCTAAGAGTCATTTTACTGCTAGACTTTCCATCCTACAAATGGCAAAGTCAGAGTTGTTAAAAGTTCCCCAAATTTAAGAATCAGTTCCTTTTTGGACTCAGTATTTAGAAGGATGAACAGAGAGGAAGTTCTCTTCAGATTATTAATATGACATTGTTCAAAAAAAGATGTGATATTTTTCACTCCTGGACACAATCAATTGAAAAATGTGGATCCTCGTTGATCTGGTGAATACACAGATTACCACCCTGCTATCTCAGTCAGACACTTTAAATTATTTATTCAGCTATATTAATGGATGTTATATTTCATGAAAGATTGTTCAAACTCTTCATTAGAAAAGTTGCATTACTTAAGATGCTTTTAGTAACTTTAGCGTGACCAAAATAGAAGATACTATTTTTAAGTACATTAAGATCTTTGATATTTAGCCATAAGATAATATCAAATCCGTCACTGTCACTGTCCTCCCATTGTTCATCGATTTGCTCGAGCGGGCCCAGTAACATCTCCATTTTTGAGACTTGTTGTTACTGTGTTTGGCATATTGAATACTCTCGGCAGCTTGCTGGGCTCTCCGAGAGGGGCGGAGGAATCGAACCCTGCTCGGCCAGGCTGGCTGCACCCAAGGCAAACGCCCTACCGCTGTACTATTGCTCCAGCCCAGATATTAAAGGAAACTAATACATATTCATGAGTTGTAAGTTTGCTAAAAAAACTAATATAAATCTTCAATTTACAATGGGAGGAGGATTACAATAACCTAAGTTAATACTGTAAGCTGAAAATGTAACTTAATACGTATACATAACCTACCTAACCTACCTCACACCATAGTTTACCCTTTTCTACCTAACTCTACTCAGAATACTTCCATTTCAGTCTACAGCTGGGCAAAATGACCTAATATAAACTCTATAATAAAATATTAAGTATTTCATGTAATCATTGAATAGTGAAAGTATGCTTTCAAAATTCAAAGTACATTTATTTCAGAAAGCTTATTCTGTAAAATTTTTATTCAATCTTACCACGATAACTGAAAAACTCCTAAACTGAACCATTACAATTCATCTGTATATAATTCCCAACCCAACCAAATGTGTTTGACCCCAGACTTTGATGGTTCCACTTCTACTTATGTACCTTGGACAGTAAGAGAAAACCAGTCCATGAACAACCACCGCATACTATTTATAAGAGGAAACAAGAATGATCAAGTAGGGAGGTTCATTCTACCACATAAAATTTACACACAGCAGATAAGGAGATTGGTTAAAATTGGTTAAAATCTCATTTTACTGGATTCAATAAAATTTAAAAAAATAAATATGATCATCTATACACCATCCTTTAAAAAGATTTTAAAATCTTCACACAGGGGCTGGATATTATGGGGGTGAGGCACTTGCCTTGCATGCAGCCAACTCGGGTTTGATCCCTGGCATCCCAGATAGTCCCCCACACACCACCAGGAGTGACTCCCTGAGTGCAGAGCTAGAAATAAGCCCTAGAAATAAGCCAAATATGGGCCCCCAAACAAAACAAAATTATAGCGACTACCAAAATGTTCACACAGTGAGCAAGGCATATCAAATCACCATATTAAAATAGCATCCAAGCCAATTACTAAGTCATTTATTATATTCAGTGATATTTTCAGTCTTTATATTTTAAGTCCAGGAAGAAACTGCTACTTAGTCATAAAAATTTGTGATTAAATTTGTGGATTATTCAAGAGATATAACACTCATCTGATTGTGTGAAAGAGATGTCTCTGTTTTATTTTCAATATGAAAAAAATTCTTTTTTCTCCTTAACTCACCTTTTTTCCTAACAACATCCCACTGACTTATTTTTTAGTTATATTTTGTTTGTTTGTTTTGAGTTTGTGGGCCACACTCAGTTGTGCTCAGGACTTTCTTTTGACTCTGTGTTTAGAAATCATTCCTGGTAGGGTGTGAGGAACCCTAGCGGGTATCTGGGATTGAACTGGTGTCAGTTGCATGCAAGGCAAGTGCCTTATCTGCTGTACTGTCTCTCCAGCTCCCCAATTTATATGCTGTTTTAAATAAATTGTCATCGACGTAGGACTAGTTTAGAACATTACATAAACTTCATGAGTATACCATTTTAATTAAACCTCTGTATTTATGACATCATAGTTACCAAAAAAGTATTTGTATTCTTCACCCATTCACCATTCTTCCAATTTTACTCACCTCTCACCCCTTTATTTTCAAAAAGCCTTCAATATATTTTCCGTATCTAATATTTTGTTGTATTTTGTTGTCTATTTTTCTCTTAGTTTTTTTATATTCAACATGAGTGAAAGCATATAATATTTGCTGTCTCTGACTTATTTTCTGTACTATATAACCCTCCAAGTCCATGTTTTTATAAAGGCAAGATTTCGTTCATATTCTTTTATATATATTTTTATTTTTTTATTAGTGAAACACCGTGAAGTACAGTTATAGACTTACAAATTTTTGTGCTGGGTTTCAGTTATACAATGAACAAGTACCCATCCCTCCACCAGCGCCCATCCTCCAACACCACGGGTCCCAGCATCCCTCCCACCCGCCATCCCCCCCATCCCACCCTGCCTCTGTGGCAGGGCATTCCCCCTTGTTCTCTCTCTCTTCTTTTGGGTCCTGTGTTTTGCAAGAGAGGCATTGAGTGGCAGTCATGTTTGGTCTATAGTCTACTTTCAGCATGCTTCTCCCATCCTGGGAGGATCCTTACAACACCCTTTATTTGGTGCTCTCTTCTCTATCTGAGCTTCCTTTTCCCCTAGCATGTCTGGCTGACCTCCAAGTCATGGAGCAAAATTCCTGGTACTAAACTCAGCCACTTGTGGGTGTTAGTCTCCCATTTTGTTGCTTTATGTTCCCCAGATAAATGCAATCTTTCTGTGTCTATCCCACTCTTTCTGACTTATTTTGCTTAACATGATACTTTCCATGTAGTACCACTTGTATGTAAATTTCATGACTTCACCTTTTCTAACAGCTACATAGTACTCCATTGTGTAGATGTACCAAAGTTTCTTTAACCAGTAATCTGTTCTCGGGCACTCAGGTTTTTTCCAGATCCTGGCTATTGTAAAGAGTGCTGCAATGAACAAACAAGTGCAGATGTCATTTTGACTGTACTTTTTTGCCTCTCTGGGATATATTCCCAGGAGTGTTATTGCTGGGTCAAATGGGAGATCAAATTTTAATTTTTTGAGAATCAACCATACTGTTTTTCAAAAGGGTTGTACCAGTTGGCATTCAAGTGAAATGGAGCAGGGAAAGCCTCTTTAATAAATTGTGCTGGCAAAACTGGATGGCTACATGCAAAAAGGGGACTCAGATCTCTGCCTAATGCCATGCACAAAAGTAAGATCAAAATGGATTTATGACGTCAACATCAGACCGGAATCCATAAAGTTCATTGAAGACAAAGCTGGCAAAACCCTCCATGATATTAAAGCTAATGGTATCTTCAAAGATGTCATGCCACTAGCCAAACAAGTGAAAACAGAGATAGACAAATGGGACTATCTTAAACTAAGAAGCTTCTGCACCTCAAAAGAAACAATGACCAAAATACAAAGACAGTCTACAGAATGGGAAAGGATATTCTACAAATACACATCCGACAAGGGGTTGATATCAAGGATATACAAGGTACTGGTTGAACTCCACAAGAAGAAAGCACCCAACCCCATCAAAAAATGGGGCAAGGAAATGAACAGAAACTTTCGCAAAGAAGAAATTCGAATGGCAAAAAGGCACATGAGAAAATGCTCTACATCACTAATCATCAGAGAGATGCAGATCAAAACAACTATGAGATATCATTTCACACCACAGAGACTAGCCCACATCCACAAGAACAAAAGCAACCTGTGCTGGCGCGGATGTGGCGAGAAAGGGACCCTCCTTCACTGCTGGTGGGAATGCCGACTGGTCATTCATTTTTCAGTACTCAGTAGAATGACATTATATTGATGTATGGTCATATATTATTTATATCACTGTCACTGTCACTGTCCTCCCATTGTTCATCGTTTTGCTCGAGCGGGCCCAGTAACATTGTGAGACTTGTTATTGTGTTTGGCATATCGAATACATCACCAGTAGCTTGCCAGGCTTTGCTGTGCAGGCAAGATATTCTGGTAGCTTGCCAGGCTCTCCAGAGGGCCGGAGAAATCCAACTTAGGTTTGCCATATCGGCCGCATGCAAGGCAAATGCCCTACCCACTGTGCTATCGCTATATACAACAGATATTTATTTATAGCTCCATATTTTTATCTATTAATCTATTGATGGAATCTTTGGTTGTTTCTGTATTTATAAAGGTTGTATCCTTTATTAATAGTGCTAAAATGATCAGAAAAAAACCACAAAATTTTTAATAGTGTTTTTGTATTTTTCAGGCACATACCCAGAAGTAGAATAGTTGAAACATGTTTCCCCATACTGAGAAATCTCCCTTATGTTATCCTTAGTGTCTGTGCCAATTTATGCTTTCAACTATGGTAGATAACATTTTCTCCAATTTCTTGATTGCATCTGTTCCTTGAGTTGTTGATAATAGTCACTCTAACAGGTATAAGATAATACTCATTGTGGTTTTGACTTTCACTGTTCCAGTAATAAGTGATGAAGAACATAATTTCATGTACCTAATGAAATTTTTTTTTCTGGAAAAAGAAGATTCTCTAGCCATTTTTAAATTACCCATGGCTTGACACTATGCAATGGTTTTGTATTCTTGTTAATGCACCTATTTTGAATGTTTCCTTTAGTCATGAAAGGAAACTTCACACTGGAGATTTAAGGTTTCATCACCTAAATGCTAGTTATATACATATTGTCAAACTAGATTTCATAAAGCCACAAATTTAAGTCTGCATCTCTGAGAACTTTGTTGAGATTGTCAGGTGCAATATGAAAAGGTAACAAGCCTCTTGCGTTATTCTAAATTTTCTATTCCTGTTTAATTTGACTCATTGGCAGCAAATCAGAGAAAGAGATGAGTTGTGAATAGTCTATCTTCTTTTTTAAATATTTTTATTAGTGAAACACCATGAGGTAAGAATTGTAGACTTACAAATATTTATGCTTGGGTTTCGATTATACAATGATCAAATAATACCCATCCCTCCACCAGTGCCCATTTTCCACCACCATGGATCCCAGTATTCCTCTCACCCCCATCCCCCCATTCCACCCTGCTTCTGTGGCAGGGAATTCCCTTTTGTTTTCTCTCTCCTTTTGGGTGCTGTGGTCTGCAAAAGAGGCATTGAGTGGCAATCATATTCGGTCCATAGTCTACTTTCAACATGCATCTCCCATCCTGGGAGGATCCTCCCAAAACCCTTTATTTGTTGCTTCCTTCTCTATTTGAGCTGCCCTTTCCCCTAGAATGTCCGGCTGGCCTCTAAGCCATGGAGTAATCCTCTTGGTAATGATCTAGGCTATTCTTGGGTATTAATCTCCTATTTTGTTACTTTGTGTCCCCCAGATGAATGCAATCTTTCTATGTCTGTCCCTCTCTTTCTGACTCATTTTGCTTAGCATGATACTTTTCATGTAGTACCACTTGCATGTAAATTATATGACTACATCAGTTCTAACAGCTACATAGTACTCCATTGTGTAGATGTACCAAAGTTTTTTTAACCAGTCATCTGTTCTCGGGCACTCAGGTTTTTTCCAGATCCTGGCTATTGTAAAGAGTGCTGCAATGAACAAACAAGTGCAGATGTCACTTCGACTATACTTTTTTGCCTCTCTGGGACATATTCCCAGGAGTGGTATTGCTGGGTCAAATGGGAGATCAAATTCTAATTTTTTGAGAATCGTCCATACTGTTTTTCAAAAGGGCTGAACCAGTCAGCATTCCCACCAACAGTGAATGAGTGTCCCTTTCTCGCCATATCCACTCCAGCATTGGTTGCTTTTGTTCTTTTGGATGTGGGCCAGTCTCTGAAGTGTGAGAGGGTATATCATTGTTGATTTGATCTGCATCTCCCTGATGATTATTGATGTAGAGCATTTTCTTATGTGATTTTTTGCCATTAGAATTTCTTCTTTGAGAAAGTCTCTGTTCATTTCATTGCCCCATTTTTTGATGGGGTTGGATGTTTTCTTCTTGTGGAGTTCACCCAGTACTTTATATATCCTTGATATCAACCCCTTATCAGATGTGTATTTGACAAATATCCTTTCCCATTCTGTAGACTGTCTTTGTATTTTGGTCATTGTTTCTTTTGAGGTGCAGAAGCTTCTTAGTTTAAGATAGTCCCATTTGTCTATCTCTGTTTTCACTTGCTCGGCCAGTGGCATGACTTCTTTGAAGATACCGTTAGCTTCAATGTCATGGAGGGTTTTGCCAACTTTTTCTTCAATGTACCTTATGGTTTCTGGTCTGATTTTGAGGTTTTTAATCCATTTTGATCTTACTTTTGTACATGGTATTAGGCAGAGTTCTGAGCCCATTTTTTTGCATGTAGCCATCCAGTTTTGCCAGCACAATTTGTTAAAAAGGCTTTCCTTACTCCACTTCACATTTCTTGCCTTTATCAAAGATTAGATGATCATATGATTGAGGGGAGTTGTCAGTGTATTCAACCCTGTTCCATTGGTCTGCAGCTCTGCCTTTGTTCCAGTACCATGGCTGTTTTAATTATTACTGCTTTATAGTAGAGTTTGAATTTAGGGAGGTTGATTCCTCCCAATAGTCTATCTTCTTAACAGAGTTATATGTGTTATTTTCCAGGGGAGAGGACATTTATTTTTAATTCAAGTACTGTGGCATAAAAGAAGGATGTAGAGTTCCTACAGATATTGATAAATGTAAAATTCAGGAATTGTGGGAATTCATATTTGGTAGGCCATAGATATAATTTCCCCGCTTTTTTAAAAATTCTTTTATCCATTCATAGTAATGTGCAATGAGTACACATATGGCTCCACACCAATGTCATAATCAAGAAATTTTCCTGGAAAAGTCATCCCCCTTTCTTCCTATTCCATCTCTAATTGCTTGAGCAAAATACTATAAAAATTTAGGCCAGATTTTTAAAAATTGAAACCAGAATGATACAAATTTCTCACTCATCTTTAAAAGAAATTAATGTAAAATAATCAAATATATTTGATAAAATACTTTTATCCATGCTGAGACCACTCTCCGCACACATGAAGGTACTGGTAGAGGGACAAAGCCACGCGGGTTCCGGGGCCGAGACCTCCAAGTCTACTCTGATTGGAGTTGAGCATCTTCCATCCAGATCCTCCAAATTCCAGCAGGCGGGGGTCACACCCACCACCTGGCCCCCTGGCGCCGTGTAATCCCATCAGTGGCCAAGACTCAGAGACTATAAAATCCAGATCCCTGAACTGTGCGGCCGCATTTGCGGCCGCGTGGCATCTTATCAGAACTTTTTTTTTTATGACATCTTATTATCTCATTCCTACTTTGGACAAACTTGCAGGCTATCGAATGTAGCCTGCCCACAGGGCAGAGTCTGGCAAACTCCCCGTGGCGTACCAAATATGCCAAATACCATTAACAATGATGGGTCTCATTCTCCTAAAGAGCCGTGAATATAATCTCAGGGCTAGGATGAAAGAGACATTACTGGGGCCTGCTCGAGGCAATCGACGATTAACTTTTATCCACAAGTCAAAGTTTCTTAAGATGTTTAATTTTCACATTCATCATATATTCATATTTAAACTACACAAAATTAAAGGAAGCATATTTTCTTATACTTTAGAGTACGTAATATTTACCTATTTGATGAGTCATAATTTATTTGAAATCTCATGGAATCAAACATGCACATTTGAATAAAATTTTGATTAAACACTGCGAGTGTTAGCAGCTAAAGTTAAGTTCTTTTGTTTGCTTAAAATAAGTTTACAGATGGTTTATTATAATGTGAAGATATTTTAATTCTTCTTGATATAATTTCTTGGACTGGAGTGATAGTAGAGTGGGTAGGGCGTTTGCCTTGCACAGAGCCGACCCGGCCGACCCTGGTTCAATTCCTTTGCCCCTCTTGGAGATCCCAGAAAGCTACCAAGAGTATCTCGCCCACAAGGCAAAGCCTGGCAAGCTACCCGTGACGTATTTGATATGCCAAACACAGCAACAACAAGTCTCACAATGAAGACATTACTGAGCCCACTCAAGTAAATCGATGAATAGCAGAAGGACAGTGACAGTAACAGTGATAATTTCTTAAAGAATTGTCTCAATTTTATTACTAATATTTGAACATTGCCATTTATAGAATGACTCACCAAATATTTTTATCAAGTAGTCTTCCAGGAATTTGGGATATAGTGAACAAACAAAGGAAAGATTTGCCTTCATGGAAGAAAAAAGTGATCTATTTAGTACAGACAAAAAGCGTCATACAGTTAGTATAACTTACATTTTTAATTGCTGATAGGATAAATATATATATATGTATGATTCACCATTTTGATCCCTTCCTTTTTTGCATATCTATATTATATTTTATTTTATTTAAAAATTTTTATTAGTGAAGCAACATGAGGTACAGTTATAGGCTTACAAACTTTCGTGCTTGGTCAGTCATACAATGATTTGATCCCTTCTTGTGTTAAATTGTTTCCCATATTTTGGAGTCAGTATTCAAAGCAAAGATTTTATGATTATTTTTCTCTCAGTAAGCTAATTAAATTGCTCCAACATTTTAAGGAAATCATAACTTTCAATAATTTTTTCAATTTCTTATGCTCTGATT
Source organism: Sorex fumeus (assembly GCF_029834395.1). Classification (NCBI taxonomy): domain Eukaryota; kingdom Metazoa; phylum Chordata; class Mammalia; order Eulipotyphla; family Soricidae; genus Sorex; species Sorex fumeus. Next base: position 41,490,878 of record NW_026606081.1, read on the forward strand.
AAGCTCTGAGAAAGGTATCTTAATTATTGCCACTTTAGATACCTGGTGGAATAGATTTCTGGCATATATCAAAATTGTACAACACTTACAGAAAATATGTCTCCACGAAATATATAGGGAACATTATTAACAGAAACCACAGTCAACCATCCAGGAAAATTCAAGTCAACTTACAGGTATGCATGCCCCCTTTCATCAGTTTATGGGACTTGTCAGATACTTGGGGTGAATTTATAGTTGCTATGGACTTCAGTAGATAAAGGGCACATTTCTGTTACATTACTACAGTTTTAAAATTTGTGTTGAATGATTGACTTGTGTTACATGAGTTTGAGTTATTCATTCAGTGAATCATAAAAGTGTTTGGGTGTGTTCTATAATGTAATCTGCATCTTTAGTCACTGAAGACTGCGAACAGTTTTTGATCAGATGGATTTTGCTTCAGTTGGTTTGATTGTGAGTACTCCAAGAATAAGGAACTCCAAGTACCCAGGAAGCATGAGTACATTTGAGAAACTTGCGTCAATTGTTGACGTTTTAGTTGTCTGTGGACAAAGCATGTGACCGTGGTCCCATTAGGATAAAGATTGTAGCCTAGATATCTAGTTTACTATCCTGCATATACTTGTATAATTACTCTCCGTTGATACTCATCCAATAATAAAAGTGACTTGAAATGCATGTCTGAGTATTTATTCATATTATTATAAAACATACACTTGCATAACACCATTTAGATGACAGGGAGAAAATAAAAAAACTCAAGAAAACAATATTCAAGTTTGATAGGATGATTTTACCTTTCAGCTACATAAACATTAGAGACTGAAAAGTTGTTTAATTGATAATTTTAGTGATCATGTTGGGGAATCAATATTTTTATATATTTGTTATGACAGCTTAAAGTGAAACAATATTTCTTATGGAAGATAATGTGAAAAGTTCATAATGTACATTTTTACATTAGTAAAATGGTTGATAATTAATACCACTATTAACAGTTACTTTTCCTAGTGAACTTAAATGATGCTTTTCAATCCTCACCAAAAGACACTTTTTTAACATAGTTAATTAAAAATAAATAAATAAATAAACACGCTAGTGGAAGAATGAGTATGTATACCGAATTAATACATACAATAGAATATTTCCCAATAATTGAAATATAAAAATTGGATCTCAATGTACTTAATACAAACACACTTCTGCACAGTAGAATATAGAATTTTAATAGGCTGAGGACTGTAACTCTTTTGGAAGAGTAAATAAGAATGGGTCAGTTGAACTTTTCTTATTTAGTAAATACTCCATCCATGCACATTCTTTTTAGGTCTTTACAGCACTCAATGCATAAAGTTTTATTCCGCCCAGTATGTTGAATCCCCTTTTTGTGTTCTCTGATGGGTGAGGTGACAGCATGCCTTGAGATGTGCTTCCAGAAGTCTCGACGTCTCTTCAGAGAACTGCTCAAAGGCTGCTAGATCTGACTGCTCATCAAATAGAGAGAAGACAAGTGCCAAGAAGTTTTCAGTTATGAGCCCTATCTGTCGTGAGGCAGTGGCTGGTGCCTGGAACGGAGAGAGTCTCTTCTCCTCAAGGGAGTAACTTCCTTTCAGCTTAGTCAGAGAATCAGGCTAAAGTTTATTCCATTGTGGAATCTAAGTTTGTGGTCATACCTTTGCTTGGCCTCCTCCTCTGTTCTCTCAGCTGCATCCCCCACTTTGGTACCCATATCCCCTGCCTGTCACTGTCACTGTCACTGTCCTCCCATTGTTCATCGATTTGCTCAAGTGGGCCCAATAACCTCTCCATTGTGAGACCTGTTGTTATTGTGTTTGGCATATCAAATACATCATGGGTAGCTTGCCAGGCTTTGCCGAGCAGGCAAGATACTCTCGGTAAGCTTGCCGGGCTCTCCGAGAGGAGCAGAGGAATCGAACTTGGGTCGGCCATGTTGGCTGCATGCAAGGCAAATGCCCTACCCGCTGTGCTATTGCTCCAGCCCCCCATATCCCCTACAGAAATAAATCTCCTGTCTTCATCTTTGGGGAGACAGACCTAAGACACTTACCCAGTCCCACACTGCTACCCTTCAGGAACAATGTTTGGGTCTCCGATCTTCCTGACGCTATGGCAAGGTCTTAGGCAGTCCCCCATTTTTCTCCTAAATTATTTCATATGAGAAAATGAAAACAGTCAACACACAGGAGACTTTCAGCGCAATTGTATCTTTAAAAACTACATGCACATTAGTACCTACTAAAACAAGTTACAACTTTAGACGCTGACTTTTTCAGAATGCAATGCCAAGTTCTCATGAAATGATGATATGATAGGATGGTTCAAACTGGGATACTGGCTTCATTCCTCTCTTTACTGAATTGCTCAGGCAGTGTATCTAAGACCTAAATGCCTTAGGCCCTTTTATTTGGGCTTTCTTAGCTTTTCATTGCCAATTATGGTTTGTTTTTTGTACTATGCATCATTGTTCATCAGAAACAAGTTAAGAATATTAGTGTCTAGCAAGTGCCAATGCAACTAAAGTGAATAATGGGATTCTAGGCACTGTTCTAGTTCTTCCTATTTTTTCCAGCTTGTGAGAGAAGTGTAAGTAATAAGAATCCATTTCATGAGTAACATCTGAACTTCATCTGATTATTTTTAGTAGTTCCAACTTGAAAGCATGGAGTTAGATGATAGTCCAGGGAAAATACTTTATGCTGCAGCTAGTTTGGTGGTAGTCTGGCATTCCTTTCATTATTCCAACCAACCTAGTTGTAATGGTTTGATAGGATGCATGCTAGCACAAGAGCTGCCTGCATATAAAACATGCTTGAGACTAGGCCAACTACATAATTAAAGTATTTCAAGTCTACGGGTTTCTATCATATGGAAAATTTCTTTCTAATAGCATTCTTTAGTTGCTTTTGGTATTGTATGTTACCACACAAATTGGAGTGCATGTAAATTACATACTTCAATATTTGTTATCAAGTCCTGCATATTTCTTCAGGAAGAGAAATTCTCCAAACATGGAAGCATGCAGTTTCACAAGTTATACATGCTTGAATCCAAATAATGAAAACCTCTCAAGGTAAATGATGTCACTATGACTGTAAAATTCTATTTACACCTCTGGTTAAAGAGGGGCCACAACTCCTTATAGTGAGAGACAACCATGCTATGGGTGTTTTCACTTGTTGTTCTTGTTTTATTCTTATTTTTAAATCTATATTTTAATTGAATCACAGAGATACAAAGTTACAAGTTGTTCATGATTGGGTTTCAGTCATGCCGAGTTTCATCCACATCTGTGTTCTTGCTCTGGTTCTCTTCCTCCTCCTCCTCTTCCTCTTCCTCCTTCTTTTCTCACTCCTTTCAGGCATTATGGTGGCAAGTGGGTTTTATTTTCGTTGAAGTTCAGTGAAAGGACTTCTTTTGTGTGTGTGTGTGTGTGGTAGTGTCTTTCATTTTATTTTTATTTTTAATATATTTATTTATTGAATCACTGTGGGAAAAGTTACAAAGCTTTCAGGTTTAAGTATCGGTCATGCAATGATCAAACACATTTCCCTTCACCAGTATTTATTTTTCACCACCAAGAACCCCAATATACCCCCCACCCCTCCCAATGCCTGTGAGGCAGATGAATTCTACTTACCATTCTCTCTACTTTGATTACATTCATTATTTCGACAAAAGATGCACCACTATTGTTTAGAGTTTACACCCAACAATCAGAACTGCTGAAGAGGCATTGTGAAATAATTTGTTTTCTACAGTTAGTTATGAGAACCATATGATGTCACATGACTGCTATTGCGGCTGCACGATTTTGGACTTCTGATATTTTACTTGTTACACCTGGAGGTATTTCTGCCAAGAACCAGATAATTACAAGATTGGTTTCTGTGGCTCTGGAGCCATGGCAATGCCAGAGAGCTGCTTGTTGGGGGGCAACTCGTGACCTTGGTAGGGCATGAAGGATGAGCCGGAACGGCCCCCTTCCCATGACGTTTCAGTTGCCCCGTCATTGCCGCTCATACCTGGCTTTCCAAAAAGCTCCGAGGAGGCCGCCATCTTGCTGCCCAGGGGGAAAGAGGAGGAAGGGAGAGATACTCCTTCCCTCCTGAGCTAGCGTGGTACCGTGGATTAATGCACAGTCCATTCACTTTTCTGCCACAAGCTGCCGGGTTCTGCATTAAGTTCTTGTGCTTCTGGAGTTGTTCTTGTTTTAAATCATAGTTTTGTTTTGTCTGTTCCAGACCTACAAATTAAGAAAACCACATCATGATATATTTTTATCTGTAGCTTTCACTTAGCACAATGTCTGGGACAGTCTTCCATACTATGATATATACTGGTAATTAATTTTTTTTATGTTTTCCAGAAATTGGCTATCAAATAAATATGCCATTTTTTAATGTGTTGTCTGATTGATGGGCATTGGGGTTACTAATTGTTTTTGCCTAAAGAATAAGACTGCTTTGACTAGTCTTGAAGAAGTGATTTTGGACATGGTTTTAGTTTTCTTGGGTAAGCACATAAGCTTACACAGGTTAAACTATTGTATGTCATGAGAACTGCTTATTTAGGGTATATATAGTTCATTAGTTGAAGCCATCTGCTAATGGTGCTCCCAACTGGCTCATCAGGTAGAAGAAGGAAACTGAAATGCTGGAATGAGACATGGAGAGGTATAGCTCAGTGCCCTAACACTCCTAGCACAATCCGTGAAGTGTTTCTGCTAGGAATAGAGGGTGTGCAGTGGACAGGAGCCAATCTGGGGTGGCATATGCCCCGGGCTTCTTCTGAGACAGTGCTTCTTTCACTTAAGCTATAAATCATCTTCCTCATTGAGAGTGTGTTTGTCCAAGGATACCAGACTCAAAAAAGCCACCATCAAGACAATTACACCTCACCCACTGGCCTGGTTATGGGGCATTCTCCTGGCACAGGCCGTCCACACCTTACCTCCTTTTCTCTTCCTTTGGATTTTTTACTACTTTATATTCAATGTCTGAAAATAAACATTGTCTAGACTAAAGTATTTTTCTTTAGTCTGAAGAGATAACTCAACAGGTTGAGCGCACGTTTCACTTGGATTTTAGTCCTGGCATTATGTGGTCCTCTGAGCACTGTCTGGATGGATTGCCAAGCACAGACTCAGAAGCAGTCCTGAGAACTGTCATGTGGTCCCCAAGTAAGGAATAAAATTAATATTTTCCATCTTAATATCATCCTTAGTGATGATGTTAACTCTGGTGGTAGGATTGTGTGGTCACACCATGCAGTGTTTATGGACTGTTGCTAGCTCTTTGCTTAGGAGTGACCTCTGTCACTGCTTGAAGAAGCATGTATAGTTCAAACAGGGGTGAGCTACATGCTTATATAAACCTATTTGGGGGCTGTACTATACCTGGATGTGCTCAGAGCTTATGTCTGGTTCTGAGCATTGCAGTCACTCCTGGCGAGATTCAGGTGACCAGATGTGGTGGAGATTATGGCCTGGTCTTCTGCATGCAAGGCAAGTTCCTTACCTACTGTACTATCTTTCCAGCCCAAAATTAGATTTTTAAAGTAAAAATTGCAAATCTAATTTTCCATGAGCTATTATAGCAATACAATAATTATATTTTCTGGGAAAATCATTAGTTTAGTTAGGTTTTTAAATCGTTATATCTTGGGTATTTAGGAAAAGGGAGAGTATATTTTATTATGATTAGGTAACAAATACAAAAGCTTTTAACAGAAGTATATTTTTTCTTCACTTAAAAAGGGCTAAAATTGATATCTAAAAAATATGTTGGTACTGGAAGTAAAGCTCAAGAAAGTCATTGACGATGACAAGACTTTCTGTTCAATAGACTAAGATTTATAATTTAGAAAATTGGGCGATACACAAAATCTGATAAGCACTCACATTTCAAGAAAAAGATCCAAACAGAGGTTTTAAATGTTGCATGGTTTTAGCCATACTAATGTTTATTGCAGCAAGTTATTGGAAAGGTCAACCAAAAATGGTTTTCATAAGATCTGGGAGTCCATGAATATTAGAAAAGAAATTTTTAGCCTTGTAGAACACTGTATTGATCAGTACCTTCCATGCATTTAGAGTCCCTGTGTACTCTAATTAGCAGCAGTGAGTTATTTAAGAAGGGCTATTTGACTCAGATTATCATATTACCTAATTAATTACTATTGCTTAATTAGTTCATATTGCTTATGCGTACCCATTTTCCAGTGATGATTCAACATGTATTAAGGATTCCAACTACATTAGAAATGCTGATGGTTCATCTTATTTCCGACTGTGACATCAGTGCCATAACTGAGTCTCGAAACTTGAAAACTTTCATAAATTGGTAGAAAAAAATACAGGGTAGGCTATATTTGGGTGTAGTTGTTTTTATCTTTGTAAATCCACGTGATAGGAGTTGAAAAAATGATTATTAAATTGACTTCCCACCCCACTTTCTTTCAGTTAGTAGGCTCTGAACTATAAAAATTAAATAGTTATATGCCATAAATAATCAATGTTGTGGTGAAAAAGTTGTGTTTCATGAGATCCCAAAGATAGGACTTTATTTTGAGTACTTCCTAGAACTTACCCTATTGTTACTTTTGAATATTTACTATAGTTAATCTTTGTTACTAAAGGACTTTTTAAGGTTTTTTTTCTAATCCCCTATTGAACAGCCTTAATATATTATTTCTGATATTGTTCTAAAGTAACAGGAATCTATGAACCCTGTTCTACTTTTATAGCTTCATAGACCAACTCTCTATAAGCTGATTAATTTTTAATCTGTGTCTCTAATATCGACTTCTCTTGAGTTCCAGACTCTATTAAGTCCTACAAATAGATTAATTCACTTCTATTCCTTGGGAAACACACCAAGTGTGCCAAGCATCGAATTTTTTCTTTCCCTAACTGCCTCTCCAGGGCCTTGTGTCACAGTGCCAAATCATGACTTCAACAATTTTCTCAACTGATTTTCTCAACTAGATCTCTTCAACTGCATTTTTTAGTATTTCCTCCATTCACTGGGCCCTAGAGTAAAATAAATTTGTGAGCAGTAATGTGACACTGAGTCTTCAAGTACAGTTCAATACTTTCACCAAACCACACACTCCTTACCCACCTTGAATTTAATCAGAATAGTCAGATGTTGGATCTAAAGATAGTAAGAATACTCCTGAGTTAAAAAGAAAAAAAAAGACTATTTAAAATCTCTCTGTACCTTGTCCTGACTTCATTTGATTGCCCAATTACTGAAGGTCTGTGTTTGATAGGAAATTATAAAGATATTTCACTTATCGACGAAGGGGAAAAATCTCTCTAAGTCCTTTTCAATCCGTAGTTATGCACTGTTTTTATCACTTACTCTCATACGATGATGATTCCTCTCATTGAGAAACTTATAATTTCTTTTCTCTAACTATGGAAGTCTGGTCTTGCAAGGTTTTAATTAAACTCTACCTTTCTTGTGAGGGTTTGCTTAGTTATTCAAAACTTCCCTGGAATGTCATGTCTTCATTATGCATAGTTTTATAGGTATTTATCTCATACCAATTCAAATAAATTTCTTTGTAAGTATCTGAGATGTTGAGTTTTTGCATGCAGTGCTTATGCCTTAGAGACATCTGAATTCTCCACCATGTTAGAAGAATAATTTATTCAAAATGAATTTATTCAATAAACAAATGACTAAATTTTACCCTCTACCCCGTGTCCTGAGTGATCCATGGCCCCTCCTTCCTCCCTGCCCCCACTGACTTCTTTTCTGAAGCCTTAGACTTTACAAAGAATTTAATATATATTCCAGCCTATACTTCAGGATGGGCTGGAGCAATAGCACAGTGGGTAGGGCATTTGCCTTGCATGTAGTCGACCTGGCCAACCCAAGTTCAATTCCTCCCCCCTCTTGGAGAGCCGGGCAAGCTACCTAGAGTATGTCTCCCGCACGTTGGCACAGCAAAGACTGGCAAGCTACCCGTGATGGTATTCGAAATGCCAAACATGGTGACAACAAGTCTCACAATGTTACTGGGCCTGCTCGAGCATATCCTGTTTTACTTTTATAGCTTCATAGACCAACTCTCTATAAGCTGATTAATTTTTAATCTGTCTCTAATATCGACTTCTCTTGAGTTCCAGACTCTATTAAGTCCTACAAATAGATTAGGAGGACAGGAGGACAGTGATAGTGACAGTGACCCCAGGATAGACTGTTTTAGTGAATTCAGTAACAAAACCAAAAAGAGTTATTAGTGTAAATACTTCTTCTGTCTCTTTGAGAGACACAGTGTCTTCTCTCACCAAATGTTGGCTTTCTCAAAGCCTTTAGATCAAAATCAATCACTAGGAAGAACAGGGACTTTGCCTCTTTCTGTGGGTCAATATGAGTATCACTCACCCAGGTTTTAGGGTGCAGGCCAGAAGCCACGGGTGCTTGTTTCATTTCACTTCTTGTCTTTTTTTCATTTTTTCCAACTCTGTTAGGGCCTCCACTTACTTTCCCTTCCTTGGCTCTCATTTATGTTTAAACCATCCAATCACTTCTGTTCAAAACTCATTTTATGCTGAACTTTCTCTATTTCAGTGGTTGTCATTCAATGAAATCTGTCCTTATCACCTATAGGAGCTTCCAGCTCTATTTTTGACTTGTAATATAGGGAGGTAAATTGCTAATTATTTTTGTTTAGGGGAATATATTTTCCATAGTGGAAGTGGAAAATTTCAAGATCTCTTTGGTATGAGAAAAAGAAAAAGAAAGCTTCCTCGATAACTAATCATAAATTGTAAGCAGCCATTTTTGTGAAGATACTTAAATTGTTCTCGGGCATATTTGAATCTAAAAATATAGCTATGCATAATATAACTTGGTTGCAAACAAAAATTGCTATTAATATTTTTTTGTTTCTTTTTATCACACCTGGCACTGCTAAGGGCTTATTCCTGGCTTTGTGCTCACGATCTCTCCTGGAGGGACTGGGGAACACTGGGGTGCCAAAGATTGTACTTGAGTCATAAATATGCAAGGTAAGCACCCTGCCCATGATACTTCCACTATATTCCTGATATCAATACTTAAAAATATAAAAGAATAAAACCCAAAGTAAAGTCTAAGACCCTCATTTACCTTTGTACTCCTCATCTCCAAATTCTACTCTGATTTTCTAGGCAGTTCTAATCAGGCTGGCCTGTTTTCCCATCTTTGTATGTATTCTAATAATTAGAATGCCTTGCCAGTTGAAAAAAGAAGTAACTTTCCAGAACCTGGGGAACTACCTAAGCACAAGATGGCACAAAGTGTTTGATATTCAAACACGGAGAGGATGGCAGGAGCAGAGGATGAGGAAGCTGGGGCTTAGTTTGGAAGCTTTCCAAACTAAAGACTTTGGAAAGCCAGATGAAAATGTAATGTTGTAATTTTGCTTTGGTGTGGTTCAGTGACTTCACGTTTTATCTATAATACTACCTGCATTTTTGAGGGTGGAATCCATAACTCACAGGGTCTCTTGCAGGCTTCCCAATCTGCTTTCTACTCTCTTCCCATCCTCCAAGTGGCCACGTGGTGTGAAAGTCTTCATTGCACCACCTCTGTCCCCCATTCTGGTTGTGGGGATCTCTTTACGCTTTTTACAAGACTACACATGTAGATTATCCTTTTCCTTCAAGGCTTTTCCATTCCATGGTTTTCATTTTACTCTCATATAGAAGGTACCTTATGCTGTCATTGGTTGTTGTAGAAAAATTGTTGATTGCTTGTAGAAGCCTACTCAGTATTATGCGGGGATGGGGACATAAAACCTCTGATACTCTTACCTCCCCCCCTAATGTATACATATGTGTGAGAGTTCGTCCTGAGGGGAATGGATGCATGATCAGGTGACTCCAGTTCTCTCCTCCCTGAAACTTCCAAAATTGTCTGACAGTGGAAGGGCTGAGTTTTCTCTTTTCCCTCATAACAGGGCTTTCCCATCTGCCATATCTTGACTTTTCTGCATCCGGACTTATTGGAATTTCAGCAGCAAATTTGACCAGATATTGAACTATGTTATATAGTGGGTAACTTAAAGAACAACATTTCATCTGGTCAAGTTTTCTAGTTAAATACATAGGCTTATTGTGGCCTAAATCTTGTTCTGTGTCCCCCAAATTGAACATTGTCTCTATCATTATATTTATATTCTTTTTGAGAACTCCTTAAATGACCTTTGGGGTAAAAGAACGCCTTTAGGGTAATAGAAAAGTGTTAGATGAGCAAAGTAAAGAGGATAAAGAAGTTATGGTATATATACATGATGGATAAATATATGGACTCACCTAGAAGGGAAGATGATATCTTTTTTTTAAGACCATACAGATGGAACTAAATGTGTCACACTAAACAAATAAGTCAGAGAAGACAAATATGAAGTGATCTCATTCTATGTAGAAACTAAAAAGTAAAGCAAATAAAATGGTCAATAAAAATAAGTTCTTAGACTCTGATCACAGAACTGAGGTTAACATAGATGAATGTGTATGTATGTATGTATGTGTGTGTGAGTGTGTGTGTGTATATAATAGGTGGAATGAGTCCTGTGGTTAGTGGTAAAATAATATTGCCACTTTGGTGGTAGACATGGTATGGAAACAATTTTAAATTATAAATATTTATGCCAAACACAGTAACAGCAAAGTCTCCAATGGAGACGTTACTGGGCCTGCTCGAGCAAAATCGACGATCAACGGGAGGACCTTTACCTTTACCTATACTTTTATAAACCAATTCTATCTTTATAAAAATAAATGTAGTAATCATCATCATAATGATAATGATTTTTTCACAGTTTTTTTTATATATACTAGATGCAGAGTCTCCTGCCCCCGTGCCTGGCTGTCCTCGCTGGGGCCCCTTGGAGGGGAGCGGGTTGAGTTTCCCTCCCCACCCCGACCAGGGCTCCAGCAGCCGAAGACCTCCAGGACCAGCCACCACCATGCTGAGACCACTCTCCACATGCATGAAGGTACCGGCAGAGGAACAAAGGTATGCGGGTCCCGGGGCTGAGATCTCCTAGTCTGCTCAGATCAGGGCTGAGCATCCTCCACCCAGATCCTCCAAATTCCAGTAGGCAGGGGTCACACTCACCAACTGGCCCCCTGGCGCCATGTAATCCCATCAACGGCCAAGACCCAGAGACTATAAAACCCAGCTCCCGGAAGCGCACGGCAGCACGACATCTTATTATGATATCTTATTATCTCATTCCTACTTTGGACAAACTGGCAGGCTACCGAATGTAACATGCCCACACAGCAGAGTCTGGCAAACTCCCCGTATGACGTACCCAATATGCCAAATACCAGTAACAATGATGGGTCTCATTCTCCTAAGTCTGAAAGAGCCTTGAATATGGCACTTTTTAAAAAATCTGAGGGCTAGGACAAAGGAGACGTTACCGGGGCCTGCTTGAGGCAATCGACAAATAACAGGTTGGTCATGATCGTGATCGTGACTAGATGCAAGTTTGGAAATTTATGATGTTAAGGAATAAAGCACGGACCATCACATAATTCTGGTAATGGAGCTCAGTTAACAGGGAACTATAGGGTGGAACTCTGACCAGGAAAACATCAAAACCATTGAGGGATTTGCATTGCTATGATAAATCAGTGCAAGAAGACAGCCACAAAGAATGAAGTTAAAATTCAGAGAAGTATAAAAAGTAGTGCAGTATAACCAAAGTAACATTAAGAGATAGCTACAATTTCAATGAATATTTTATTTTCATGTGTAACCTATGATGTTACTCATCATTCCTCTCTCTTTTTTTATTTTTATTTTAATTTTATTTTTATCATTTTTCTATTAGTGAAACACCATGAAGTACATTTATAGACTTATAAATTTTTGTGCTTGGGTTTCAGTTATACAATGATCAAGTACCCATCCCTCCACCAGTCATTTCTCTCTTTTTAAGGTCTTAGAAATGATAGTCTATTGGAAAGATTAGATAATACAGTTTTCCTTAAGTATGTATGAAGGAAATTAACAAGGGTGGCCTAATTAATTCAAATGACTATTTTGTGTGTTATCTTTATATAATGAAAGTATATTTAGAAAATTTTTATTGAAAGTTGTGTGAAACAAATCATACAGAATTAACAAAAATCAAGTAAGATACCTTACTTTTTTGAGCCTAGAAACCTTTTCCTAAATTTATACCCAACGATTAGAAAAAATAAACAAAAGTAGAACAGTAAAGAAAAAGTACAATGGCAGGTATCAGATAATTTCTTTGAAAATGAATTGAAATAAAGATTTCAGGGAGATTTGCTAACATGCAGATTCTGATTTGGTAGGCTGGGGGCAGAGACTGAGATTCTACATGATTCACAAGTCCCTGTTTGTTTTTGTGACCACAAATTGAGTATTTTTTTATGTTAATGCATTTCCAAGTGTGTTTTGCTGGTGTGTAGAAACACTATACTTATTTCTTCCTGCTGATCTTTTCCCAGAATCTCCCATTTACTTGTTCTACCAGATTCTGTCTCCCTGGCTTTGTCTCTCGTGACTGTCTGCATCTGTCTTCCCCCTTACTACCGACAAGTCTGTGTCTCACTATTTAACTGGATATCTATATTTTCTATGAAGACAAATACATACAGCTCTGGTTCTTCCTTTCTGCTTTCCCTTTTTTCAGTTTTTTATATTTATGGTGGGCAGGGAACTCCCGGGCAAATGTTGCTTTTCTTCAATTACAGGTGCCACTCCGTGCTGCCTTTTCTTTGAGAGTGTTAAACTCATTTATTCTCAGAACATGGTAACTTATTTCTCACCTCGGGAAATTTTCACATACATTTTCCTTTGCCAGGCAAGCTTTTTTGTCCATTTCCTTCATAATGACTTCCTTTAAATTATTTATAACAAAGCTGAAACCACATTTTTGATTAATTTGTGACTTTGAATAATAGTAAGAGAACCAGTGAAAAAGAAAACTAAGAAACTAAGGGATGATATATTGACCCCAATCTAGAAGGTGTTGGGGGTAGATTAGGGTTTCATTGCCTTGACAAATTTCCTTTAGGTTGTAAAAATGATCATAGCCCACTTCTTAAAGCCCAGATCCTCCACCATGGTGGAAAATTCTTCCATATTAAGTAGTCAGATTCTGATTTGTCTGTCTTGGCTGTATGCTCATTGTTTTAGCAATTGCTGTTTCAGGGAATGAAACAATGCTAACTATGTGCAAGGTGTGATGGCACATTAGGTAACACTGTCCAAAAATTCTCAGTGTTACTAGTTCACTGAGCATTAAGCTGCAAGATGGATAGATCAAAATATCAAAGGTCACTAAACTAACCCAGACATCTCTTTCCTGGCTCCTAGATAGCCCTACCCTTTCATTCTCCCAGTCCTTGGTAACCTTCATGTCACTGATTCTTATTTCTTTTTTATTTGTAATTATTTCAGTTCTGTATGTTTCCCTGACAAATTGTATTTTCCTTCCCTATTCATGCTCTAATTCTAGAATACTGACTAGTATAAGACAACTGAGAGCAGTTTAAATAATAAATAGACTTAACAGAAAATATTGGATATTAATAACTAAAAGAATTTCAATATTTATTAGGAGATGATAGTACTTAATAGAATAGTACTCCTTGGGAAAAATTTGAAAAAATTTAATGTAGACTTTTTTGCTTTTCTTTCATAGGAAATCTATTGTATTAGAGCCTTGCTGGTAGTTATGAACTGGAAGGAATTATATATTTAATTGGCTTATATGCATAGCTAAAAATTATTTTCATAATATGTTACAAATATTTCTTTATATATATGTTTTATATTATCTTAGGCATTTGACTTCTCTTATTTTCTGATATTAGAACTGGAGTTTTAGGGCCAGAGAAAAAGCACAGTGGTAGTCAGCCTTGCATATGGCTGACCTAGGTTTGCTTCCTGCCACTCTATAAAGTCCCTCGAGGCCATCAAGAGAAAACAAACAAAACAAAAACCTGCAGTCTTAATATTTATTTAACAAATAAATAAATTAATATTTATTTATTTAACAGAAACAAACCAAACCAAACCAAATGAAAACCTGAAGTCTTAATATTTATTTCACTAGGAGTGATAAAAAGTTTTTTTAATGAAATAGTTTATTTTAATAAGATTTGTTATTTTATTATTTTTGAAGAGTCTCTTGGCAGTGCTTGGACATTGCTTCCAGCTCTGTGTAAGTAACAGGCATGCTCCAGGAGGTGATTATGGCTCAAACCCACACCTTTCTGCACTTAGCCCACTGAACTATTTCTCTCTGGTACGGAATAATGTATTTTTTTTTTTTTAAAAAAAGACCTACTACAATACTTTGCAATAGTCCTGTCCTGTCCTGTCCTCCCGTTGTTCATCGATTTGCTCGAGCGGGCCCAGTAACATCTCCATTGGAGACTTTGTTGTTATTGTGTTTGGCATATCGAATACATCACGGGTAGCTTGCCAGGCTCTGCCGTGCGGGTGCGGGCGAGATACTCTTGATAGCTTGCCGGGCTCTCCTAGAGGGGCGGAGGAATTGAACTCAGGTTGGCCATGTTGGCTGCATGCAAGGCAAATGCCCCACTGCTGTGCTATCGCTCATTGAATTGTTTCTTTTATCTTGGTACAGAATATATTTGAGTGGGCGTGGCAGGGGGCTGGAGAAATAGGATAGGGTGAAGGTACATGCCTAGGGTGTGGCTGACCTGGTTTGATTTCTAGCATCATCATGAACTTGATCTCCTGAACTTGGCTGGGGAGAATTCTGAGTACCCAAAGCAATGCTAGTGTGCCCAGGTAATACATGGGACTGCAGGGACGTCCAAGTAGAACCATATCATCAGCCTTGAGCATTGAATTGTTGGTGCAGTTGGCTAAAATTGCTAGGAGAAGTTCCATGCTCTGCTTAGAAAAAAAATCCTTCTCCCTTCCACCAACTCCAAGAGCAAAAAATTAAAAGAATGTCTCTTTGGGGGAAATAATTTTGGTTGGTAACAGTAGAGAGGTCTGGATTCCCTTACAACTCATCATATAAAATTAACTTTGACAAGTAAAGACTGTATAGAGTGTTCCTTGTACATTCTGCTGTCTTTAATTGAGAAGTTTTTTCAAGATCTTCAAAGATAATATTGAAAAAAATCACAGGAATTACAGAGAAAAGACAGAAGAGAGTTGAGTCATCTAGGTAGGTGTTGTGTCCATGCTAGGTCCCGAGTGCTGTGAATGCACCAAGACCCTTATTTTAGGTAGACTGGCAAGAAAGAAGAAATGCTTGGAATGGAACCTCGTGGTTTTCATTATCTTTCCTAAAATCATTACTTCCAAATAAATTTGGAAATATTTTTCTAGGGTTATTATAGATCAATGTATCAGAAAAGCTTATTATTGAATTTACTGACTTAAGACCAAAGAAATAATACAGCTGATTAGGCTCGTGCCTTCTACTCAGCCACACAGATTGGATCCTGGCAGTACATATGGTCTCTTAGTACCTCCAGGAATGATCCCTGAATATACAGCAAGAAATAAGCCCTGACAACCACTGGTGTGGCCAAAACTCAAACAAAACACAAAAATGAGAAGTAAAAATGACAGAAGCAGAACTAGGTGTAAAGTAACTTTGGTGACAGGGTGGGTGGAGGGTGGTCTGACTGGCTAACTCTAACTCTGTTTGATGGAAGAGTTTGTTTTTGCATCCACCTAATCCCCAGGGCCAGATGCTTTTATAGTATTGCTGCTCCCAACTTCATGATTTAGATTTTTCCCATCAAAATCTTGCCAAGTGAGCCCATTCAAAGCGCGTTGCAAGAATGGGTGCTGAGTGAGTGGGGGGCCAAGTTTTGCAGAGAGAACTTTGTGGGATGAATGTCAAAGCCCAGTAAGGAGAAAAACCAAAGCCCAAACAAAAGTGGAATCAATGAGTAGGAGAGAGGCAGATATTACTGAAATCCTGTATTGCAAGCCAAGAATTATAAGATAAAGAAGAGTGAAATAGTAAGTTAAGGTGATCCGATCTCATTCTTGGAACACATTTGGCAGTTTTATTTCCTTTTCAATGTAAGCCATGGTGTGTGTCTTTCTATGTGGGTAGTGGTGTTGAGAGGGATGTGTGTATTACAATCATAGGTGGGACAACTGCTTGTCCTAAAAAGAGTGAAATAGAGTAAGTCAGATTGGAACACACAGTCATCTCAGCTGTTAGTATCTGTTTTGGTGCCACATGCTTTTGAAAACTTGCAAAATTTCCTTTTTTTCCTTTAATTTTTTCCCCCTTTATCTACACGGGTGAATAATTGACTAATGTACCTTCCAGGGATCTTTTCCGTTCATCTTTTCCCTTGGTCTATTCCGGCCAGCTAAGCCATTGGCCTGCATTTCAGTGCAGTTGTTATTTTTTCTCATTTCCTTTTGGTTCCCGAGTTGATCCAGATGCTGATTCTTGTTCCTCCCAACCTTAGAGGCCAGTTTTGGCCTTGTAAGGTTTGCCCGAGCGGTGACTCACTTCCCGGATCATGGACAGGGTTGAATGGCTGCTCAGAGCCTAAAGTGAGCAGACTGCCTCAAGAAGTCAAGAAGTACAGTGTTCCTGAGGTGGAAGACAGGAGGAGGCTGAGAGAAGATATGTCTCTGTGTCAGAAAAATCTTTTGCTTTGATCTCATTCCACTCAAATTTAGCCTGTCTGATCACAACTTGCCTTCCTGTGGGTTTTTCACCCTCTTAAGTGTCTTTTGAGCTCACCAAGCCATTGCAAATATGCCTTGGTTATCTTTCTTAGATCAAGGAAGTCATGGGGCCCATTTAGTAAGCATTTGTTTCTTGCCTCTTTATCACCTAAAAGTGAACCTTTTTTTTTCCCTAATGGAAACCAGAATTAACAACCACTGTCTTTCCCACTTGGTTCAAGTTCCTTGGTTCAAGTCTTTCTCCCACTTTCTAGCACCTTCTTTCCACCTACACTTCATCCAACAGGACCTCCTCAGTCATGCATGCTGTTTAGGATTTGTCCTGTGCATACATATATTCCCTCAGACTGAGATAAGGTGTTTTCTTTCTTCACTTCATTCTTTGAAATTATATCTCTTTTCCTCTTGCTGGCCACTTAACATGTTAATTCATTTTAATGTATTTGTTTGTTAATTAATTAATTAATTAATTAATTAATTTTTATTGAATCACCGTAAGATAGTTACAAGCTTTCATGTCTGAGTTATAATCACACAATGGCCAAATGCTTGTCCCTCCACCAGTGCACATTCCTACCACCAACATCCCCGGTATGCACCCCCTTTTCCCACCATCCCACTGCCTCCATGGCAGACAATATTCCCCTTACTCTCTCTCTACTTTTGGGCATATGTTTGTTAATTATTTTGAACCAACACCACTGGCGCTCCAGGCCATTCCTGTAGGCAGGGCTTGGCAGGATTATGTAGTGCTGGGGATTAAACCCTGAGCTCCTAAGAGTCATTCCCACCCAGTCCATTGAGTTATCTTACCCACTTGATGCATTTCCATGCCTTCTTTAACAGTTCTTCGCATTCTCCCCTCTCTTTCCTTTAATTGCATTTTCCTTTTTCCATAGATAAAATTAGAATATGAACTCTGTATTAAATCAAAGCACAATCTGATTCATCAATCTGTGCTCTCCATTTGTCACAACATACATGAAGGCAGGAATTTTCCTGTCCCCAAGTATTCAGTGATGTTAATAGATAATAGGCTCACACACATCTTTAGAAAGAACAAATAATGCTAATCATTAATTTTAACAGTATCTTCAGTATTCTAGTTAGGTATTTAGTGTGGCTCTATGATCTGAGCCAAAGAAAGAAAAGTAATTAGGCACTGGACTAAGCTTAGTCTGTGTGTTATGTCATGTAATATTCCCAACCTTCTGGTAGAGATTCCAGTGATCCTCAGGAATCTCAGGATACTGGTCGTCACTCATGGTACTTCTAAGTAAACCAGGCAACGGGACCTCCCCTCATCTTGGTGGACTTCAGTACTTGAACTCTTTCATATTTGCTTTTGAAAGTGCTTAGTCTTCCTATGTATCTTTGTAATCAGCAAAAAGACATTGTTGAAAAAGATTTAACAAATGTTTACTATAATGTATATACATTAAAACTTCAGTTCCCAACGTTAATTTATTATTTTGTGACTTTTATGAAAGAAAACGTGCTTTTCTTAGAAATAAGGGGAAAAAGAAACATGAAAATTAGATTACTTAACTACACATGTAGTGAAAAATTTTGAAAACTTGTGTGTCATAAGTTTCTTTAAGAGCTGTTTGCTTAAGACTTTCTCAACTTGGTACAAAATGTCCTTGCTTTAAGTTTCACGGAGAAGCATAATTATTTTCATAAGTATTTGTCTGTGTGCTTACAGTAATTGAGTTCTGGAGGTATACACCCCAATGATGATGAAATGTCTTATGAAAGTAAAGTATGTATTTACCAATGGAGGTTGGGTGTTGCAGAAAATAATGTTACAGGAAAGTATTTGTGTGTGGTCCTTTTGGTTTTGGATCACACTTCACTGGGCTTGGGGCTTACTACTGGCTCTTTGCTTAGCAATCAATATATTCTAAAGTAAATGAGCATTATTAGGTAATGATAAATGGTGTTTACCATATATATATTTGTCATATAGAATGCCTCCTTAAACAGGATAACATTTGAAATCATGTAGATCATTTAATGTATTTGGTGCAGATTATTTTGTAAGGCCCAAATTATGTAGGGAAGAAAACAAAAATTGTTCCAAATACTTTGTTAGAGACATACTCCCACCAGAGAATTTAAGAATTAAGTGACATGATCAATGTATATTTTTGGGGGGCCAGAGCAATATTACAGGGGTAAGGAACTCGCCTTACATGCAGTTGTCCTAGATTCTATCCCTGGCACCACATATAGTCCTCCAGCCCTGCTAGGAATGATCCCTGAGCACAGAGCCAAGAGGAGACCCTGAGCACCATTGGCTGCACCCCTCAACTCCAAAAAATGTGTCTTTCTCTTCAGAACTAATATTTTGGAACTGATTAAGGGCTGGAAATTAGAAACTGATTTCCATATGGCATAGAAATAGTTTGGAGTCCAAATGAGAAATAATTCAGTTAAAGATTTCAGCTCTAATGATTGTTGTTTGTTTATAGAAATAGTTTGGAGTCCAAATAAGAAAATATTCAGTTAAAAATAGCACAGCGGTAGGGCGTTCGCCTTATAAGCGGCCAACATGGCCGACCTGAGTTCGATTCCTCCGCCCCTCTCGGAGAGCCTGGCAAGCTGCCGAGAGTATTCGATGTGCCAGACACAGTAACAACAAAGTCTCCAATGGAGACGTTACTGGGCCCGCTCGAGCAAATCGACGATCAACGGGAGGGCCTTTACCTTTTACCTTTTTAAAGATTTCAGCCCTAATGATAGCAAAATTATAAGATAATCAAAACACACAAGGACCAATTAAATCAAAGGGTAGGTGAAAAGAGACAGACATTTCTGAT
The DNA here is from genome assembly GCF_029834395.1 of Sorex fumeus. NCBI lineage: Eukaryota > Metazoa > Chordata > Mammalia > Eulipotyphla > Soricidae > Sorex > Sorex fumeus. The sequence continues at coordinate 41,510,415 of NW_026606081.1, forward strand.
AACCAGAAATAAGTATTTGTAATTCAGGTCAGTAAGCTGGCTTCCAGATATTGATTTGAGAATTGTTGTCACGTGGATGATGGTTGAAGCTATTTATTCAAATGGAATCGTCTGAGTATGGCATGCAGTGTGAGACAACAGGAGAACTAAATTTGAAGATAGTTCATGTACAATAGAAAAGTACATGAAAATAAAGACATACAATGTCCTAATAGGTTTTCAGTTACAAGGTTTCCTTTTGGAGGTGAATTTATATCAAATAAAGTTAGCATTAGATATATACATTATATACACAGTGATATATTGACCCATACAGTGATATATTGACCCATAGTATTTACTTTAAAGGGGATATGTCATTTTAATAAGTGAGTAAATTGCATGGATATATGAAATATTTTTGTGCCTTGAAAAGAATTCACTCTAAATAATGTGATGAATCTAAAAAGTACATATGAGAACATAGTCATATGAGACAAGAATTTTTTAACACTTAGATCCATAGATAAAAGCTTAAGTCAAACTGACTAATTGAAGGAGTGTCAAATCACTCTTTTTAAGCTACTCTCTTATATAACTAAATAAGTTCCTTCAAAAGCTAAGAGTTTTCATAGGAGCTCTTATTTGGTGAAATACATTTGGGTAGAATAAATCTCTGGAGTAAATATTTTTACCAATAGAACAACAAGTTTTATCAGTTCCCCTGACCAAGAGAATAGTCGCTAGTCTTTTAAGTAGATGACATTTCTTTCTCCAATTCTAAATTTTGGTTAGATTTCTCAGTGTATTTGGGGGAGAGGGAGTTGTCTTTGATCCACACATGACAAGGCTCAGTGGTGACTCCATGTACTCAGGAATTACTCCTGGTGGTGCTCGGGGACCATATGGGATGCTGAGGATTGAACCTGGGTTTGTCGTATGCAAGACATACACCTTGCCCACTGTACTATCTCTCCAGCCCACTTATTGCATTTCTTGTTCAGTTCATCCCTTGTATCTCTTTATGAAATATCCACCTGAGAGCAACAACTGTGTTGCAGCCTTAATTTCTATCGGTCATTACCTCGTAATGTTTTTGTGTTAAGCATATTTTTTGTTGTTGTTGACTTTAGCATGAGGTTCTTTTGTAAACTTCAATTTTTAACCCATCATCCTGTACAGTTAGAATCCTCCATTACTGAGCAGGGTGATACAGGTAGGACATTTTCCTTGCACATGCCAATCTGGGTTCAATCTCCAGCCTCCACTTCCCTCCCCAATATAATCCCTCCAATTTCACCAGGAGTGATCCCTGAGCACAGAGCCAGGACTAAGCTCTGAGTATCACTGGGTGTGGCACCAAAACAAAACAAAAGAATCTTCTAATATTAATTATGACTTTTTAAATATTGGACATATTCCTGAAAAAGTACATGGTAAAAATTTTGCAATTGTTATAACATAAATATCACAGCAAAAATGTACAATAAGGAATTATAAAAAAATAATGGCCAAAAAAGGTGAATTGTAAAGTTAATTTGTTAAAACCTAATTTTCAATCAAGTAATGGGATAATTTAATAGCATATACTTGCGTTTTATTTTGCTTTGTTTCATATTCAAAAGGGAGCACAAATTAGTATTTCTATTTGCACACTGTATAGTTCTCTGTATCTCTATTTTCACAAAATATTGCATTTAGAATTACTGCCTTCCAGCATAAAAATTCTCATCTTTTCAAGCAATGTAAATTTGTTTTCTTGCCAGATTATACTTACTACAGGAGAAGAATGAAGCACCACATTTAGAAAAAGACTTCAGTAGCAGAACTCAAATTGAATAGGTTACATGAAAATATTCAATTTTTAAAATCTAAAAAATAAGTAAACCCATTGAACATATAGGATTATTGCAATTTAACTGCTGTGTTTATAGAAGACTTACTTAGTAAAACATGCAATAATTTTGATATGTTTATAAACCATTACAGTCTAGAATAACCATAGCATAATGTGGTGGGTATATTTACATAATGATAATGTTGATTACAACTCCAGAATTTAAGAAATTTGTCTAAATCAATGGAATAAATTACAATCATATAATTCAATAAATAATGTAGATAAGACTCAGTTAATCCTAAAGAATTTGAGGATTGTGTGCCTGGATAGTTTTCATATTGCAATGTGTAACACCTGTGATATCTACATTATCTTACATTATGTTTTTATTATATAAAAGGCTTTGCTTTGCAAGAAAAATAAGAGAACATAATTATAAGAAGACTAAAAATCTAATATTATGGTAAATTTAATTAGATTTCAGAACATCTTACATCCACTTTGAACACTTTTCTTAGGTATTTCATTGGACTTAGATATTTTCAGTCTTTCTAACCAAATAATTGTTAATGATCACTGTTGACATGTTTCGTTTGTAGATAGCATGCTAATCTATCTAATCTTGCTCAGAACACAGTGTTCTGCAGAAGGTAAGCACCAGAGTAGCACTGTAGCACTGTCTTCCTGTTTTTCATCAATTTGCTTGAGCGGGCCCAGTAATGTCTCCATTGTGAGTCTTGTTGTTACTGTGTTTGGCATATTGAATATGTCATGGGGAGTTTGCCAGGTTTTGCCCTGTGGGCGAGATACTCTCAGTAGCTTACCGGGCTCTCTGGAGAGGGGCAGAAGAATTGAACCCGACTTGGCTGGGCTGGCCGTGTACAAGGCAAACGCCCTACCATTGTGCTATTGCTCCAGCCCCAAGCAACAGAGTAATGTCCATTATATTTCTAGACAGAAAAGTCAAAACAGTTGTTATGTTCATGTATTGGAATAGTATTATTATTCAGTAAGAAAGTAAAATACTGATTTATGTTACAATGTGGATATAACCTAAAAACAGTATGTTAAGTGAAAGAAGTCAGAGATGAGATCACATATTGAAGAACTCAGTTTATAGAAAATTACAAACTTGTGATTACTAATAGCTAGTGGAGAGAATATAGGGGAATATAGGGGAATGACTGGTGTGAGATGGTTTAATGTTCTAAAATGAAAAAGTGACAATGGCTAGATAAATGAATACATTAAAAGCCAGTGAATTATATATCTTAATTTATGGTATCTGAGTAGCTCAATTAAATGTTTCGTAGAAATTAGCTAGAAATGTAAGCCTTCAACTTTTAGCTTTAATTGATTATTTCAATTTATATATTTTATCAATTTTGCATTTGTTTCTTGAAAACTTATTTTTTAAAAGGTAAATAAGTGAAGTAATGTTTTGTATTAACTTGACTGTGTGAATTCAGTGTTTACATACATGTATATTGAATCATCTCATTGCACACTCTTCATGTATGGCAGTTTTATCAAGTAAACCTCAGTAAAGAGTGACAGACAAAAATCCCACTAAGATAGCATAAGAACAAGAAGCTGAGAAAACTGTTGTTGGAGAAGAGTTGACTATACATAAAAAATAAAAAGAATAGCAAGTAGCCTAATGAAAAGTAATAAGAAGGAAATAGGAAGATAATATTTGAATTTCCTCTGCATCTAAAATGCGCCTTAGCTACTGGTGTGCAGACTCCATAGAATTACTCTACTCAAATGAGAAACATACAGGGTATGTTAAAATAACAAGCAAAATAGAATGCGCTTTTCATGTACTGATCATAGTACTTCAAATGGCATGAATTGGAGACCCTCTAATCAGGCTGTAACTGAAGAAGCCTGAGGGAAAATTGACCATGAGAACATATCCTTAGGATGGAAATGGTGGTTTGAGTGATGATGACCTGTTTAATAATGATACTGCTGATGTTATACAAGGTTAAATGATTTCATTTATATCCATATCAAGAAATAACACAAAAGTTCTAAACCTTAGTAACTATAGGAGTCTTAGTAGATAAATAAATAAAGGACACAAAAATTTATATCTAAATACATTTCCTCAGTCTGAAATTGCCTATATATTTATATTAATAAACCAGCAAAGTATTTGGCAAGCCTAAAATTTTATATTTATATCAGTTTTTACCTTATCACATTTTATTTGATGCATCAGTTGGTGAAAAAATGGATGTTTCATCCCTTTTACAACCATTTCCGGTGGTTGAGTTATTCCTTTATACGTTTGTGCCTATATCTCATGACATTGTAAATTGTTTTTTTATTCTGCAGGGTTGGCCCCCTTTATTAAACAAGTCATAATGTTTAATGGGTTTTTCCTGTTTAGGACAATTCAAATTTCTGTCATGGAAGCCTCCAGATGAATGCCGTTCTTGGTCTTGGTTTCCGTATAGATTACACAGTTCAACCTTTATTGCCAGGCGATAGCACAGAGGGTAGAGATTTGCCTTGCACGTGGCTAACCTGGTTAGCCCAGGTTCAATTCCTCCGCCCCTCTCAGAGACTGGCAAGCTACTGAGAGTATCTTGCTCTCACGGCAAAGCCTGGCAAACTACCCATGACGTATTCGATATGCCAAATGCAGTAGCAACAAGTCTCACAATAGAGACTTTAGTGGGCCCACTTGAGCAAATGGTTGAACAACGGGAGGACAGTGCTACAATGCAGTGCATATTAAATATTTGGCCGAAACTAGGAGAAGTTACGTAAATAAATCTAGACCGATGTAAAAACTGGCTTCACAAACAATCAGATACAATACATGCAAAACAGTGCCCAAGAGAAATAGACTATATTAAAACGTGATTGGTTGAGCCAGTAATTCTTGCTTATGGGTGTCTGATTCACAGTCCTACTGAGGACATTAGTCATTGGTAATATGAGTTAAAGCTGAAAGGTAACGTGGAGAAACAACTCTAGAGCAGCAATTATATAGAAAGAAGTACTGATTATTTTTCACTGGGACAGCTGATTGACACTTTTTTAATATGCCATAAACTGAGTCCAAAATGAACAGACATAACATAACTAACCTCCAGCAACAACAATGATTCTTCTGAAGATGACTAATTTGGTTGTTACATGGTGGCATTGGTAAAGATTTTTTTTATATTATTTTCACTCTTGCTGCATGATAAATTCTACTGGGCTAGAAAAAAATATTTTGGCATCTTCTAACCCTGTTATTTAATTATGCAAAATAGTTGAAATGTAAGGACACTTGAACTCTGTGCACATATCTCATTAATCTTTGTATCCTCAATATGTATCAGGGATAGATATTAAACACAATGCCTTATGTTTGCAAACTTATTTTGAATATAATCTATCCTCTTATATTGGTTTCAACACATTGAATTTCGATGTAATCCAACATGATCCCACAAGCTACTACAGATGTTTCTGCTTGCTAGCCCGAGTGTAGCCCAACTGTTAAAATTCAGAGCTAAACAAATCTGATTAAAATTCATAAGTACAAAAGGATTAAAATGCTTGAAATGCTGCAGGGTACTCTCAGATTTATTCCCTGAGGTACAGAACTGTTGCCACAGAAACATTCAGCAGATCTTAATAAATCTCTCACATACTTACTTTTGTTTCATATTCCCATGGTTTGGATGTGTCCTGAATCTTTTTGTCAGAGTGCTATTGGCAGCTTTTCTCCATGCTTATTTATAAATACCTTCTAGTCCCGCAAAGAACAAAGGTGATTTGGAAAAAATGTTCTTTTGACTTTTTTCTTTCCGTAAGAAAAAACAACAAATGGAGGGTATCATTGATTAGAAATAGTTTCACCAATTGAAGAAAATCTGAATGATAGGGTAGGAGGGAATATGGAGAAATCCAAACAGAAAAATCACTTCAGCAATTGTAATGGTAATGACATTTTAGAACAACTTGGAGCATAAGTTAAAAAAAAACACTTTGAATTTTTGAATGATTTTTTAAATATTTTATTTGAGGCACCATGTTTAACAATATTGTTGATGGTAGGGTTGCAATCATACGATGCTCCAACACCATGGTCCCCACCAGACTGTCTACTTTCCCTTAGTATTGTCCCAGGGTTCCCTTCCATCCAGTCTCCTCCCAACTCCAAGATTGGTGCTATAAACCAGTTCTCAGGTTCTATTGCTTTGGTGTTTTGCTATTGCCTTATTATATTTCTTTATATACCCCAAATAAGAGAGATCATTCTGTATACATTTCTGTTCTTTGATGGACTTCACTCAACGTTTTTCTTTCTAGCTCAATTGGATGATTTTTTGAACCATATAAAGTGTTTATTATACATATTTCCTATTACATTGTGGGACCGGAGCGATAACACAGCGGGTCGGGTGTTTGCCTTACACGCGGCCGACCCGGGTTTGAATCCGAAGAGTCTGGCAAGCTACCGAGAGTATCCTGCCCACATGGCAAAGCCTGGCAAGCTGCCTGTGATGTATGCGATATGCCAAAAACAGTAACAAGTCTCACAATGGAGACATTACTGGTGCCCGCTTGAGCAAATTGATGAACAAGGGGAAAACAATGCTACAGTGCAGTGCTATTACATTGTGAGTCAAATTCTTTCCTACTATACACTTCCCCATTTCAAGGCAGGTATAGGGCCATAAACTCCTAGTATGAGAGGCATCTGCTGCTCTACATGCATTATTTTACCTACTTTGAAAAAAATCATTTAGGTCCATCTAATACAGAGGGATATAAGCATAATCAAAATTAATATGCCATAAATAAAATTGGTTCTTATATTCAAAGTATTCACATTTCTTTTGTGTTTGTTTTGGGGTCATGGCTGGTGATACTTGAGACTAACTTGTGGCTCTGTGGTCAGAAATCACTCCTCGGAGGGCTCTTTGGATCATATAGGGTGCTGGGAATTGAACCCAAGTAAGCAGCATGCAAGGTACCCTACCCACTGTACTATCTTTCCAGTCCTAACATTTTTTTTTCAAAAAGAATTTATGAAGAATGTTAAACTATGAGTTTATGGAACATCTTGTTTAATCGATTATATGTTCATAATATGTTTCTATAATAACCAACACTTGGCAATCCATTGGTTGATAAAATTATGGATATTTGCAAGTCAAGGAGTTTGATGTTGAGGTTACAAAAGCAATATGGTCATGAGGTCAGAGAGATAGTTCAGGGATTAAGGTGTTTGCCTTGCACACAGATCTTCCAAATTCTCATGGCCAGAAGTCCTTATGGTCACAGAGGAATCCTAAGAGTAAGCCCAGAGCACTGCTGGTTATGATCCCTAATCCCCCAAAGCAAAACAAAACAAAATAACATGTGTTCTCTACTCTAAAAAATTTAGTTCTAAGGGGAACATGTAAACAGAGGAATTATAGTCATGTGATATTGGAGATATAATTTAGGGTAGAGTTTTCTGTTGATCCTAATCCTTATCACTAAACTTTTAGTTTCATTAATTGATTGCAAAAATAAATCTTGCTGTGCATGAGAAACAGCTTACTCATATTTTCATGTGTGTGGTGACACTGATTTAGGGAGTATCATAGAAATTGATGAGGTAGGTCTTATACTAGATCTGACCTTCAGCAGTTAAGACAAAGAAGCATCCACATAATTTTATCATTAAGAACTAGTTTCACACCCCCCTTTTATAGCAGTAGCAATTACTAGAGGGAATTAACCTTCTTTACAGGTAACCAAACTACCACAACTGTTTGAAAGGTTCAGATTGCTTTTTATTGTCTCATTTAGTGTGGTACACACTGAACAAAAAACCTGAACCTAGTTAACTCTCTCCTAGTCTAAGATCCTGAGGATTACAGAGGATTGGCCATCTCTATTGAGCAAAAGCAAGAGAAGACAGCATATTTAATCTTGGAACATTTCAATTAAAATCAACTTGATTTCATGTAAGTTTCTAACACCATAGGAGACATAAAAATATTTTATTTATTGAAAACACTTTATTTTCAAACATGGATATGGTTTGATTTATGCATTTGCTTTTCAGTTTTTGAAATTATTACAACTATATCTTCAGGAAGTTTCATTAATAATACATTTTACTATTGATAATGCCATTATAAATACACAGAAATGGAAAGTTAATTTCTCTTTTGTACTGAACATCAGACAAACAGTAAAATATGGCAGATTTATTGAAGTATGGACATGGACATGTATTAAAGGAAAGATATGAGAATGAATAATGAAGAATCAGAAAAAATCCAAAGTACTTTAAAACATTTGCTCAACTGAAATAATTTCATGTTCACTTGCTATTCTCCAATATAATTATAATTTTAGCAGACATCATGTTTTTCTACCTTTTTTTCCCTTTTTCCTGCCCCTTCCCTCTCTGAGTTCCTTCTGCCCCCACATCATGATTTTCTAAAACTTACATAAATTTCTATTACTTTCTACTTCCTAAAGTGAGGGATTATTTATAATTTTTCTTCTGAAATTATAGTTTTCATGTACAATAAATAAATGACAATTCACTGTTTTCTTTTCCTTCAAAATGACTAAGAGAAGAGATTGTTACTTCATCCAAGTGCTGGTAAAATAAGGTTCATATTTTTTTTATGTTGAATAAAGCATTTCCATTTTATTATCATATAGAAATAAAAATAAAATTAATTTAGGCATTAAATATAAAAAAGAAATAGTAAAAAGGATAATCAACTTAACAAAGTTTTGCTTTTGTGACTTAAAAGATGAAGCGAGGAGGGATACTTTGATGGAATAGATTTTTAATCATCTATTGAAATAAGGTGAATTAACATGGAGTAGAGTTGGACTAAAACTCGATCATTTTGACAATGTATTTTAATTCCCTATGGAACATTTCTTTTAAATATTGATTACGCTGAGATTTTTCTGTAGCTGGTTAGCTAAGTCAAAGAAATTCTGCGAGTAATGTTAATATTTCAAGAAAAATATTTTTTTTCATTGCTGAGATTGATCCAGTCAAGAATTCTTTGTCTCTCAATTCCTTTCATGGAAATTAGCCTGTATCTAGCAGTTACAACCTCTTGGCATTCTGTCAGCTGTGAAAGAGTTGTGCTGACATAAAATGAAGAACAGAGATATGGTAATATTTGGATTTTCACAATTAGGAGACTCTGCACCTATATCTCTGACTTCAAAATTAATTTATATATTTAGTAGTTCATTTACTTATTAAATGTACTCTAAAGTGACCAGACGGCTTCCTCAAAATGGTAGAAGTATTTTCACCAAGAACTCTTATGAAATTTGAGTAGGATTAAGAGCCAAATAGGTAACCTGTAGCAGATTTTTCTTTCTAAAGCTGATTTTTTTCTGTTTTATATTTTAACATCCACAAAGCATATACATATATGTATATGTATATATGAAACTTTAGCATTTATAATAAAATTGTCACTTCAGGAAGACACTAATAATTATGTAGAGACTTCTGATCCAAGAGTTATAAGCTGCACATTTGAAGATCAAAAACTAAAACCACAGAAAAGTGTAGTCTCAGCTTCAGTAGAGGTTAGAGATTCAGTAGCACTGAACAAATTCGCTTTTATTTTTAGGGTCCATTTCATCCTCTGGAGCGATAGCACAGCGGGTAGGGCGTTTGCCTTACAAGCGGCCAACATGGCCGACCCGAGTTCGATTCCTCCGCCCCTCTCGGAGAGCCCGGCAAGCTACCGAGAGTATTCGATATGCCAGACACAGTAACAACAAAGTCTCCAATGGAGACGTTACTGGGCCCGCTCGAGCAAATCGACGATCAACGGGAGGGCCTTTACCTTACCTTACCTTACCTTCATCCTTTGTAAAATAAAGGCTCTAAGTAGGTTATTCATGGTAAGTATATTTAATGAATATGTGAAATAACAGAATAACTGACACTTTCAAACCAAAATATAGCTGTCATGTTGAAAACCTCATTATTGAAAACCTCGTTTCAAATGACACATTTCAACAACCCATGGGAGGGGCCAGATGGTGACTTCGGTTCTAGTGTTTTCCATTTATGAGGTGAAAGTGTGTGATCTTTGAATTTGAGTGTAATATGACTTCTTAATTTTAAATATTAAGATATTTCAAAACTCCAATTCTGGGTATGAGCAAATATTCTTCAAAGATTGTGGCAACTTGTTTCACATTAAGATTAAATAGTATATATAATATGTTTACAATTTATTTTCTTATTTAGTGAAACCATCCAGGGGGTTCAATTTTAGTAGTTGTAATGTTTACTAATTGTACCAAAACGATTGTGCTATCTCACTTAGGATAGAATGCAAAAAAAGAATAATTTATATTAATAATGCATACAATTATATATTACCTTCTATAATTATATTTCTGAGTCATAGGAATAAAATATGTTGATAGGATAAATATTTAAGCATTGCTATTATGGCATACTGGTTCATGCATTTTGTTGCTTAAGACTACAGTGAATAAAATTAAAAGCCATGCATTTGTAGACCAGATAACACTAATGGTTGTTATTAAATATGCTAATAATATTGAATATCATTACATTAATGTTACTTTTCAAACTTGGCTTTTAGACTGTTCTGTTGCCTGTTAGTAAATAAGCCATATTACTGTATTTGTATTAGTTAGCTTTATCAAAACAGTATTTCTTGAATAGCCAATTCATTCTCAGTGAGCAGGTTTTCATGTTTCAAGAACAGGAAAACAAAGAAGCTCCGAGAAATAATAATGGCAGCCCTAGGAAAACAGGAATGTCAATTCTGATATTTATGAAATACAATATAATAGATTAAATCTATGTTTCTTTCCAGTATATATATATATATATATAAACCCACCATATATCTTATACCAGCAACATTTTGTTAATGAAAAAAATTACATCTCTGTGTTCATATTTTCTACTATGAACTAACTCAAAAACTTGAAAAAAATACACTTTATTTCATGCTAATATTTTATTTTTATTAGTTGCTTAGGAAATACAGGGTTATAATAGTAAGAATAATCTTTCATAGAGTATTTTAAGAATGGTCAATCTGTATAATTTACTTTTTGAGGGAAATTTATTACAAAAATGGTCTATTAAGAGAAATACTTTAAATTGGTCTTTCAGAAGTGATTATCCAGGAAAAGAGTTTTTTTTTTTTTGTTTTGTTCTTTTATTTTTAATGGTAACTAAAAAGTAGAACCCTGTTTTGAAGAGCAGAAGAGAGAGGTACCTAAAAGCATGTAAGCATTGTTGATTTCTACTAGTATTTGCTTGTTAGAGAGTACGTTTTCAGATAACTCACTCTTCATATTACAAAATGATTTTGAGCTTTCTTCCAAGTGCAGTTTATACTTTTCCTGGGGGAAGTTTTAGAGTATGCTATTGGGTGAAAAACTGATTTGAGGAAACATAACAGAGTCAAATATCACTGTCACTGTCCTCCCGTTGTTCATTGATTTTCTCAAGCAGGCCCAGTAACTTCTCCATCGTGAGACTTGTTGCTACTGTGTTTGGCATATTGATTACATCACGGGTAGCTTGCCAGGCTTTGCTGTGCGGGCGAGATACTCTCGGTAGCTTGCCGGGCTCTTCAAGAGGGCCAGAGGAATCGAACTCGGGTCGGCCATGTTTTCAGTGTGCAAGGCAAACACCCTACCCACTGTGCTATTGCTCCAGCCCAGGGTCAAATATAAGAAATGAGGAAAAGATTTAGTATGGGTCCAGAAAGATAGTAGAGGATAAGGTGTTAGCCTTGTATGCAGTCTACCTAGTACTATTCCTGACTTTTCATGTGGCTCCCAGAGCACTGCCAGAGGTCACTTAAGCAGACGGAAGTACTTCCAGGTGTGGTCCTCAAACAAGAACAATTTAGTATAAGATAATTAGAAAAATACAGTATTTTACAATATTTTTTGCATTTCATAGTATACTACCCAAAGCTATATACTTTAGCTCACTGATTCAATTCAATGAGAGGCTGGAAAATTAATAATGTAAATTTCACTAAATTACAAAGAAAGCAGATATTTTAGAAATCAATTTATCAAGAAACAAAAAAATACTATCAGCAAAGTAAATTGTGGTAAAATACATAGGAAAAAACCAAGCTACAAGCTATTGAAAATAATGACAATACTGAGAATAATTAAAGTATTTTAATTGACTTATAAAAATTATAGTAAACCAATAAGTTGCAGCCACATTATTAAAGTTTCTCCTACATATAGATATTTCAACCTCTTCTGGTTACAGATAATTTGACTTATCCTGTGGCAGTAAGGCAGTAAATTCATTAAGAATTTGTATGTGCATACTGATAAATAATTCAAGTAAAACCAAACCATTTAGGGATGGTCAACTCATTAGAAAAATCTTAATGCAGAGATCCTTTGCCTCTCTAGTTAGACTGATTCCAGTATTTGATTTTCTGGGGCACGATTGTGAATGGAATTTTTTCCATGTCACTTTCCTCTCTCTCATTATTTGCGTATAGGAAGGCCATGGAATTTTGGGCATTGATTTTATAGCCTGCAACTTTACTGTACAAGTCTATTGTTTTTAGGAGTTTCTTAGTAGAGGATTTGGGGTCTCGAGATACAGTATCATATCATCTTTAAATAGTGAGAGCTTGATTTCTTCCTTTCTTATCTGGATGCCTTTAATGTCTTTTTCTTGCCTAATCACTATTGCAAGTACTTCCAGTACTATATTGAACGGAAGTGGTGATAGTGGGCATCCTTGTCTTGTCCCTGATCTTAGAGGAAAGGCCCTTAGTTTTTCCCCATTGAGGGTAATGCTTGCCATGGGTTTGTCTAAGAGGCTTTGACTATCTTGATGCGAATGTGGCAAGAAAGGGACTCTTCTTCACTGCTGGTGGAAATGCCAACTGGTCCAGCCCTTTTGGAAAACAGTATGGACGATTCTCAAAAACTTAGAAATTGAGCTCCCATTTGATCCAGCAATACCACTCCTGGGAATATATCCTTGGAGAGGCAAAAAAAGTATAGCCGAAGTGACATCTACACTTCTATGTTCATTGCTGCATAGTTCACAATAGCCAAAATTCGGAAAAAATCTGAGTGCCTGAGAACAGATTATTGGTTAAAGAAACTTTGGTACATCTATACAGTGGAGTACTATGCAGCTGTTAGAGAAGATGAAGTCATGAAATTTACATACGAATGGTAATTACATACAAATAATAGTTACATAAATTTACATACATGGAAAGTATCATGCTAGGTGAAATGTGTCAGAAAGAGAGGGACAGATATAGAAAGATTGCACTCATCTGGGGAATATAAAATAACAAAATAGGAGATCAACATCCTAGAATAGTCAAGATAAGTTACAGGAGGTTGACTCCATGGCTTGATGGCCAGCCGCACATGCTAGGGGAAAGGGCAGCTCAAACAGAGAAGGGAACACCAAGCCAAGGGTATTGGGCGGATTCTTCCAGGATGGGAGATGCATGCTGAAAGTAGATTATAGACCGAACATGTTTGCCACTCAATGCCTCTTTTGCAAACCTTAGGTTCCCAAAGGAGATAAGAACAAAAGGGAATGCCCTGCCACAGAGGCGGGATGGGATGGGGGTATGGGAGGGATGGAAGTGTTACTGGGACCATTGGTGGTGGAGAATGGACACTGGTAGAGGGATGGGTACTCGATCATTGTATGACCAAAACCCAACTATAAAAACTTGTAAGGTCAACAACTGTACCACATGGTGTTTTGCTAATAAAAAATTTAAAAAAAGAAATAAAAGGTAAAGGTAAAGGTAAAGGCCCTCCCGTTGTTCATCGATTTGCTCGAGCGGGCCCAGTAACGTCTCCATTGGAGATTTTGTTGTTACTGTGTTTGGCATATCGAATACATCACGGGTGGCTTGCCAGGCTCTGCAACCTGGCAACTGTACCACGTGGTGTTTTGCTAATAAAAAATTTAAAAAAAGAAATAAAAGTATCTTTTTAATAAAATTTTTTAAAAAAGAAAAATCTTAATGCAAATTTGGCAAGGAATTTTTAATTACTCAGTTTTTCTACAGTCAAGGAATATATAAAATAATATGTCACTAAGTAAAAGGCCCTCCCGTTGATCGTCGATTTGCTCGAGCGGGCCCAGTAACGTCTCCATTGGAGACTTTGTTGTTACTGTGTCTGGCATATCGAATACTCTCGGTAGCTTGCCGGGCTCTCCGAGAGGGGCGGAGGAATCGAACTCGGGTCGGCCATGTTGGCCGCGTGTAAGGCGAACGCCGCCCTACCCGAATATATCACTAATGCATACAAATTATAAATAATTTAAAATGAAGAGCCTGGCAATTAACTGCATTGAAATATTCCTCTAACTTTATATTTTGAGACAAAATTTAATATTTTCTCTTATTTATTTTTCAGTAAACTATCACTAAACTCTAGTATAATTGTATAGAGGAAGAGGCAATCTGAAATTCCAGACTGACAAAAAAATCAATACAATGTTTTATTTGGAAAAGTCTAAATGGGCAAATTAATTCTGAAAACAGATTTTGAGGAAAATACTTTCAAACACAAGTTATAAACATGATAATGTCAAATCTCCTTTATAAAATGTTATTTAAAATTGACCAGAAAACTACAATCTATCATCCTGCTCACCGTACGCTTATAACCAAAGGTTATAATAGTGTCTATCAGAACAGAGAAATGACATGACTTTTTTTACAGGAAAGTAATAGAATTCTTTGGTGAAGTTTGTTCCAATTAAAAATGGATCAAAAGACAGTTATATTCTTGAAAGGTATTATTTTTTATTACTTTTGATCAAATTACAGTTACATAAGTATCATTTACTGAACATAATTTAATGACTTTGATTAGCCTGCTAACTGCAGAAATAAACTAAAAGATAATACAAGGATCAAGTTGAAAAAATCATGCATAAATTTTCAGTATAATTTCAGTATAATTTTATGGAAAAATATGGCATCATTTGGACAGGAAGACACAGACTTAGGAAGACATGATTTAAATTTACATAAAAATAATTAACACCATTAAAATGGCAATATGTCTTTAAACATCTCATCTCACTAATAATATAGAGACTGTATAGGATATTTAAATGATGCACAGAAAATATAATATGACACATTTCTGTTTTGTTTTCGCGCCAACTTATTGTATTATATTCATTGAATGGTCGGTTACTTCACACTCTGTCTCCCCAGTTTTATCAGTATCATACATTAAAATACAAAATTTAGGGAATGACCATTGCACAGTTCATGGAAATGAAAGTGACAGAGTGCAAAATTGTTCAAGCATACTCAAATACCCCTCACATCTGAATCCTTTCCTGACCTTTGACCCACTACTCCCAGAGTTCTCATTTACTTTAAGAAGCCAGGTTGGACAAAAGTGCACATAAAGCATCTTTGCTAAAATCACACCAGAGAGAAAAACCAACTATTAAAATAAATCATATGAATCAACTCAGCATATTTTTACTATAGTTTTATTCCAAACTATATATTATGCTTGGTTTGATTGTTTTAAAACTTCATATTATTTTAGAGGGCCTTATAAAATTATTGCTATTACAGGAAGATTTTTAAAGATGCTGCCATTAAGTTACTATTTTTTTTAAAAAAATCCATTTCTACATATCCATTTAGACAGCTAACCTACATACTGTTGTTTCATAAACCTGAAAACATGCTATAATTTCTTTTTTACACTTAAAGATCATAGTCACAAGGAATTGAACAAACAGAACTAGTCATAAGGAGTTGAAAAAGTGGATTTATTGATTGCATGAAAATATAGCAGATATGAAAAAATATATGGTGCACTGCCTTACAAGAATGGAGGAGAATTATCTTACAAGATATTATCTTACAAGATATTATCTTACAAGAATTATCTGAAATTTTTCAAATAAAATCTGTAAAGTGATTGCTGAATTACCCAGTGCACTAATGGTTTTAAGAGGATATGGATAATTTTGTTCAGGGAATGTGATGGTGAAGATTCTGACATTGCTAAAGTGCCTAAGCTGAATAAACACCTCAAAGCTTTTTAAAATTCTAATTATATAGTGAGAGACAGCAGCTAAAACAAACTCAAAGAAAGAAAAATGAGATAAAACTTTCAGTGTTCAATAAAATCTTATTAGAATAGAAGTTTAATGTTCTTTTCAATTATCCCCACGTAGGGGTTTTTGCCCATAATCCAGTTTTCTATCTTACTCCTAACACACTGAATTCAGCACTTCAGATGGTGGTAAGTATGTAGGAGATCCTTCAAAAATATTTGCTTACTTTGTAATTGAATTATAATCTATATTGAATACCAGTAAATACATATTAAAAACACAAAGGATTCTGATGTACAACTAAGGTTCAGAATATACACACTCTCTCTATATACATACATATACATATATGTATATGTATACATGTATACGCACATATGTGTGTGTGTGTGGCTTGGGGGCCACACCCTCAAATGTTTAAGAGTTACTCCTGGCTCTGCCCTCAGGAATTACTCTTGGGTATGCTCAATGAACCATAAGAGATGCTGGGGATTGAACCCTTGTCTTCTGCATGCAAGACAAATGCTCTACCCACTGACTATCACTCTGGCCCCTCAAAAACACTGTTTTAAAAAATAACACCATGTTTTTATTTGATGATGTGTAAAACATATAATCACTGGCTATCAATACACAGCAAAATTATACAATATTGTCAATTATTACAGTTTGTCTTTTGGAAGAACTACTTCAAAATTTTCATTCTTAGAAGACAATCTGAATGAGGATTTGAAATTTAATAGCTGGAGGAAGAGTTGCTACCCATTGATTTGTTTGAACAGTGTCGAGGTAAAATACTCTGATTTCTTATTTAAGGAGAGCCAAATCAACTGACTCCACTGTCCATATTTCCACTGAGAATAATATATAGTATAAATAGATAATAGATTTATGAACTTTGTCCAGAAAAGCTGACTCAGTTTTCATCTTCAACTTGAAGTATTTTATCCTATTCACAATATGTAATTATAACTGTGTATATGCATGTGTATGTGTGTAGGGGGCAAAGAGAAAGGTAAAAGATGACAAATGGAAAGTGTAGAAAGAGGAGCACAGGGCTGAGGATCTGATCTACAAATTTCTGTGTTCTGACCTGATGTCTGGGAAAGAATACTTGTATAGACCGTTTTCCCTACCCTAGGTATTTCCAAGTTCTAGACAATTATAATTTGCAGATGGGCTCTCTGCATTTTTGTTATGGAAGAACACACATCCTTTTTTTCTTTCCAAGCAATTAGAATAGCAGCAGTCATTGCACAAAAATTCAGTTTTTAATATATCAATGAAGAGGTATTAAAGAGGAACAGGGACTGGGATAACAAGTTAAAGTTAATTAAATGAATACAACTAAGAGTGCGCACTGTCTATTCATGGATTTTTTATTGCTGTTTGGTTTGGTTTGGGGGCAATATACAGTGGTGGTCAGGGTTTACTCCTGGCTCTGTGCAGAGGATCAACCCTAGTGGTGCTTAGCTAGGGATTAAATCAGTCAGTGCGTGAAAGGCACCACTGTAAAATCTCTACAGTCTCTTATTCATGAAGTTTGCATTATGGATGCATAAAATGGGATAGCTAGAGTTTTAAATTCCTAGATTTGGGGTTAAAGCAGGTAAGGCATTTGCCTTGCATGAGGTCGACCCCCAGGTTTGATCCCTGACATCCCATATGAATCTCCAGGAGTAATTCCTGAGTGCAGAGCTAGAAGCAACCCCCAAGCATCGCTGGCTGTGGCCTAAAAAAAAGCAACAGTAATAACAAAAACTCTAGATTTTTCTTGTCTTTGTAGTACAGAAAAGAGAAAATAAAAATGAAAATCTTCTAATAGGAATAGAAATACAACTTGTATTATGGGCATTTTATATGCTTTCAATCAAATAGGGAAAATAGGTGCCTAAACTTTCTAAAATATCTTATTAAAATATCAGATTACTTTACAGTCACAAGGTGCAATTACTTCTTCTAATAATTGTAGTATCCCTTTAAGTTGTCCGAGTGATAATTTGATAAATTTCAAGGTCTAAATTAAATATGTTCCAGCAACGAGAAGAGTTGCTTTGTGCTTAAAGATATTATTCCAATGAGCATTGAGATGGACAGGATTATTCCTGCAGCAGTATGAATGGCAATGTAGCTCAGAACAGAGGATAAAGCTTCATTAAAGCTTATGAAGGCACTGTCAAGAACAATACCACATAGCCATTATATTCCATTTTCAGCATTTTACAGAATTTAAGGATTCTTAGTCCTGAATTTTTATCATCCATTACTCAAAGAGGTTTAATAACCCTCCCTGCCCAGAGAAAGATACATTGTCAAAATCTTTTAAAAATCCATAACCAGAAAATCCTTCAATTTTGTGTTAAGGGTTAGACTACAGGAGTAACCAATTTGTCACTTAATGCAAAGGTGCGATGGTTGCAGTTGAATTCATCTTTGAAATAAAAGCACATGAAGCCAGGAATTGACTGCAAATTAGAGCTAATTATGATAAGAGCTTCAACATTATTATAGTAGCAAGTAGCTAAGTCCAGAAATTAAATATAAATATGTCAATGAGCTAATGCAGAATTTGCAAATCTAAATTAACAAGCAAGTTTCCATTATCATAACTAAATTTGACAGGTGAGCATAATCCAAATGACAATCTTGCAAATATAAAGATGCAAAAAATATTCTCTAAATCAATAAAGCAACTCCTGATTAATCTGCTCATCAGCTCACTGGAGCAGGATAATTGTTATCTTATAGTTTATGTTTTGAATGATTTTATTTACTTTGGAGAGAGTTAGAATTTAAGTAACTTTTAGGTATAAGCCATACTTATTCTCTTAATGTTTCTTAAGCAACTCCATCATTTGGCAATCATTATATAATCTGCATTCATGAATGTTCGTGGGCTATATCTAAATTTATGTGTATGCTTGAATCACTTGCTTTTATTTACAAGTACAATATCGGTTGAGAAGTGCAGATATTACATGCTGATAAATTTGGAGCATATTTATTTATCTGTATGTATTATAAAGTATATGTACTTATGTTGGAGAAAGCATGACCTTAGTTACTATAGGTGTAAGGACTGTTGGTTCATTTCCTTTTGCAGAGTCTTATTCTTTGGTGTTTTCAGTTGCTAAGGGATAGTTTACATTTCAGTACTTCAGTTTTCTACTTTAAATATCAAGAATACTTTCTACTTTAACATAGGCCGTCCTTATTCTCACAAGTCCATCTCATGAATATGCTAAGGAGCACTTAAACACCAATATAATGTTCAGTCCCCCCACCTGACTGGTAGGTTGGGGTATATGTGTTAAAAACAGGAAAAGCGGGGGTTGGAGTGAAAGTCCAGCGGGTGGGGCATTTGACTTGCATGCAGTTACCAGGGTTTGATTCCTGACATTTCATATGGTCCCCTGAGGGCCACTAGGAGGAGTAAATCTTGAAGGCAGAGCCAAGAATAACCCCTAGTATAACAAGGTGTGCCCCCCCCCAAAAAAAAAGTGTGTGTGTGGGGGAACAGAAAAAGGAAATGCATGTTTTTAAAATTGGGGCAAAAGACAGTGTTACAGTTGTCTATTGTTTCCTACAACATAATCGCTTAAGATGTAGCATGCCAAATTAATTAACAACTTTCTTTGTCCTATTAAACATGTAGACACATTTCCCCTCCTAAATTATGCATTGTCTACCATAAAATCCTAGGAAGAAATTCAGAAACCAATTGCATGGATTCATATTTTAGGGATATAAGAATTTTAAAGCATTTGTAAGTAATTTATCAAGGTATGTATTAGATTACAACCATAGACTATGGACTTGTCACAGAATTTGATTCCCTTCTATAGTCGATAGAAGTTTCAGAAACTCTCCCAGTAACTATTATGGAGAAATGTTTGGAAAAGTTGGAAAAGTCTTAAAGTCCATTGATTATAATGATGATGACGGTGATTATTATTATTATTATTAGTGTCTTGTTATTATTATTATTTGCTTCCACAGTGATTCTGTAATCTATTTTTAAGTAAAGAAAGTTCTGAGTTCCCAATACAAATGAACTGCAATTTTAATGTGGGGAAAGAAGGAGGAAAATAGGCACATAAAAATATGCAAAGGTATTTACAATGGAACCATGTATTAATTACTGAAATACATAATTATCTAAAAACCAAATAAATTGCAGGTATAAAAATTACACATGTTCTAGCGTAGTTACTTCAAAATACTTCAGAATACTCATAATAGAATTCTAATATATGAGTGAGCAGTTAGTAGAAAATGTACATGCTTTAATTTTCTCATCATTAAAAACTTGCTGGTCTTTAAAATTTGAAATATTAGACTTTGGCACAGACTGTTGAGGTAAAAAAAAAACTAACATATCTACAAATTATAATGTTGTCATCCACTTTTATTTTTAATTTTATTTTGGAGGGGGGGAGTATATTTGTGCCACACCTGGTGGTGCTTAGGGCTTACTTTTGGCACTGTGCTCAGAAAAGACTCTTGGCAGACCTTATGTGGTATTGGGGATGGAACTGGGGTCAGTTGTGTGTTAAGGAAAGCTCCCTAACTCTTTTCTACCTTCTACTACCTTTCTGTTTTGTTTTCCACGTTTGAAGAAGCTTGTAAGAGTTTATTAGACTTCATTCTTATCAACTAATACTGTTGTCATTATGATGATAGTTATCTAAATCTTTCTATTGTATATAAAGAAAATGACATGTATATTTATACCTAAGTAAAGTATAATACTAGTGAAATAGTAGTTGGCAGACATTTCTACTAACTTGCTGACAAATTATTTTGTGATTAGTATTTTCTAGTCTAATATTTAGGTTTAAAACAGATATTTTAATATCTCAAATATGAAAATAAGTGATAATTGCGAATTTCCTCTTGAGTCATATACTCATTTATGTTTATGATTGTGCTGGAAAAATACCATTAATTTTAAAAGACAGAAAACCTTTAAAATAAGATGTGCATGGTACAACTAAATGTGTTCAAGTATTTCAGAGACATTGAAAGAATGTAGTACATTACTTCAAACTCTTTAGTTTATCTTCTGGAGAATACAAACAATATTTTTAGTATGTTTACCTATTTTTTTGTTGCTAAACACAAAATGAAGAAACATATGCTCATCTTTGTATGCATGGGCCTTAAGGTAGGGAAATATAGTAATTTTTTTAGTTATGGTATTTACATTAAATTCTAAACATAATGTTTTCCCCTTAATATTATTTTAAATATCTTACAAAGGAAATGGCATTTGGTCTTTCACTAGCAAAAGTTGGAAAACATATACTTTTTAAAGTCTTCTTAAAAAATTTGATTGAATAGATCAAAATTCATTAACATTGAGAAGTTTTCAACTTTAAATGGCAGTTCTTGCTTTCAGTTTAAGAGTGATAGAGGCTGAGGAAATAGTAAAATCCAGTTCAAACTTATTCATTTTCCTCTTTTAAATCTTAGCTTGTTTCCATGCCATTTAAACCTTTTTCTGTCAATAATTTCATAAGCCTTTTCAAACCTGACCAGTAATTAAATGTAAAAATGCATTCAGACATTTTAAAAATACTTTTAAAGTCTAAAGAATAATAATTTTGAAAAAAAATAAAACTTTGAAAGACTGAGTTTGGTCCAATTTAACCCAAAGCTATACCATGTGTTTGCACTTAGAAACAAGTTAATGCATGATAATTTTAGGTAAAAATTTCATTTAAAACTATTCACAACTAGTGAATGTATTATATTAAAATCATTAATTTATAAATATAAAAACAATCAATGCTTACTTTATAGAAACTACATAATAGAATTTAAAATTAAAATCTTTTCTACTTACTATTGGAGTTGAGTTTGAATTCTTGAATGGAAAACAATTCTTATTAAAAACCCCTCATAAAACCATTACTGTTTTCATTAAGTTCATTTTTAAAAATGCAAATACTTTAATTCCATTGAATTTTATGCTCTCATTCTGAATAAAATATAAAAGTTCTACTGAATTTTTGATTAATTTTATCAAAACATTAAACATAATTAGGTACAGACGAATAAGCAGATATTAAAGGTCTGACAAAAACAAGAATGCTGGTTTGAATTTATCAGTGCTCAGCTATAATTAAGACTACATAGCAATAGCACATTTTAATTTCTTATTTACTAATTTTTGGTTTGGGACCCACACTCGGCTGGGTTCAGGTCTTATTCCTGTGCTTTGTGCTCAAGAATCACACCTGGTGGGACTCAAGGAAGCATGTGGGGTGCCAGGGATTGGACCCGAGTAATTCATATAATTTTCTTGCCCATTGGACTATATCTAACAGCCCTAGCTATAGCACATTTTAAAACAATAATGTGTTACTGATTTTACTTTATTCATAGAGATACAAAATTTAAGAAAAGTAGATTTTGTATAGGATTTGGTCATTTAAGTCATTTGCCTTCAATTTCCAAGGAGGGAAATTTAGTATTTAGATAATGATTTCATAATCCAAACAATAAAGATTTTTTTTATTTTAATCTCCTGACTTGAAATGTTTTTGTTATAATGTAAGTTAGTGCAACAGTGTTTGTTTGTAAAATACTTTGTCAGTATTGGGTGAATTTTCCAATAATTAGCTGATTATTTTTATATTTTAATTCTAGCATAAGAAAATAATCTTTATTGATTTTTATTTTCTTCAACTTTGCCTTATTTTCCTTTATGAAGTTTTCTGTACAATTTTACTTGTTTATAATTCATATCACTGAGTTAAAAATTGAGAATTCAAATATATTTTCACTTGTACTATTGTGAGATATTATATAACAAACACAATGATTGTAATACTTGCACTTATATTATTTACTACGAAAGAACAAATAATACCCAATTTACATGAAACAGAATCCCCAGGATATATGTTTATTATGTACCTATTAAGAATTTTATTCTGTCTCGTGACTTTGCATAGCAAATCACAGTAAAACCTTCCCCAATACTGTTTTAATATTTCAGTGATCATTTGTACAATACACACGCGCATACTGACACACACCCCCACTCACATACCTATGGCAAAGAAAATCCTTCTGAATTGACCTTTCACTTTTGCTTGCTTCCAGAGACTTAATCTTACTGCTGATGAATATCTTCATGCCTAAGAATTTTATAGATAACCCAGTAGAAAATATTAAAAATCAAAAAAGCTAACGGGAAACAGGCTCGAGAAATGGTGTCAATCTTCTTGGCTCGGTCGACAAAAACTTTTCTCATTTCCTCTGGGCTTTTTGGCATTACCTGGACAGGATGGTTGGGGCCTTTTGGGGTCACACCATCCTTTGCTTGCAGACACGGTCCCATTCCATAAGCTGTGAAGCTGAATCGACTTTCCCTTACCTCATCATCCTGTAACAAAAAATGGATTAGAAAATCTATGAGTAGCAGAGTAAAGCGATGCAAGAGAATATCATATTGATTATGATTTTTCATTATGATTGCTGATATTATTATAATAAGAAGGTAACTGGAAGCACATAAAGATGAGTTTTTCTTTATTGCCATTTGAACATCATTTATTCCACTGGATTACAAATATGTGCCCATTAATAAATTTTCTACGATCAAATATTTTAGTGAAAAATTTTTGGTATTGTCTACACATTAGAATAGCAAAATTAATTGAGCAACACATTTAGTGGGAAACATTATATAAATGATCATGTACTAGATTATGTTATACTATGTACTTCAATGTAAATTGTAAATATGTCAGAAGGAAAACAATCAGGGTCATTGACTGAAGTTTTCTTTTCTGTTGAGACAGACATTGTTATTTTTGTTCTCTGCAATATCAAATTCCTTAAAGTCTATATCAGAACAGGACTTGGCTTTTGTTATCCTTACTGCTAATTCTGCTTTTATCTAATGTACTTTGAAGATTATTCTAATTTACATTCAATTACTTGTCATGTACATTAGTTAGGTGGAATTATGAAAGAAAAATGTCAGTTTATTTGTTATTCATAAAGGTGATGTTTTCTCGTAACTTTTGTTAAGTGTATTTCTCATATATATGTACATATGTGTATACATATATAATGCCAAAATTTAAAGGACAAATTTTCTAATAAAAATAATTAATGAAATATGTTCATGACAGGAAAACATGGTTTTTAAAAGCTTGCAACAAAATACATTAATGAATTATGACAATGCATTTATTTAGAGTACAACAGTAGAAGTTGTCAGTTAATTTTATTTTTTTTGCTACTAAAATTAAAAATATAAAAGACGGCATTTGAAAAAGTAGTTATATCCCTGAAAGTAATTTTTGGTGGTAATATTAGAGAGAAAATTAATTTACTAATTGATTTAACTCTTGGAAAAATTATCTTAGCATTATGAAAGCAGAGATCAATAGACTTTCACTAAATACACTATAATCTTGCAAAATTATAAAATATAATTTTTTCAGTAGTCTTTAATAAGAAAATTTATTTATACTGGTCTTTCATAGAAATTTTAGGGCTAAACTATTGTTTGCTTTAATTTTTCTTTATCTTGAATAAAGTATATATATTATAAATTCAGCTAGTCTTATATAAGTGAAAAAAATTCATCTTTATAATTTAGTAAATCATGCTGGCATTTGTATTTCAGAAGGAAAATGTGCATCTCCTGGAAAATATGTAAAATTTTTGTGTGCAAACTATCAGAATTTTAGTCTTTCAAACTATAATATTTAAAAATATGTATTTTAAAATATTAGTGCCTCTGAAGAGGACAAAGCATAACTCAATGAGCATATACAATGAAGTATTTTCATATTAATTTAAGAAGCTGGAACACTGATTACCAAAAAAAAAAAAACCAAAAAGCTAAGAATTTAGTTCTAAGCTTCTGTGTTAGCAAAAGGAGAATCCATCATGTTCTTTTGTAGTCAATGTTATGTAGAATTTATTTCATTTGCACCTTTAAAGACTCTCAAATGATCATGACAAAATTCAGACATTTAAGAGAAATCTATTTAGTGAACACCATTTTTCTCAACTGTGTTTTACCACATAACTGACTTTGAGTTAAGAGCAACCTTCGAGTAATTTCAGGATTACTGACAATGACCTCAACGTCCTCCAGCAATATTTCCTTTAATACAGGAGTTGCAGCTAAATGAGAATGTGGAGTGAGAACATTTACAGCGAAGGATGTTACCTGTGTTGTGTGCTTGGGCGACATGCAGCCAAATAGCAAAAAGGTTGGGTGGGAAACAGTCAGGCCACATGCAGCCAAATAGCAAAAATGTTTGGTGGGAAACAGTCCTCTGTAACAGGTGATCATATATGCCCTCACTTTGTTCAAACCATCTATAGCTACATGGCCCATGTGTTCCAGGAGCAAAGCAAGCTGGGCACTGGACTCTTGAGTAACTGCCCAGCACCCCAATGAAATAAGACATTGTATCTGATTGCTCTGACTCTGAAACTCCTCTAACACCACATAAATGTTCTAGTAGATGAAAGTGTCTGGAGTGTCTAAGAGATTAGTAGAATCTATATCCTCAGTAGCAGTGACAGAAACTGAGTTGGCTTTTAAGACTTGCTCAGATTCATTGTGACCAAATGTTCTGGTGAACATGAGACAGATGCTATGCTCTGAGTTTGGGGAGAAAACCCAGAAAAAGAGTGGAAGATGATTTAAGAGTGGAATATGAATGACATAAATATACACCTTGTTGAACTGACAATTGCTATCATGAGATAAAACTGAAGGAGATGTGGTCCAGGGTGCAAGTCTTTGTTTCCTATTGATTATCTTTGTGCAACAGAAATTGCTTAGGAGAAGAAAACTAGAACTGAGAGTAAGTAAGCAAATGCTGGCATCACTTGAGCTTAAGATGAAAGCAGAGAGGCTGGAGCAATAGTACAGCAGGTAGGGCATTTGTTTTGCACGCAGCCAACCTGGGTTTGATTCCCAGCATCCCGTATAGTCTCCCGAGCAACATCAGGAGTAATATTCCTGAGTGGAAAGCCAGGATTAACACCTGTGCATCGTTGGGTGTGACACAAAAAACAAAGAAAGAAAGAAAGAAAGAAAGAAAGAAAGAAAGAAAGAAAGAAAGAAAGAAAGGATGAAAGCAGAGTTCCAATTAGGTCACAGAAGGGCACTACCCTTAATCTTGATGTCAGTGCTCTGCAAACTTAGGTATGTGACTCTGGAGACTAGTGATTATAGTAGAACCGTGCTAAACAGGAATTAAATTCAGGCACATGTGTAATACCCCATTGTTGTTTTAGATTAAAAAATCAGCTACATTTTAACAATTTAAAATCAAATGATGAATTAAAATACTTTAAAAAATTTATAAAACTTATAAGATCCTTTAAAAAACACTTAAAAACTCTGCATGTCTTAAATGTTACTCAAATATTTACTTAAAGTAAAAATGGATATAGTTTACACTGTATTTTGATTTTGGACCCACAGCCAATGGTGCTCAGAGTTTACCCCGTCTCTGTGCTGAGATCTCTCCTGATGGTTTTTACAGGAACCGTATGTGGTACCAGGGATTGAATCCAGGTCAGCAGTTTGTAAGGCAAAATCTTTAGCTGCTGTGCTCTTTTTCTGGCCTCACATTCTTTATTTCATAGTGAGTTATTAAATTGGCATTTACAATATTTCAATTCAGGTTTCTTATTTGTAATGCTCAGTAGTAGCCACAAGGTCCTTGGTTATCATACTGGACAAAAAAAAAAAATTTCAGGATAAAGGACCTGAGGCACTTTGTTGAGATGTACCCTCAGAAATATGGGCAATTTACACTCTCTAGGAACTTATGGTTAGTTGACTAACTGATCATTATTTATTTTTGCATGGTTAAGCATGAAAAGCACTGGTATGAATGTTCTCTCTCAAATTGATACCATCTTTACATTCAGGAATTGTTTGGTTGGGGCCTAATCAAGCACTCTCTTGGGGTGGGTGAAGCTTGTTGTGGTGTGACCCTATGCTGAGAAAAGAAGTACCTGATTCTTTCCTTGCTGTGAAATAGAATGCCCCTTTAAAGAAGTAATCATTCTAATGGTAGTAGCATAAGAAGGCAAGAATTAAAAATAGAATGAAGATCAAAGCAGAGGTGACATAAGAACAGAGGCAGAGGACTATGAACACTTTGGTAGCTGTGATGTACATAACGGTGAACATCAATACCATAAACTTTATATAGTTATGACATTGCCTATAGTAGAAATTTTTAAAAATTTTAAAAACAAGCCCATTCAAACCCAATCCTGAGACCTAATTGCTGGTAGACACAGTGATAAGGGGAGTCCCTCAGACATGGGTTCTCTCTGCACCTTCCATCTGGGGGTAGGTAGGGAGGGAAGAGGGTAGATGTGATACATAAGCACACTTAGGCTAACAGATGCCATGCTGGGTGTCACTGATGGAGAAATAAAATCTAAGCAATTCAGAAGAAAGATCATGCCTAGAGGTTCTTCAGTCTCCTCGTCCTCTTAAAGTGGTTGCTAAGATATAGAACGAACAGAGTGAAAATTAGAGGATTTCTCTGAAAGATTTCCTGGCACACCATTACCAGCTGGGAGGCAGGAAATCTGTTTCAGTTCCGGCAGCTGCTTCCCTTAAGGAACGCTGCAAATCTGCTTCTTTCTGAAGTAAAGCCAATGGGAACAATAACAAAAGAAACCAGGTGGCTGAATTTGGCCCACCTGTCCAGGCCATTGAAACCACGGAGGTCAACGGAAAGCCAGGATCTCCTTTCCCCGTGAGGAGAGGGTTTCCATGGTAATGGTAAGATTAGAGTTGGTCAGAACTGGGGGACACATTTGGGGACATCATTGCTTGGCAGCACGCAGTGCCCAGAGATGGTGCTGTAGAATTAGAAGGCACTGCTAAGATTAAGAGAGAAGCTGATGGGTCAGAGGCAGGGGAGTGGTGCTTTGGAGTAGATATTATACTGTGGTTCAAAAAAATATGTGCAATTAAGAGTACAAGAGCCTTAGATCTATTCAAGAGGGGCACTGCGTTCTGGCAAATGGATACATTTTCGAAAAGGAAAGGATGTGACTACTGAATAAGGGACATTGCTATGAAGGGCTTTTGTTTAATCTTGGGCAGTTGTTTATTAGTTCAGTGATAATTGCATGCACTGTGGTGGCAATCTCAATGATTGCAGAAAATTTCCTTTATGATATCTATTAAATTATACCAGAATGATAACAAGAACTCCCTGATCTGATTAGGAAACAGGGTGTTAGCTTCTTATTAATTTTCTCTAGGCTGGATCTGTTGGGTATTTAGTAAAGAGAATATGCCATACAACCTGACTGCTGACCACTTAGATTTACTGTGAAGTCCTTTTGCACCTTTCACCATAGTGGATCTGGTGAAGACTATCTAAGTTTCAGAGAATAAAGAGATGAGTATGTGACAGAATTGACTAACGCTTACCTTTCCATCTCAATCTAAAAATAAGTGAAATACAAAGCCAGGTAAGTGACTCAAACTGCAGCACACATGCCCTGACAGTGTGTGAGAAATTGTGGTTAATCCCTAGAATTTCAAGGAGCCCCAAACACCATCTGGAGTAACTCTGCCCATGGAATGGTACCCAACATTTGCAAGGAAAGAAAAATCAAGCACTCACTATTATGGCTTCATGAAGAGTAAGCCAAATAATAAGCTTTAAATTGTTGCTTTCTAAAACTTGAATTCTACAGCTTAGTGTCAGAAACTGAAGAGTTAGTTTAGGAAATTAGGTTCATGGGACTGCCAAAAGAAATTTGGTTAATGACAAATGGAACTTTCCTTTCCTGGGGAAAAAGGGAGAGTTGGAAATTAGTGGCACATGAAAAAGCACATGAAAGAACTAAGGAGAGTAGACCATCCCCTTCAGTGCTACTTCACTGAAGCAAGGTAAGCGAGGTAAACCTCACCAGAGACAACTGACAATCCAGAAGAGGAAAACCTCTGCGTTCTCTTATAGATGTTTATAAGGAAATAGGTTGTGGCACTAATACAAATCTGGTAGATTCATTTGAGATTTCCTTTGACCCTACTCTATATATTATCTGGACAAAAGAAAGAATTCGAAAGGATATGAAGGACTAATAGTCAAATTTGGAACAGCGTAAATTAACTATAGTTATCAAACAATAGATTAAATTCACTTCCCTAGAGTCATAAAACCCATAGACTCTAGGAAAATCTGCTACCATGATATACATAAATGAATTTCTAGGGGAAAAGTTTAACAGTAGTAGCCGAAAGTGGCTACTGGGATTCTAGGTTCAAAAACTCTGATGCTATCGGTGGTCTAATCTATTTGAACAAGGAGTGACATTTTCTTGATTGCTGGTAAAATAGTGCCCTAAAGTGAAGGGATCTGAAAATCATGAAATTAGTTTAGGTCTATTGCTATCATATCATGGGTAATTCCATAATGCCATTCCAGCTTAAAGACCCTGACAAAATAAAAATTGTATATTCAGGAGCATACTCAGGGATATCATTGGGATTTGGGAAAATCCTATCTATGGAAAATGTAGCCTAGCAGTGAAGCTATGATGGAATCTCTGGTAAGTTATTCAGAATAGTACAAATCTCTTCATCATCTTCCTACTGAGGCACAAAGTAAACCCCGTGGGTCACCAATGGAAATGCCTGTTCACGAGGTCCAGACTCAAATTACAATGTCTGCCTTGGAAACAGTAAAAGTAAGTTGACAGCTGGACTGACATGAGAACAAAATGTCACTATCAAAAGAACTATCTTTTCCCTCAGAGCAATGTGGATAGATATTTTAAGATTCTTGTGCCCTCACTAATGGCCTTACCTTAGACTCAGGCAAATGGGTCCTTGTTAAATGGTCCAGTTAAAAATATCCCAGGAGGGCTGGAGTGATAGCACAATGGATAAGGCCTTGCAAGCAGCCGACCCAGGTTCGATTTCCAGCATCGCATGTGGTCCTCTGAGCAACGCCAGGAGTAATTCCTGAGTACAGAGCCAGGAGTAACCCCTGCGCATCACCGGGTGTGACCCAAAAAGCTGTCACTGTCACTGTCATTGTCTTCCTATTGTTCATCGACTTGCTTGAGTGGGCCCAGTAACATTGTGAGACTTTTTGTTACTGTGTTTGGCATATTGAATATGTCACTGGTAGCTTGCCAGGCTCTCAGAGAGGGGCGGAGGAATCAAACCCGGGTCGGCAAGGCAAATGCCCTACCCACTATGCTATTACTCCAGCCCAAAAAAGAAAAAAAAATTTAAAAAATCCCAGGATAGGAGATGCAGTTCTTTACAGAAACTACAGGTAGAATCAAATTAAATCATGCTAAATTTGTCCCATCAGGTTGCTGGTTCAAAAAATTTGAGAGTGTCAAGTGCCCTAGTCTTAGACTGTCTCCAGATGTAACCACTGTAATTAGGCCCTGCAACTAGAGATGGATATAACTGTGACAGATCCTCTGTTCCCAGATATAAGCACTGTGATCAGGCCATGCAACTAGAGATTGGCAGAACTGTGACAGATTCTTCTGTGGCCCAAAGAAGCCTCTGATACAGTGAGCCTTTGTCCCGAATATTAATAAAGAGAAAACTGCTTGAAATTCGCCTTTGGGTTGGATCTCTTGAAGATAAGTGCTAACACAAAGCTGGCAGATGGAGTACTCGGGACTTTTGCCCATGGCTTCAGGAGAATTAAATGCATTTTGGCAGGAATAGCTTGTTAGTCCATTTGGGGCTTTGTTTATACTGTAACAGAAGCCACAGCTGAAAACACCATTTAATGATCTGGAACAAGCTTTTTTTTTTTTTTTAAATATCACTTTGGGGTCTTGAAACAGAATTTAAAACAAAGACATATATTTCAAGCTGGCTAGTGTATAAATGCTCAAGAGCCCAGTGTAGAAGGGTGTATCACATCCCATCTGTTAACCGACCAGGGGTTAGGTAGAAATTGGAATCACTAGTAAAAGTGTTTATTATTCAAGATAAGACGGTCAGGAGAGTGAAATACTGGCTTTCTCATTCACTGGAGGAGTATGTGGGTAGACTGGGCAGCTACACAATGACACCACTGTCCTCTCCACTTCCAGGTTTTCCTGCTTACTCAGTACAATGGCTGTGGGATCAACTATATTTACACTTTCCAGTGGAAGGGATTGTTACTATTACTCTTTATCTATTTCTTTAAAGGAGGAAGTCAGAGGTCAGAGCAACAGTAGAGCAAGTTAAGCACTTGCCTTACATGCAGCAGACCTAGATTTGAGTCCTGGCATCCCTGCAAAGCCAGGAGAAACCTCTGAGCATTGCCAGGTGTCTTCCGAAAACCCAAATGGGAAGGAAGGAAGGAAGGAAGGAAGGAAGGAAGGAAGGAAGGAAGGAAGGAAGGAAGGAAGGAAGGAAGGAAGGAAGGAAGGAAGGGAGGGAGGGAGGGAGGGAGGGAAGGAATTCCTTTCTGCCCCATGCAGGAGTGTGACTTCAGTAATGTCTCAAATAGCTGAACTGTATCAGCTGTTACTTCCTCTGCTTATCCTTTCCTGCAGTTCAGGACATGACATAGGAGCCAAAAGCTATTTCTGTCTCCTAAGTCTGTCACACGGTGCCTTCAGAACCCGCAGTCAGAATGTTTGGGTGCTCTAGTGAACACAGCAACTTCACATTTGAGTAGTGGCTTCCGTTAAAATGGCACATTTAAAAAATGTAAACTTAATCATTTTCATGGAGCATCGGTTCGTTGTAAGAGCTCGCAACAACTTGCAAAAAAGATCATCATTCTTTGTGTCTGTAACAGTGATATTTTTTAAGGGAAGGCGATGCTTCTAATGCCATAGTTCATATAACACCTGTCTTAGAATCTCTAGAGCATCTGCTAATCTAGTTTCCAAGAGCTTGACTGCAGAGATTTTGACTCAGGATCTATTAGGGTATCCCTATAATATGCATTTCCAGTAAGCCCTCTTAGGTGAGTATAATTCATAGTCAAGTTGTTAAAATAAGTTTCCCACATGCACAAGGCAACTCTCAAAGTTCATATGAATTCAAGTGATATGACATTTTCTAAATTCCTGGAACATTCCGTAGTATGCATTTTCAGTGATGGGCTATGCAGACCCACTCTGCTGTACCTTTTGTGTTAATATCAAGCAACTGTTTTGTTTCGCTCTGTTTTGGGACCACACAGGGCAATGCTTAGGGGTTACCACTCAGAAATTATTCCAAGCATCCCAGGGATTGAACCTGCGTTGGGCACACACAAGGCAATCACCTTATCTGCTGTACTACTGCTCTAGCCCCAAGAGCTAAATTTTATTTCCTAGTAAATCCTATATTTAAGTCAGGCTGTTTCTAGGTATAACATTATCACAGCTGTACATAATCTGTATCAGTATCCTCTTTTGAAGGTATTACCTGATCTGGATATATCTTGTAAAACAGCCTTTGGATAATTACATTAGATAATAATAGTTAAATACTCTTGCTTTAAATAAAACATCTGGAAAATAATTTCACTAACGATTATACCACCAATGACTTACTTTCTGATTAATATGGGAATTGAAATATAACCTTCAAATTTTTCATAAAAATGTGTTCTAAGTAAAATTTCCTGTTCAAGTATTTATTTTCTGGAAACAGTAATAGAAAACAAGGGTTTTTTGTACAGTTTTTAAAATTCTTATGATTAGTAATTTTTCATAATAAAGTTTTTTAAAAGTCAAAATATCGGTCATAGGTGTGCCATGGCAATCCCTGTAGAATATATGGTAAGTTACATTATTAATATTAGATCAACAATGACATAAAAATATACTATATAGAAATTATATGACAGTATTTTCTCACATTTTCTACTCATATTTTGGCTTTTTAATTATTGGAAAGACTGTATTTAACTGAAAACTGGCATATATCTGGTGCTCAATTTTGATGCATATCCAAAATTATTTGCATTACTTTCATATACTGCTTTACAAATTTCCTATTTTAAAGCCTGTAATTTATTTCAGAATGAATAAAACAATGCATTTAAGTATTCTTATATTTTTTATTTATTAAAATACACTATGAACTTGAATTACAAAATGTTTGTAATGCCATCAATAGTTTTCATTTTTTAATAATACATGTATGTTTATAGATGGTCCAAATTATAGGTCATAAAATATATTATGACTCAGATTAGAAATTTAAAATTCAATTGTCTTAAGTATTGTTAGGTAATTCCATGACTTTATCACATGTCTCAATTAGTTACTTCCCAGATCTTTGGTTTCTAATTTTATGTCTTTTAAAAAATGTCTTTATTGAAGTAACTTTCCATTATATATATTTCAGATTTGTGTCCCTAAAAATCATCATGTGTATATGTGACATTTAATTCACACTACAAATCAAACACTGTGCTTCACCTTAAGACTGCCCTCCTTGGTCACAAACAGTATCTGAACTCTGCTGGCCCAGTTCCAATTTGCACCTCACACTGTCTTCCCTAGTAGATATTTTTGAGTGCTAGTTATTGTAGGAAAGTTTTAATAAAATTATGCAATCATATGTTGAATACCTTATGCCAAATTTCTTTCTTTAATTTTCTTTTAATTGCCAAATATGAATGTGATAGAGGCAGGAAAGATGTGTTGATATAATTTACATAATTTCAAAGCCTGTGAATTTTGGAAGGGAGCTAATTATTATAACTGACAAAATTCCAGATAATATAAAAGTGTATAAATTAATAATTTTATGGACTATATACTAGATTAATATACCAATATCATTTTTATTAAAGTTGGAAACTTAAAATGAATGCAGTTATGATTTTCAATATTTGAAAAACTATCTTTAAAAATTGTAGTCACCATGAGTATCTTGTATTAATATAAATGCATTATACATGAATTTACTACAAATTAGCCAGGTTTATGCTTGGTATTTTAACTTAAGTTTCTTAGATGGTTTGACAATTGCTAAAGAGTAAATTAATAAGCTTTTTTTCTTTGCATTTTTCATTACATTTCATGTAAGGCAGAGATAAGTACCTTACATGAAATGTAATGAAAAATATAATAATAATATTTTATGCAATTTATGAGAATGTAATGAACTATATTTTTAAATATACTTATTTCTAGCACAATATGCTTAGTTCTTTCAGCATCAACTCCTAATTATGAAGTGACATAAAATTAATTACAATACACATCATATGAAAAAGTGATTAAATGAATCTGTTTGGTTAACTTTGAGAAGAAAGGCACAAAATACACGTGAAATTATAGTAGAGATTATAGTACTTTCTAGAATATTGTTTTTCTAAACATATTTCAAAAGGGTAAAGCTTTTAGAAAGCTGTATTTAACCTTACGAGTTTGTAGAAAATACATTTTTAAAATTTTTGTTTTACTCTAGGGGATATGATTTTCTAACCCCTTTTAGATCAGAACAATCAAACTGAATTTAACATGAAATTATTGGGAAATATATTTCTTTAGGTGTGTATCAAAGAAAACTTCAGGAAGCATTTAGCCATTGAAAAATATAGTATACTTCATAGCATCATATAAACTGACAGAGAGATTGGAAACTTAATTAAATAACGTAGTGTGTGTGGATGCCACAGAATTTTCAACTAGGATAGCCACATCATGTGAGCCAAAATGAAAGATAGATATGTTTGTATTTGTCCTAAGGCCATAGAGTTAACAAAAGATGTAGTGCAGGTAAAGGTAAAGGTAAAGGCCCTCCCGTTGATCGTCGATTTGCTCGAGCGGGCCCAGTAACGTCTCCATTGGAGACTTTGTTGTTACTGTGTCTGGCATATCGAATACTCTCGGTAGCTTGCCGGGCTCTCCGAGAGGGGCGGAGGAATCGAACTCGGGAAATATCATTATTTGCTATTCTTGGAAGTTATCTTCACTTTGATTTTTGAGGTAGGGCAGCATATAAACATATGAACAAGTTAAATAATTATGTTTTGTACAGACCATTAAAAATGCAGTCCATGGTATCTTTAAGAAAAGATAACCAGTGAGCTCAACAAAGTGAAAATTTGCACATTAAGTCTTAAACCTAGACCACTGGTCCATTCTTATTCAGCTTATGTTCATAAATAATAATTACTATATAAAAGTAAGCACGAAGTTACAGGTAGAAGTAGTTCGATACTTTTTTCTCTCAGCAAATCACTTCATCATTACATAGCAATGCCAAAGAAGCCGCATGAAAATGCATTAAAGCAATCCCATCTCATCCACAACTCTCAGTCGCATCTGTTTAAAAATGTTTGTGCAAGTATTTCTAACTCTCCAGGAAAAAATTCATGATATCATACATGGGAAGAGCAATTTATAATATATCTCTTTCATCTCATGCATACACCCACACATATACAGCATTGGGGAGAAGCATCTAGGTGAGGAACTAGCACTGAGCAAGCTATGGCAGTGTAAGGGGGGGAAACTTGGACATCAGAGAAAACTTGTATTCATTCACAATAGGACAAAAATTAATGCTCTCTTAAAAGAAGAAAGAGGAAGTTTCCAAAGATTGCCACAGTGTCTATGCCATGATTAATAACATCAAAACTTTCCCAAGAATAATATTTACATCTGTGTCAGGTCTTTTGTTGATACCAACTTTCTATCATGAAGCTATTTTATTTATACTGCCTAGTCTGTCAAATTTGAGTGTTAAAACAAATCTCGGATAAACCAATATTCATGAAAGTAAAAGGCTTTGGGTCAATATTTAGATTTACTTTGATTATGTTGATTTAAAGATTTAGTTTTTCAGATGACTTCTTAAGAATAACAGGCTTATTTTGAAATAATAATTACTTTGGCCTGCCCAGAGGGTTATAATATTGCGACAAATTATTCTCAAAAAGTGAAAATGATCAACTCAAAATTTGTATCAGGATTAGAATCTTATACAAATAAATGGAGGTGCACAATTCCTAATGAATATATTTATATAAATTTTTTAAAAAATAAGTACTACCGACTACTGCAGAGATAAATCTGATTTTTCAGCAGAGTCTTGTTGGCTTTACTTTTTAAAGCAGTATTCAATAAAATATGTATCTTTCCTGGGGCTGGAGCCACAGTACAGCAGGAAGGGTGTTTGCCTTGCATCAACAAACTCGGGATTGATTGATCCTCGGCATCCTATATGGTTCCGAGGCTACCAGGAGTGATCCCTGAGTGCAAATCAGGAGTAAGCCCTGAGCACTGCTGGGTATGGCTCCCAAACAAAACAAAACAGAAAAGGATGGTTCCTACGAAAGCTTCTATAAGCATAAACATAGGTTAATGGAAGTTTAAATACATATTCAGAGAAGCAGCTCTATGGGATCACACAGATTCAGTGTAATTAGGTATTTTTCAAAGAACACTAATCATAATCAAAGTAAATGAGTTGGAGCATGTGACATTTTTCGTCAGGGATTATAAATGAAGAAATGACTATAGTGGGGGAAATGTGTAATTTTATTTGCAAAGAAAAATAATTGAGTGATTATATACTGCATTATAGTTATAAATATTTAAAATAATACAAGGTCTAAGTGTTATAAAATTTAGATTTTTCCAATATTTATCTAACTTGTCTCTTACCTATGTAATATCATGTCTATTCATTGTTTGCTTTGTTTGGGGAAGTCATACCTAGTTGTGCTTGGGATCTTATTCCTGACTCTATGCTTAGGTGTCTGTCACATTGGTACCAGAGATGTGATCCAAACCTCTAGCATACAGAACATGTGATTAACCTGCAAAATATACTCTCTGGTCCCTTGGTCTGTTTTTAACCAAGGTCCTATGTGAACAATGTGGAAAGATAATTAATTAATTAATTGGTTTGGAGGCTACACCTGGTGGTGTTTGTACCCTGCACTGTGCTAGGGGGTTTATTCAAGGTCATAACGTAAGTAGAATTGAGCCCAGGGCTCTGGCATGCAAAGTTAGCACTGTGGCACCTTCAATTATCTGGGGAAAAACTTTTTAACACACCTTATCCCAACAACTTTATTTAATAGATTAGATAATTCATACATGATTTCCCACATGTGGCTGGGTAAATATAAATCCAAATCACTGCATACTTATTATGAGTCTCCAAGTAAAGCCACTAATACTTTACTTTAGACAATGTTTCTAAATATTTGGCCATTATAACTGGACTGGAGTTTTGTGATTTCTTTTCAAGCCAAGTCATGCTAATTCTTCCACCCATTTCTGAGGATGTCACTATGAAAATCAAAACTATTCACTATCTCAACAAATATTAAGGATAGATTCTAAAGATACTTATATTTGACAAATGCACTTATTTATTATTTTACTTTTAGATCTTTGTTTTCTGGCAACTGAGACTATTTTTAGGACCTGTTCACATAACAACACTTCCAATCTCTTTTGAAACTACTTTTGTCAAAACACATGATTAATTCTTACATGGAAATCATGATAAGGTGTATGCAATGTTTCTGTTCAACACATATTTTTTTTTTAAATATTTCAACTGGTCAATTAGCCTGACCAGTCAGATGCCAGGTAAGAATATAAATATGCTTTCAGGAAGTGAGGTAGATCATAAGGCAATTTAGAAAACATTTTTCCTTCTGGACTGAAGAGATATTAGCATGTCTTGGCTTTAAATATGCAAAAGGCTGTTTCCCCACCAAACACTGCCTGAGTGCAGAATATGCCGTCTGCCTTTTTACTAATGACCACATTCCTCCATTTAGAGTTAAGAAAGTAAAGTTACCGTGTCTGAGAAACGGTAAAACTTCTCCAATGCAAAAGCTTCTGTCTGTGGGAAAGTAATGTGAATCAAGATGGATTGAGAAACCAGAGAATCAAATCATTTATGATTAACTACAAATGCACAATAGGTTTTCACTGTACATATCATTTTAACATACATATGAATCAATTAATTATTTTCTCACATATGCAAGGTATCCATCCCAAAGTATAGAATAAAAACGTGGGTTTTCCTACACTAAATCTTAATTGCACTATTTTCTCCCTGAGTAATTCAATTAGGAATTAGTAAAGAATAAGTGATATTACCTTTGCATTTCTGTATAATTCTAGAATGCTTATCCCTAAGAAAATTAATCTTCCTGTTTTTCTGAGAGCTAAAGAAAAAAGAGAAATCCAATATTTGTATCCTTCTGATACATTTGGTTAAGAATTGCTAGGTAAGGATGCTTTTAGAAAACCAGAATTGAACATCTAAAACATAGTTTATTGCTTTCTCTGTTGAAATGTATGGTAGCAATAAAAATTGTCTGAAACTAGACTTCATTTGGATGTTTTCTGAATATACTCATTTCTAGATTTTATACTTCTAAAAAGTGTAGAAAAGAGGAGAAGGTAATTAAAAGTTAAAAAAATATAAACTTCAATGAGAGGCATAAATGAGTATAACCTTATTTCTGATGATTGATATTTAAAAGGAAAAATGACCGTTATCAGTTCTAACAGGTACGGAATAAAAGAACTTCAACTCAGTGAAGGAAGTATTTTATTCTTGATAATGTTTCAGCCAGTGCCAGGTGTCATGACAGATAAAGGAAACTTGTAGGCAGTAGGGAGGGAGGAAGAAGCTAAAGGAGCTTAAGGAAGGATAAAAAGCATAAGAAAATGGAATGGAGTGGGGTGGACAGGGTGGCATAGAAGTGTTAGAGTTAATATTTTCATTCAGAGTTACATTGTATGATTTATGCCTTTATTCTACTTAAAAAATTAAGTGCAAGCACTAACTTTGTTTTTGGTTTAATGTATTACCCAATGGATCAGAAAGTTAATGTTCTTTCCATGCTACAGTGAATTTGGGTATTAGCAGATAATAATATTGATGAGTAATCAGTCAACTAGACGTGGGTGAATAAGTTAGAGCTTTAGAATATGTTTATTAGTAAAAAGGCTTAATTTTGAGATCATAGCATGCACTGTAGCACTGCCCTCCCATTGTTCATCGATTTGCTCGAGCGGGCCCAGTAATGTCTCCATTGTGAGACTTCTTATTACTGTGCTTGGCATATCGAATACGTCATAGGTAGCTTGCCAGGCTTTGCCGTGTGGGCGAGCGAGATACTCTTAGTAGCTTGCTAGGCTCTCCAAGAGGGGCAGAGGAATCGAACCTGGGTCAGCCAGGTCGACCACGCGCAAGGCAAACGCCCTACAGCTGTGCTATCACTCCATAGTACTTTAAAAATGCCTTATGGATG
This sequence comes from Sorex fumeus, assembly GCF_029834395.1. Taxonomy (NCBI): domain Eukaryota; kingdom Metazoa; phylum Chordata; class Mammalia; order Eulipotyphla; family Soricidae; genus Sorex; species Sorex fumeus. The sequence goes on from NW_026606081.1 coordinate 41,549,590, forward strand.
TTATAAATTGCAATAAGCAATTCAGAAAACATAAAATATCTTTAAAAAATCAAATCCTATAAAAATTCTTAAAAATACACACTATATGAGACTGCTATTTTTAATATTTGTGAATATTTTGGCTGAAGTATTCCAATATGTTGGAACCTGGCCACAGCTTCTGTTGTATAAACTTTTCTGTATTTTTGGTTTCTTAAGAGTACATTTATTTTTAAAAAAGCAATGGCACATTTACACTTAAATGACTAAATTAATTCTAGAAAGTGGAAATGCCCTTATAAAAATAGTAAAGATAAACAACATTGAATCTTCATAAAGAGGAATAACCTTATTCTGTATATTCAAATCCAATTAGGAGGGTAATTCCACAACTTGCAATGTTCTCCCTATGATGTTATCAACAAAATTTTATCCAGGGACCATCTATCAGGCGAAAATGTGGCAAAAATATCCTATCACTGTGTTGCTCCTGGGGACTCAGAAGACATACTGAACATAAACGTATGTCCCCAAAGAGACCACACTGTCTTTCTTCCATGAATACTAATGCATTTCTCCATAGTATTAAGGAATATGTAATATTTGATGGAAACAAACTTGCATCCCCAAAAGGCGTAACTTTAAGAGTTACATCTGATGATTGATGTCAGTTAAAATAATCAAAACATTGTGAAACTGCAAGTAAGAAGGGATATATTTTGCTCATTGCAGCAAAGTCAATGACATCCTTCCAGGAAGCAATAGGAAAGAAGTTGATAAAGCTCTGGTATCACCACCTACAATGTGCAAAGTTAAATAGATGGGTGCTATCACTTTCATCCTCAAACCGTTTTTGGCAATTGTAGCTTCAATCAGACAAAAGTCAAAGGAATATTTTATCATGTACTATCCCGTCTCCACTTTAACCCTGTATACTCTATGAAATACAGCAAATTCATGTCCCCGTGAAAATTTGGCATCCCAGTGAAACAAGTGCATTTAATTACTTACTTTATTCTTTCTCTTTCGTCGAAATCTCAGAAGTTCTTTATGTTGTCTTGAAACAAAATTGACAGCTGCATATTCCAGAAGTGCTGAAAACACGAAAAGGAGGCATACTGCCATCCAAATGTCAATAGCTTTGACATAAGAAACCTAGAGGAGAGACAGAAAGAGACAGGGAACAATCTGACTTGTAGCATTACTTTCACTAGAAATAAAACAGAACATCTGATTATAAATTACACCATTATACACCACATTGCGAAAGAAAAAGGACTGACACCACATTTTTCTTACTTGTAACTTCTCAGAAATTCATTTTACAAATTTTATAAACTAGAAATTAAAACCTGTGTGTTTTTGCTCTTTTTCTCCAATGGGGCAGTAACCCAGACATAGAAGAAATATTGAGATTAAATGCAATTTTATCTTCAATATAATGTACTGCTTGAACAAGTATAAAGTAACATTGAAATATTGATAATCTTATTGACTTTTGGCTTCATTTTTTATTGAACTTTTTTTTGTTTTCAAGTAAGTCTAATCTTATAGATACTTTGTAAGGGCAGTTAAAAGAACTCCCAAGTTTCCCAGCTATTGCACTTATATGTGTTTCTTTCCCTATCATTATTTCTTATGTTTGGTCTCTCCTCCACCCATCTCTATATGTTCTTCTCCCTGAATTTAATTTTTAGACATAATAGTCCACTTCAAAATACTTCAAAATACTTATGTATGATTTCTTTAAAATATACTTAAAAGATTGTCTTCTCTATGCTGGTATATCTAATAAAATCAGGAAACTAACAGAGAAAATATGATCTAATCCTCACACCTCCATTCCCATCGCATAAAATTTCTTAATCAAGTTCTGTTTTCAATCCAGACTTGATATTTAGCCAGGTGTTGACTTTGTCATCAGATCTATTCATTTTGGCTATGAAATGGTTGCTTGGCCTGTCCTCACCTTTTGTGACCTTGATAATTTGAATGAGCACAGATACATTATGTTCTATTATTTTAGACTCTGATTATGAGAATTTTTTTAAAAAAATGAATCACTATGAAATACACAGTTACAAAGCTGTTCATGACAGAGTTTCAGTCATACAATGTTCCAACACCCATCTCTTCACCAGTGTACATTTTCTATCACCAATGTCCCCAGTATCCCTCCTGCCACTCACCTCCCCACTCCACCCCCACCCCTACCTGTCTCCACAGCAGGCACTTTCCTTCCTATGATTCTGAGTTTTTCAGAAGAACAGTGATACCTTCTTTATCAGTGTTTCCTCTAGGAGGCAACCCAATGTTGATCATTTGATTAAAATTGTATTCCCTAGACCTCTGTACAATAAAGTTATTGCTTTTCCCTTATGTGGGGATGTTCTAGAACTACATAAGTATCTATTTACTCTCAATTTTCCCCTCTGGACATTGATGGTTCTTGCTTGAGTCATTATTACTATGATGATTCCTATATGGTAATTTTTCTAATTCCCTCATTCTACCTTAATTTGTTAATATTCTAAAATAAGGAAATTTTAATGTCTTATATTTATTTCGTTGCTTATTTATATTAATGTTTCAGTCATACAATGAATAAAAGTTTACATTAATTGATAATATTTATCATGATTATTTCTTTTGATGCACATACTATTTATTTTGTGATGGTAAAATCCCTACTTCTTGATGGTTCACCACCTCATTGTGGTGGGGAGTGGCAATAGTGCCAACCAACAAAGAGTGAACCAACAGGTGCTGCCCAGAGATGCAGGCAGGTGCATGTTTGTCAGCATGCAGATTCCTAGGGAAAGAATCCAGAGTTCCCACCTCCATCGACAATTGAGGATCAGGGATGCTGCCTCGTTTGCCAAGGTGTCGAAAATCAGATGGGCTGGACATGTAATTCGATTTGTGGGATTTGGAGATGACCACTGGACTAGAGTCATTACCAACTGGATTCCAGGAGACGTCAAAAAAACGCCTGGCCGCCCACCTATGAGATGGTTGGACTTCTTCGTCAAGACCCTGAATGAACACTTTGATGCTCTTCGTGTTCCTGGAGCAAGCAGACACCACTGGGCTATACTAGCATGCGACAGGGATGAATAGAGACATTACTGGCGTCTGCTAGAGCAAATCAATGAACAACGGGATGACAAGTGATACAAGCAATACAAATCCTTAGAAGTTAGTCCACATTTGCATCTAGAAAATCTTTTTGGTAATTTAGATACTTTTGTACTACTTGATACAAGGTAGTCTATGTGGGAGTACTATGTCTCTGTTTAGATTTTCTCCAACTGTAGAACTATGTTTTCTCTTTTGTAGAAGAATGGGATTTAGAAACCCAGATATGGACATTGGGTGTATCCTTAGTTCTGGGTGTCACTGCGTTTAGGCATCTTAGAGCTAATGATTACATGTACATTAATTACTTTTTATAACCTATGTTATGCACAGTATATAATTTATATAATAGTCTAATCATTTTTATACAAAAATTTCTTTTTATATTTAAAGTGCCTTCATTTATTTATATTTAAAATAAATTTACCAGTATACAATTTACATAATAGTCTAATGATTTTTATATAAAACTTCCTTTTTATATTTAATTTCTATAACCTTAATTTCTATATATTTAAAATAAATTTACAATTATCTCTAACTATATTTCAATACCGCAGGATTCATTTAGAAATAATTGTTCTTTCATTTTTCCCCCCTAGGACATAGACCATGCCTAGAAGTTTCTTTCCTTGTAGACATCAAAAGGCCCTTCTCCAAGAAGATGTAGACCAACAGAGCAGAATGCCTAACAGAAAGCCATACTTCACTATTCTTAATGATTGGAACTTCCATCTTGTAAATATTGTATTTTTTATTTTTTAGTGAAGTAAAGTAGCTTTACTTCAAAAAGCTTAGCGGAATATGAGAGAGAGAGAGAGAGAGAGAGAGAGAGAGAGAGAGAGAGAGAGAGAGAGAGAAAGAGAGAGAGAGGAAGAGAGTGACCAGTGTCCCAGAAAGAAAATGGATTTCTCTAGAGAGTAAATCACTGATAACGCACACAACAGATTGAGACTAAGGCAAATCGTCAAGACAGAGGATGTGCCATAAAGACAAAGATAAGAACTACACATAACAAATTCAGATGCAGGGGAATCGCCAAGGTAGACAATGAGTCCTCATGCAAAGTGGTTTTAGAGTAGGGTTTTCCCATACAGCCCCACCTGGTTGTCTGTTGCTGGGACATTGTCAAAGGAAAAACCTAGAATTATTGATGCTTTTATTCTCACCAGGACATTTAGATTCTCTTGAAACTTCTCCTTTTTTTGAGGGGTAGTGCTTCATTTTTCTCCAACACTGAAAAGCCCAGTATCTGCATCTTAAAGCGATGTCATCTTTTTGCCTTTAACCTACTTTCAGGTCTGGTAACTCGGTGATTTCTTCTTGGTTTAAGTATTTACCAAGAAAACTCAATATCAGTCCTCTCACCCCACCCATCCCACCTACCTGTAACAGCTCCCCAGCCAGATAATGCTATTGTTTTGATTCTGTTTATATCTTCTATAGTTTGTCTGTCTTTTCTTTCTTAATAGTGAAGTTAGTTATGTTTAATCTATAGAAATCCTACCCAAATTTAGATTGTAGTTTAAAAGAAAAGGGTTAGTACTACGGGAAAGTTCTAGTAGAAAGAACAGTACATAAGGCAAGCAAACACTTCTCTCTAAGTTTTTCAATTGGTTCATCAAGTTTCAGTCTAGAGTTTGCCCAAGTCTGGTTTAGAATTCTACAGCAGCTGAGTTTACCCAAACATGGTGTGTTTTGTTGCTTATTTCTTGTTTTATTTCATTTTAGACTGTGAACTCTTTTAAGGGCATAAAGCAGCTCTTATTCAGTTCTTATTCACCACAATTATAATGTTTGGCACATATGCACATATTTATTGAGTGAATGGAGAGATAAATGAAAGTGCAAAATGTTAAAATCTTGGGAACAGTAAATCTTACTTGATGATTCATGTAGAGATTAATTTCATGATGAATAATGATGAATAAATGAATTCATTCTGTTATACTTTGCTTTGGAGTTATTTTTTTAATAAAATGAGACGATTCCCTGCTGCTTCCAATGGACTCAAGATATAGATATATATATTATATATGTACCTGTATATAATATATATATATATATACTATTATGACATAATAACAGAGAGACTCTTTGCAAAAATCAGAAATTTCATTTCCAAATTAATCCAAGAAGTCTTTAGAATGACCACAGACATAGGCAAACAGCATCTGTGCCTGCTGGAATTCACTCACGGTGTGCAACTTCCATAAATTGGGCATTGAAAGACTAATTGCCTTTCCTCCTCTGATCCTGGTGGCCAAGTTCAACTCTTTCTCTCCTCCTTCCTTCAAATTCCATACAAAGAGAACCAGGGAAGGTAAAAAAATCAAGCGCTAATAACTTTAAAACAGAAACAACAATTTTGGGGCCAGGAAAAGTCCAAGGGTTCAGATGTTTTTCTTGAAGTTAATCCTGGTTTTATCCCTAGCAATAAATAGGACCCCTAAGACTACCAAAAGTGACCTCTGATCACCACCGGTATTTCCCTGCCAACTAATACCACTGTAGCACTGTAGTAGTGTCCTCCCGTTGTTCATCAGTTTGCTCAAGCAGGCACTAGTAACATCTCCATTGTGAGAATTGTTGCTACTGTTTTTGGCATATTGAATACACCATGGGGAGCTTGCCAGGCTCTGCCGTACGGGCACGATACTCTCGGTAGCCTGCTGGGCTTTCTAAAAGGGATGGAGGAATCGAACCCAGGTCTGCCGCGTGCAAGGCAAATGCCCTACCCGCTGTGCTATCGCGCCAGACCACAAACAAAACCACAAACTGACACCATTAAAACAACTAACATCACAAACAAAAATTAATAAAAACTATTGTTACTCCAACAACCTTATGACACCTAGACATACACCATGCTCTCAAGTGATTCACATTTATCTCCTTTCTGTTCTATGTAGTTGCAATCTTTTGGGGAGCCTCACTGCAGTCTAATCTATCCCTAATTCTTTGCCAGTAGCCCAGCTTCATGGTGCTGATTGTGCCATAATCTCAATTAACCAGTAATTGCTCTTTAATATTTTTCTTTGAGTACAACATTGTGCAAGAATAATGACTGAAAGTTTACTAATTAAGTCCCTTGTCCAGAGGGGCCTTTGAACTGAGAACCTCATCAAAGAAGGAGACTGCTTCCTCCATTCATTGATACCTTCTTTTTCTCTGGCTCCTGAAGCCTTTTCTCTGATTTCTGTCCTGTTCTGCCCACCCAGTTTTGCCCACCTGTACTCTTCCTGGGCCGGAGAGATAGCATAGCGGGTAGGGTGTTTGCCTTGCACACAGTCGACCCAGGATCGATTTCTCCGCTCCTCTTGGAGATTCCGGCAAGCTACTGAGAGTATTCAACCCGCCTGACAAAGCCTGGCAAGTTACCTGTGACATCTTCAATATGCCAAAAACAGTAACAACAAGTCTCACAATGGAGATATTACTAGTCTCCCCTCGAGCAAATCTATGAACAATGGTAGGACAGTGCTACAGTGCTCTTCCTGAGCCCCTGAAGGATACAATCTGGGTCCTCTTCTACTCACTCTGCAACTTTTCTTCTCACCTGCGACCTGACCCTGTGATCATAGATCACACGTCCCTTTTGTTTAGATGTCCTCAAAACCTCCATTTTAACACTGGACACTGTCCCCCCGCCCCCACTTTAATTTCTATTAGGTTCTTATCTGGCAGCATCTTTTGGATGTCTCAGGCACCTCAAACTTGATCTGGCCTAAAAAGAAACCATGAATAGGTCGACCCAAGTTTTGCCTGGTCAACAACAAACAAACATGACTCTCTTTTCCTTCCCAACTTAAAAGCTTTATTTTGGAATGTTCATCCCCCTCCCTTTCCCCTCCCACCCCAAGTCTAGAAGTCCCCCTCATTCTCTCCTCTCAGTTGACCTGTCAAGTTTACTTTCTTAAACTTATCACTTTCTGTCCCCTCCAACACTAACACATGGATGTAAAATACAATAATCTGATGTGCTGTCCTTCAAGCTTGTCTAAATTAGTTTCCTAGGGAGAGGGCTATACACCTCATGGGGTTTGGGGCTATTTTGAGACCTGTGCTTAGAGGCTGCTCCCAATGTGCTTGAGGGGTTACATGGTGCTGGGAATAGAATCATGCTTACCACAAGACAAAGAATCTCTAAAAAATTATAATTGATTTTTAATTTCAAAATTAGTAACCTTTCTTTCTTCTTTCTTTCTTTCTTTCTTTCTTTCTTTCTTTCTTTCTTTCTCTCTTTCTCTCTTTCTCTTTCTCTCTTTCTCTCTCTTTCTTTCTTTCTCTCTCTTTCTTTCTTTCTTTCTTTCTTTCTTTCTTTCTTTCTTTCTTTCTTTCTTTCTTTCTTTCTTTCTTTCTTTCTTTCTTGTTTTGTTCTGAGCCACACCTGGTAATGCTCAGTGTTTACTCCTGACTTGGCACTCAGGATTACTGGGGGGGGGGGGGGGGGGGCGGGGCGGGCTTGGGGGATCTTATGGGATGCTAGGGACTGAACCCAGGTCATCTGCATGCCAAAAAAATGCCCTATCTGTTGGTACTAACTCTCTAGCCCAAAATTAGTGCCTTTGTTAATGCAAATTTTGTCTTTTTTTACGCTAAAGTCTCCACTTCATTTTCATTAAAGGCCCAGCTATGTGTTATTGGGATTGAAAGCTCTTGGTTGTTGACTTTCATCTTACCTCTCTAATCACATGCCTCTGTTTAGTTTTTCCCCCTTAAACATTTACTACACGTTACTGATATAAGTAGGTTCTATTCTTATAGTCTCTTAAATGAGTAAGATAGACAAGATATATTTATAAAGAAGCTTTAAATTCAAGTTAGGGGAAACAGTGAAACAGCATCACATCAGTAAGGGTAAGTTAACAGAAGTACAATAAAGAAGTCAAAACAGGTAATAAAAAGAGGAAATACAGGGAACCATGGGAGAAGTAAGATGAAGATGTCTCAAAGGTATCTTTGAGGATTTGTCTGTCACTGTCTTAGGACTGTTCTCATTATTCTCTGACTCTGCTTTCTCTCTTTCATTTCCTGGAAACTAAATGCAGTTGACAAGTTCTATCCTGCCTCAGCAGCTTTGTACTACTTGTTGCTTCTGCCCAGAACATTCTTTACAAAAACAAAACAAAGAGTAATTGAGTTTCACCTAGGTCTTAGATTAAATGCCACATGCTTAGAGAACTCTCACAATGCCCAAGACCCAGACAGCCTTTTTGATCGCCTTTCTCTGCCTTCCTCAAGGTCCTTAGCTCCTGCCACCTGTTCCCATTTAGTTTTGCTATCTATCAGGCCTTTCTGAGGGGGCAGTTTCCCAGCATGACTTAAAAACCCCTCCTTCCAAAAGTGACTTTATTCTCCAGTCCCCCTGTGTTTTCTATTGTTTGAAAACTTTAACTAGAGAGAAATGAATTGTATATAGTATGATCTTGAGGATTTTAATGGATCTATCCTGAAATATCTATGCTGGGATGTTAACAAAGTTTGTGTTGTTAGTAAGCATCAAATATTCATCTGATTGATGCTGATCTACTAAACCAAATGTATTCCCTCTTTTTCCATGAGATAATACATGGTTTGCATCTTAGTCTTCTTTGTATTGCTAGGAGCTGCCACAGTGCTCTTTATATTATGGTCTCTCAGAAAAAGTTAAGTGCATTAAACCATGAGGGTGCTAATAATGGGCCAGAAACTATAAGGCTATACTTGAAATATTTAACATGCCAGGAAATGTCACTTACAGTGCTCTTGCATTGAGTTCTTAGTTGTTCACTACAAGAATGATTTTTTTTATTCCTCTCCACCACTGATAAAATTATTCCCATTGCTAAGATAAAGACTGAAGCATAGTAAATTACTAACTTATGCTCACAAAGTTATTGATAATAAACAAACATATTTCTCCAAAATGCAGACACTGGAATCTAACTCTCAAAGGATGCTACTAGGATGTGAGGTACATGGAAAAGTATCATGATAAAAATAAGCGCAGAGAGCTCCCTTGTCCTTTGCCATTAGAAAATCGCCTTAGATGAACCTGAACCAGGAAGTAGAGTTTTGCCAGATACCGAATGTATCAGCATTTCCACCTTCCTCCCCTCTACAACTGTGAGAAAAGTGTCTGTTGCTTCTGTCACTCAGTCTAAATATTGTGCTACAGCAACCTAAACTATCACATTTACCTAGTAGCAAAGCTGGGAATTGATATAACCAATGTGGTTCCAGAGTCCATAAATTTAATCACAATTTTTTGTTACTTATTACTTACTTACAAGCTTCCACCATAAATGAATAACTTTTAGCACAGCAAAGAGGAATATCTGCATGTGTATGTATATGTATATATACATATGTACGTATATATGCACACATACACATAGTCACATATATGTATATATTCACATATATGTATACGCATGTATACACATATATGTCATTATTATATATTAATATATTATATTCTATGATATTATATGTATATACATTTATGCATATATAGTCTTTACATATATATACATGTAGCACTGTAGCATTGTCCTCCTGTTGCTCATTGATTTGCTCAAATGGGCACCAGTAATGTCTCACAACAAATTGTGAAACTTGTTGTTACTGTTTTTGGAATATTGAATACGTCACAGGGAGCTTGCCAGGCTCTGCCATGCAGGAGAGATATTCTCAGTAGTTTGCCGGACTCTCCGAGAGGGGTGGAGGAATCAAACCCAGGTCAGCCACGTGCAAGGTAAATGCCCTACCTGCTACGCTATTGCTCCAGCCCATATATATATAGAGAGATAGATATATATAGATATATGTTATATATATAGAAAAGTCTTAAAAAAATTTTTTGACACTGAAGAAGGAAATTAATATTTAAAAACATATATCTCAAGACCCTATATACTTGTCAATTCTCAGCTGAAATCTGTCAATTCACTTTCTACTAATCAATATTCTTTCACTTAAACATAATGAAGTGTTCCTGTGATAGCATGTCCATGGCATACTTTTTATGTGCTGAGAATCTAGGAAAATCAGCTTGATAAATTGTCTTTTCAGTACACAGAACTGTGGTACTGAAGGGCCACATCTTTTTTCCACATGAAAAATAAGTTTGCATAATGTTGAATAAGAATATAAACATCCTGTTTTCTGTAACCCTCTAAAATCATATTATTCTCATAATATTATATATTCTATCTACTTTGAAATGTTCTACTTGAGAAATAAAGAAATCCAGCCTCTTGTGTCCCAAATTTTATATATATACATATCTACATATATGTGTATATGTACATAAGTGGCTTTATTATTATTATGAGTCGTTGTTATAAAAATTTTAATCAAGTGATTTTGGCCCTGAGAAATAGTCATGTTAAGAGAATTTCCCTCAGCAGAAATTTTTCCTTTTTTAAAAAAAATTTTTCTATTTGGAAATTTTGGGTCACACCTGGTGATGTTAATGGGTTACTTCCTGCTCTTCACTCAGGAATAACTTCTAGAGGTGCTTGGAGGACCATATGGGATGCCGGGGATTGAACCTGTGTCAGCTGTGTGCAAGGCAAATGCCCTCCCCACTGTACTATTGTTGCGGCCCCAGTACACATTTTTCTACACCAACCCCTGCTACAGTACAAGGAAGTACATATTTATCTGGGCCCTGTTACAGAGTCTCCTCCATTTGAACTTGTTAAGGACACTCTTTTTTTTTTTTTTTTTTTTTTTTTTTTGCTTTTTGGGTCACACCCGGTGATGCACAGGAGTTACTCCTGGTTCATGCACTCAGGAATTACTCGTGGCGGTGCTTGAGGGACCATATGGGATGCTGGGAATCGAACCTAGGTCGGCTGCGCATAAGGCAAATGCCCTACCCGCTGTGCTATTGCTCCAGCCCTGGTAAAGGACACTCTTGATCTTCTCTCCATCCAATGGTGACTCTGGACTAGTGTCGTCACTGTCATCTTCACTGTGACCTGCATGGGGTGCCACTCTCTACTGGGATGTTGTCAGCAAGCATGGTCAAGAGAAAGCAGGACACCAGTGGGCCTTCTATGTGTAACTCCAGAAGAGACAAGGCAAAAAGGCTCCAAACTCAATAGTCAGCACACTCAGAGTCAGCCTGATATCAGGGGAATACATGTGACAACCCTGCAGGGCTTGGGAAGGGGCAGGAAGTAGACTGGCAGGCAGCAGAACCAGAGGACAAGGTTTCTCAATATCTGAAACCCAACTTAGAATCAGCTTTGACAAAAGGCACTATTCAGACCTTTATTTATTTAGTTAGTTTTCATTTTTTAGTTGCATAATTTTTTTTAAAATTCAATCACCGTGAGATAGTGTTTGAGGTTTAATCATACAATGATCAACCAGTGTGTTCTCCACCACCAATGTCCCCAGTACACACTCCCCACTTTTCCAACCCTCCCCCTGCCTTCATGGCCCCATTATTGTCTCTCTTCTTTTGGAGCAATAGCACAGTGGGTAGGGCTTGCATGCAGCCAGCCCAGGTTTGATTCCTTCAAACCTCTTGGAGAGCCTGGCAAGCTACCAAGAGTAGTCCTCCATCACAGGAGAGCCTGGCAAGCTACCATGGTGTATTCAATATGCCAAAAACAGTAACAACAAGTCTCACAATAGAGATGTTACTGGTGCCCCCTCGAGCAAATTGAACAATGGGAGAACAGTGCTACAGTGCTAATTTTGGGCATTATGCTTTGCAATACAGATACTGAGAGGTTATCACATTTGGTCCTTTATCTACTTTCAGCACACATCTTCCATTCCGAATGATTCCTCCAACCATCATTGTCTTAGTGATCCCTTCTCTATTCCAGTTGCCTTCCCTCCCAGCTCATGAGATGGACTTTCAACTATGGGGCAATATTCCTGGCCCTTGTATCTACTGTCCTTAGGTGACAATCTCATATTATGTTATTTTATATTTCACAAAGAGTGCAGTCATTCTATGTCTGTCCCTTTCTTTCTGACTCATTTCACTTAGCATGATACTCTCCATGTCCATCCACTTATAAGCAAATTTCATGACTTCATCTCTCCTAACAGTTACATAGTATTCCATTGTATAGATGTACTAAAGTTTCTTTAACCAGTGGTCTGTTCTCAGGCACTCAGTTGTTTCCCAGTTCTGGCTATTATGAACAGTGCTGCAAAGAACATACAGTTGCAGATGTCGTTTCTACTATGTTTTTTTGCACCCTCAAGATATAGTCCCAGAAGTGGTATTGCGGCGTCTATTAAAAGAAGTTGTGGATTCATTAACGTGTAGCATGAAAAATAAAGCTTCCCCTGAGCCTCAGTCACAAGTCTCCTCACTCAGGAGTGTCATGTCAAAGTTGACTCAAATTAACTGTGATGAGCTACTAAAAAATAACGTTTAGGAAAGTCACTGAAGCGCTATTTCGTACAGATGGCATAGAGAAAAAACAGGGGGCCTTGGAAAAATTTAGGCCTCAAAACAAGTCTGTCTGATGGCAACAGCATCTCAAAAAATAAATAAATAAAAAGAAGGCCAAAGAGAGAGATCTCAAAGGGCTGGCCACACGCAAAGGAAACTTGGGTTGGTCCTTGACAGTGCATGGTGTCCTGAGTATTGTAGGAATGATCCCAAAACTGTCAGGAGAAGCTCATGAAAATCACTTCCCATGCACAAAAAAGGAAGGAAGGATGTAAGAGAGGAAGGAAGGCAAGCAAGAGTGAGTTAGAGAGAACAGATGGAATGGAGGGATGGAAGGACAGAAAGAAGGAAGGAAGGAAGGAAGGAAGGAAGGAAGGAAGGAAGGAAGGAAGGAAGGAAGGAAGGAAGGAAGGGACCCTGTAACGTGTGGCATGCACCTTACCAGTTAACTATCGTTTTACACCCATTCCTTCACTTATTTCAGGCCACCTCATTCATTTATTTGTTCCTATTGCACCAAAGCCTTTTTGATTCAGCATTGCAATTCAGTATCATAAATGAGTTGCTTATGTCTCAGGTCATCTTTCCTAAAGTTTCTTTCATGAGAACTTTTACCATTTTTCATACTTTTATTGGCTTAAAATATTATGTCCCTTTGGGGATTTATGTTTACACTTCAATAGTGTTCTTTCCCTTACTTCCACCTCCAACGTCCCAATGTCTTCCCACTATAATTCCTCCCACTCTCACTTTTCCTCCAGAGACCACCGTAGATTTCATGAAGTCTAGGATGTAGCTTTATTGTTTCTTGCCTTTTTGTTAGCTTTAATTATTTATAGTCCATGAACGAGTGAGAACATCTGAAAATCATCTTTCACTCCTTGTGCATTCTAAATTAAAGTGCTAACTTTTAATAGAATTGAGAAACAATTTCGAAAAGCACATTGGGTGAGCTGTATCTTAAGTATGATACCAAATGCAGCAGCTATAAAACTTACAAAGGCATATGCCTTTATCTTGCTCCTCTCAAAAACACTAAAAGGATTTGCAAGGAGCTATATTATCCTAAGCTGCAGCTCATGAAAGATAAGCATTAATGCATTCACGGGTAAATATTTGTTAGACGTGCTGTTATAAATGGTAACTCAAGCTACAGTCAAGTTCTGTATCTAGAAACAGAAACTGAAATGGCATTTTAGAAGTGACACAGCTTAAATTTCTGTAATTCTTTGGTTTAGTGCTCTAACTGGTTGTGCTCAGGAATTACAACCTGTTCTGCAACCAGGGACCACTTCTGGCAGAATTGGGGGACCACATATGGTGCTGGGGACTAAAGCAGGATGCTATCTCTCTGAAAGAACCTAGCTTAAATTTAAGACAAACAAGTGACTAAACCGGAAGTCTAGATTAAAAAATTCCATGTTTACCTATGTAGTCATTTCAATAAGAAAAATATTCTAGGAAGCAGTGTGTATTTTCATAATTCTTTTCCCAAACCATGCATATTTTTTATTTGAGAGAGATTTAACAAACAACACAGTGCATTGCTTTTGATTAGGTTTATAAGTTTTTTAGTAGAAGGTCTTCCTTTTCTTTTGATGTCAGTCAATCCTGTTAGATTCTCCCAGTTCTTAAGACTTGCCAAGTAAATTGTGATGAATAATTATAACTATGGAATTCCTAGTCTACTCAAGTTTAACAGCAAAATAATTTTTCTCTGCAGCAGGATAAACATTGTTTTGCTCATGTCACAGCCCCCGCCCCCAGGGATTTATTTTAAATCACATTGAATCTATAATAATTTTTAGTTTTATAAAATCCAAGTTCTATTATACTTAAGTCCAACATTTTCCTGAAATTTTGCATACTACAATGCTTATAGGAGAAATAATAAGTTTTCAAATCACTTTGAGCTTCATTTAAGACATAAAGCAAGTGAGTGAGAGAGAGAGAGAGAGAAATCATAAGAAAGAAAGAAAATACACATGCTTTCTAAGTATGTATTGAAGTGGAATCAAGTTGGTGAGTAACTGGCTAGTGGATTGTTTATGTGGATCAAAAGGCAGTGAATCAGAGTGCCAAAGCAAAACAAATTTTGAGTTTCATCCTGGAGGACCACTTACAGCAGCAGATTCCATTGACACACTCATCCTGATTATGCTCTTCAAAATTCTAGTAAACAAATGATGCTTTGAGTCCAATATCCATTTCTCACAAGGATATTTTTATTTCAGCATGAAATATTTAGTGACTTATATAATAGCATGGCTGTATTATTTTCAAAAGGACAAATATGACCAATATCTCCAATCATCAGATTTAAGGAAAAGTGCAATGAAGAATGTCAAGGGATTTTCAATGATCAACCAGTTATTTCTGGCTTCTCCTTCAGTTATAGGATCTTTCCTGTCATCTCTCCTATACGGCATAGCTCATATTTATAACTGTGATAAAACTGTGGAATCTGTAGAATCTAGATCGTGCTGGAAATGCGCTTTAGAAAATGCTGTTCACTAAGGGCGCTACTTAAGATATTTTTTCTCAACTTCCAGTTTGGATTGTATTCATCAATCTTGCTTCTCTGCAGTTTTGTGATAGGGATTTTGTGACTTTAGTACAACTTTGCTCTAATCGTATAAGTTCCTGTTTTTAAAAAATGTATGACCTTTAATTATAACTTCAAACAGGATTCAAAAGAGAGATAAACACTAGGAAGGAAATTTCAACCCTTTATTTGGGATTAAATTCGTTCTGCTGGTGAAGAAGTTCCACATCATTGTTAACTCAATATGAACCTCAAAAGGTTCATATTTAGTATTTGTCTTAAATTTAGTCTGATACCAAAACTGTATCACTTCAGATTCATTTTAAACTTAGTGTTTTTATGTATGTTCCCCTGGGCTGGAGCGATAGCATAGCAGGTAGGGTGTTTGCCTTGCATGCGACCGACACGGCCGACCTGGGTTCTATTCCTCCGCCCCTCTTGGAGAGCCTGGCAAGCTACCAAGAGTATCTTGCCTGCACAGCAAAGCCTGGCAAGCTACATGTGATGTATGCGATATGCCAAACACAGTAACAACAAGTCTCACAATGTTACTGGGCCCACTGGAGCAAATAGAACAAATTGATGAGTAACGAGGACAGTGCTACAGTGTATATATGTTTCCCTACTTGTGCCACTAGATTTAAGAATTAATTCAGTGGTTCTGTCTCAATAATTATTGTATTAGCTTTTTCTTAGTTTATAGTACTACAGAATTTCAGGAAGTTAGTTAACTCTCTCTATATATGTGCATATACAGAGAGAGCATATATATATATATATATATATATATATATATATATATATTTGTCATTAAACCCGGAAAAATCCACCCCACTACCTAATTCACATATAAGTGAATATAAGTGAACCCATCCACTAATTGTTTGTCACTTTGTCACTTAGCATAAGGACCACAAATTCCATCCATTTTCTCCCAAAAACACAAATTCATTAGGATTATTTTCTTGAGTACAAACAATGAAACTTTTGTACCCAGTAATCTATTGATCATATAGCACTGCACTGTAGCACTGTCCTCCTGTTGTTCATTGATTTGCTTGAGCAGGCACCAGTAATGTCTCCATAGTGAGGCTTTTTACTACTTTTGGCATATTGAATATGCCACAGGGAGCTTGCCAGGCTCTGCCATGTGGGCAGGATACTCTCAGTAGCTAGGCTCTCCTGGAGGGACTGAAGAATTGAACCCGGGTCAGCCGTGTGCAAGGCAAACACTCTACCCGCTGTGCTATCACTCCAGCCCATCTAAAAGTGAACCAACATAATTTTCATTACTTTTTATCAGTAGTTCTATATAGCCTCCCAGCATTGCTTTAGAGATACTGCTGGTTCTGTTAAACTCTACTGTACTCCACCAAAAACACTTGGAATAAGATTATACAGCATCAGAAGCTGCAATATGCAAAGCTAATGTGGCAATGCTGCTGAAGGCAATATAGACAGACCCTATACCTCAAATTATTTCACTATGAGTTCAAGATCTCCATATTGGACATAATCAAACTGTGGGCAAAGAAATATATGCTGGAATTCACAGAATCAATATTCCAAAGTGAGTAAATGCAAAACAATGGGCATGTGGAGAAAGTGGGATCTGGGATTTAAGATCTACAAAACCTGAAATAGCATTCCCTCAGTAACATGATAAGTAAACTGAAATGTTGCTATTGATTATATATTGATATTAATTTCAATTTGGCTATAGTGAATAAATAACTTTAAGGGTACAAATATTCTTTTCAATTAGAGTTTTTATGTTATTCCGAGTAGAGTAGTTAGATAGTTCCGATTATTAGATTTTAAGGAATAACCACACTTTTCCACAGAGGCACCATTTTACATTCCCAGTAAGAGTGAAACAGATTCCTTTCTTTCTCCACATATTCATCAACTCATCTGTTTCCAACATTTAGATAGTCATTCTCAGATGTATGAAATATGACTGTGGTTTAGATTTGCATATCCCTGATAATGAGTGACATTGAGTAGTTTTTAAGTTATCTGTGTGCCACTTGTATATCCTTGGAGAAGTGATTATATAGATCTTTCAACCACATTTTGATCAGGTTCCTCACTTTTTGGTGCTTGAATTGTGTCATTTATTTCTATATTTTGGATATAAGTTCATTGTCAGAGGATGCTATACAAATAGTTTGTCTAAAGTGTTAGGTTGCAGTTTTGTTTTCTAGTAGCATCTTTTGCTATAAAAGAATGTTCTAATTTAATTCAATCCCATCTTTTTAATTTTTACTTTTGTTTTCTTTGCTATTGCCTTAGAGTTAAATATTTAAGCTCATCTTTAATGCTAAAATTATTAATTATATCACCTATATTTCTTAAATTTTTGGTTTATATTTAATATGGTGTTACAAAGTGGTTTCATTTCCTTCCTTCCTTCCTTCCTTCCTTCCTTCCTTCCTTCCTTCCTTCCTTCCTTCCTCCCTCTCTCCCTCCTCTCTCGCTCTCTTTCTTCCTTCCTTCCTTCCTTCCTTCCTTCCTTCCTTCCTTCCTTCCTTCCTTCCTTCCTTTTTCTTTCTTTCTTTCTTTCTTTCTTTCTTTCTTTCTTTCTTTCTTTCTTTCTTTTTCTCTTTCTCTCTCTTTCTCTCTCTTTCTCCCTTTCCTGACATTATTTGTTGATGACACTTTTCTTTCTCCATTCTGTGGTCTTGACTCTAAAAGTAGATTAAGTGCCCAGGTATATGTGGGTTTATTTTCTGGATCCTCTCTTCTATTACATTGCTCTGAGTCTTTGTTTTTGTTCTCATGTCATATTATCTAATTGATATTCCTTTGTGGCATAGTTCATAAGATGTTTTAGTGGCAGAATTCTCCAGAAGTCTTTGTTTGTGTGTGTGGGTGGGGTGGAGGAGGGAGTAGGAAAATACCCATTCCTATATGGGGATTGAAAGTTCAGTTATCAGGGGTAGTGGTTCTGGCACCCCTTCAGGGCTACCCCAGCATTGCTCATGGGGGCAGGTAGTTCCTGGGATAAAGCTCGGCCATGGCACACGTAAGACATGTACTCTAGTCCTTTGAGGCATCACCTCAATACTATAATAAAATTTGAAGTCAGAAAACACGATGCATGCATTTTCCTTCATTTAGACTTGCCTGACATTCTTCATAGCTTTGCTTTTCATTCCATGCAACTAGCTTCTCTTTGTGTGTCTCTCTGTCTCTCTCTTTCATCATTCTTGTAATTTTAATCTTAAACTTCTGATATTCTTTCTCTGATGATATTGAGTTTACTCAAGCGTTCCACATTACACTAGATTTCATCCCATGTGCTCTTTATACACTATTTATAATCCAACAATTACAAACACTTTTAAAATTCAGTGGGGCACACTCTGTCCTTGTTTTTCTCCCTTATAATACAATGGACTTATTTTTATATGCTCAGTTGTGCTTGGGCGAGCACATAGGATCTGGCCTGGATTGACCAAATGCAAGGCAAGCATCCTGGCTGCTGTACTATCTCAGCAGCCCCTGAACTGTGAATTTTATAATTTCTTAGTCACCTGCAACGTTTCAAGTATTTCTTATTTTCTAATGTTTACTAGCGTTGTTCTGACTAAGGCAAAAATAGAAGTGGAGGGCAGGATAAGAGAAATCCATGGAGTCTTCTAGGAATTCCTTCTCTTTCCTCTCTTCATACTGTCCCATTTTTGATTGAATATAACAGAGTTTGCTCTTAAGTACAGAGATAGAAATTTTAGCAAAGCATTTTAAGATTGTGGATTTTTTTCCTGTTCATTATTTGCAAAATTCCATCCATCCTTCCCTTTCTCTCCAAGATTTACCTGTGAGAGTAGTAAATTTTATCCTTCTTGATTTGGGGTTTGGCAATGAGACTAGGTATGACTTATGGAAGAAATAAGAACAAAAGGAACTGTGTGCCAATTCTGAGCAAAAGCTCTGCATGTTTCTGCTCGTCCTCCGCTCTTTTTGCACTCTACTATGGAAAGGAGCAAGCTACCAGTATCTGCAGTTTACCAATGAAGTGATGCCTAATTCCCCATATCTCTGCATTTACAAAATGCCAATACCGGTGGTATGTCCTTTAACTAACTCTATAGCCAAAGATCCAGTCTCCCTTAATTCAACCAATCTCAGACCCACCCTGAAGAGGCATAGTTAACTCCTAGGCCTGATAGTAAGTACACAATAAGCCAGTAATACTTGAGTATAATTATGCAGAAGATTTGCAACCTGACTGCAATGAAATAATCTACTGTGCTGGGAGCTAAAATTTAGAATAAATTGGAGTCTAAATATTCCCCTTACATTTGGTGTATGTGTGTGTGTGTGTGTGTGTGTGTGTGTGTGAGAGAGAGAGAGAGAGAGAGAGAGAGAGAGAGAGAGAGAGAGAGTGAGAGAGAGAGTAGGGGGGGCGAAGGAATATTTGACTATATGAAAATACCTGTCTATTTAACATGCTACATTCAAAGGTCTCAAAGGTCTTTGTAAGACAATGCTTTGATTTTTAAAGAGCAAACCTGGAGTGCCCATGGTATTTTTTTTACCTCTATAGAGCATAAAATATGCACCCAAGTTATATCTTAGCTGGTCCTTATGAAACAGAATTTTAAAAAGAAATGGCAAGATATCTTTGGTAATAATTAATTGATATTTGGAAGCAGAAAAGAAAGGGTAAGAGATGTACAATACTGTTGTATGTAGAAGATTTTATTGAAGTTCCATATTTTCTTTCTTGGAAAATTATTGTTACCAAAATAAAATTGTATTTTGTCTCTTCTGTTGAGTCTGTCTATTCTTATTCATCTTCATACTAAGAGGCACTGTAGCACTGTCATCCTGTTGTTCATTGATTTGCTCGAGTGGGCACCAGTAACATCTCAATCATGAGACTTGTTGTTACTGCTTTTGGCATATCAAATATATCATGGGTAGCTTGCCAGGCTCTGCCATGCAGGGGGGAATACTCTCGGTAGCTTCTCGGGCTCTCCAAGAAGGACGGAGGAATTGAACCTGGGTCGGCCACATGCAAGGCAAATGCCCTACCCACTGTGCTATTGCTCCAGCTGCTTATTTTTTAAATTCTTTTATTTTTTATTTTAATTTTATTTTATAAAAATAAAATTTTCTATTTTTACTTATTTTTTACTAAGTAAAAATACAATTTTTTCATAATCAAAAGTTTTACTTGTTGTTAAGATGAAACAAATGTATTTTTAAAATAATGTAAGAACTACTACAATCAGCGCTCTCATTTTTTATTTTTCCAGGGAAAATTGTTTTTTATAACTTTTGATTTGTGAAGTTTTAGAAATAGAATTATGCAGTTTAGAATCTGTGATATAATGACAAAAATTAACAAAATATTGGGGTATCAAAGCTTGGGGAAAATTTTGGAGGTGAATGTTTCTTGTTCTTAATTAAACTATCCAACATATCATGTCTCAATCCAGGAATATATGGCTACTTGTGGGTCCCCAGGATATTTCAAAGGGGCCATAGGTGAAAATTCAGTTAGCTGTGGTTTGAGGGGAGACCTAGCATGAGGCTGGGGGGCAACCTGTAGGACAAGGTACCACAAGAAGGAAACAAGGTAAGAGAGGAGGAAGAGTCAGAAAAAGAAGAAAAACTAGTTGGTAGAGATGGCCTTGGGTGAATAAATTTGAATATCAAACTTCATTAATACCTTACATGGGAAGTTCAACCACAAATATTTGTCGATTCTTCCTTTTCTGGGCTTTTTATTATTTGCTGTGAAGTTATATCTGGTTTGCTTCATGTTCATTAACACTTAAAGTCTGAGGACTGGATGACTCTTCTAGTAACTGCCAAGTTTGTTCATTTCATGTAGTTATCTTCTCTACATCTCAAAGTAAATTTATTCAGCCAGAGATCCATCAGCTACAAAATCTTTCCCAACAGTGACAATTATTACACATCTCCAGTGAATAGCACCAAGACCACTTTTTGCTTTGTTTTGTTTTTGTTTGGGGGTCACACCTGGTGAAGCTCAGGAATTACTCCTGGTATTGCATGGAAGACCTTTTGGGATGCTCGGGTCTGAACCCAGATCAGTCATGTGCAAGAAACACATCCTCCCCAGTGAGCCTTCTCTCTAGTCCCACCAAGGTCACTCTTGACTCCTCCTTTTCCCTCAATCCTCAATGTCCAATTGAGAATCCAATTTTTTCTATTTTTACTTGCACATACATTTTCTCAACAACTGATATCAAAACTATTTAGACATCCATCACAAACTTTTCTCTTCTACTTCCAGACCATCACATGCTTTGAACAATAACAGCCGGCTCGATATTTTCCTATTTCTTTCCTTACCCTCTTTGTTCAATCTTTTATTTATTTATTTATTTATTTATTGAATCACTATGGGAAAAGTTACAAAGCTTTCAGGTTTAAGTCTCAGTCATGCAATGATCAAACACATTTCCCTTCATCAGTACTTATTTTTCACCACCAAGAACCCCAATATACCCCCCTCCCACCCCTTCCAATGCCTGTGAGGCTGATGAATTCTAATTAACACTATATCTACTTTGATTAGATTCATTGTTTCGACAAAAGATGCACCATTATTGTTTAGAGTTCACAACCCAAAATCAGACCTGCTGAAAAGGTATTGTGAAATAATTTGTTTTCTAGAGCTGGTTACAAGAACCAAATGATGTCATGCGGCCTTCGTTCAATCTTTATGTGGAAATTAAAATCCTTCAATGCATCCAAAATGAACACATTCCTTATAATGGTTTATACATTTGTCCATGACAGGAACTCCATGATCACCTATAGTCTTTCCATTTTTATTTACCCCTAAGCACACAAAGTTACAACTTTGAAAAGTCGCAATCAGTAGAATATATCTGTACTTCTTGCCCTTCTGGACACCCAATGCAGTGATTGTAGAAAAGCCAAGTGCCAAGTTCCAAGAAATGATTTACAGGAGTCTGATCTGGAATAGTACATACTTGATTTATCATGTCACTAAAGAAGGCCATTCAACAGGAAACATTAGAGAGGACTCTCTACTCTAGTTTTCATGGTGCTCACTCAAGATTATTCTTTGAGGTTTTCTACTCTGAGTCCGAATTGACTGATTGCCAAACTCCTTACACTGCAGGAAACATTGGCACGGAGCCCGGACAAAGCACTAAGCAGTTATCCTAAATTCATGATTTACTGTTTCTTCCTTTCTCTGCTTGATAATTCCCACTGTTTCCCTGAATTTAATTTTGTTTTCTTACTTTCTAAATTTTGTCAGCAGAAGAATAATGAAAACAGTATTTCAGACATCACAAATGACTCTCACTTGTGAATTTGAGAATAGGAAATCTTAAGGTGCATTGTTTGAGAAATCTGTTTCTAACTACAGCGGTGGCACCTTCACTTGTTTTCTGAGTTCCTAAATCAGAGTCAGAATGTAACTGCATTCTTTTTCAGTTCACTCTTTCAAATTATTTTACTCATAAAATTAATTCTAGCTAATTAGGAAGGCAGATGTTAAAGATGCAAATTAATTCATTTGGGTCTTTCGCACCTGCCTTTCGAAATGCTAATATACATAAATAAATATATTCAATCTCCTACACCTTAAATATCATCTTCAGCTGCCACTTTGGGTCACTTACCAGTTTGGGTGAGTCATAATTTAATCTGTAATAGCATTTTCGGTGATCATGTCTCTATGATCTAAAAATGAAAGAACTATGTGTATAATTATGTGTGTAACTAAATTTGTGGTAGAATATGTATTTATTTCTTGAGGTTATGGCTTTCAAAGATACTTCTTATATTTTGAGAAAAAAAATAGGAACCTATCCCATAACTTTCTCTGTTCAAACTTGTATCTCTATTGTCTTTTTAAGTTTACTTTTTGAAAAAATGTCTACTTCCTTCTCTTTGTACCTCTCTAATTATACCCTAATCTCTGAATTCAAATGCTTTTATGTTGTGCCTCAAAGAATCTGTGGCTTCCTGAAATTTGATTTTTGCTATCTTCCTTTTTGGTTAGCAACGTATAGAAAAAATACGCTTTGTGTAAAATCAATGACTCAATGCATATTTCCATTTTAAAAAGATAATTTGGGGAGAGGAGAACTTCAACTATTACTCAGAGCCACCAAGATATTTATACATGTATCAAAAAGCATAAAGACGCATTAATCTTGAAAGCAGATTTATACTTTTTACCTGGCTAATCTTTCATAAAACACTGGTTGAAGAGGTATGTCATTATATAGCTAAACCATAATTAATCTTGTAAGGTAATATTACCCAATAAAATATAATAAAAACAGAAAAAACAGGTTGCTATGGATGTTTTCAAAATACAAATAAGTGTTAATAAAAAGCAGGCCTTAATTTTTTTAAGACAACCATGAAAATTTAGCATGGCAGAACTTTTTCTTTTCTATAGAACTTTTTCTTCCTATAGTGACAAAAATTTTAGTGGTAAAAGTCTTTTGTTAACTTATTTTTATCTAGAATCTTTCTTTCTTTCTTTCTTTCTTTCTTTCTTTCTTTCTTTCTTTCTTTCTTTCTTTCTTTCTTTCTTTCTTCTTTCTTGATCACATCTGGCAATGCACAGGGGTTACTCCTGGCTCTGCACTCAGGAATCACTCCTGGCAGCGCTCAGGGGATCATATGGGATGCTGGGAATCGAACCTGGGTCGGCTGCGTGCAAGGCAAATGCCCTATCCGCTGTGCTATCTCTCCAGCCCCCTATCTAGAATTTTTAGTCTAATAAATTGAATCATGTGGTAAAGCAAACTGTGATGGTAGATATACAATTTCTAGATATAGTACAGAGATAGCATCAAATGTATAAGCAAAACAATTAAAACTAATTTTATTATATTAAAGTACACTGTTGCAACAGAAATTATGGTGAAGCTTTTGGAAACCAGATAAAATTACTTAACTTATATGGCAGATATTTCTTTTGATAAGAAATTTTGGAGAAAATATTTTTATATTGCTATCTTGCTAAACTGATGAAGGAGCTTCCTAATTTTATTCAGAATATTTTACAAACCTCTCAGAGCAACTGTTTTGTTTTTATTCTGACAGCTCAAGGTGAACTAAAATAATATCACTGTATAAGTTCTTTCTTCTACTGACTTGGATATTTAAAATTTAGCAGGAAAAAAATCAAACATGAACACACACACATAAAAAATACTCTATTTGGTCCATGTCACATTTGGATGTGAAATCTCACATAAAATTGATGTAGTGCAATTATGGATCATTTTTCTTGATAGAAATCTGACAACTATCAATGCCAAAGGCTATACATACAATATTTCCTATTCTAGGACTTATAATATGAAAATAAACTTAGACATGTGCACATATATGTAGGTTTGCAGATGCATCTTTAAATGTATAATGCTCACTCTACAAATATTCATTATGAAATTAATCCCAATAGTGATCAGATGATTACATATCCATGCAATAAAGCATTGTGCTGCTATTTAAAGTAACTATATTGGATTAAGGATATCATTCAGTTGTAGAAAACAAGTTTCGCCCTGGCATCAAATTAATGATACCATACAGATTCAACTTATATTCATTTTTATGTATTTCTAATTTTGAGAGTAAGATTGTATAACAGCAGTATTCATATTTAAAATGATTAGGGGGCATCTCACAAACTATCTTAGAAGTTATTTTTGGTTTATACAAGTTTTCCTTTATGTGTTTTACAAGTTAAATACTAATTTTATCTAATTTATTTTTAATTATTTTATTTTATAAGGTGGTCCACAATATTTGATTATAGTTAATATTCAAACACCAATCCCACCCCACCATTACACCTTCCCACCACCAAATTTGGGATGTTTTCATTCCAAGCCTCAAGCTCTGTCCCAAAGTACAACAGAAATGATATATTTTGTATTGTCTGTTATGGAAAACCACTGAAAATGCTACAAAAAAGTATCCATACAGGAGCTAGTGTAAAGATTGTTTTATTTTGGCAGGGGCAATTAACACATTCTTTAGAATATCACTAACATGTTGTTAAAGGTTGAGTAATATGAGCTTTTGCATATATATCTGAAACTTTATATATATTTGAATATTTATATCTATATATTTATCTATAGATATATATTTATATATAGATATATATTTCCCTCTGATTTGTTGCCTACAATTTGTATCCCATCAAATGTGCTGTGGTATTAATTTCAGATGAGCCGAGAATGATTCCTACAGAAAAGATGTGACAACAAGCTGATGATAATATTTATGCATCCAGAAATATTTGTGGAAATAAATGCATAAATCCATTTAGTGCACTTACCTTTGTTTTACTTTTGTGGAGGCACACCTGATGATGCTCAGGGGTTACTCCTGGCTCTGTACTCAGGAATCACTTCTGGCCATGCACAGGGAACCATATGGGATGCCACCAACTGCACCCAAGTTGACCATGTGCAAGGCAAGCTCCTAGCCCACTGTACTATCTCCCTGGCCCCTAGTGCACTTACCTTTGGTAAGGAAGCTCGTGATCCTGAACTCTGTGTGGTCATGGTCAGTACAGTGGTTATTCCCAAAGCTACTCTGGCAGGCGCAGCATCCATATTGATCCAGAATGAAACCCAGGACAGAATAACGATCAGGAGACTGGGGATGTACATCTGAATCAGATAGTATCCCATTTGTCGCTCCAGATGGAACCGCACTTCTATACATGTAAACTTTCCTATTTGGTTGTAACATAAATGCAGCAATTAGTAAAAACAG
Source organism: Sorex fumeus (assembly GCF_029834395.1). NCBI lineage: Eukaryota > Metazoa > Chordata > Mammalia > Eulipotyphla > Soricidae > Sorex > Sorex fumeus. The sequence goes on from NW_026606081.1 coordinate 41,575,437, forward strand.
GTATTTCTTTCGCTACAGTAAAGGTCACAATTTTGTTTTAATAATAATGTTACTCTAAACTTTACTACTACAATGAAATGGGGTCCTGAATCATATATGAATTCTGTTTTCTAAGAACAAATTCTTCTTGTTTTTCTGTTTGCATTTAGAAACAATATAATATGATAACCAACCTACTGAGGGACCAGCATATAATCTTATATTTTACATTGTTTAGTGCTTCATACTTGCCAAAATCTTTCAGGATTTATAATTTAACTTTAATAAATTATTAAAATTGCTTTGCCTTTCAGAAAGAACTTATGAGAATCTACTATTTACAGATCTTAACAATTTATCTTGCTCTTAAGGATTTATTAAGAGATAGAAACTATTTTTTCCAGAAGTTTTTCTGTGTACATTAAAATAAATGGTAAAGAATAAATATAAATGAAGATAAGTAGTTCCTTAAATATAATATGCTATTTTATGCATTAATAACTGAAAACTATTGATAGAAACAAAAAGAAAACATGCATTTTCCATAATAACCTTGAACACACTCAAAAACACATTGAAAAAAAACCTGAGATGCATTTTTTCTATGTGCTTTAATCTTTTTAACTCCATTATAAGTGATTATAAGGAAACCAATGATTTCATTAAATACCATATTAACATTTCTGCTATTTCACTCCCTTATCCATTACAATGACATAGATTCTTAAAATAAATTTATCTGAATTACTTAAAATTTAATTTTATGCATGATTATAACTATTTTCAGAAGGATGAAATACAGGAGTAAACCTGCTAATATTTCTCTAAATAACATTCTTTGATCTGCTTATGAAAGAAAAATTCAAAAAACATATTTGGGAAAATTGCTAGCATACATTATCATTAATGTTTTATTAATGTCATTTGAACAAGTTGATCTGATTTATGTTTAATCAATATAAAATATATAAAAACCATATAATTACTTCAATCATGCATAAAACCTGTCAAACATTCAACATATTTTTAAATAAAAACATTCAATAAACCATAAAGAATTTTCTCAAATTGAATAAGAGCACTTTCAAAAATTTATAGTCAACATCATATATAATGATGAAAAATTGAATGTTTTCACACTAAATTCTGGAACAATACATGAATATCTCTTCCTGTCCCTTCAATTGAGTGTTATATTCAGAGGTTTTAACCAGCATACCTGGTTTTTAAAGAGTCAATATTTATATTTATATGTGAAAGTCTCATGACCTTAGACAATACTTTTTATGTTGAAAATCTTAAAGAAGTCATTCAAAACCCACTTGAAAGATTAGTTCGCAAAGTTATAAGATAGACTAACAGTGTATAAAACTTGTGCTTCTATATACTAACAATAAATAATTTTGAGAACAATTTCCTTTACAAGAGAACCATACAGATGAATTGCTTAGAAATAAATTTAACTGTCACTGTCCTCCCATTGTTCATCAATTTGCTCGAGCGGGCCCAGTAACGTCTCCATCGTGAAACTTGTTGTTACTGTGTTTGACATATTGAATACGTCACGGGTAGCTTGTCAGACTTTGCTGTGCGGGCAAGACACTCTCGGTAGTTTGCTGGGCTCTCTGAGAGGGGCGGAGGAATCGAACCCGGCTCAACTGGGCCGACTGCACGCAAGGCAAATGCCCTATCGCTGTGCTATTGCTCCAGCCCAAATTTAACAAATTAGGTAAAATAATGAAATATGAAAAATAATATATATAATATAATAAAAGTGGCTGAAATAAATGGAGTCATTTATATATGTTAATAAGTAAAAATATGGAAGTAAGTAAAAGCTAAATGTGGTTATCATCACATATCATATTACATATCATTCCCATATTAAACTACAAAATCATTGCAATTTCTATTAAAATCAAACTATCTTTTATGCTGAAATTGACAAGCTGATGGAAAAAAATTGGTATGAAAATGCAAAGGACCTAGAATAGCTAAAATTCTCTTGAGAGAAAAAACCGAAAATACAGAATGAAGGTACAGAAATGACAATTTATGGTAATTTGATTTTGTTTTGCTTTCTTTTTGGGTTACACCAAACAGTACTCAGGGCTTACTCATGGCTCTGGGTTCAAAGACCTTCTGTTGGGCTCAGGGGTGGCAGTGTGGAGGGAAGGGCTGGTGGGAGCTAGCACTATAGCACTGTCCTCCCGTTGTTCATCAATTTGCTCAAGCAGGCACCAGTAATGTCTCCATTGTGAGACTTGTTACTGTTTTTGGCATATTGAATACATCATGAGGAGCTTGCCATGCTTTGCCGTGTGGGCAGGATACTCTCAATAGCTTGCAGGGCTCTCTGACAGGGGTGGAGGAATCGAACCTGGGTCAGCCGCATGTAAGGCAAATGCCCTTCCAGGTGGGGGCTAAGCGGGGCATATATGTGGTTTGAGGATTGAACTCAAGTCAGTTGCATGCAACACAAGCATCGTAACCACTGTACTATTTCTCTGCCCTTATTTGACTTTTGACAATGGGTTTAGGTTCTCCAACAGGGAAAGAATGGTGTCTTCAACAGATAATTCAGAGTAATAAATTTCTATCTCTAGTTCCTATAATATTCGAAGTTATTTCAAAATGAACTACAAACCTATAAGTAAGTTTTCATATTATAAAATTTAGAAGAAAACACAGAAGTAAATTTTTGTGACCTGGAATTAGGCAACCATTTCTTAAATATAAAACCCAAATCACAGGTAATTAAAGAAAATAATTATAAGTTACACTAGATTAGAATTGAATGAAACCTTTTGTATTAAATAATACCATTAGGAAAGTAAAGGGTAACCACGAAAAGAAGTCGATGCAAATCAATTATTACAGAGAAGTGACTCAACTAAAAAATAGGCAAAGGAACTGAATAAATATTGAATAAATATAGTTTTCAAAAGAAGTTATGTAAATATAAAAATGCATTTGGAAAGATGCTCGTCATCTTTCACTGGAAATCTCTAATCACATTCATAATGAGGCACAACTTCACATCTCTGTAATGACTATGATAAAAAGAGACATGACTAAGTCTACGGAAAAACTGGAATTTTCATTCAGTGCTAGATTGGGTACAATGCCTTTTGTGCAAATATTGTGAAATAAAATAATTTGGAAGTCTTTAAAATATTACACATAGATTTGATAAAAATTATTGATCCATCTCTGCTGTTAGACATACACTTAATAGATGTGACATATATTAATTTGCATCAATTAATAGATCAATTAATAGATCATAGCAGCTCTGTTTATGCAAAAATGTTGCTAACCTTCAAACATCAATCATCTGGCAAATGAATAAACAAACTATAGAATATTCATGGCATAGAGTATTATACATAAATTATAAAGAAACACTGAAATGTAATAAAGATAAACCTCCAAAGCATTATCTAAGTAAAACAAGCCAGTCACAAAGATACATATGATTTCTCTTACTGGAAATGTACAGACAGCATCACTCTATGAAATAAAAAGTTAATGAATGGATGTTAGATGAAAAAGGCTGTTAATAAAGGTGAGAGTTCCCCCCCAAATGAAAAACATTCCCAAAGTAGATGATAAGGATGACAGCGTAGTACTTTAAATACTCTATAAAATTTAACTATTCTTTAAAAGTCAAGGTTTTAAAATTATATAATACATAAATTATAGTATATAGATGATTTACTAAGGTGTGCTTCACTTAAAAAGATCAATGGGCCCTGAGTATCTATGACCTTACTTGATAAACCTAGGTTGTGTAATTGAAACTTGTTAAGAGTAATATGGAAACCCACCACCTCACTCTACTTTGCAAAGATACAGCAAACACTCTTAATATGTTAGATGATGGATATGTTAATAACTTAATAGGGGAATCTTTTCAAACATATAATTAAACCGAACCATCACATTATGCATTTTAAATGTCTTACAGTTTTATCAGTTATACCCCAATAATATGGGAATAAAAAGAGCCTCTTTGTTCTAAAACAAGGAACTTCCTGTTTACAGAAAATTTGACCTCCTCCCTCTTGTCAAATTCAGGCTGAAATATTTGCATGGGCACAGAAAATTTTTCCCTATCCAAGTCCAATATTTACATTTCTTGCATTCAATAAATATCTACTAGGTACCTATGAACTTCGGCTGAGCCTAAACATCAAAACCACAGAAAAGAATAAACATGGTCCTTGAATCCTTGGCTTTACAAAGTATGGTAATAGAAGAACAAGACTGTGAATAAGTAAAGATATAAATTGAATGTTTAACTTAATACATTGACATCAGAGAGTGGACAGGGTAATATTTGGGTTTTTAATATCTATTTATTATTGAGAATCCTTTGAGGAGCTGGTATTTGCACAGTTCTTAAGGATGTGAGTCTTAGGTCTGGGATAAATACAGGGAGAAGAGGCTTATGAATAAAAGGAATAGAAGTTCAAAGACCCTGAACTAGGAATAGTTGTGGAGAAGAGGGAAGAACTATGGTATGCTCCAAGTAGACAACAGAAAGAGGGTGGAGGGATAAAGGGATTTGAGTACAAAGATACAGAGCACCACCATGTTTGTAGCAGCCCTAGGAAACTACTCTTACCCAACTATAGATTCTGTTCAGTTTTCTCAAATAATTGTCTATCACTGTCACCAACCTCAAGAGTTGAGTAAGAGTGCTGGTTCTTAATGCCTGTCCTTCGTCTTTGCCTTAATGTGGGAACCTGAACTCTTACTACATCAGATACTAGCCTTACCCCTGGCAAAGAATCACGACAGTGGCTAATTCTCCAAATACTGGGAGCTGATTGAGGATATAAAAGAAATCAGAGCCTGGTCAATTGGAAAGTTGGATTCCAGTTCTGGAAAATTCTGAGCTCAAGAGAAAACATAGTTACCATAATGAAATATTACAGCAGCAGCGGATGCTAGAGGGAAGTCATGCAATAACCACAATAGCATGATGCCTCTACTGTGGGTAGTTTAATGGAATTAGTAAGAAGAGCTTATGTCCTTATACTGGTTATTAGAGCATTAGCTTTTGTTGCTTGAGAGAAGGGAATGAACTCAGAAATATAATAGCTCAAAAGTTTCTTTATCCTTTGGTATTGATAACTACATCTAGTGTCTGACTTCAAAGGCAAAAAAGTATACACCCATGTGGACAGTACGTACTTAAATACTCAAAATGCATGAAACTTTGGCCAAACGTTTAGGCAATTGAAGCCTTAAGAAACAAACAACCAAAAAATCCTCAAAATTTTTATTAGTAAACAGTATTTTCAAAGTACATTTTAATAGATGTTAAACTACATTTGTATCACTTGTAGAAAAATTAAAACTACTTCAGGGGGAAACATTACTATGAAACCAAAGATGAGATGTTTACCAAAAAAAAATTGCAAACATAATTGAACACTAAGAATTTCTTTAGCTTCATAAAAACAGAAATGACAATGAGTCCCAGCATTTATTTCCTACTTTCTGATGGAGAATCACGATCATTAGAATATAACTATAAAGGGTCAGAGTGGTAGTACAGCAGGTAGGGCTTTTGCTTTGCATATGGTCAAGCTGGGTTCAATCCCTGAAGCCCATATGGCAGGGAGCCTCCCGGAATGATCCTGGTTTCAGAGTTAGGAATAATCTCTGAGCACTGCTGGGTTGGCCCAAAACATACATATGTGTGTATGTGTGTGTATGTGTGTATACACATCATATATATACATACATATATACACATATATAATAAAACTGTAGTACAGGTAATTACTTTAGCATGGATGAAATGACTGCATGTCACAAATCCACAAAAAAACCTACAAAGAGGTGGCACATAACTTTTCTGTTCTGAAGAACATTCACCCCCTACCTGTGTTGTAATGTTTAGTGCAGTATCGTAAGTCTTTCTCTTCTTTCAATAGAAACTGGGGCAGAGTAAGTCCTTCTGCCACTTGTACAGGAGCCTCATCTTGCCATTCAAAAATGAGGTCATTCATTGTATACCCAACTAGGAAAAGCAAAATAAAATATTAATAGCAGAAGAGAACCGCCAAAGAAATAAAATCATGAAGAGCACATGTAACAGTCTCCTGGCATGAGTAAACCAAATCATCAATGTATTATATTCGCTGAGCTACGGATTGTACAGTTTTCCCTCACAAAAGTCTGCAGAAGTCTGTTCATATGGAATCCTCTTTAATTAATGCTACACCGTGACATGTAGAGACCCAAACAAACATTACTATACATTCTTTCCTGGGACGAACAACTCCTGGAATAGCTCACATGTTCATTTGGTTCTACTTTATTAGATTTCCTTTTCCTTCTCTCAAACTATTCAGAACTCTATTAACAAAAACTGAAGTTGAAATCTGTTAGGAAATGTTCTAAACCATAACATAGCAAGAGTACACTGCCAAGGCTGATTTTTTTAATTTAATCATTATCTCTTTTAATTTATAGCATCTGCTTCTGTGTCTTCATGTCCCCAAATGAAAAAGGTGATAATTTATAGTTTTGCTTTGAATTTTGAGCTGTATTTGGTGGTGCTCAGGGATTACTCCTGGCTCAGGTCAATGAATGAACCTAATGCCCAGCATGCAAGGCTGTGCTCAACCTGTTGTACTATCTCATCCCCAAAGTGATTTATATATAGCCCTTTATTTAGAAAGATATCAACGTTTGTTTACTTTTTTCCTTTTGATTTTTTCTATTCTCTTAAATCCTTTCATCAGTGTATATTTTCTACCACCAATGTCCCCAGTTTCCCACCTGCTACCATCCCCATCACCCACCACCACCCTAGCCTGCCTCTATGGGAGGCACTTCTCTCTGTTTCTGTCTGTCTGTCTGTTTATCTCTCAATCTGGGCCTTATGGTTTGGATATGCTTTTACTTGGGATGGAGCGATAGCACAGCGGGTAGGGCATCTGTCTTACATGCGGTAGACCCGGGTCCAATTTCTCCGCCCTTCTCGGGGAGCCCAGCAAGCTACTGCAAGTATCCCACCTGCAGGGCAATGCCTGACAAGCTACCCCTGACCTATTCAATATGCCAAAAAAAAAAAAAACAGTAACAACAAGTCTCACAATGGCGACATTACTGGTGACTGGTGCCCGCTCGAGCAAATTGATGAACACTACTATATCCGTTTACCTACTTTGAGCACTCAATTGTTATCTGGAATGATCATTTCCAACTATCACTGTCATAGTAGTCCCTTCTCTATCCAAAGTGACCCTCTTTACATATAGGTAGCTTCCAACAGTGGACCAGTCCTCCTGGCCCATGTTTCTACTGGAATATCAAAGTTTAAATGTCAGTAATATATGATAATTCATAAATAAATTAAATGTAATCCTACATAAAAATCAATAAGGCTTAAACTCTAATTTACATAGGAGACAGTAATAGTCACTATGCAAAAAAAGGAAAGCTCATTAAATGGGAAATAGTTACAATGAGAATTCCATCTTACATTTGAGAAAACTTTAAAATTGAACAAACACTGCAAATTAATGTGTCTGATGCAAAAAATTGCTTGAATTCTGCATTTTTATGTTCAAAATATTTTTTGTGATCTTAGTCACACAATCATACCATGCATACACACACAGTTAAAAACATATAGAACCAAAATGTATTGTAAGGAAAAGCTCAGAATAATATATGAATTAAGCCTAAAGCATGTTTTGCGTGTTTCTCAACTTTCTAAGTTTGAATAATTATTTTGAAGATATCTTTCAAATTTGGAACATTATCTTCTCAAAAATTAATTTATCCTTGGGAGCTTAAAAACAGGTGAAAGATTACAAAAGAAAAACAAAGGGTTACCTTTTCACATCCGTATGAATAATATATGAAAGATAAACTTATTCTAAAGGAGAATGTGGACTGAGAAAACATTTAAGTTCCTAATGACTCTTGAGATTTATTAATAAACTATAGATTCCCATTTAGTTTAAAAAGCTAACTAGAAACATCTTTGGCCCAGTTTTCTCAAACAAGAGAGATAGAAATAGAGAGTTTTGGGTTTGACCCAGCTTGCAAATGTTTGTGCTCCTTATCTAACAGCAGGAATTTAAAAAATAGAAGGAAGAAATTGCTCACACTTAGCACATGATTACTGACTATTGCCAGGAGAACTATTACTCAAGTGAATTTTATTGACCTGACAAGGAACACCTGCTATGTCAAAATGTACAAAGTGAAAACATTTTATTATAATTTATGCATTTAATTTGAATAATCTTTTGGTAAACCAAGTTATTTGTTATTTGTGACTTCATTTAAGCTGTAGGCCCACCAAAGTGATCATCTAAGTGAATACATTTTCCTCGAAAACTCTCTAGTAGAACTAACATATAACTTTATTTTGTTTAATTTTCCTTGATTGCTGCTCCACCCCCGGCAGTGCTCAGTGCGTAGTCCCACTTGTGTGGGGGTCTTTCCTGGCAGTGCTTGGGCTGTGAAGGTGCTGGAGACAGAACCCGGGTCGGTCTCCTGGAGGTAAAACATGCTCTCCGGACCCTCCAGCATATTTCTGGCTATAATAAAGTATAAGTAAGAGAGATCATTTCTGTGTCTTCATGGAGCTTGCAAATGGTGGGCAGAGCATGAGATCTGCAATAAAACTCTGTACAGGTAGTGATATGTTTCATTAGGAAAATATGGTTATTTGAGAATTTGAATTTGGTGGGGGAGAGGATGGAGTGGATGCTTGGGCGATGACCCCGGGGTGGGGGTGAAGGTCTTAGACAGTTTCCTGGTGGTAAAATGAGGTTGTGAACTGTACTCTGAGATCCTAAACGTCAGTAATACTATGAACACATTACTTCAACCATAACAAACTTCAGAGAGGAAAAGAAAATGTTGTAATATAAAGGGGTAATAAATGGATGGAGAGTTGAAAGCTAATTAATTATGATAGTCAAAAATATTTTTAAAAATGCAGTGATGGAGAATGAAAAAGCTGCTAATACAGTAAAATTGAGGAGGTTAGAGTGATAATATAGCAGGTCGGTGCTTGCCATGCATATGGCTCACCTGGATATATCCTGCCACCACATATAGTTCCCCAAGCCCAACAGGAATGATGCATGAGCACTGAGATAACCCCTCAGGACCACTGAGTGTGAGTCCAAAATCACCCCAAATTTAAACTGAGAATATATTTAAATCTATTAATACTTAGACTGCATTAAGAATAAAAGGGCTGGGGCTGGTGCAATAGCACAGTGGATAGGGCATTTGCCTCACAGGTAGCCAACCCGGTTCGATTCCCAGCATTCCATATGGTTCCCCAAGTAGCATCAGGAGTAATTTCTGAGCCAGGAGTAAACTCTATGTATCGCTGGATTTGAGCCCAAAACAAAACAAAACAAAAAGAATAAAAGGGCCTAACACCAAATCTTGACAATTTTAGAGTGCTTGAAACTTATAATCATAAGTGCTAACATGTAAAAAATCTTTAGGGGGGCCGGGGGAGGCCCAATGGCTCTTCCTCTGGTTGCCCTGTTCGGGGTGCCTCAGGCCCCTCACCCAGCCGGGGCGGCCAGGGCCATGGGCAGAAGGCAGAGGAAGTGAGGGCCAAGCCGGTTAATTGATTAGTTGCTGTCTATTCCATTCTCCCCACGCGCCTGCCCCAGTCTCTCTGAGCCTCCTATTCTGGTCTCACACTGCTCCTCATTCCCGTCTCCTTCTGTCTCTCCCGCTCATCACTCTGCGCTCCATCTCGCAGCTTGGGCTCTCTCTTCTCTCCACGTGCCTGCTCCTGTATTCTTCTATGTTCTTCTCTCTCTGTCCTCTTTGCTTGCCTCTCCACAGTCCATCTTGCGGCCTTGCTCTCTCCTCCCTCCCCATCTCTCTTGCCTCTCCAACTCCTCTCTCCCACTCCCTTATCTCTCCAGGCTGACACTGCACCCACTGCTGGGTGCCAAATCAAAGTCAGAAAACCCTTCCTGAGGACCTACCAAGTTCAAAGGGAATACCACCTAAAAGGTATTCCAAAGCCCATCTTGAAGGACCAAGGGCAAAATACCTCCTAAGGTGTTTTTCTCCTTTCCTCAGTCCAATAGCTATCAACATATCAATACTGGCTATTTTTGTATGGACACAGTAAGAGATAACATTGAGACTTGTAGGGCAGCTCTCCTGGGAACAACTTGCCACAAATTCGGACTACACAGCTCTCAGGCCAGATTAATCTTTCCTAATGCTAGCAGGGTCCAAATCTAGTTATTACTTTTTGGATCATGACAGCATTTGTCCATGACCAAGCTCTTAACTTATAGTTAAGCATTATGGCTCTTTGGCTAGGCCCATCTCAATGCAATGGTAGCACATAGTTTATCGCTTGCCCTGGTTCCATCCAGTCCCTCTTAAGAAATCTGCTTTTGGGGGTGCTAGGAAGTAAAGGCAGCTGAGGCTTAGGTGAGATAACAGATGCCCAGGAGGAAAATATCACTAAGAGTCACATTACAAAAGCATGTCTTCTTGTCTCCATAGGAAAAGGAGATTGCTCTGAATAGACTATGCAAAGGACTTAGGGAGAAGAGAAAAACAATATTTACACGTCAATAGAGCACAAAGAAAGAAGCTACAAATAAACAGGAATGGGAGCACTGTGATGGGAGAAACCCAATGAACCTAAACTACCTGAGGCTATGCAGGAAGGACAGAACAGTGTTATCCTACACTAACACAGTTGCAAACTTGTGATCAAAACCATAACAATAAAATTTAATTATAATTTTTTAAAAAATTGTAAAATTAGTCTATATTCTGTAGGTGCTGCCAATAAGGGCATAAGAAAAAGCCACAATATTAATATTATGTCATGATCTTATTATCAAGTAAGATAAAGCACAAAAAATGCTCTCAGCAAGTTACTTGATGAATTCTAATATTGTCCTTATGAATAAAGATTTCAAATCAATTCTCAGTGACAATCCTTAAGTGATTTCTCACTGATTGATAAGAAAAGTGCTATACTTTTCAGTAATTAATAATCAAAGGAAAACCTCCAGTGCATTATTACTGAGGTCTGCCTTTTAGACAGTTGCACTATGTAATGTGATTTAATTCTCTAAAAGATTAACTAGAAGAGACAGTGTGTATCAAATTGGAATGTGCTAAATTTAATAAGATGATAATCAATTGGGATAAAAGCAAAATATTTTGCATTTAATTAAATGAACTAATTGGAAAATCATGGAATGGAGCTCAGAGACAGAATTTAGAGGTAGTGCTTTCCATGCTTTCCTCCATCTAGATGTGGTGTGAAGCTTTACAGCTGCCTCTAATGTTTGAGAGATTTTAGACCGGCAGTCACAATACTGGCACTGTTACCAGCTTGGTACCCTAATTCTGCCTCTATTGAATTAGGCTGATTTTATGCATGAGAAGACATCCAGGAAAGATAAAGAGAGATAAAAAGGTAAACATGGTCATTCACATCCAGGCAGAAGCCTCTTGTGTGAACCATCATGTAAAGCTATTGGATATATTTAACTTGCAGAAAACTTACTATGAATACCATAATCACAATAGCACAGCGGGTAGGGCGTCTGCCTTGCACGCAGCCAACATGGCCGACCCGAGTTCGATTCCTCCGCCCCTCTTGGAGAGCCCGGCAAGCTACCGAGAGTATTTGATATGCCAGACACAGTAACAACAAAGTCTCCAATGGAGACGTTACTGGGCCCGCTCGAGCAAATTGATGATCAATGGGAGGGCCTTTACTTACTTTACTTACTTACACAGATTTGGAAATTATCTGCTTTTAAAATAATTAATAGTTGTTTGTGAACAATTCCTTCAAAGGTATTTGCTCTGTATACTTCACTGTTGTATGAAGTGGAAAAATAGACCTTTGGGCCTTCATTTAGTAACACTTAAAAGAAGGAAATAAAAAAATACCTTGTTAAATGATGATTAGAATTAACTTCAATAAGAAATGTAATGGATACAAAACTGACACCAGTTTTATGCAAGATATGTGATTACATTATGTTTTTATTTTATTGTCAGATGCTTAGGACATGTGACATTCAGCAAAAAGTCATCTTACAAAGATGTGGATATAGGGGAAAAGATAATTCTGGTGCTGTATAAAATGACTGTTTAAGCTTATGTGGGACCTGATTTATAAGTAATTGTAGCACTGTAGAACTGCCCTCCCATTGTTCATTGATTTGCTCGAGCAGGCACCAGTAACGTCTCTATTGTGAGACTTGTTGTTACTGCTTTGGGCATATCGAATACACCACAGGGAGCTTTCCAGGCTCTCTGAGAGAGAGGAGGAATCGAACCTAGCTGGGTTTGCCGCATGCAAGACAAACAAGCAAACTGCTGTGCTATGGCTCCTGGCCTATAAGTAACTAATGATGATTTTATTTTCTTTCTGGAAAACCTGCTTTCTAATCAGCACTGTGACTACAGAAGCTTTAATAATTCATATTCAAAAATAAGATTTATATATTTGAGCAGCCATGCAAAGGACATCATAATATTTTGAATAATGGTGGTGCAGTGTTTGATGTGGAATGAGCTAGAATAACAGTATGAATTGTTAGGAAATAATTCTTAAAAGTCACTGCCCAACACTGTGATTTTTGTTGTTTTGTTTATTTGTTTGCTTTTTGGACCACACTCAGCAATGCTCATCACTATTTTATGCCTTAGCTAATCTGTCCAACATATTGCCAAACTAAGCAGTTTGAGTTTTATCTAATGTGACTTAGAATAAAGGTAAAGGCCCTCCTGTTGATCGTCGATTTGCTCGAGCAGGCCCAGTAACGTCTCCATTGGAGACTTTGTTGTTACTGTGTCTGGCATATCGAATACTCTCGGTAGCTTGCCGGGCTCTCCGAGAGGGGCGGAGGAATCGAACTCGGGTCGGCCATGTTGGCCGCGTGTAAGGCGAACGCCCTACCGCTGTGCTATCACTCCAGACTTAGAATGAATGTGAAAAATAAAATAGCAAAATCTGCCATCTATCTTTAAATATGTCTGTCCAAAACCTTCACTAAAGCATAAATTGAAAAGTTCTTAAATTTAAAAAAAAATTTATACTGATAAATCTCTTTTCCTGCAATTTTAGGGACTTTAGGCTGTTCCCTGTAGAAATGAGTTCTTTTTTTCACCAAATTATTTCTTTGGTTTTTTTCCAACCTGAATAATAAAAAATTTTATAAATTTCCTCACTATGATATCTTTGAATCACTTTTTGTTATATATAATCCACTGTAGATAAAAAATTTAAATGAGACCTTCTATAGCTACAATGATTGCTTACTTATCCTATGTCTATGTCAACTTTGCTTTCAATAATCTACAGAATTTTATTTTCATTCTAAAGAATTTACTATTCAATATTCTGTTAAAATTGAAAATACCCTAAACTTTTTTATACTGCATATTTAATTTGCACAATTAATAATTATTTTTTAATGGTATAAATTTAAAGGTGAAAAACTAAACTTGTTTTCTTACTTTATTTTTCCGTTTTAGGCTTTTACTTTTCTGCTTTTGGGGGGTTACACCCGGGGTTGCACAGGAATTTCACATGCACTCAGTAATTACTCCTGGAGGTGCTCGGGCGACCATATGGGATGCTGGGAATCAAACCCAGGTCGGCCATGTGCAAGGTAAATGCCCCACCCACTGTGCTATTGCTCCAGTCCCCCATTTTAGTTTTGGACTAACTGGGCAGTTTTCAGGGCTTAATTCTGGCTCTGTGATCAGGGACCATTCCTGGTGGTGTTCAGAGGACCAGAGACAGAAAACAGGATTGGTTATGTGTAAGGCAAGCACCTTATCTACTGTACTATCTCTCTGCCCACAACAGAGTTGCTTTCTTACTCTTATTTCTAGACATCGATTTGCACTGTAAATTTCTTTAACATATAGTCCAAATAATAATATAGTTTTTTGCATTTCAGTAATGCAAACAAAAATGTTACATTTATAAATAAAACCGTGTCAATGAAACTTGTCTTTTGAAAATATTACCTTATATTTTACTCCACCAGTGAACTTTCTAGAGAAATTTATGAGGTGGATCCTGAATTTAGTGAAATTAAACAATCTCATTGAGAAAGAAGGAATGATTACTTTAATATACAAGGCATTTTCACTAGAAACATCATGCAGTTTTACAAATTAACCAGAAACAACTATACACACATTCACAAAGTGGGGTGTGAATTATGCAGTAGATAAAAATAAAAACATTTAGGGGAGAACAGGGATTCATTGCAGAATTCTCCCTGAGGCAAGCATGATAATATTTGTATCAAAATTTCATTTAGCTTCTACTGCTGAGAATTTTGGAGATGCAAATCATTCTGCTTATTGACCTGATTTTTATTTTCTGATGAACAAGTTAAAGTGAGGATTAAAAAGAGATAAATAAAGGGCAATAATTATTTCTCCACACCCAAAGTTATCACTGACAGTAGTCATTACAGAACTCTCTTGTGATACTGAATGGGGAAAATTCTAAAAGGTAGATTGAACTTTTGGCTTTGATAACGTCCCTCACTCCTCACCCACAAAAAAAAAAAAAAACCAGTAGGAGGAAAAAAACATACTCTCTGGAACAGATGTGTTGTTTTGCACAGGGAATGATTTGCACTTGGAATACAAAAGAGGATTATATTTTTTCCGTTGGCCTGGTTGAAATTCTCTGTGGTTGGGATCTTGTTTTACAGGACAATCTGTGGGCGAACTTCTCATTTCATTGTGGTCATTTCATTTTTATTTTAAATGCAGTAGAAGGAATCCTATGTGAAACTGCAGCTAATAAATATTTATTTGTGACAATTTAAATAATAAACTTCATTATTTATAGAAATTTACATATCAATTATTTTATAAACTTTATAAAATACTACATAGAAATTTTATCATTTATCTATTATTTAAATAATGAATTTTATGCTTACAGTAACATATATAAACATTGAAAAATTATTGAGTTTCTAAGTTTTTTCCTAAGTTCACTGAAAGTGCTATAGGAATCTATAACTCACTTGTAAATCAAATCAATTATATTTTTGTAGCACAGGAAAAGTGCTACTGTTACAAAGAGTTGTACCTGCCTCTCTGTTTTCTACCTTTCTTCTTTCCCTATCTTTCTTAAACTCTAAATACTGTCTTTTTTTTCCATTCCTTTGGCCTTTATTTTTATTAGTTTGATGAGAAATCTCCATTAATGTCTTCAAAGCACTATTTCTAAACTTATGTCTATACATTTATGTATCTCACCATTTTACCAATTCAAATTCAATTCCCTCAAGAAACACTGTTTATTTAAGTTAAAACTAATTTAGTTACTTCTCGGCCTTATCCATAAATCATAGCCTTAGGCTCTTCTCTTTTTCTAACTTAAAAAAAATTATCTTTGGGCCAGACCCAGTAGTTCTCGGGGTTTACTCTAGACTCTCTGTAGTCAGGGGTTACTTCCGGAGGTGCTGGGTTGGAAAGCCCTTTAAACCTCCCTTCCACCTCTGGTTCTTTTTTACTGTCTGTAGCACTGTCCTCCTGTTGTTCATTGATTTGCTCTAGCGGGCACCAGTAACATCTCCATTGTGAGACTTGTTGTTACTGTTTTTGGCATATCGAATATGCCATGGGGAGCTTGCCAGGCTCTGCCATGCAGGAGGGATACTCTCGGTAGCTTGCTGGGATATCCGAGAGGGGTGGAGGAATCAAACCCAGATCGGCTGCATGCAAGGCAAACATCCTAACCCGTGTTCTATCTCTCCAGCCCCTTTCAATATCATGTGTTTAAATGAAGCCACCTTAAATTCTCAAACCAGACAGAAAAAGGTTTCTGCTTAATTCTTATGCAAATCATTGACTAAAACTACAAAATGCTCTCCACTTCCCCATTGTTTTCATTCTTTGAGCTCATTAATTTATGGTGAAATTAGCCATCTAAATGAATTTCTTTTTCACTCTTTTCAGTTAAGTATCTGCCTGAGGTTCTTATCTAAAACCAGATAACTAGAGAGAAGTCTGATGTTTTATTGCTTTTAATCACTGAAACTGCCAAGATTGTTATCTCTTCATTCTATCTTTTCATATGCAATCTAATGAAGTTTTTCCTTGAGAAGTCTCTCCAGGAGTGTGTACAGGCTTCTGTACTTTTGAAAGTACCAGTGTGTGATCCTTTAAACTACCAACCTTTCAGAATTTCTTGAGGAGAGTGCTTATCTCAACAACTTTTAGTATGAAAACTGCTTTATCAGCACCATTTCATACACAGTATGTCTTTTGTGCAAACTGACCTGTATTTCTTCTCTGAGGAGTTATTTTGCATATGCTTTTGGTTTTCAGATATATATAATTGCATAATAATTTATAATTTATATTCCTATATAGCAAAGCATAGTAATTTTGTTATTGATTATTATATACTTTAATCAAAGCCTGGCAAGCTATTCTATATGCCAAACACAGTAACAAGAAGTCTCATGATGGAGACGTCATTGGGCCCGCTCGAGCAAATTGATGAACAATGGGAGGACAATGACAGTGACAGTGGCAATCTATATCAGTTTTGCCATTGATTATTGTACATTTTAGTCCATATTCCACTGTATGTGGTCCTGATTCTCAGGAATTTATTGATTTATCTTTATGGGTTACTACAGATGTTTTATAAGTACTCTTATAGGCTAAAAAACTAAAACTATTGTGTTTTTCTCTATATAAATCATATATATATGCATATATATATATATATATATATATATATATCTCGCTGGAGAGATAGCACAGCGGGTAGGGTATTTGCCTTGCACGTGGCCGACCTGGGTTCAATTCGTGTGTCCCTCTCAGAGAGTCCGGAGGGATACGGAGAGTATCCCGCCTGCATGGCAGAGCCTGGCAAACTCCCTGTAGCGTATTCGATATGCCAAAAACAGTAACAAGTCTCACAATAGAAACGTTATTGGTGCCTGCTCAAACAAATTGATGAACAACGGGAGGACAGTGCTACAGTGCTATATAAATCACCTATGTATGATTCAAATATCCATGCCTGTATGTTCAAGTAAATTATTGATTTATCTACTTTGTAACTTTACAGTTCTGCTGATCTTGCCTTATGTTGGAAGTTATATGAGGTACCTTTTCATAATTAATACAGATTTTATTCTTACCAGTTTGTTACCCAAATGTTTGCTTCATGATTTTTTCTATCATCCATTTTTCCTGATATTAAAATTATTGTCTTGAATTTCTTTAGACACACTCTTTCTAGTATGCATTTGCTTATCTTTCTATCCTTAATTTTCATTATAGTATTCATTAATATCTTGAAAATATTTATTTTTCTATGTGAATTTTACTCTTTTCATACATTAATTGGTTTAATACTGAGGTACCCCTATTTGTGTTTTATTGTACTTTTAATATGCTTTTGTTGTTGTTGTTGTTTGTTTGTTTCTTTTCATTTTTATCTGTACCTAATTTTACAGATCAATATGTTTGGTTCTGAATTAAAAGTGATTTCTCCCAATTTTTTTTTTTGTTGATGTTATCCTTAACTCATACTTGTTTCTGTTTTCTCAACAAATTTCCATCATAGGACTTTTCCACTAGGCTCTTCCAATCTGTTTTTGTTTTTTTCTGTACTTTCTTTTTCCTACATCAGCCTGAGTTTGAAAGTTACATCATGAAGGTAGGGATGGTGGGTCATTGCTAATTTGGAAAAAAATATACTTTACCAAATTAGTTATTCGTTCTTTTATTTTATTTATAATGACCACCCAGTTCAACAGTAGGCCTCATTGTGTGGGCCAGAGAATTCAATGCTCCTACAGATGATGCCACACTGGGTGGCCCAGCAGTTCCTGGTGCTCAATAGGACCACCCAAGTTAACAGCTGGCAGTGAGAATATTGGAACAAGTGTTTAAACTCAGGACCTTACATACACTCCATATGGACTCCAGCCTCTTGAGTTATCTTCCTAATTACTCATTCGTAATACATTCTTCCTCCAGTCTCTTTCTCCTTTTTCTGACAGCAGACCTTTAAAGTATGCTTATCATAGCACTGTCCTCCCGTTGTTGTTCATTGATTTGCTCGAGCGGGCACCGGTACTGTCTCATTGTGAGACTTGTTACTGTTTTTGGCATATCAAATATGCCACAGGGCACTTGCCAGGCTCTGCCATGCGGGCAGAATACTCTCAGTTGCTTGCAGGGCTCTCTGATGGGATGAAGGAATCAAACCCAGGTTGGCTGCATGCAAGGCAAATGCTCTACCTGCTGTGCTATCGCTACAGCTCATGCTTATCATATTTCATGAAATTATTATATTTACAGAGATAATGAGTCTTGATGCCTTCGGTATAGGGGCTTCCAGGCTTTATTTAGTATTACCCAACATCTATGTGGAGCACATTAGACCATTGATGACCATTTCTCAGTTGATACTTAAGTAAGTATACTCTCCCCAGGTCATTCACAGTAGTTCTGACCTTAATATATACACTGAACATCTATTCAATCAAATAAAACTTGATCATCACAGATGTTTAAGACCTTTGCCTTCAAACTTATTTTTTGCCTTTCTTTCATTTTTCCAATGCAATTTGTTTTTCTTCTTTATAACAGAGTTCGCTGAGGAGAAGACATTTGTTGCTTTCTAGTAAGTTAAATTCTTAGAGATTATCATTTTAAGCCACTATGTGTTTTTAAGGTGAATAATTGCTCTGAAAGAGTTTAAGAAATACATCTTGAAGAATTTGACTTTAGTAGCTCTTACTTCAATAGTTTCTACTTAGAATTGTATGAAAGCTTTGACAATTTCTATTATGAGCTAAATTAGTTTCAAATAACAGACCAAGACATATTTAATGAATGAAATATGAAAAGGACATTTTTTGGCAGTCAACACTTTCCTAAATAAAGAATTAGGGAAGAAGGAGAAAGGGAGCAGGAAGTTCTGTTTTCCATTGCTGGGTTTTTAATGGTCTTGAAAATGTCCTGGTCAAAAAAAGAAACAAAAGTTCTTTTATGTCATTACTGTGGGAATGATCCCTGTAAGCTTTTCTTTGTCTAAAAAAGTCCAGTAACCCTGCTACTTTTCAGAGGTTGTGGTCTTTTTCATTTTTCTTAAATAACCAACATCCTAGAGTAGAAGAGAGATTTCCCCTTTCTCTTTAGTCTTCACTGATTTTTTTTTAATTTGAATACAGTTTTGACCCTCACCATGCTCGTCAAGCTTATCTTTGTCATTAATAACAATCAAATCTTTTTTTTTCAATCATTTTAAAAATAAAACACATGTTCACAGCTTTTAATGATATCCAACAGATTTCTTGGGGAATTCTTCTCTCTTGAGATAGAATAATCACTATTACTGTTATTGTCCTCCTATTGTTCTTCAATTTGCTCGAGCAGGCCCAGTAACATCTCCATCCTGAGGCTTGTTGTTACTGTATTTGGCATATCAGATACATCATGGGTAGCTTGCCAGGCTTTGCCGTGTGGGCGAGAAACTCTTGGTAGCTTGCCGGGCTCTCCAAGAGGGGTGGAAAAATCGAACCTGGCTCTGCCAAGCCAGCCGCGTGCAAGGAAAACGTCCTACTGCTGTGCTATTGCTCCAGACCAGGAGATTGATTTTTAATTTCTTGTGGATGCATCTCTTGACTTTTTAGTCCTCTCAACAATCTCAAAATGTAGGCATTTCTTACTGACCCGACTGTTGACTTTGTGAGTTTTTCTTACAAGATTTTCTCTTTTAAAAATTGCTTCTTATTCTCTGAAACTCTCTATGGAGTGTTTCAGAGTAAATTTGCAGTTCAAATTCTTTCTTTCAGCTGTTGGCTTAAATTTCCCAAGTCTCAGGTATATTAAATTGGATTTATCAACATTTCCCAGGCCCTTTACATACACTTTGCACTGAAGCACATTCTGCTCCCCCCCCAAATATTTCACCCTAGCGGAAGGATTATTTTGGTTACAGGAACTTAAAAAGTAACAACCGATAAAGAAGATACTCTAATCTCTCCTTTAATTTCTAAAACAGGAGATAAAAACTCCCATGTGGAACGTGTACTCTATATACCAGGGAGGGAAAAAAAAAGAAAAGAAAAGAACATTCTTCAATAGGGAATCAAAGCTTAGAGAATTCTGTACAGATCTCGTAAAAAAGTGTTTTTATCGTCTTTTAGCCTTCTTACTCATTATACTTTTTCATAGTTGCCTGTCTTTGCTCAAATGGTATAAAATAGTCCTCAATTTGCCACCTCTTTCAGCTCTCATTTTCTAAAGAGATGGGTGCTGCTTTATAGATTGTTTGCATTCTCCTGTTAATTTTCCTTGCATGGGTTTAATTTTCAAAATAAACTGGAAAAGTCTAAGAAGGTGAAGAGAAAAGTTTTGCCCTCTCTACTGCCTTGGTTCTTAAACTGTGACTCACCATCTCTTGGGGTTGTGTAACTGAACTGGTAAAACTTTATTTTAGGGGTCAAGTAATTGTACAATAGATAGAGCAGTTGCCTTCCACACACCCAAATTGGGTTTAATCCCTGGCACCATAGGAGTGATCTCTGAGCACAGAGGCAAAAGTAAGCTGGAAGAGAAGCCAGGTGTGGCCCTGCCTTCTTCCTCTTGGTAGTTCTTTCCCTTGCATCAGCAGCTGAGTTGAGCGCAATTCCCAGTACCATGAGGAGTGATCTCTGAGCACAGCCAGATGTGGCTTAAATTTGCCTCCCTCCTCTCAAATTAAAAAAAAAATTTCTAATTGTCTGACAATCTAGGTAAAATTATATTTAGCACACTATTATATAACAATTTATACTGAAGAATGTTTGTTATAAGATTATTCGAATGAGTTTAGTACATCTCAAAAAAGTATATGTTCTCTTGCATTATTAAAGTAAGGTCAACTTTGATTTTAGGATAAAGTGGAATAGAGTATAAATTTTTATGTAATAAAAAATCATGTAAAAGAGTTTTTGAACGAGTCTACTGCTTTTAATATTTAATGATCTTTTGGGCATTTTGAACTTAGTTCAATTTCTTTTAAAAAAAACATTATGCTGGTTTCCTAGAATAGATTTTTAGATTATTTTTGCAGTTAAGGTAACATGTTTACAACTATGTAAATTGTCCAATACCCTCCTCCATCAATGTCTTTATGTGGTTTTCTTGCTTGCTTTTTGGGCCACACCCATAGATGCTCAGGATGTATTATTTCTAGTTCTGCATTCATGAATCACTCCTGGCGGTGCTCAGGGATGCCTGAGGTGGAATCTGGGTTGGCAGCATGCAAGAGAAGTACCCTATTCGCTGTACTATTTCTCTTTCTCTCTTCGTGTTATTTCCCTTCTGTCTCTTCCTCCCTTCGCCCTCCTCCTTCCACTGCTGAGTAATCTCAGTTATACTCCAAGGACAAGGGTTTATCATTTTGGTTACTGTCTATATTCTCGTGTTTTGTCTCCATATCCTAGAGATGAGTGAGATAATCCAGTACTTGTCCCTCTCTCTCTCATTCTCTCTCCTCTCTCTCTCTCTCTCTTTCTCTCTCTCACTTTTTTCCTCTTAACATGATATTAGTTTCATCCATGCTGTCTACCTTCAGGTGTTTCGTTTCTTGTAGAGACAATACCTCATCTTTACTTATCACTGCCTAGTGTTCCATTGTATATATGTGCTATAGTTTCTTCATCAACTCTTATTGCTAAATCTCTAAATTTTGAACACTTTTTGAACATCTCTGAATTTTCACCTCCTTGACTAACATCTAGTATTACTAGTTTAGAAATTAGGACACCCAGTGTACCTGACTAAAACTATATAATGGTATATTTTTCATGAAGTTCCCCCAAGTACCACAATTTGCAGCCAAAATATAGAGTCAGCCTGGACTCAAGACGCATTCAAAGCCTGTGGTTATAAATTCCCACTGCTGAGAACCTTCTCTCAACCTACTCAGTACTATCGTTGATTTTCTCAACACAAAATTGCATTATGTTAATTTCTTTACTTTATTAACAAATGCATACATACGCTTAATATTTAAGAAGCACTTGTAAAACGGGTATATTTAAAACGTATCAAAAAGAAGTTAGTGTTAGGTAGTTGGACTCTTATTATTGAGAGGGATGGCGGAATCCCCCACGAACGGGGCGCGCCATCTAGTGACTGCTTCGCCATACTACAACCCTACCCTCGGGATTGACCGTTGTGTTCTCAAGAGATGGCAGTTTTGTTTTGCTCCAGCTATAGTACAGGGAGTAACACAAGATTGATTTTTTTTTTTTGAGAACAGGTGGATATGGCATTCAACACTACAAAATAAATTTGGATCTGATCATATAACTAGGTTCAGAGACACAGAATGCTACCCTTAATCGGTGAGGCATGTTTCACTGAGAGAGAGAGAGAGAGAAAAAAGAAATGCCTTTAAGTACGTGTAGATAAATATTTGCAAAAAATGTGAGAGATGTCTATATTATTATTATTTTTGGCTTCTTGGGTCACACTTGGCTATGCCTAAGCGTTCCTGCTGGCTGTGTTCTGAGGGATTACTCCTGACAGTGCTCAGGAAAACCATATGGGACTTCTGGGTACAAACTTGGGTGGCCTGTGTGCAAAGTATACTCCCAACCTGCTGTACTATCGCTCCGGCCAGAGATGTCTTTTTGAGTGGAAGAACAAACACATCATAGTCATAATATTATACTCTGAATAAATATTAACTGAGGGGTAACATGTTTTGGAATAAACATGGCAGAACCAGAACGTCCATTGCTAGTAATGAGTTGGTACACAAAAGCTCAGTCTGTCAAGATGACCAACATTTCATATGGAAAGCTGGGGATGATAATACTGTCTTTGCTGTGTGCATCAGAAATGATATATATATATATATATATCATAATTTTAAGTACATTAAAAGTGGTTACTTTAAATGATCATTATTCTTTTTGGGGTTGGAGTGATAGCACAGCGGGTAGGGTGTTTGCCTTGCATGTGGCCAACCTGGCCGACCCAGGTTCGATTCCTCGCCTCTCTCAGAGAGCTCGGCAAACTACCGAGAGTATCTCTCCTGCACGCAAGGTCTGGCAAGCTATCCATATGCCAAACCCAGTAACAAGTGTCACAATGGAGATGTTACTGGACCCGCCTGAGCAAATTGATGAACAACGGGAGGACAGTGACAGTGATTTTTTTTTACTTTTGATAATTTGTATAAAAAAATTATCATTCTGATAATTTAAAAAACTGCTTAATTTACTGTTATTTATCTGTAGGGAGGGCAGTGTACATGATGGGCGTCATTACTTTCACTATGGGGTGAAAGGGAACATGCTACTTAGCAATATATGAAATTTGAGCAAAGTTATTTTTAATTAAATTATCTTGACCATTCAGATTTATTATCTACCATGTTTTTAAAAAATATTAAGGAAAACACGAGTTGCACTTACAGCTTTCAAGTTGCATTATACATGTTTGTACATCCATTGGAAAATTCTTGAGATCCATTGGACAGGAAAGTGTTAATGTCAATCTGAAAAACAATTTAAGGTAATTAACATTAAATTTGTGCTATTGAAATTTATTATTTTTGATATCTATTATTTCAAGTAAATTTATAATTAATATCAATAGGGTACAATTGGAAAGCAATTTTGTCTTGCTAGTGAAGACATCTACTCAAATAAAATTTGTTTTAATTTTGGTATGTCATATACTATAAAACAGCTGTAGGTAGCTGGATATGGCATTCAACAGATTATACTGCACTTTAGTACTGCACTGTCCTCCCATTGTTCATAGATTTGCTCTAGCGGGCACCCGTAATGTCTCACAACAAATTGTGAAACTTGTTGTTACTGTTTTTGGCTTATCGAATATGTCTCGGGGAGCTTGCCAGGCTCTGCTATGCAGGCAAGATACTCTCTGTAGCTTGCCGGACTCTCTGAGAGGGGTGGAGGAATAGAACCTGGGTTGGCCATGTTGGTCGCATCCAAGGCAAACACCCTACCTGCTGTGCTATCGCTCCAGCCCCCTTATTTTATTTTTTTTAAACTGGAAGCAATACCTTTTTTGGATTGTCAAGAATCTGTTGCCCCTGGATCTGAGAAAACAGACTTGGATCCAAAGAAACTTAACTTTAATCAATTACTTTCCAACACTTTGAAATTTAGTATCTCTTTCAACACTACAGGTGGACTTATTTACCTAAACTTGGTCACTAAAGGAAATTAATTCACCTCACTTCATTTCAATTTTTGTCATCTCTCAAATATTAATCACTGTCACTGTCACTGTCCTCCCATTGTTCATTGATTTGCTCGAGTGGGCCCAGTAACATCTCCATTGTGAGACTCGTTGTTACTGTGTTTGCTGTGTTTAGCATATCAAATATGTCATGGGAGCTTTCCAGGCTTTGCCATGTGGGTGGGATAATCTCAGTAGCTTGCTGGACTCTCCTACAAGGGTGGAGGAATTGAACCCGGGTCGGTTGGATAGGCCGTGCGCAAGGCAAATGCCCTACCGCTGTGTTATTGCTCCAGCTCAGAATTATAAATTTCTGAGATAATTATTAGGGCCGGAGCAATAGCACAGCGGGTAGGGCATTCGCCTTACAAGCGGCCAACATGGCCGACCCGAGTTCGATTCCTCCGCCCCTCTCGGAGAGCCCGGCAAGCTACCGAGAGTATTGGATATGCCAGACACAGTAACAACAAAAGTCTCCAATGGAGACGTTACTGGACCCGCTCGAGCAAATCGACGATCAACGGGAGGGTCTTTACCTTTACCTTTACCTTATTAGAATGCAAGATGATACAAACTAAGTCTAAGCAACATAAATGAAATAATATTAATATAGAATAACATAAACACTTAATAAACCAAATATTAACATTATGTTAAATATTAATATATTTAACATTATTATAAATGACTATTAACTATATTACAAATGTTTTAAAGCATATTATTAAATAATATTAATATCAATATATCACAACTATTATGAAAATATTAATAACATGTACTCTATAGAGATGTTGTGAGTATTACATGAATGGGTACACAGAAAGTGCTTAGAAAAGAGCTTAACACATAGCAAACACTAAATAACCAGCAGTTATTAACTAGCACATCCTGCACCTTTTCCTCAGACTTTCTCTTCTTTTCATTCTCAGCAATTCCTATCAGTTATAGGGAAAGGGCAAAGAAGGCTGAATAAAATAGCATCAAAAAATATTTAAGGTTTTAACAAAATGCAACCATCAGTCCTACTAAATGACATTGCCCAGAATAGCATTTTTATGTAACCCATAATCTGATTTATAATGATTCATGTTGTATAATTATTGCCTTTGGTAAATTACTTTCACTAACTTAATTCAAGAGACAAACATGCATGTGAAGAGGATAAATTTTTAAGAATAACAAGAGGATCTGCTCACAATTCATTTAAGTCAGAGTCCATAACACGTTACAATAATTCGAAGTTCGTTCTTTAGAAACATTTTTTCCCCAATCTTAGTCAGGCAGGAGATTCTACAAGCAGGATTCTAAAAATATGACCTTGTACATTTACCAAGTTGTCTCTCAAAAAAGCCCATTGTAAAATAAGGTGGACACAATGTTCTCTGTCTTGTCAAAGAGGAGATTACATGAGTACACATAGTACATTTTGAACATGCACACATTAATTCTCCAAACATGCGGATCGTTTTTGCTCAGCCAGTTTTAAATATTGGCTCAGAGAATTAATTCTGTGACCTTTTGTAAGGAAGTAAATAGCATTTTCAGAATCTTTTCTAGTATCCCACATCCATGGGATGTCAAATTCATATCCTGGCTATTTTTCTGGCATGACCTGAGAGAGGTTACATAATTCTCAAAAGAAAAAGCACATGAAAGGAATTCTTTGGCAAAGAAAAAATAGCTTGTAGAACTACTGTCATAAATCATATCCTTAAAAGTATTTATTTACTAGTTTTCTCATCTTTAAGCTATCTCACAGTTGCTTTTTTTTAAAACAGCATATGAAAGAAAAAAATGTGCCAACTTGCTGGGTAGAATTCTGAATTTATTTTTCAAAACATTGCATATAAATTAAAGATAGACCCTGATCACATCAAAGGAAAATCAAATCAAGATTCGATTAATCACATTCTACTGTTTTGGAAATGAACCTTTTCTTGTGTAAGAGAGGACACTCAGTTCTCTTTCTGAGTCAAAACTTATAAACAGGATATGCAGGTTTTTTTTTTAATTTTCCCTTAAAAATATCTTGGCGAAATGAAGTTGTAATATCTATAAAGATGTCTATAATCTCTGAGCAAAAAAATGACTTTACAAAGAAATGAAGTATGCCCAGATTTTGAACAAATATTTCCTATAGTATGGTGTCTATCTCAGCTATTAAATGCTGCGTTTAAGACTGCTTTATGACTCCATCGTAAGTGATTTTATTATTAAAATGATAGATATATATTATTAGTTCCTAAAATTTAAAAAAAAACTGCATCTTAACGGTCAACTTTGAAATATTATCTGTAATGTAAAAAGTAATACTTCTGTGTCTTTAAAAATCTTTGCAATATCACTGGCAGATTTAATAAAATTAGTTATGTTATTATTTGGAACTTTAAATGATAAATACAAATTATTATGATTTATGTGTAATATAAATATGCTTAAATTCTATTCTATAAATGAGAAATGAATATTTCAGACTGTATCAGCTATGAATTATCTCTCAAAAATGTTTAAAAGAAAAGATAAATAATTCTTATAAAAGAAATCAAATGTGGACCTGTTTTAATCTTTTGCACGTGGTTACTCAGATTTTCCAGCACCATTTGTTTAAGAGGCTGTCTTTACTCCATTTCACGCTTTGTCACCTTTGTCAAAAATTAGCTTACCATGTGTGTGGAGGTTGGATACTCTAGACTGAGCCATTGGTCTGAGAGTCTGTCCTTAGTCCAATACCATACTGTTTTGATCACTGTGGTTTTATAGTATAGTTTCAAACTAGGTAATGAGATACAATTGTCTCTCACAAGTTTCTTATTTTTCAGCATGGTTTCGGGAAATACACTGAGGAAAATATAGGCAGAAAGTTCTAAGCTCTGGACCTCAAAGTTATCTTTAGTTATCTTTACTGTTACAATACCAGTAGCAAAGGTTACAGAATCAAAAATAGAAAAATAGTACTGCATCAAATTAAAGAGTTTCTGCACAGTAAAAGAAACATGGACTAAAACAAAGTGATGGCTAACTGAATAGGAGAAAATATATGTGGTCTACACATCAGATAAAGGCTTGATACCCAGTATCTATAAAGTGTTCACAAAGATCAGCAACAAAAACTCAAAAACCCCATCAAGAAATGGGGAGAATAAATGAACAAGAACTTCTCTGAGGAAGACCATTGGCAGGTCAAGAGGGACATAAAAAACTGCTTACCATCATTTATTATTAGGAAAATCCAAATCAAGATGACAATGAGATTCTGTCTCATACTAGGGAGAATGACATGTAACAAAACTAATGAGAACAATTTTGTGTTGGTGAGGTTGTGATGAAAACGGAACTCTCTTCCAGTGCTGTCAAGAATGTAGTCTGGTTCAAAAAACTATAGGAAATACTATGGTGAGTTCTTGGTAAACTTAAAACTGAACTACATTACAGCCCAGCAATTCTGCTTCAGGTTATGTTCTCCCAGAACATAAAAACATTCATTCAAAAGGATGTATGCACACATTACCATTCACTGCATCACTCTTACTATAGTTAGGATTTGGAATCCACCTAGATTTCCAACAACAGATTCGTGGATCATAAAGCTGTAGTATATATACACAACAGAATATTACTCTATTGTGTAAGGAATGATGAATTCATTCCTTTTTTGTGTAAGAAATGATGTGTAAGGAATGATATGTAAGGAATATTGTGTAAGGAATGATGAAATCAGGCAATTTTCTGCACCATGGATGCAACTGAAAGTTATCAAGTTAAATTAAGCCAGAAGAAAAGGACAAACACAGGAGGTTATTACTTGTATTTAGAGTAACTGAATGAAGAAATGCATTTGTTGAAGCGGGGGTGGGGGAGGGAGATGCCTGGATCACCCTTGGTCCCTGAGTATAGGGAAGAGAAGGAAATGAATAGAGTAAAGGTGAAGGAAAGAAGAGATAGATGAGAAGCAACGGGGGTTAGGTGACCAGGTACATTGATGGTGTTAAGCATTAAGAGAGCTAAATATCCAAACCACAGAATTAATAACACTGACTCACAAGAGTCAAACTTTAATAACCAAATTCAAAGGGTTCTTGCCAAAATGCCAGGCTAGAGATGGAGTGGGTTGGTAGGACAGGAAATCTGAGAAGACTGATGGAAAGAAGCTGTCACTGGTATTGGGATTGATGCAGGAACACCGTCAAAAACCCAACTCTGAATAACTTTGTAATTCTAGATGCTTTATTAAAATAAAATTTTGGAAGAAAAAATCAAATAAATATAAACCTTATAAAATATAAAGAATTATTTTATGGATTTGATATATTTTCTTATTTGGCATTTTATTGTGAAGTTTGTATGAGTACATGACTCTTAGCAGTCATGACGGATGACAAAAAGGGGGATGGTAACTAATGTCCTAATGCTAATTTAGGGTTCTGTTGTCATCTAATTTTAGTCAGCCCAATTGTTTCATTATTATTAGTGATCCCCTTAACAAACTAATGTATTAGACTTTTTCAGGAAAATATCTATAGCAGCAAACAAGCAAAATTCTTCCTATAACTTAATTATGATGTAAATTGAGTTCTCTTGGAAAAAAACGGCTTCTTAGAAATTATATATTGAAGAGTTTTCCTTTTACACTTAAAAATCAATGTTTTTCATATTAAAAATTGCCATGCAAGAGAACTTTTACAATTAGATTTCAAAGAAAATGTAATCATATTAAAATAAAATTATTCTTATTTAAAAATTGAATTCTTAAATCTTTGAAAAGTAGAGGTGTATAGCATTATTTATTTATTTATTTGCTTTTTGGGTCACACGTGGAAATTCACAGGGGTTATTCCTGGCTCTGCACTCAAGAATTACTCCTAGCGGTGCTCAGGGGACCATATGGGATGCTGGGAATCGAAATTGGGTCGGCCGCATGCAAGGCAAACACCCTACCTGCTGTGCTATCGCTCCAGCCCCAAAGGTATTTTTTGGGGGGTGTATAGCATTTTTTAATATGAAAGATCCTCTTTTTGATTTTTAATATACAATGCGAAAGATTTATACGATCTGAAGAGAAATAGATATTATAGGGTAATATAATTTGGATATACTAGTAGAACTAGAAAATTAGTAGGATGTAATATTTATGTGTCTATTATGTGCCTCCAATATTTATCATCTCACAAATGACAAAAGGGTTTGGTGAATGATGAACTTGTAAGAATCCATAATGCTAATTCATGGATTTCCAAAGTATTGGAAGATATGCTTTTACTGAATTTTTCTTTTATTTTCAAAAGTAGAAATTTTTGAAATAAATTGTCCCTATTGTATGCTTGGCATTACCCTGGCTTTTTACAATCATTAATGTAGACGAGTTCATTAATACATTCACTCTCATGCTGATGGGAAAAACGAGCTTTTCACAAGTACAGATACTTGGCCCAGATCACAGCTTGCAAGTTGTGGAGCCTAGATCTGTCTGGGTGGGGAGAGAGCTATTCTAGATTCTTTTCTGCTTGGTCTTCCTTAGTCCTTTTACTTGTTCTAAGGTCCAGAATGTTCTTGAGCCCAAATCACGTTTCAAGACTCTTCATGCAGCTGCTACTTTTTTTTTTTTTGGCTTTATGAGTCACATCCAGTGATGCACGGGGGTTACTCCTAGCATTGCACTCAGGAACTACTCCTGACGGTGTTTGGGGGATCTTGTGGGACGCTGAGGAGTGAACCCTTGTCAGCTTCGTGCAAGGCAAATGCCCTACCCTACCCACTGTATTATCACTCCAGCCCACAGTTGCTACTTTTGAGAGATGAGATACCATCGTTCTTCTGAACTAAGAAACTTACTTTATGAGAAAAAATTCAGTGATTCACACATGTGACATAAACCCACAATGTTTGTCATCTCCATCTGGGCCCAATGCTGTGTTTCAATTAGTCTTGAGCTCAAGGGAGAATTAAAGGAAATATGCTGACGGCATGTTGCTTGATTGCAGTGAATAATAAATTCCCTTCGCTTCTGATTTAGGAGTCTTGTGTCTTCACTTCTCTCCCTGTAAAATTAGTAAAGACCAATTTTACAAGTAGACTTGGATAAAATTGCAAAAGTGAAAATGGGGGATCAAGTTTGTTTCTAAGACCCTCATTTATGAAAGAACTTTGCTTTAAAACATTGAAATTCATTTACTCAATAGTTCAACATTATTTTAAGCTATATAAAATATACTGACTTTCTCTGAACTAACAGGTCTAGTTCCTCAGAAACAATTGTAAAAAGTCTTTATCTACTATTTACATTAAGATAGCTAAAATGTACAATATGATACTTTATTTTTCTTTATTTTGTAATTATTAATTTCCTACAGGAAAAAAGTAATAATATTTCCCCTTGAACTAAACTCCAGATTCGTTTAACTTTACAACAAAAAAATCATTGTTCTGCTATAGAAATACAGTTGGCTACAGGCTGGAGAGATGGTACAGTAGTTAGGGAATTGATCTGGGTTTGTTCTTCAGCACCCCATCTGGTCACCTGAGCACCACCAGGAGTGATTCCTGAGCCCCCCCCCCCAACACACAAAGTCAAATAACAAAAACAAAAAAATAGTTATGACTGAATTATTAGTTTGTGTTTATGTGCTATGAATATTTGGTTAAATGCATGTAAATAAACTGGCCAAATTTAAAAAAAATGTAACAAATGTTTAGAATCCTAAAACTTTCGAAGACTGGTTTCAGAAAAATATGAACAAATCACATATCTAGAAATTAAACAGGAACCAAAGTCAAACAGGAACAAAGTCCCACGACCAGGTACTTTCACCAGTGAATTTTACCACACTTTCAAAAACCAAATTTCCTTTTTAAATTATTCCAAAATTCAGTGAGAGTAAGAAAAGTCCCCAAATTCATTAGCCTTATCTCAAAATAAGACAAGGATGGTACGCCAAAATGAAAATGATAGACTGATATACTGATAAGCCTAGATGTAAAAATCCTTTAAAAAATGTTGGCAAATGAAACTGTACATGAGGAGCTTTATTGATCTTGACAATTGGTTTTCATTTCAGGCAAATAAAGATGATTTCACATATGTAAATAACATATCCATTAAAGTAAAATATGATGTTCTTGTGTCTGCATTTAAAAATGAAACTGAGTGAATATCTGAAAACTTTTGAGTGAATATTTGAAAATCAAAATGTTCAGAGACTTCTTAGGAGCCGATAGATCATTAACTATTGGTGGTCAATATAGGATAATAGGGTTGTTAAGGGTTTTAGTTGGTGGTTCAGCAATGTCAAGAACTGTGAATTTTTATTTTCTCTTCAGGTTTGTGCCTCATAAGATTCATCTCTGATTGCTGTTCATTGGGTGAAGTTTTAAGTCTGGCTTTCAGCATCTTTCAAGCAGCACTTCTAGGATCCCAACCTCATTGTGAGGGCCTCATCTAATCCTTATTTTCTTAGTCTGATGCCTCATGGAGGATTTAATTGTGTGCACAGTCCTGAAGCTCTTGGCACAAACTCTGAGCCCTACCACTTTTTGTGTTCATCTCACACCAAAGGATCAACTGTGGTCCGAAGGACATCAACAGGAAATCACGAAGAGAGGGAATAGAAAGAGTTTACTACTGTTTTCACAATGTTGATATTGCATTTTTTCTTTTATGCCCTCTCTAGATCCCACTCCCTGAAGTTCCCACCACCTCAAATTTATGAAAGATTGAGGATGTTTCTTTCCTTTTGCATTCTCCAACTTTGGCTAAGGCTTCTCTGCCTGTCCCTTAAGTCCATGTTCACAAGTGCATTCATTTTCAAGTTTCTAAAATATATTGTCGTCACTCATCTGTCCATGTATTCTTCCCTATGACTCTGCTCCTCCTGTGTGTTAATGCTATTCTTTTTTCCTTAGTCAGTTTATTTCTTTGGTTTTGGTGAATGTGGGGAGGAAGTGCCGATGAATACTCCCGTTCAATCGGTCACGCGGCCAGGACATTCTGCTTCTTTCTTTAAACAAGCAGAAAAGTCAGACATCTCAGGAAACATCACAGATGCTCCATTTGTAAATTGGATGAGATGTTTTTCAAGCACAACTTTTGTTAACAAAGAAACTGTTTGGCATTTGAAGATTTCAAAGTCCTATGAGGTTTCCAAAAACAACTCACAAAGAACGAGTTTATCCTTTGATCATATGAGCCAAGATATAGAAAACCAAAACTAGGGGCCCAGAGACATCATCTGTTTCATCTGAATTCATATTGAAAGATAAAGGATGCATTTCCAAATGATTCCATGCCTTGCTTCAAGTTACTTGAGGAACTATGAGCAATTCATTACTGATGGCACCATTTTTAAGTTTCTAATAAGATTTTGTATAAACAACTAAATATTTATAATTAAATAGGATACACACATGCACATTGCATTTCAATGATGACAATAGAAACATTCTAGACTTTTTAATTTTGCAAAAGAATAATTCCAGGCTTCCGAGCAATGTATCTTTGCAGTTTACACTAATTGAAATCTCTTTGAAATGAGACAATACTTTATAATTAGGAATAAATTATGCCTTTCATGAAATTAAT
The DNA here is from genome assembly GCF_029834395.1 of Sorex fumeus. Classification (NCBI taxonomy): domain Eukaryota; kingdom Metazoa; phylum Chordata; class Mammalia; order Eulipotyphla; family Soricidae; genus Sorex; species Sorex fumeus. The sequence goes on from NW_026606081.1 coordinate 41,608,273, forward strand.
GTTCAAATTAACAAGAAAAATTAAATTTACCTTATTTGCAGCTTATTATAAATCCTCTAACATCCACTTTAATCAAAAAAGAGCAAAGCAGTCAAGGGTTAAGACATTATGGCTGAGGCTTCTTCAACTGAAATATATATATATATATATACATATATATATACAAGTTATAAGTAATCTATGAATATTGTTGAAAATTCAAATATTATTTTTTCACTTTTTTATTGAATCATGCTCGAGCAAATCGACGATCAACGGGAGGGCCTTTACCTTTTACCTTTTATTGAATCATGTGAGATACACAATTACAAGGTTCATGACTGTGTTTCAGTCATACAATGTCCCATCACCCATCCCTTCACCAGTGTACATGTCTCACCACCGAGTGTCCCCAGTTTCCCTCCTGCCCCCTTCCCCCTATGGCACACTTTTCCTTCCTTCCTTCCTTCCTTCCTTCCTTCCTTCCTTCCTTCCTTCCTTCCTCCCTCCCTCCCTCCCTCCCCCCCCCCTCTCTCTCTCTCTTTCTCTTACACACATACACACACAAACACCCACAGCCCCTCCCCCCCCACACACAACTCCTTTAGGCATTGTGTTTTGCAGTACAGGTAGTGATGTATATCTCCTTTCAGCACTCAGTTCTTATCCAGAGTGATGATTTCCAACTATCATGGTCACAATGACCCCTTTTTCCTTCGTACTAACTGCAGTCTCCTACCCAGCCCCCCCCCCCTCCCCTGCCACCGCCACTTGTGGCAATCTTCCAACTTTCGACCAGTCCTGATAGCATTGTGAGGGCACAGGTGCCATTGTGACAGGCTCCTGCAGGGCTAAGAAGCTGGCTAGGCCTAGGTTTCCTTTTTCCGGAGATTAGGGACCTATACTAATGAAACTAGCACCCTAAAAACTCACAGATAAGGGGGAGCTAGGCATGACCTTGATCGAAAGCCCCAAGCTGGCACGGTCCAAGTGAAAAACTCCAACTTTTCCCTATTAATTATTATAGATTCTTTTCTCTTGCTACTTAATTGTTGCAGTTGGGCTTCATTATAAAAGACTCTGAAGGATGCATGAACACATACATAATGAAGATTCCTACAAGCAAAATGCCTGAGTTGGAGACAATGTAGTTTGCATTTTTTAATATATCCTAACAAGTTATCTTATCAGTCAATAAGCAAGCTAGATGTCCACAATGTAGTATAGGATGACACTAAATATGACATCTAACTGATTTTTAATGTGTTTTCAAAAAAAGTTTTATTTATTTGTTTTATCCTCCATTTGCAGTAACGTTATAGTATTTACTTCAAGTGTCAAATCAATCAGAAAATTCAAGCTGAGAATCAGCTATTTTATTTGTTCAGTTTTTGCTTACTCCCCCCCCCTTTCTACTTGCTAGTCCAGATTTATTACTACATTGGTTTATTGGTTTTTAAAACTAGACTTTGAGGATACAGTTCACATCCTTCACTTTTACGCAGAAATGTCTTAATTTTCTTCATTCCTGAAGAAAATTATCACCAGTTACAAGATTCTAGGATGTCAGTTTCTCTCTTTCAACTTGTGACTAAATTGTCATTTCTAGTTTTATAATTTCTGATGAGAAATAATTATCATATCAGTTCAATAAATTTTTTCCCATAGGCAAAGTTTCAGTCTCTGGATGCTTTCAGGATTTTTATTTAGCTTTAAATAATGTGTGTAGGATGTGAATAAGTATGGGTGGGTATTTTGGGGACTAACTCAACTCCTTTTTTTGGGGGGGGTCCTCCCCAGAACAACTTGGGAGAATGAGGTGGCACTCACAGTGATACGCATCCTGATAGTGTAAGCAGTTGGACGTGGCAGTTTTGGGGTCCAGCAGGAATAACACAGTGATGGTCATGAATACTATAACCTGAGTAGTCACAGAGAAATGTGTTGCCAGTGATGGAACCCAGGACTCATACATGTAAGGCATAGCATTTAACTGTTGTTTGCTTTTGTCATTTCCAAATCTGGGATATAAGAAGAAAAAATGAAATTCTGTGATTTCCCTTGAGAGCATGGGAGGATTTAAATAGAGATGAGATCTGAAAAGTTCCCTTATGTCTTATATATAATAATTTCAAAATCTTTTAACATGTTAGTTGATATTCAGAAGTCTGATGTTATTGTCAACTTCCTAAAAAGTGATGTTAAACAGTTCACTTGATCACTTGATCACTTGACATCCCATTACTCATCGATTTGCTTGAGCGGGCGCCAGTGACATCTCCATTCATCCCTGTCATGTGCTAATGTAGCCCAATGGCATCTGCTCATTCTAGGAACACGAAGAGCCTCAAACCGATTGTTCAGGGTCTTGACGAAGAAGTCTGACCATCTCATAAGTAGGCGGCCACGCAATCTTTTGATGTCCTGTGGAATCCAGCCAGTAATGGCTCTAGTCCAGCGGTCGTCTCCAAATCTCATTACATGTCCAGCCCATCTGATTTTCGACACCTTGGCAAAGGAGAGTGGTCCCTGATTCTTGACCTTCGACAAAGGTCGGAACTCCAGATTCTTTCTTTCATTTGAGTGAAGCGTGATACTCCAAGCATAGCTCTTTCGATTCCTCTTTGGGAGACCTGAACAGCATTCTCATCCTGTTTGTGTAGGGCCCAGGTCTCTGAGGCGTACGTTAATGCAGGAAAAATAGTGGAATCAAAAGATGTGCTCTGAGCCAGAGGTTCTTCATCCTTGTAGCTATTTCTTCGACGCTCTTGAAGACATTCCAAGCTGCTCTTTTCCTCCTTCACAACTCAGGTGCCAGGTCATTTGTCATGTTGACTTCTTGACCTAGGTACACATAAGTGTTGCATTTGGAGATGTTTGTCCTGGTGAGAGTGAATGGAACGTCAGGAACAAGACCATTTCTCATAAACATTGTCTTTGTTCGATTCAGCTGTAGTCTGACCTTTCCACACTCACGGTAGAAGTTGGCCAGCATTTGTGCCGCTTGGCTGATGTTTGGTGTTATAAGAACGATGTCATCAGTGAAGCGTAGGTGGTGTAGTTGCCGACCGTCTATCTTCACTCCCATTCCTTCCCATTCCAGTCGTCACATGACGTTCTCGAGGGTGGCACTGGAGAGTTTCGGTGAAATGGTATAACCCTGCTGAATCCTTCTCTTTATGTTAATGATAACCTCCCCGTAGAATGGTGAGATCCTGGTAGTGAATACGCAATACAGCTCACAGAGGATCCTGATGTACTGACTTTGAATGCCCTGTTTAGCTAGGGCCTCGATGACTACTTCAGTCTCAATAGAATCAAAGGCCTTCTTTAAATCAATGAACATTAGACAGAGCGGCATCTTAAACTCCCGAGAAACCTCAATGAGCTTGGTTACCATGTGGATATGGTCGATCGTGCTGAATCCTTTGCAGAACCTGGCTTGCTTGATGGTTGTTCTTCATCTAATATTTTGCCTATCCTATTCAGGATAACTCAAGTGAACAGCTTGTAGACAACAGACAACAGGCAGATCAGGCGATAGTTGCCAATGTTGTGATGTCTCCCTTCTTATACAGTAGTACAGTCATGCTGCTTTTCCACTGGGATGGAACTTTGCATTCAGATAGGAAGCGTGTTAAGAGCCGAGCCAGTGTATTGATGAGTACTGACGGCAGGTTCTTCAGGTGTTCGGGTCTGACCTTGTCTGGGCCAGGTGCTGTTTGCTTCTTTACCGACAAAATAGCATGTCGGATTTTGGAAGGTGGACATTTGGGAATGACTTATCCATCCTGCAGAATTTGGTATGTGGGCAGGTGGACGTGGCTATCAAAGAGATCCAAGTAGAAGTCATGGATAATCTTCTTCATTGCCCTTCTGGAAGATTTGATGGATCCATCAGGACGTTGGAGGGCAGTTATCCTGATCTTGTAGTGGGTGAAGGACAGGCTGGCATTGCGAATGCTTTTCCCAGCTTCTGCCACATCTGCCAGCACTGCTGCTCTTCTCTCTTTGAGGTCTTTCTTTTTTTTTTACTTTCTTTTTTTTTTTAATAATTTATTTCTTTATTGAATCACTGTGGGAAAAGTTACAGAGCTTTCGGGTTTAGGTCTCAGTCATGTAAATATCAAACACATTTCCCTTTACCAATACTTATTTTTAACCGCGAACCCCAATAGAACCCCACCTCCCACCCCTCCCAATTCCTGTGAGGCAGATGAGTTCTAGTTAATACTCTATCTACTTTGACTAGATACATTGTTTCGATAGAAGATGCACAATTATTGTTTAGAGTTTACGACCCCCCCCCCAATCAGACATGCTGAAACAGCGTTGTGAAATGATTTGCTTTCTACAACTTGGTTTAAGAATAAAATGATGTCGCACGGCCGCTATTGCAGCCACACGGTTTTGGATTTCTGCTATTTTACTTATTAACCCTGGAAGAATTTCTATTAAAACTTAGATAGTTAAGAGATTGGTTTCTGTGCTCTGGAGTCGTGGCCGTGCCGGAGAGCCGCTCGTGGGGGGCAACTGGCGACCTCAGTCGGGCGTGAAGGACGGCCCATTATGCCCCCCTTCCCATGAGGTCCCTGCCGCCCCCAGCCGTGGCTCAAACCTGCTGTCCACAAGGCTCCCGTGAGGCCGCCATCTTTCTTTCCAGAGAGGAGCGGGTGAGTGGGTCAACACCCTTTCCCCTCCGGGCAGGCATGCTGGCGTGGTTTAACACATAGTCCATTTGCTTTTCTGCTCCAAGCGGGTGGTTCTCTGTGCTAAGTCCTTGTGCCTCCGGGGCAGTGGCCGTGCCGGAGAGCCGCTCGTGGGGGCAGCTGGTGACCTCGGTCGGGCGTGAAGGACGGCCCAGAATGCCCCCCTTCCCATGAGGTCCCTGCCTCCCCCACCCGCGGCTCAAACCTGCTGTCCACAAGGCTCAGGTGCGGCCGCCATCTTTCTTTCCAGAGAGGAGGGGGCGAGTGGGTCCTGAGGTCTTTCTTTATCGCTTCTCTGCACTCATTGCGAGCTTGGATGTTCGCTTGCAGTTGCCTGAGGCTTGCGCCAAGCCACTTTGGCTTATGAGCTCAAGAGTTTTCGAAGATAGTCATCTTTTTGTGGCTATCTCTCTCTCTCAGTGTTCCTCGCACAATCATGGAGGTGCTGAATCAGTCGATCATATTCCTTGTCAATGTTGTCAATGATGGCATCTTCCCATGTTTCTGCAATAGTGCCAAAGAGCTCCCAGTTGGTGGTCATTCTGGGAGTTCTCTTCTTAAACTTTGCAGCCCTTTCTCCCCGCTCTGTGAAGTAGAATTTTGCACGAAGGACACAGTGGTTTGATCCTGTTTGGAATTTTGGGACAACAGTGACTTTGGTCAGGCAAAACCATCGATTGAATATGATATGGTCAATTTCATTGTGGAACCATCCACCGGGAGACTCTCATGTTCAACGTTTAGATTCGGCCTTCTGGAATTGTGACTTACCATGGATGGTCTTGGTCGCCATGGTGAACTCGGACAGTCACATAGAATGTGACATAGTTACCAAATAAAAATACATTCCACTATATTGAAAGGAAATTCAGCGAAAGTAATTTTTTCTACAAGAAATACAAAAATATGAAAACACACAATAGATGGAATTATTTATAGAATTATTTTAAAAAACACTTTATGGAAAAATCAAATCACTGTTACCAAGTGAATTTTCAATTTTTGATACCTCTACTCCATTAACTTACATGATTACCTGGAAAAAATAGCAACTGATCCTAATACTGGGTCGAGAAACTCAAAATAAAGTATTTTATGATCAAATGCTGGCTAGAACAATAGCACAATGGGTATGGCATTTGCCTTGCACAAAGCCAACCTGGTCAACCCAAGTTCGTTTCCACCCCTCTCAGAGAGCCCAGCAATCTACCGAGAGTATCTCGCCTGCACAGAAAAGCCTGGCAAGTTACCCGTGATGTATTCGATATGCCAAACACAGTATCAATAAGTTTCACAATGTCACTGGGCCCACTCAAGAAAATCGATGAACAACGGGAGGACAATGACAGTGACAGTGATGATCAAATGCTACTATTGAGAAGAATTCAAAAGGAAGAAAATTGAGGTACAATATAAATAATTAGATATTTTAAGTTGACCTTGATATTTTTTAAAAATATGTTACAGGGTTTTTTTTTTTAATAATTGCCAGTTGCTGTAAGTTGTGTATATTTTCTGTCTTCAATAAAATAAGATGTGAAATCTGGTCCCAAATTCCTTTTATTTCTCCTCTAATTTGAGTTAAAAATAACAATTATGAAAAAATTATGATGATCAACAGATTTTAGAATTTTTTTTTCAGGTGTGGTACATACCAAGCATATGACTTTAAATAGCTATTAAGAGAATTTAGGTCTTTTTGATATTTAATGAACATCCAAAGTTGAATGAGTTCTAGAGTTCAGTTATCAAGAAATTTGACTAAAGTTGGTTATGTTTATGGTATTAGTGCTTTTTTTTATTAGGTTTTTTTTTTGTTTCAGTTTTGGGGTCACACCCAGTAGTTGTCAGTGCTTAATCCTGGCTCTATGTTTAGGGTTCACTCCTGGTAATTCTCTGGAGAACATATGATGAGATTAAACTGGGTTGATTCATTACAGGACAAAAGCTTTAGTTCTTGTACTATCTCTCCATTACTTTTAAAAAGCTTAATGGGCTTCTGGGAAATATAGCATAAGTAAAATGTATATAAACTTTCCTAGGCAGATAATAAAGATATGGTCACCCATTCATGCTTACTGCATTGATATCTTTTCCTTCCCTGCCTTCCTTAAGGTTGATCACTTAGTTACCACTTCATATATGTTTAAAACAAAAATAATTGGATAACTAAGGTGAAGATGCAAAATGATGAACAAAGAAGTTCTAAAACAATACAAAAATAAAATAATACACATGCCTTAAAAGTTTATAAAAACTCAACAATTCTAAATATTTCTTTACCTATGAATATTTAAGCAATTAGCTATATGCAAAATTACAGCCACATGTGTGATTCATCAACCACCTGATGTGATTTTAAAGTCGCTTATCAAGTTGACTCAGGCTAAGAAACTGGATTACTTATTTTAACAAATATGAATTTCTGAGATTTTTCTCATAGCTTCTGGATTTGGCACTTGGATCATTGTTGATTATATTTATTTGAGAAATGATGTATTTCTCAGAGGCACAAAACAATCATTTGAAAATTGCAAAACTGTCAGCAAATCTTAAATAAAATTCTTTATTTACCAAAATCAGAAACTGAAGTCTCGAACTCACCTAATTGAATAAAGAACATTTCCATTCTTGAAAATTCTCAACAGTTTGTTATCTGTAGTAACTTCATGAAAGTTGGCTCCCTTTTCATTGGCAAAGAACAAGTCTGGCTTCCAAATGGAGTCCAACATAGATGGGTCCAGATCTAAAGAGTCATCGGGGTATTCACTGTAGGCCAGACGAGGGTCATTCCATTTCTGACGAAGAAAGATGTTCACTCTATAATCCTATGAGAAAAGAAATTTAGGGTGAGCCAACTGCTTGAGGATCTTTAGATCATTATTTGCTATTTTGGGGGCTTGTCCCAGCATTGTAACAAAAAACATTGACATCTTTGATGAGATTTTTCACACCTCGTAACCCTCACTCATAACTACTCCTAAGAGACATTCTATTTCTAACTTTGTGTGTTTTTAGTCACAGAAAAGCAACAAAAGAACAAAATTTTTTATTTACTTACATTTTGCTTTTTGTCATTCGAATTTTACATTTTTGGTTTGTCAGAGTGAAATACTGAATTCCCTGCTCTTAGGCAGTTGGGGTAAAATATTTTCTGCTTTGCATTTATTTTTCTAGAACCATTCCTCATAGTAGACATCAATATGCAATATGGGTTTAGTGGAACTTTCTTGAAAACTTTTATAAAAATGTATACACACATTTATAATAACTATGTGCTTTCTCATGATTTATCATTTTATTGGTTCTATGAAATGGCAATTTAGGAAAAATAAAGACAGTTTTGAAATGATAAAAGAAACATAAAGGAACATTACCGTCACTGCCACTGTCCTCCCATTGTTCATCGATTTGCTCAAACGGGCCCAGTAACGTCTCCATTTTGAGACTTGTTGTTACTGTGTTTAGCACATTGAATATGTCATGGGCAGCTTGCCAGGCTTTGCCATGCGGGAGAGATACTCTCGGTAGCTTGCCAGGCTCTCCAAGAGGGACAGAGGAATCGAACCCGGCTCAGCCGGGCTGGCTGCATGAAAGGCAAATGCCCTATTGCTATGCTATTTCTCCAGCTGTTTGTAATATTTTAAGATTGGGATAATGAGATTGCCTACTTAAACCTTTCCTAGTTAAGTTAAAACGTGGAGAAATCAATAATTTCTTCTAAATTCTTGTTCATAGGTCTGAAATTTATATATTTACGTATATATAATGATGAATATCAATAAGCATGCCCATGTAATATGTTTCTGTATTTTTCATATAGGTACTCTGTGTCTATTTTCAGATATAATTTTACCCTAAGAGACTATATCAAATCTATATGCCATTATCTATAATAGGCAATATTAGCTATTATTCAAAACAACAATAAGTGTCAGATGATACATTAGGTACTTTGTAAATTATTCCTGTTTTCTCATAGCAAATCTGTAAGGTAGCTGTTGCCATTCCCCTGCTTTTGACAGAGATGAACAATGGGGGAAAATGTGTGTAATAACTTCATCAGTATTATAGAGTAGATAAGTGATGTCATAATTCAGGCACTTGGATTCCAGCTTCATAGATTTTTAAGATTTACATTGCTCCATGGTAGGCTTTCACTTATGATGGTATTGTCTGCAAAGCAAACATTTTAAAATCTAAGGAAAAGATTGTGAGTTTACGTCATTTATGCTTGTTTTTCTTTTTTCCCCCATATATTCATGCCAAAGCCTTTGAAAGGAAAACAGCTCATTCAGTTTTAGTGGATTTTGCACTGTTGTATTATGCATTTGTGCTACTTCACTAAATTTACAACAATTTGTTGGTAATAAGGAACTGATTCATGTCTTTTTTTGGATTTGTGTAAAATTTGGGTACGTTGTCATTTTTACTATTAGAAGAAGTTTCTAGAGGAATTCCCCCCCCCCCCCCACAAGCCACTAGAGAGAATAGAGTATTTTATGCAAAGATCACAAAATTTATAGCCACATAAAAAAAGAAAGAAAGAAAAAGTGATGACCCTTGAAGAAATTTTTACTGGTTTCGTTTTTTAAAAATTTGTAAATTCTGAGGTTTAGCATACATAGACAGCATTTGTTCCCATGCATTACAAAGTAAAGAGATCTTTCTAGGACTCCTAATTTGAAACCACTGCTAATTTAAATAAGATCCAAAATTATTATTTCCTTTACAAAACATAAAGAGATCGAATCAGAGCAAATGTACATGTAGCTTGTGTTGTGTGCGACCATCCCAGGTTTTGTTCTGGTACCACATACAGTCCCTGGAATCCTGTCAAGAGGGATCCCCTCAGCTCAGAGCCAGAAGCCCAGAAGACCACCAAAATGGATATGCACCCCCCAAAACACACAAAGAAACAAAAAGCAAAACTGAACAACCAAAAAAGAAAATGCAGACTCTTTAACAATTCCTTGTTGGTTGAGTTTTACAAAATTTGTAAATTCTAAAGTATGGGACAGCCTAGGTTCCAGAGTATCACAAAGTACAGAAGTTAGTACTCAAGAGTGATTCCTTGCTCGAAACATCATTGCCTGCACCATGTGCTCCGTGAACTCCAGCATAGGGCAAGCAGTCATCTGGGGCCACTGATTCTGAAATAATGGTGCATGTGGGAAAGTGCCTTTCATTTCTCTTCTTGGGTACCAAATGAACAGGAAAGAGAGGTATTTTATAAGAACCATGTAGAGCTGCAGGGAGCTAATTTCAAATCTACTGCTGACTTCTTCATTATTCAGATGTCTAATAAATTTCTAGTAAAGGGCAGACTTATTTAAAAATGAAAACACTAAAGATAAATTTAATTATGTGCCAACTCTGAAAATAATACTTTTAGAAATGGCAATTGACTCTTGAGATAGCATAAATGAAAATATACGTAAAATAATTCCCTGTTTTTACATATAGAAGCTCAAAGATTTTGCATATAGTGATACAACATAAAGAAAGTATAAGTCAATGAAATTTATTTGAATTACTAATCCTTTGTATTTTGATTAATCAGAACATAAATAATTGAATATAAGATTGTTATATCTCATTTTAATATGGGATTTATTTTAGTGTTGTCAGCTATAATAAAATAATACATACCAAGTCACTTATAAACAACAGATGTGTATTTCTAATTGGATCTCTGGATCACTCTCTGCCCTGAGCAGAGCGCCGGCAGCTGAAGACCTCTGGGACCCAGCCACAGCCATGCTGAGACCACTCTCCACACACTAAGACAGGCCTTACACATGAAGGAACCGGCAGAGGAACCCAGATGTGCGGGTTCCAAGCTCCCGGACTTCTTATTGTCTAGTTCTTATTGTTAAGTTCTCACTCGCAGAGAACCCTGAAGGCTACCGAGAGTCTCCTGCCCACATATATGCCTGACGGGGAACACCTGTAAAGGTGATTAGAGACTGCCCCAAAAGCCTCCATCCCTCTCGGAGAGCCCAGAAAGCTACCAAGAGTATCCTGCTCACACGGCAGAGCCTGGCAAGCTACCTGTGGAGAACTCTATATGTCAAAAGCAGTAACAATGATGGTTCTCCTTCCCCTGACCCTGAAAGAGCCCCCAATATGCCATCGGGCTACACTAGCATGTGACAGGGATGAATGGAGATGTTACTGATGCCCGCTCAAGCAAATTGATGAACAAAGGGGTGATAGTGATAGTGATAGTGTATTTCTAACAGTTCTAGAGTCTGCAAGTTTGAGATTAGGGTGTCAGCATGTTTACGTATGAGTCTCTCCTTTTCATAAACTTCCCACTGAGTTCTCATACATAGAGGCAGATGGACTGGGAGCACATTGAGATCATTCTTTTTTCAGAAAGTTTTTTCATTAAGTTTAGGTAACATGGCTACAATACTGTTAATGCTTATGGTATTAATGTGTAAAATAACTGCAATTTTCCACCAGCAAAGTACACATTACCCTCCATCAATGTCCTCATGTTACCTCTAGCACATTTACTTTGTACCCCCATTGCTTGGTAATTTGTGGTTTGTAATACAAGGCCAAGGTTCTGTCATTGTTCAATACTGTCTATTTCCTTGTTTTATCTCTATGTTGTAGATGAGTGACATAATTCAGTATTAATTCTGCTCCCCTATGACTTATTTCGCTTCACATGCTACCTACCCTCTAGTTGCATCCATGTTGCAGCAAATAAAACTCCTTTAGGATGCAGCAATACCACTTTTAGGTATCTATTCCCTAAACAAATACATTAATTTAAAAAGATATATGTATGCTTATATTCACTGCAATGTCAAGGACAAGAGCCAGGATATGGAAATAATACAATGTCCAACAAATATTAAGTACTTTTATAATATACTCATGAACATCACTACCATCTAAAATCAGATTATTTCCATCACCTCAAAAGAAAACCCAGTTCTACTAGGTTCAGTAGTCACTTCTCATTCACTATTCATTTCTGCCCTGATAAAATTCTAACCAGCTTTCAATCTCTATATATTTACCTACTCTGAATATTTCATATCAATTGAATCATAAAGTATGACCATTTTATATGTCTTTTTTCAATTAGAGTATGTTCAAGGTTTTATTATAAATGTGTTTTAAAAGTTAATTTCAGAATATAGATATCAGATATTTAATGTCCAGAAATTTGAAGTCTCTCTGTGACATGAATGTAAAGTGACAGAATTTGAACAACATAAATGTTTTTGGAAGTTAATGTCACAAATATGACATAAAAATAAGGAAAAGGTAAAGGCCCTCCCGTTGATCGTCGATTTGCTCGAGCGGGCCCAGTAACGTCTCCATTGGAGACTTTGTTGTTACTGTGTCTGGCATATCGAATACTCTCGGTAGCTTGCCGGGCTCTCCGAGAGGGGCGGAGGAATCGAACTCGGGTCGGCCATGTTGGCCGCGTGTAAGGCGAACGCCCTACCTGCTGTGCTATCGCTCCAGCCCATGACATAAAAATAGTACTATAGAAATATTTTAAAAGTGCTGTGTCTCCTCTGAGTGATAGGACCACCTTAAAAATGACTGAATCAGCACACAGTTTTCCCCCCCCTTAGAAGAAGCTTCTAGAGAGGGGAGGGAAAAAAAAAAAGAAGAAGCTTCTAGAGAAAAGTAAGAGAAGCATCTAAAAAAATCCACAATCCAAATCCATTTTTGTCATATTCATGATATATTGGAAGAAGCATGACCAAATTCCTGGCTGTACCTTCCCCTCTACAGGGTCACTTTGGGCATAAGAGTTTCAAATAAACTCATCTTACATCTTCCCCAATGCTGATAGTTCTGATGGAATGGACTTTGATGGAGGAATTGTTTTAAATTTATGAGATATGTTTCTTATTTGTCATAATTATGCTAAAAATGTCAGAAGCATGCCTTTTTCTAGTGTACTGAAAAATTTTGAAAATTAACTGTACTGTTTTATTCTCTAAAGAATAGTCAAGTTTTTTTTTCTCTACATGCAACTTACCTACATAAATTGAGGATAAACCTGTGAAGGCAGGTTGTTTATTCAGAGAAATTACTAACTGTTCCCTGGGACCAGACCCTTGATTTATCTTTGAATAATCGATTTTATAAATGTCCTCTTTACTAACCTTTTGTTTTACCAAAGTCTCGGGCCAGAGCAATAACATAGAGGGTAGGGCATTTGTCTTGCACACTGCTGACCTGGGTTCTATTCTTTCGTCCCTCTAAGAGAGCCCAGCAAGCTATCAAGAGCACTCCGCCCACACGACGAAGCCTGGCAAGCTACCCGTGACATATTCAGTACGCCAAAAACAGTAACAAGAAGTCTCACAATGGAGACGTTACTGGTGCCCACTCGAGCAAATCAATGAACAATGGGAGGACAGTGCTACAGTGCTACTAAAGTCTCACAAAAGTTTTACTTAACTGTTGTTGTTTTATTGTGTTTTGGAGTCTCACTGGGCAGTGATTGGAGACTACTTCTGGCTCTGTGCATAGAACTTGCTCCTGACCATTCTGGGGATCATTGTGGTGCCAAACCTGGATCCCCCCAGTAGAAAGCATGCACTTAATGTGTTGAACTCTCTCTCCAGGCCCTCCTTTCCTAAACTTTAAATTACCATTTTGGTGGTGATTATTTCAATTGAAAAACATATATGTTCTTGTTTCATTGAGGTTGTGATTTTCTATATTATCACTGTCACGGTCACAGTCCCGTTATTCATCGATTTGCTTGAGTGGGCCCAGTAACGTCTCCATCATGAGACTTGTTGTTACTGTGTTTGGCATATCGAATACATCATGGGTAGCTTGTCAGGCTTTGCCATGTGGGTGAGATACTCTGGCTAGCTTGCCGAGTTCTCCAAGAGGGGGGAGGAATTGAACCCAGCTCGGCCGGGCCGGCTGCGCACAAGGCAAACACCCTACCGCTGTGCTATATTGTAATATATAATATTCTATATTATATTACATTTAATGTTATGTGAAATCAAATCAATTCTCAGCATAAAAATCAAAGAAACTATTGCTAATTGGTTTCTGTCAAGCATGAAACCAGATGCCTTAAATATACTTTGAAATTGAAGATGTACTGCTTCAAATTTTATTTGTATATATTTTTTCAGAAATATATTTAGTCCTGTACATGCCTAATACTTCATTTTACACTGGAATTAATTTTTCAATATTCATTTCTAATTTTATTTTTAGGTAGCACAATTACAAAAGCGTTCACTTTCATCATTTTGATGAATAAATTACCTTCATAGCCACCAAATTGTCCCAAACCCCCACCCACTGTCCTCTGTCACATCTTCCTTTCCCTATCACTTGATTATCTTAGTTTTGCAAGTGAAGATCAAGGGTAATATTTTCAATATTGTATACCCCCTGCATTATTTTTCTATATATCGCAGATGAGTGAAATCATCCAGTATTCCTTTTATCTCTGACTTATTTCACTTTACTATGATATATTTTAATTCCATTCAAGTTGCAGTAAGTGGAAAGTTTTATTTTTAACTTGTATAGATGCATAGTATTTCACTGATCTATCTCTCTCTCTCCCTGAATATATCTCTCTTTCTCTCTCTCTCTCTCACACACACACTCACTTTTTGTGTTTTCAGGAAAATGCTTCAGAATTCTTTTTTTTTTTTTTGCTTCAGAATTCTTTTTCATCTGAATAATGGTCTCTGATACTATTAGATCATAATTTTGAAAGTAATGATAGAGAACTACTTATAAAGAAAAAAATTATTCTGAACCAATGTAAATAAAACATTTGCATAGTAAATAAAATATGTAAACTCAATATTCTCATCTCAAGTGTTTAAACACTACACATTTGTAACTTTTAAACCATTGTTCAAGGTGTTGTTCACACTAATTTTTGCAAATTTTTTGGAGGCCCACAACTAGCTGTGCTCCTTCAGGACTTACTCCTGACTCTGCACTCAGAAATCATTCCTGGTGGGGCTCCAAGAACATTGTACTGGGGGATCAAACTAGGAATGACTGCTTGCAATGCAATGCCCACTGGCCCTCTGGCCCTCTAATCTCTCTGGCTCTTCTAATTCACAACTTTATTAAGTATTAACATGTAGAAGCTTTATATATGGGGGGATATGTAAGCTTTAATAAGTATTAACAAAGTAATAGAATATTACTGGAAACATCTTTGTGTTGTTTTCACACAATATAAGCAAGATAATTAGCCAAGCTAGTTCATTAATCAATAATTGATTCACATAATTCTTTTCAGTTTTTTTTCAAAACTGTTTAAACAGCTATGCATGTTATTGTGCTATTGCTTTTTAAAACAGTATGCAAAATTTCACTGGTTTCTCACAAAAGTCATTTATGCCATTGGGAAATTTTAATTTATGAGGGTTTATATTGGAATAATTTACAATCAAAAGTTAAAGGGTGACTGTTAGAAGAATAAAGTTCCACTTTAGAAAACCTTTTTACATTAAATATTATATATTCAAAACAAAGTTAAATCATATTTGTGATGATGCTGACCTTCTGAGCAATTCAGATAACTCTTAACTAGCTCTTTGTTGATTTATAAATTAGCCATGAAGCTGTGTAGAGGTTATTCACTGCACTTTAAATCTGTAGAGGAATTAACTTCTTTTAGAAATGACTATTGAAAATTGCAGCTTCATTTAAGATACTGTTGAGAATAACAGATAAAATATTTGTTTCTTCATCAAATAAAATAACCACTTTAAAAAGCAGCATTTTATTCTTAAAAAGCCAGTTGAATAGGGCCGGGGAATAACTCAATGGGCTGCTGATCATGTTTTGCATGAAGGAGCCAAAGTACTGCGTGGGTATTGTTGCTGAGTATTGCTGAAGGCAAGCCAGAAATATTAAGCTCACAATAGCCCTCATTCATCCTGGGGTATAATCCCCAAATAAAACAAAACCAAAATTTAGCTGACTGGTATATATACAATCCACCAAAATCAGAATTAAAAAAAAAGATCATTAGGCATTTGGATTCTTGCTTAGTTTATACTGTGCATTTTTGTGTTTTCATGTTTATAGGTCTTTGGTGCTGCATATATGTGTGGCTACATAGTATAAATATGCAGATATATTTAATGATGTGAAATGTGGTTTATTATTATAGGCAAATAAGAGTCAGGTTTCCATGTCTTTTCATTTGTCATGAAATATTTGGCAAATAGGTGGGGAGTGTGCCTTAATATGGGTGTGTAAACTTGAGAACATGCATATTTTATCACAAACAAATGCAAATGTTTAGCACAATGTGGGTGCAAAGTCTCAGAAATACTAAATATGATTCATTTTCACATTACAGCTTTGTCCTAAATTTATTGATATATAATTTTCTCTGTAAGATTATTTCTCTATTTATTCTCAAATACTTTCGTGACTAGAAAATTTAACTAACAGCAGAACTGTCACTGTCACTGTCCTCCCATTGCTCATTGATTTGCTCGAGTGGGCCCAGTAATGCCTTTATCATGTCTTTATCAGTAGCTTGCTGGGCTCTCTGAGAGGTGTGGAGGAATTGAACCCAGCTCAGCCAGGCTGGTTGCATGCAAGACAAATGCCCTACCGCTGTGCTATCCCTCCAACCCAACAGCAGAACATAGGGAGAAAATTAAGCAATTTTACTAATACCATCTTAGAACAAGAACATAAGTGGAATTCTCTATTTTGTTCAGGCCTTGAACTCTTAATTCATGATATACAACATTGGTTACTATAAGTGATCTTACAGGGTGGCTCTCTTTCATGGCGACGTTATGTTTTCCAAGTATAGTGTCCATTCACCTGCTATGCCCACATGAAAAAGTCCACTCAGTTTCCTTCTCAAACCTCTGAAACATAATATTTTGAAATATAATAAGATGTCTATCTTATAAGCCACAAGGAGTTTTATTTGGCACAATATTTTTAGAATTTTTGATCTAATAAAAGGTCACTAACATTTTATCCCCTTTTTTTCTCTTCAGAAGAATTGAATGATTTTATTTGATATTTAAGAGTTATGAGTTAATTTTTCTATAGGTACAAATATCTGCTGAGGATAATTATTTTCCTTTGTTTAGATGACATACTAATTTCAGAATTCTTTCAAAAATTAACTGATCTTATATATATAATTACATACATGTACTTATACGTACTTACATACTTACACATTTGCTTGACCAATGTAACTGCATAGAAGCCTAATTTTATGTTTTTTTAAAATATTTTTAAGGTAAATAGTTTTATTTAGAAATATCTATCTATAGAAATATGAGGACAGAGAAAAAAGAGATATATGTATTCAAGAAAAAACAGGTGTGTTTTTTTTTCCAGAGGGAAAGAAGGCTCAAGTGTTTTTTTGGATAATATTATATAAAATTCAGCCAAATTGAATTGGCTTAGAGTTCTCTGCTTACATAAAAATTTAATCTGGGCTTTGTCACAGGGAAAACCTTGAACTCTGGATGATTCTTTCATATTCTTTAAAATCAAATTGCTGTGAAATACGCAGTACGGGCGCATATGCTGCCTGAGCCCTTGTGCTGCTTGCGCCCACGCGAGTATATGTGGTGGCTGAGCACATATGTCGCCTGAGCACATGTGTCGCCTGAGCACGTGTGTCGCCTGCATCTTCCCTATTGAGATGTGTACTTTCATGCTTTCATATCTAATGCTGATATGTGCCTGCCCTTGAAGAAAACCACGTTATCTCTTGAGTACGTTACTCTCTCTCTCTCTCACTCTCTCCCCCTCCACACCTTAAAAAAAACCCTCCAAATAAAATCTGTTTATTTCAAAAAAGAAAAAAAAAAAGAAATACACAGTATGAAGTTGTTCATGATAGGGTTTCAGTCACACAATGTTCCAACACCTGCCACTTCACCAGTGTACATTTCCCACCAACAATGCAACAATGGCCTCAGTTTCCCTCCTGCACTACCCCCTCAACCAGTCACTGTCAGACACTTTCTCTCTCTCTCATCTATCTCTCTCTGTCTTTCTCTCTCTTGGTCTCTCGCACTTGTTTCTTTGGGGCATTATGGTCTGCAATACAGATACTGAAAGGTTATCATGTTTGTCCCTTTACTTACTTTTAACACTCAGTTCTTGTTCAGAGTGATCACTTCCAACTATCTTTGTCACAGTGGTCCCTTCTCTAAACTTTCATATTCTTCGCAGCACCTTTTGAGTTTCCTGTGCTTCTTTTCTGAGAGGTCCACCCTTTCAGGGACCTTGATTTATGCATCTGGGTGGTCCTAGACTTTCAAATCTACGAAGAGTTAAGAATTTTCACTCAGGGATGTATTTTTTGTGCCTTGGGGCTACTTCAAAGTCGGGCAATTTCTTGTTTTACTGTATCCCCAAAGCTCATCACCTGGACCACTTTATCATTCTGCCTGCAACATTAAGGAAAGTTGCACAAGACATTTTGTTCATTTGTTAATTTCATTCAGCTTTGAATCAAAATAAATGAAATCTACATTTTCTTAGCAGAAAGCACATTTTACATTACTTATGAGTCATCTGGGCTGGAGCGATAGCACAGTGGTAGGGCGTTTTGCCTTGCACGCAGCCAACATGGCCGACCGGAGTTTGATTCCTCCGCCTCTCTCGGAGAGTCCAGCAAGCCACCGAGAGTATCTCGCCCACACGGCAGAGCCTGGCAAGCTACCCATGATGTATTCGATATGCCAAACACAGTAACACAAAGTCTCCAATGGAGACATTACTGGGCCCGCTCGAGCAAATCGAAGAACAACGAGAGGACAGTGACAGGGACAGATGAGTCATCTAATATGGCTTTCCTAAATGTATATTTAAAAGAAAAGCAAAGTCTCATTAAATATGATTTAATTTGATTTAGTTTTAAAATTCAAAGATAACATCTTAACATTGTAAGAAATGCTCTTCATTAAAGAGCTGACAAGCAAAAGTTGAATTAGAATTTCAACATTTACAGTCATATAACCAGAGGCATATCTAAATTGTTTGTGATAATGAGAATGTACTGTCCAGAGTTTGAGCACTTGATCACTTGACTTCCCGTTATTCATCGATTTGCTCGAGCGGGTGCCAGTAACGTCTCCATTTGTCCCTGTCACGTGCTGTGCTATTGTAGCCCAAAGGCGTCTGTTCGCTCTAGGAACACGAAGAGCCTCAAAACAATCGTTCATGATCTTGATGAAGAAGTCTGACCATCTGGTAGGTGGGCGGCCACGTGGTCTTTTGACATCCTGTGGAATCCAGTTGGTAACAGCTCTAGTCCAGCGGTCGTCTCTAAATCTCATTACGTGACCAGCCCATATGATTTTTGACACTGTGGCAAATGAGACAGCGTCACTGATTCTTGATAGTCGATAGAGGTTGGAACTCCAGATTCTTTTTCTCATTTGAGTGAAACATGATATTGCAAGCATAGCTCTTTCAATTCCTCTTTGGGAGACCCGAATAGTGTTCTCATCCTATTTGCGTAGGGCCCAGGTCTCTGAGGCGTATGTTAATGCAGGAAGAACAGTGGAATCAAAGAGATGTGCCCGGAGCCCGAGGTTCTTCGTCCTCTTAGCTATTTCTTCGACGCTCTTGAAGGCGTTCCAAGCCATTCTCTTCCTCTTGTGCAGCTCAGGTGCCAGGTCATTTGTCATGTTGACTTCTCGACCTCGGTACACATAGCTGTTGCATTCGGAGATGGTGGTTCCGTTGAGAGCGAATGGGGCGTCAGGAATGAGGCTGTTTCTCATAAACATTGTCTTCGTAAGATTCAACTATAGTCAGACCTTTCCACACTCACGGTAGAAGTCGGCCAGCATTTGTGCCGCTTGACAAATGTTTGGTTTTATTAAAACAATGTCATCAGCAAAGTGGAGGTGGTGTAGTTGCTGACCATCTATCTTCACTCCCATTCCTTCCCATTCCAGTCGTCGCATGATGTTCTCGAGGGTGGCACTGAAGAGTTTTGGTGAAATGGTATCACCCTGCCGAACCCCTCTCTTGACATGGATGATCACTTCTTTGTAGAATGGTGAGATCCTGGTAGCGAATCCATAATACAGCTCACGGAGGATCTTGATGTATTGAGTTTGAATGCCCTGATTGGCTAGGGCTTCAATGCCTGCTTCTGTCTCAACAGAATCAAAGGCCT
The DNA here is from genome assembly GCF_029834395.1 of Sorex fumeus. Lineage (NCBI taxonomy): Eukaryota > Metazoa > Chordata > Mammalia > Eulipotyphla > Soricidae > Sorex > Sorex fumeus. The sequence goes on from NW_026606081.1 coordinate 41,628,133, forward strand.
TCTTTAAATTAATGAACATTAGATAGAGCGGCATCTTGTACTCCCAAGAAACCTCAATGAGCTTGGTTATCGTGTGGATATGGTCGATGGTGCTGAATCCTCTTCGGAACCCGGCTTGCTCGCATGGTTGTCCTTCATCTAGTGTCCTGCCAATCCTATTCAGGATGACTCGAGTGAACAACTTGTAGATGACAGACAATAGGCAGATCGGGCGATAGTTGCCAATGTCATGGATGTTTCCCTTCTTGTACAGTAGTACAGTCCTGCTGGTTTTACAGACCTCCACTACCTCCACTACCCAGCTGCTGCCACACTCCAGGACACTTTCCAGACCGTGCGACACATTATAAGACACTAAATACCCATCTTCCAGATTTGCCGTATCATATTTGATAGGGTTCAAATATGGTACCACCTACAAGGGCGATTAGAGGTCACCCCAAAAGCCTCTATCCCTCTCGGAAAGCCTGGCAAGCTGCTGAGAGTATTCTGCCCGCACGGCAGAGCCTCACAAGCTATCCGTGTGTATTCAATATGCCAAAACCAGTAATTACAATGGGTCTTATTCCCCTGACCCTGAAGGCGTCCAGAGTTTATATTTATTTTTATTATTTTAAATATCATTAGAGTCACATTAGTATCATAACCATTATGTAATTTTCAGGTATGTTTTATTGAAAATCAACATGTGTATATACTATAATAAGTTTAATATGGAAAGACAATTATTTTCCATTATACGTTTGTCCCTGGTGCACTTAATATAAGCTATTTTTGAGAAATATGGTTTAAAGGGTAAAAACAGTAAAACTTGCTGTAAGTACTGAATATGTCAGTATAAATAAAGTGTTTTAATATATGCCACAATAACTTTAGTAATAAAAAGTGTCAAGGGCAAAGTACTTAGCCTTAGTAAGTAATAAGATATAGCAGCTCTGAAAAAAGAAAGAGGATAACAGAAAATGCATTTCATTCTGAATTAAATAACAACTAGACTTCTGTAGGTAAATATACTGTTTAACTCATGCCCAGCTCTAAGAGTAATTCATCTTATGTTTGAAATGTTTGTCATTTTCCCTCTTTTTTGATAGTAATGGAGATAGACAGAAGTTTACATTGGCAGTACAAGTTATTTGTGAGTTGTAAAATCTCCACAGTACGCAAATAAAAATCCATCTCGTGGCATTTTATCATGGTTCCCAGAAGGATATAAATTACTAGAAGAGAATGTCTGCGAATACGTTTTCCCCCAAGATGACCTGGTCTTTAGAAAACCCAAAGGCATCCCAAATCACAGAGGTCAGATATGAGTTGATTATACTATAGATGGCAGAGGCCAGAAAAAAGATGGAAATTTTGTTTACCCTTCTTCTACATTATTATGAAAACTCATGAATGTGAATATATAAATGCTGAACACCAATTTGTCCCATTTTCATCCCCAGAAAGAAACTGCTGGAACAGTTGCACTTTTTGCCTTTAAAAGCCAATCAAATGTCCTTTTCCTATGAAAAGAGACAACACTAGTAACACATGAAAACCAGTGATTATATGACCTGAAATTTGCTCCAACACCATCTAAAATGCAATGTGTGATTTTTTGCTAAAGGCCAGACCGTTGATATTCTAGACACTTGAATAACTCAAAAGAATGAGATTCAGGTGGCTTTCTTCTATCAGAGAATTTAAAGAAAACATAATTTTATTCCAGAATTGAAAATTATTAGGTCAAAGTTGGGTATATAAGCAAGTTTTTTCTCCATGATTTCCCTCCCAGGCCGTCATACCTTCAAGGGTCGTGATGGTATAGCTGAAAACTAGATGCAAAGTATAGCTATATGAACCATTGAACTGAACAACTACATTTTATTCATTCTCTTAGAGGGTGATGTATATGACTTAAGGGTCTATTAGCCTTATGAGTAACCTCCAGTGTTATAATGGTTAATAATTGGAAGGATTTGGAAAACACCTAGTAATACCCAGAGCAGTAAAATCCCAGTGCTCTGTGTCGGCAGAAGTGTCTTCTCTTCCTAATCCTTTTGCTATTGCACCATCTCTCTCAATGGTCATTTCCCCCAGACCCACATCCAGGATTAGAAGCTTGAGCCCAGCCACAGGGAGCCAATTAGAGTCAATCTCAGGTGAGTTTTACACTTCAAGGAATTTTTAGAAGCTCCTAATTTATATGTGCATAGCTATCAGCATGGAAAATAGGTTCTGAAAGAAGCAGACCATAAAGTGTGAAATAAAATTTTAGATTTTGTTAAATGTATTGATATGGGTGTATTTACAGAGATTCTGGCTTCTGTGTATTAGCATTGATAGGAGAAATTGGATTTTTTTTTGCTAATTTGATTAAGCATAAATTGGAACCAGTGGAAACCTACGGTAAATAAAAATAGTGTAGTTTATATTTGTCAGTTAATGATCAAAGAAGACATGCAAAATTTAGAAGGAGACCTGGAAATTGATTAAAGTATGTCCGTTCTCCTCAACTATGGATGCTGAGAGGCTAATTTACCAAATCATTGAAAAATCACATTGGTGACTATAGGAATATTATCTTCTTAAAACAGCGTTGCGATATTCTGTTGCCTGACCCTGAGATGTGCTCCCATGTTTTAATGGTAATTGTGATCGTCAGATCAACATAAATCTCTACCATTACTTGTTGGTGCCCAACCAGATCATAAGGATGAGTTCTTGGATGCTGCTTGAAAGCAGGAAGCAGAACCAGGATCCCACTTTGCACTAAGTGGATGAGCCTAAGCTTGTGAGTCTGATTGATATGGAAAAGGCCAAACGGATCCTAGCCAGAAAATTCCTGCAGCACAAAGCAAAAGCTTCCCCTTCTCACATATCTCAGACCTAGCTAACCTTTAGATGTAAACATCCTCTCCTGTTTATCACAGAGCCCAGGTGTGAGGAAGTCGGGACCTATGGAGCCTAGTGCTCGATCATATTTTCTTCCCCAGAAATTGTAACTGACCATATTTTTCTTCCTGAATATTTTAACGGTTTGCCTCCTAAATAGGGTAAAACAATGTATACTTTGATACATGCCCATCCTGTACCTCAGTTACTTGTTTTGATTCTTCCCACTCTGTTGAATTTCATTGGGCGAATTCACAATAAAATATCAAATAAAAGGAGACTGAGAAGACTGTGCTTGGTCTCAATATCTGAGTCCTATGGTTCTCGGTGCAAAATAATTTCTCTTGGTTCCTTGTCTCAGTGCCTCAGACCACCTAACTGAACATTCATACAACAATTACTCAATCCCATAAGTGAAAAAATGATGGGATTGCCATAACTGGAGCAGAGTGGAAATGGATAATCAGAGCCTATAAATGGCAATGATCTTTTATGGTAAAGGACTGACCATGACCTATTCCAATTGTCCTATCTATGCCTAGCTCACTAAGGAAGAGCTAACATTTCTGAATAATGAAGACAACTCTGAGGTTGTATGTTGTATTATCAACAGACACAAAATTTTACTAAATAGAACACATGAATTGGTTATCGGATTCAACCTTCTTTAAAGGTGGACCCCTTACTATGACTCTTCCTGCAGGGGTTTTCTATCAACTTATCACAACTGTATTCTCAAGGAACTACAAAGACTGGGTTTCAGAAAACACTGAAAAAGCATTCTGAATTAATCCTTGTCCTTGGACATAAAAAAATTGTTACTACTTACTGACAACTAGTCAGAATGAAATAAATATAATTAAATAAGTTTTAATAACCAATTTTGATAAGGTGTTTTCACTGGTGTGTATGATTTTATGAAGCTATTCTATTTTATTTTCTAAGGGAATAGTTTGGGACCACATATATTCATGTATATAATACTCTATATGTATATAAGAATATATTATACACAAAATTATATATTTATTGATAGATTATATGAGAACACTGCAGTTGTGAGAATATTTTTATTGAATACTTGTATTTTTGTATTGAATATCTGAATGTTTTTATTGAGACTATTTGTATATGATACTGATGTAATCTTTTTGATATAAGAAGTAAAGTGGGAAGGCTGAGATGGGATTCTCTGAAGCTTTTCATTTGCTAATATGTTTAGTGAAGAGCGGTACTAGATTCCTGAGGAAACCACAATGAATGACTCATCTAAAGCCTAGTCTGATGGTAGAGAAGCAATTCATTTCTTATCTCATTTAATTTTCCTTTTGGTCTATACACAAGACATTTGAATCTTGAGAGTCAACAATAAATTATTTCTCCTTCATCTAGCTGATTATTTAAATTCTTTGTAATAAAGAGAATCTCTTTATGCCAACAAAACACAGTCACTGCCACCTGATTTCTGACTAATACATCAAATTTATTGAAAATAATTTGCTGATTGAAATTCGGTACAAATGGTTTCTCAAACACATAATTCCAACACCACAATAAACACTAATGTATACACTTCCCTACCCCAAAGAACCCAATACACCTCCTTTTCAGTCACCTCCCACAATTGTGTGGATCAGTATTACTGTTGTGTTGCCTTTGACCCTTTGTTGATACTCACTGTGTATCTTTAAGTCAATATATATGAGGAAGAGTAATCTGTACATATCCTTTTTTTCTGACTTCACTCAACATGATATTCTCAACTTCTATGCATGTTGTTGCATAATATATGACACTCTTTATTAGATCTGCATAGTATTCCATTAGGTACTGCATAATACAACTTTTTGATCAATTAATCTGTATTTGGGAATTTGAGTTCTCTCTATATTTTGACTATTGAACTAAAAACAGCAATGAACATAGGTGTGTATATATCATTTAAAATTAATATTTTCATGTTTTGGTTGTGTGATACCAATAAGTAGTATTTCCGGCTCATGTGTTAGATCTATTAATATTTTAATAGAATAATAGATCTCTGTATTGCTTTCCAGGGGTGCAGAACCAGATGACATTCCCACCAACAAAAGATGAGAGTTGCTTTCTCACCATGACCCTGCCAGCACTGGTTATTTCCAGACATTTTTGATTTGTGGCATTCTCCCTGGAGTAAGAGGGTATTTCATTAATGTTTTGATATGTAATATTAAATACATTTTCTACACCCTTAGGGAAAGAATAATGGAAGCATTATATATTATCTATTAATCTGTTTAAGTTTATAACCTCAGTTCATAAATAAGTCTGTGGGAACAACAATCATCCATTATCATAATATGTTCCTCTGGTCCACTTTTTATATTTTGCTTTTAGTGTGTGTGTGTGTGTGTGTGTGTGTGTGTCCATCCCTCTTGGAGAGACTGGCATGCTACCAAGAGTATCTCGCCCACATGGCAGAACCTGGCAAGTTACCTGTGGCATACTCGATATGTCAAAAATAGTAATAATGGTGGTCCTCATACCCCTGACCATGAAAGAGCCCCCAAGATTCCATCGGGCTACACTAGCATGTGACAGGGACGAATGGAAACATTACTAGTGCCCGCTTGAGCAAATCAATGAACAACGGGGTGATCGTGATAGTGTGTGTGTGTGGGGGGGGGGTGGTCATGCCCAGCGATACTCAGGGATAACTCCTGACCCTGTACTCAGGAATTACTTCTGGAAGTTCTTTGGGAATCATATAGAATGCCTGAGATCTAACATCAGATTGCCATGTGCAAGGAAATGCCCAACCTGCTGTGCTATCACTCCAGCCCATAACCTACTATATTGAAGATATTATAGTGATAGCATGGGTGAAAAATAGGAAATATCTTTATGAGAACACTAGGTAAACGCCTAGCGATTTTAGCTAAGTAACAGGGTATTGAGATATCAGTCATGTCTGGATATAACTAAAAAATGAAGGATAAGTTGTCTTTTACCCAAAACAAGATAAAATATCTTTAAATGATGACAATGATGTATACCACCACATTTATTAAATCACTCGATCACTTGACATCTGACTACTCATCGATTTGCTCAAGTGGGTGCCAGTAACATCTCCATTCATCCCTGTTGCATTATAATGTAGCGCAATGGCTTCTGCTCATTCTAGGAACACAAAGAGCCTCAAACCCATCGTTCAGGGTCTTGATGAAGAAGTCTAACCATCTCATAGGTAGGTGGTCATGCGATCTTTTTTTTTCACACGATCTTTTGACGTCCCATGGAATTCAGAAGGTAACAGTTCTCGTCCAGCGGTTGTCTCCAAATATCACTACGTGTCCAACCCATCTGATTTTCAACACCTTGAAAAATGAGATAGCATCCCTGATTCTTGACCATCGACAGATGTCGGGACTCCAGATTCTTCCTCTCATTTGAGTGAAGTGTAATACTCCAAGTATAGCTCTTTAGATTCTTCTTTGGGAGAACTGAACAGCGTTCTCATCCTGTTTTCATAGAGCACAGGTCTCTGAAGCACAATTTAATGCAGAAAGAACAGTGGAATCAAAGAGATGTGCCCAGAGCCCGAGGTTCTTCCTCCTGTTAGCTATTTCTTTGATGCTCTTGAAGGTGTTCCAAGCTGCTCTCTTCCTCCTGCGCAACTCAGGTGCCAGGTCATTCATCATGTTGACTTCTCGACCGAGGTACACATAGCTGTTGAATTCAGAGATGGTGGTTCCGTTGAGAGCGAATGGGGCGTCAGGAACAAGGCTGTTTCTCATAAACATTGTCTTCGTAAGATTCAGCTGTAGTCAGACCTTTCCACACTCACGGTCGAAGTCAGCCAGCATTTGTGCCACTTGGATAATGTTTGCTGTTATTAGAACAATGTCATCAGTGAAGCGGAGGTGGTACAGTTGACAACCATCTATCTTCACTCCCATTCATTCCCATTACAGTCATTGCATGACGTTCTCCGTGGTGGCACTGAAGAGTTTTGGTGAAATGGTATCACCCTGCGAATCTCTCTCTTGACATGGATGATCACTTCTTTGTAGAATGGTGAGATCCTGGTAGTGAATCCATAATACAGTTCAAGGAGGATCCTGATGTATTGAGTTTGAATGCCTTGTTTGGCTAGGGCTTTGATGACCGATTCCATCTCAACAGAGTCAAAGGCCTTCTTTAAATCAATGAACATTAGACAGAGCAGCATCTTGAACTCCTGAGAAACCTCAATGAGCTTGGTTATCGTGTGGATATGGTTGATCGTCCTGAATCCTTTGTGGTACCCGGCTTGCTCACATGGTTGTCCTTCATCTAGTGTTCTGCCAATCCTATTTAGGATGACTCGAGTGAACAGCTTGTAGACGACAGACAGTAGGCAGATTGGGTGATAGTTGCCAATGTCGTGGATATCTCCCTTCTTGAACAGTAGTACAGTCCTGCCGGTTTTCCATTGGAATGGGACCTTGTATTCTGACAGGTAGCGTGTGAAGAGCTGAGCCAGTATATTGATGAGTACTGACAGCAGGTTCTTCAGGTGTTTGGGTTTGACCTTGTCTGGGCCAGGTACTGTTTGCTTCTTTACCAACAAAATGGTGTGTCAGATTTCAGAAGGCAGAATGTTGGGAACAACATATCCATCCTGTGAAGTTTGGTATATGGGCAGGTGGACGTGGCTATCAAAGAGATCTGAGTAGAAGTCTTGGATAATCTCGGAGGGGAAAGGGTGTTGTCCCGCTCACCCGCTCCTCTCTGGAAAGAAAGATGGCGGCCGCACGGGAGCCTTGTGGACAGCAGGTTTGAGCCGGGGGTGGGAGCGGCAGGGACCTCATGGGAAGGGGGGCGTAATGGGCCGTCCTTCACGCCCGACCGAGGTCGCCAGCTGCCCCCCACGAGTGGCTCTCTGGCACGGCCACGACTCCAGGGCACAGAAACCAATCTCTTAACTAGCTAACTTTTAATAGAAATTCTTCCAGGGTCAATAAGTAAAATAGCAGAAGCCGCGCGACATCATTTTATTCTTAAACTAAGTTGTAGAAAGCAAATCATTTCACAACACTGTTTCAGCATGTCTGATGGGGGGGGGTCGTAAACTCTAAACAATAATTGTGCATCTTCTATCGAAACAATGTATCTAGTCAAAGTAGATAGAGTATTAACTAGAACTCATCTGCCTCACAGGAATTGGGAGGGGTGGGAGGTGGGGTTCTATTGGGGTTCGCAGTTAAAAATAAGTATTGGTAAAGGGAAATGTGTTTGATATTTACATGACTGAGACCTAAACCCGAAAGCTCTGTAACTTTTCCCACAGTGATTCAATAAAGAAATAAATTATATATATAAAAAAGAAGTCTTGGATAATCTTCTCCATTGCCCTTCTGCAAGATGTGAGAGATCCATTAGGATGTCGGAGGGCAGTCATCTTGGTCTTGTAGTTGGCAAAGGACAGGCAGGCATTGCAATGCTTTTCCTGGCTTCTGCCGCATCTGCCAGCACTGTTGCTCTTCTCTCATTGAGGTCTTCCTTTATTGCTTCTCTGCTCTGCTTTGCGAGCTCAGACATTCACTTGCGGTTGCCTGAGGCTTGTGCCAAACCACGTTGGCAAATAAGTTCAAGAGTTTTTGAAGACAGGCATTTTTTTTTGTGTCTATCTCTCTCTTGGCATTCCTCCACAATCGTGGTGGTGCTGAACCAGTCAATCGTATTCCTCATCAATGTTGTCAACAGCATCTTCGTATGTTGCCTCACTAGTGCCAAAGAGCTCCCAGTGGTGGTCATTCTGGGAGTTCTCTTCTTAAGCTTTGCAGTCCTTTCTCCCCTCTCCGTGAATTAGAATTTTGCACGAAGTAGTTGTTCGATCCCATTTGGAATTTTGGGACAACAGCAACATTGGTCAGACAAAACTGTTGATTGAATATGATGTGGTCAATTTCATTGTGGAACCATCCACTGGGAGACTCCTATGTCCAACGTTTAGATTCGGCCTTCTGGAACTGTGAGTTACCATGGATGGTATTGGTCAACATGATAAACTCAGACAGTCTCTCACCTTGTTTGTTCCATTTTAGGCCATGGGTCCCAATGTGGAGTTCTTTGGTTGATCTTCTTGGTCCTATATTGGCATTAAAATCACCGACAATGATCTTGTAGAAGGTGTGGTCTACTTTGTAGAACTTCTCCAGCTCCATTTAGAAGTTCTCAATTTCTCCTTTATCATAATTGGATGTTGGTACATAGACAATGAAGATAGAAACTGCCGGCATTGAGCCACATCTATTCCAGTGTAATCATCTGATTTGGGTTTGGCATTCTAATGAATCAATGCTCATGGCCAAGTTTGTGTTGACAAGGACACCGACACAACTAATACCTCTTTTGTCACATGTTCTGAGGAGCCATTCTCCAGTGATGAAAACAGCGTGATGTGATTGATGCTTTTCCATCTCAGTAAGACCATTGATGTTGTACTTGATCTTTCGAGTTTGTACCACCAGGGTCTCGATGGATGCAACCGATGCCAGCGTGTGTGCATTGAAAGTATAGACAATCATTTTTGTCTTTCTTCATTTTGGCAGCCTAGTTCGGCCTTGAGATTTTATCAACCTCTCCTTCCTCATCCTTCTTAATACTGCCATAGTGGTGGCTCTTTCAGGGTCAGGGGAATGAGAATCATTGTATTTACTGGTTTTGGCATATCATATATGCCACGGATAGCTTGCCAGTCTCTGCAGTGCGGGCGGGATATTCTCGGTAGCTTGCCAGTTTCTCCAAGAGGAATAGAGGCTTTTAGGGAGGCCTCTATTTGCCCCTTGCAAGTATTCCCATGGTTCAAAGCATATTTGAATCCTATCAAATATGGTGCGGCAATCTAGCAATTTGGGTATTAAGTGTCTTATGATGTCTCTGTCACACGGCCACCTCATGGCTGCGTGGTCCAAAATGCATCCTGGAGCATGGCGGCGGCTGGTTAGTGGAGGTAGTGGAGGTAGTGGAGTCCTGCCAGTGAGGTATTTATCTGTACTGGTAGGGTGGGTCTTCTGTGTGGAATCCCTGGGTCACCAGGGTTGGTGAAAGCAGACAGGGCAGGGTAGGGTGGGGCTCCTCGTTTTAATCCTTTGGTCACAGGATAACCAACAGTTTTAAGTGATGATCAACCTAGAACTGGCCCCAAAAGTCCTTCCAGTACTTAAACAAATATCTTTATATTTTATTTATTCATTAACTGATTCATTTTGGGGGTTGAGCCACACAATGCTCAGGTTCTATGCTCAGAGATTACTCTGGTTGTGCTCTGAGGATAATAGTAGTACTGGGGATCAATCCTGTACTAAGTTGGACAAGTTGACTGCTTGCATGGGATATCTGCTTTACTATCTCTCTGATCCCTATTTTAAACTTGTAAATTTATCCATATCCTCATGAAGTGATGTGAGATTATTATTTTCTATGTGATTCAATATTGAGAGTGATAGAAAAAGATGTAAAATTAATGTTTGAGGTTGAGGTGTCTGAATTAGTTCATACTATGAAGCAGATTGTTTTGACCAAGTTCTAGGTATATTCATGCATATTGATGACTTAAATAAAAATGTTTATTCACAATTAAGTGAATTAATTCCATCAGAATACTTGATATTTCTGTTCCATATTCTGTTGTTTTTCCATATACTAAGAAATGAGGATAGAAAATTTTAACCTTGGGCAAGGATACTCATAATTACTCATATATATATATATATATATATATATATATGTACTTTAATGTATACTTTTACCAGGTAGACAAAATTATTTATAAGGGAGAAACAATCCATTTCCTGGTGGATGTAAAAATATTTTTAGGTATAATCCAGGGAAAGACATAATAGATATACAGCATCCCTGAAGCAGCAAATTCTTATGGGCTGAGCAACTCCAAACAAAGACATATGCAATAGATTCTAAAGAGCTAATGTTTAAAAAATGGTTGAGAAACACTGCTTTAGAGAAAACTAAAAGAGTGCAGAGTATAATCATTTCTTTCTGTGTCTGCTGTCAAAATTTGATTAATCATATTTAATTTTATAGTGCACGAGTGAGGAATAGCAATTATCTTCATAGCAAGTTAAGGTATGATAAAGAGCAAAATACACTTAGAATTAGAATTTTCAGTCATTTTAGTAGCTGCTTCTTGTGATATGTATATTACAAGCAAATAATATAGGATGTATCCAACAATTCAACCAAATAATACAGACTATATTCAACAACAACAAAAAATGTCTGGCTAAGATTTTTTGCTTTGGCCATCATTGAAGGTTGAATGAACAGAAACCAAGGAAAGACCTGATACAGATAGGAAATGGCTCAGGAAAAGAAAAACAGTGAAAGAATAACTTTCAAAAGGGAACAAAAGGACTTCCATCTCAGAAAAGGGTTCACTTTTCTCTGCAGCTGAAAGAGGAACAGGGTGATGGCATATGACCCTGAGAGGAGAGGCAAATGCTGGCTCTTAGTCTAAGATTAATCTAAATAATCTAACAGGAATATAGATTACTATTGGAGCGATAGCACAGTGGTAGGGCATTTGCCTTGCAGGCAGCCAACATGGCTGACCCGAGTTCGATTCCTCCGCCCCTCTCGGAGAGCCTGGCAAGCTACTGAGAGTATCTCGCCTACACGGCAGAGCCTGGCAAGCTACCCGTGATGTATTCGATATGCCAAGCACAGTAACAACAAAGTCTCCAATGGAGACGTTACTGGGCCAGCTCGAGCAAATCAATGAACAATGCGAGGACAGTGACAGTGACAGTTAATATTCTAACAGTGTTAGATTAATTCACAATCTAACACTGAGTCAGGCATGGGAAGCCACTTCCGTTCAGAGAGAGAGGGAGATGAGTCGAGAAAGGTAGAGGAAAATTGTTCACTAATTCCAGCCTGTGGGTGGAGCCCAAGAATAAACTAGCCAGACATTGTCTAATATAGCCTTTATTATATGCTTGCCATATACATATCACAAAAAGCAGCTACTAAAGAGACTAAACATTCCCAAATATGGGGGCTGGAGCGATAGCACAGCGGGTATGGTGTTTGCCTTGCACGCAGCCAACCTGTGTTTGATTCCCAGCATCTTATATGGTCCCTCAAGCACTGCCAAAAGTAATTCCTGAGTGCAGAGCCAGGAGTACCCCTGTGCATCGCCAGGTGTGACCCAAAAAGAAAAAAAAAAGAAAAAAAATTCTAAAAATGCCAGTACTCTCAGATTTCTCTGCAGTGGAAAAATAAGACTATATCATCTTCTATAGAGAAATTGAGTGAATCTGCTAGAAGCAGGTTACTTAGGACTAATCTGTGTATGTTTTTAGTTTATCTGGTATGTAAGTAATAATATATTATCTATAATAGAATTAATATATTAAAAACAAATCTCAGTTTAATAATAACATATGAAATAAATCTCATATTTGTTAATCAGGCCACTTAATGTAACTTGGTGGTAGAATTGTCTCGTCTCATGCCTTAGCTAGTCTGAAATGTTGGATATTCCAAGAAACTCCAGAAGAAAAAAATATTTTAAGGGTGATGCAGATGACAGTAATACATGATTACATGTTTTCCATGCTCTTCCACTACAACTGGTTTGTTATTAAACCCTCTCTGAATAAGTTGAAAGAATAACATATTGAAAGCCAAATCTCAAAATACTAAACTTATCTTACAGACACACTTCTATTTTTTATTTTCCAATTGACTTCCAGTCAACAAGCATTCACTGTATCACTGTAATCCCGTAGATCGTCGAATTACTGGAGTGGGTGCTAGTAACATCTCTATTCCTCCCAGCCCTGAGATTTTAGCAGCCTCTTATTACTCATCTTTTCCCAATGATTGGAGGCTCATTCAGGGTCAGGGGAATGAGACCTATTGTTGTTACTGTATTTAGCATACATATCGAATACGCCATGGGGAGCTTGCCAGGCTCTGCCCATGCGGGCGGGAAACTCTCAGTAGCTTGCTGGGCTCTCCGAGAGGCATAAATGGGTAGGAAGTGTCTTATAATGTGTCGCACAGCCCTGACATGGCTGCGTGGTCCGGAAAGTGGCCTGGAGCGTGGTGGTGGTTGGGCAGTGGAGGTTGACTGCCAGGGCTGGGTCCCTTGCAGCGGGACGGGCTCTCACCCACCCCACAGCCTGGTGCAGAGTCCCAGGGACTCCGCGTCAACAAACATTACTTCCTCTTTTTACTTCATCTGTCCCATTTGACAGGGCATTTGTACCACAGCCCAAGGTCCCTGTCAGTTTGACTCATTTGAGCCCATCTGAAGAGTATATACTTGACGGATTTTTTTGATAGGATGCCAGTTTCATCACAGCAAAATACATTTATATATCTATGTGTGTGTGTGTGTGTGTGTGTGTGTGTGTGTGTGTGTGTGTGATCTAGCTGCTCTAGAGAACTTTAACTTATTCATCTGACAGAGATTCAATAACACAGAGGAAGAGTCATTTGCAATTTAAATTGATTGCCAAGTACTTAACATTAATTGACATGCTAAATCCATGACTAAGTAACAAATTATGACTAGTGCCAATCATCTGAGAGAACACAATTCCCTATCTTGCTGCCCATTTTATCTTCAGAGGTTGAAATGACATTTTAAGTATTTTTTTGGAAAAATCTGATTTTCTTAGCAAACTGCATCGTGATAAATACCTTGAAGATGAACACCTTCCTATGAATGCTTTGTGTGAATTGGTTTGTTCCTATGTCATATTAGGTGGCCAACAAAAGTACTCACATGATTTGGTAGCTGTATTTTTATACAATTTCTTTCTCTAGAGAATAGTCTTTTCACTTTACAAATGAGCTTCATAAAAGACTAAGAGAAGAGTTAAATTAAGTTATAAACAGTTCCAACATTAGGTTTACCATTAGAATCTTCACTTATTTTTTCTTGAATCAAATAGTTCAAATGCCTAAGCAATTTACAGTAGTTTTCAATTCTCTTAGGTTTAAAAGAAAAGCAGGGCCAAAGAGCTATTTCAAGAGGCAAAATGTTTTACTTAAACAAAATATGATGAAATAAACAAAATAAGATGGAGCAAAATAAAAAGAAATCTCTAAAAGATACATATAGAGCTAAAGTTGCAGAATTATTTACCTACAGATGCCTGTGTTTTTCCATAGTGTTTTTTTTTCTGTTGCTATTTGCACATTTCTCTTTGGCATCTATCTCCCTTTGCCCCACAGAAACTGTGTTCACTGTGATATTGTTTATAAGAAATTCTACCTGTGTTAATAGGTTTGGCAGTCTCTTTACACACCTTGATTATAAAAGTGGTTTGTGGAGAATAATCTCATGCAGAGATTTATTCGTATTTCTGATGGGGTCACCAGGATATGGAACCTTCATGAATACCTATCTTTGTGAAAGCTTTCCCATCAATATGCCCTGTTTTTTTTATTTATGCTTATTGTAAATGATAGTTCAGAACATATTCCTACTGCCAGTCACTGGTTACTCATGCTTGAAATTAAAAATCTTTCAGACTGATGCCATCACGGTATTTGGTTAGGCTTTACTTATTGCTCAAAGCAAGAAAAAGAAGACAGTGAATATAAGTTAACGGATAAAATCTTAATGCAGGATGCTTTCAGGCTATATTTAAGTAGAAGTGAAAGAACATCAATCTAATCATATGCTACATTAACATTATTAAATTGGGAAATATGTATTATACAGGAGTAGTTATGAAATATTGCGATGGTACTTATAAAAGAGAAAACACCTTTATTAGAATTTAACTCACTGGAAACAGATATAATGATTCAAAATCTTACTTTAGGGATAGCTTGCAAAGAGTGAGAAAATATGCACCTTCTCTTAAATTACACAAATTGTACTCATAGTTTCATGAGTAAAATATTACTATGAAATGACTTAATCCCTGAAATAATGACATCATAAAATTTTATTTTTAAGTTATTTGTACAAACACTATATTATAGGCACCTAAGTTCTGACCACAGAGAACTCTCTGAGCATAATTTTACCAGTCTGTATTAATCTGTTTCTATTAATGCAACTTACAACGATGCTTTTTGAGGAAAGTTTATAAAATTACACAAGAAGACTTAGGCACCTTTAGTCAATATTAATTTGACTCTGTGAGTGATTAGTAAATCATTCATATTTTGTAGTCTAGTATCAATTTTCAGTGAAGAATTACAAATACATCACATAACAAACAAATAAACATAAAAAATAAATATCCAAATAAAGAAAATAATAAGAAAATCTTAGCTTTGTCAACATAATGTGTGAATGAATTATCTAGGTAAGCCATTGAGTTATTTGTCATGAAGAAATCCAAAATGGAATGATATAATTTAAGTTTATTTGTGAGTTTTATGAATTACAAATAATCTACATAATGATGGTTCTTAAAGGTTGGGAAGAGAAATTCTGAAAGAATAAAGTACTGAATGTCCTATGCAATAGATTTTATAGAAAGAAAAATAAAAAAGAAACAAATAGTTCTCAAAAATTAATACATCATAAAATTTGACAGAGGGTACCCTAAAGAAATCCATTTATAAGATCATTGAAAAATAGAACTGAAACCAAAATTACCAAAAAGAATTTGAAACTTATAGGGAGATGGAAAATAGCTGAAGAACATTTTTTTCAAAATGTGTATAATAGAAAAACCATGTAACTTTACATTTTCTCTATGTATGAAATCTATCAATTAATAGCATTACACAGCTAAAATACATGACCTAGATGGCATTTTTTGTGAATTTTACTCAATATGTATCGAGGAAATAACAAATTTTATAAAACTATTTTATTTTTTAAATTTTTTTTCTTTTTTTATTAGTGAAAAACCATGAGGTACAGTTATAGGCTTACAAATTTTGTGCTTGGGTTTCAGTTACACAATGATCAAGTGCCCATCCCTCCACCAGTGCCCGTCATCCATCCCCACGGGTCCCAGCATCCCCCCCAACCCTCATCCCCCCCCCCCGTCCCATCCTGCCTCTGTGGCAGGGTATTCCCCCTTGTTCTCTCTCTCTTCTTTTGGGTACTGTGTTTTGCAAGAGAGGCTTTGAGTGGCAATCATGTTTGGTCTATCGACTACTTTTAGCATGCTTCTCCCACCCTGGGAGGGCCCTCACAACACAATTCATTTGGTACTCTCTTCTCTATCTGAGCTTCCTTTTCACCTAGAGCCTGTGGCTGGCCTTCCATTCATGGAGCAAAATTCCTGGTACTAATCTCAGCCATTCCTGGGTGTTAATCTCCCTTTTTGTTGCTTTATGTTCCCCAGATGAATGCAATCTTTCTGTGTCTATCCCACTCTTTCTGACTCATTTTGTTTAACATGATACATGATGCCATTGGGCTACACTAGCACGTGACAGGGACAAATGGAGACGTTACTGGCGCCCGCTCGAGCAAATCGACGACTAACGGGAAGTTAAGTGATAAGTGATTAAGTGATGATACTTTCCATGTAGTACCACTTGTATGTAAATTTCATAACTTCATCTTTTCTAACAGCTACATAGTACTCCATTGTGTAAATGTACCAAAGTTTCTTTAACCAGTCATCTGTTCTTGGGCACTCAGGTTTTTTCCAGATTCTGGCTATTGTAAAGAGTGCTGCAATGAACACACAATTGCAGATGTCACTTCGACTATACCTTTTTGCCTCTCTGGGATATATTCCCAGGAGTGCTATAGCTGAGTCAAATGGCAGATCAAATTCTAATTTTTTGAGAGTCGTCCATACTGTTTTCCAAAAGGGTTGGACCAGCCGGCATTCTTGCAATAGCGATTAGGCAAGAAAAAGATATTAAGGGCATCCAGATAGGGAAAGAAGAAATTAAGCTCTCACTATTCGCAGATGACATGATGCTATACTTAGAGAACCCTAAAACCTCTACCAAGAAACTCCTAGAAACAATAGGCTTGTATAGTAAAGTGGCAGGCTATAAAATCAATACCCAAAAATCCATGGCATTCCTATACACAAATAGTGAAAGAGAAGCAAGTGACATCAAGAAAACAATCCCATTCACAATTGTGCCCCAGAAAATCAAGTATCTAGGAATCAGCTTAACTAAGGAAGTAAAGGACCTGTACAAAGAAAATTACAAAACGCTACTTCAGGAAATAAAAGAGGACACGAGGAAATGGAAAAATATCCCCTGTTCATGGATGGGGAGAATCAACATCATCAAAATGGCAATACTTCCCAAAGCACTGTACAAATTCAATGCAATCCCTATAAGGATACCCATGACATTCTTCAAAGAAATGGAGCAAACACTCCTGAAATTAATATGGAACAATAAGCCCCCACGAATAGCTAAAGCAATTCTTGGGAAAAAGAAAATGGGAGGAATCAACCTCCCTAACTTCAAACTCTACTACAAGGCAGTAATAATTAAAACAGCATGGTACTGGAACAAAAGCAGAGCTGCAGACCAATGGAACAGAGTTGAATATACTGACATTTCCTCCCAAACATATAATCATCTAATTTTTGATAAGGGGGCAAGAAAAGTGAAATGGAGCAGGGAAAGCCTCTTCAATAAACTGTGCTGGCAAAATTGGACAGCTACATGCAAAAAAGTGGGCTCAGATTTCTGCCTAACACCATGCACAAAAGTAAGATCAAAATGGATTTATGACCTCAACATCAGACCAGAATCCATAATGTTTATTGAAGACAAAGTCGGCAAAACTCTCCATGATATTGAAGCTAATGGTATCTTCAAAGATGTCACGCCACTGGCCTAGCAAGTGAAAACAGAGATAGACAAATGGGACTATCTTAAACTAAGAAGCTTCTGCACCTCAAAAGAAACATTGACCAAAATACAAAGACAGCCTACAGAATGGGAAAGGATATTCACCAAGTACACATCCGACAAGGGGTTGATATCAAGGATATACAAGGTACTGGTTAAACTCCACAAGAAGAAATCACCCAACCCCATCAAAAAATGGGGTGAGGAAATGAACAGAAACTTTCGCAAAGAAGAAATTCGAATGGCAAAAAGGCACATGAGAAAATGCTCTACATCACTAATCATCAGAGAGATGCAGATCAAAACCACAATGAGATATCATTTCACACCACAGAGACTGGCCCACATCCACAAGAACAAAAGCAACCAGTGCTGGCGCAGATGTGGCGAGAAAGGGACCCTCCTATAAAACTATTTTAGAGAGCAGAAGAACAAACATCTTACTGATATTTTGTAACTAATGGTGATACTGCACTGTTTTCACACTGAATGAAAATAAAATTATACACTGATATCCAAAATGAATAAAATAATGAAAATCCTAAGCTAAATATTATAAAATTAAATCCAGCACTGAATATTCCCAAGACCACTATTTGCTTAGGAGACTCCCAAATAGACAGAAATTGAGAATTAAAAAAATAAACAGAATTGGGGCTGGAGCAATAGCACAGCGGGTAGGGTGTTTGCCTTGCATGCAGCTGACCCGGGTTCGAATCCTAGCATCCCATATGGTCCCCTGAGCACCACCAGGAGTAATTCCTGAGTGCAGAGCCAGTAGTAACCTCTGAGCATCACTGGGTGTGACCCAAAAAGCAAAAATTAATTAAAAAAATAAACAGAAGAAAAAAATCAAAATCTCAGCTGATGAAAATGCAGTCTAAGTAAACTTCCTTCCCCTGACAAGGAGCATTTAGAAGAAACCTACAATTCATGCTTAGTTGTAAAATATTGCTGGTTTGCTACTAATACCGGATCAAAACCAAAGGGGGCCTTTTCCCACCTATTTTATTTAGCACGACACAAGAATCATAAACCAATGCAATGAAGTAAGAGGGGAAGGGGTGAAGCACATTAGAAGGGATGAGAGAGGGTTAAAGCACTACCTCCGACCCCCAAAGCAATCTGGAATGATACTATGGCTTATGAACATACATGAAAAAGGAAATTTGGCACAAGAAGAGGAAAACTATGTTAAAATCTACATGATTTTCAAAATATAGCTAAAATACAGAACATACTAGTACGATTTTCTCCTGAGAGAAATGATTGGATCCAGTGGACTTAAAGCTGTATTCTGAAATAGAGACTCTTAAGCTGTAAATTAGACAAACAGAGGGAGATTAATATATTTGGTCATAAAAACATTGAACAGAATTAAGATCCTTGTCAGGCAGGCACATCACCAGGAGGATTAGTTACTTATTTAAGAATGAATTCTCAAATACTAATTTGTGGTTATAAGTATTTAAAATTCTTTCCTCTCGGTGTAAACACAGTTCCTTGACTACAGTAGGTTATTTGTACTGCGAATAAAATAATCATCTTAGTCACGTATTAGAAAATATTTTACGAATCATAGCAGAATATAAATAACAAGTTCTAATTTTGCCTATTCCTATGTAGATAGCTTCTATATTGCAATTACTATGATAAAATTAAACCTTTTTACAAATATTTAGTTTGATTACATGAATAGAGATAATGGCATATTTAAGAGTTTAGCAAACTAAAAACAGGTACCACTGTGGATATAGTTAATTTTATATGACTTGACTAATGCTGATTGATATCGTTTGTGACTTGAAAGAGAAAAGTAATAGATACTAAAAGATCATTTCAAAGAGAATGCATGATTATAAAATATTAGTAATGGAAAAGATACCTTAGAGGTAAATAAAATTGAGTGGAGTCATTGTGAGACTGTATAGTCAATATTCTGTAAGCTTATTTTATAATATGAAGGAATTTTTCCTTAATCTCTTAAATATAACCAGTGTAACTGGTATAGTAACCTTAAAAATCGTTATAGCTATTTAGTGATAGATTCTATTTCATAAAAAATAACAGACGTTTAATAACTGATATTTTCAGATTTTTATGAGAAGAAAATCTAATTGTTTTTTCTTTTCCCAGTCACTTTCTTCACCCTTATGTATAAAAGTAAAACAAAAAAATCCATATATTTTTGTTAAAAGTATTTTCAGAATATTATCTGTGAAGCAGAAAGTATAAACATCTTCCCAGTATTTCAGGATTATACAATGCATAGTGTAACATAATAAGTAGGTTGACAGCACTGGAAATAGTTTAGGAAGGTTAGGTTGAAAAAGTCACCAGAGATTCGATAGCACAGTGGTAGGGCGTTCGCCTTACAAGCGGCCAACATGGCCAACCCGAGTTCGATTCCTCCGCCCCTATCGGAGAGCCCGGCAAGTTACTGAGAGTATTCGATATGCCAGACACAGTAACAACAAAGTCTCCAATGGAGACGTTACTGGGCCCGCTCGAGTTAAATATGATTAATTTGGGGTAAATACAAATAATAAGTAACAGCTGTTAAACCAGAACACAAAATTTGTCAAAGTCTGCAACAATATTACCTTAAGGTCAGAACTAAAGCAAAATCATATTGTGCTTATGCAAGAAAATTATATGCATTTTCTCTTTATTTAATGACTAAATGCACAGTCAGTTTTTCTTGCCTACTTATGTCTATAATGTATCCAAATATGTAAGTTCAGTTATTTCCCAGTTGCTTTTACTGTTATTATATTATTTTGAATTTATATAGAATCACACCAAAAGCATATGTGACCAAATGTTGTGTGAGAGCAGAAAACAGCATCTTTAAAAAGTGAATAAAATCTATTGCTATTGAGCTAAAAGCTATACACATTATTAACCACTGCAGCATTTGTATATTAGATTGTTTTTACTTAGAAAATTGCAAATAATTTCAGGTACCCAGTGTCCAAGTTGACAACTTTGATGGTTTTTCTACAGTGGCAGTGGGCAGCCTTCCCCCATTCCTCCAGACTTCTGAAAGCCCACCTCCCTACAGCCACCAGCAAGTCCACTCATTGGCCCAGTCCACAGAACCTGAAATCTTTGGACCTCCTAAAGCAACAAACATTTTAATGAAGTTTTAGACAGGGACTTAAAATCCCTGTGATCAGATACAACAATTTTCACATACATTGAATTTTTTATACCTACTGATTTTGATATTGCAATCAATATACCTATTTATTTAATATTTAATTTGTTATATAATCAATTTTAATTCTAGTATTGTATTTTTATTATTTCATGAAAAGTTTAATTTTTAATGAAATAATAATGAAATATTTATTATTATATATTTAAATCATAAATGGTTATTAAATGGCTTTTTAAGATTAAATTAAATAGCCATTTAATATTAAATTAAATAACGTCATATGTAATGGATATTTAATGTAGGGAAAAATCCACAAAACCAGTTATATTAAAATTAATAAAAATTTTAAAAATAAAAGAGATTGAGTGCAATTGTAATTCTAGAAATTTAAAAACCATCACGACTGTCTAGGGAGGTAAATTCATGGCAAAGCTTGTCTTCAATTCAAGAGGTTGAGTGTTCAATCCCAACACCAAAGTTCCCACCCACACAAAAAAATTCAAAATCCATCACGTCATTTCAATTCTAATACACCAGTTCAAATGAAACATTATTAAGTACCATGATAACAGTTTAATTATATAATTAATTCTATTATTTAAATTATCCTTATATTATTTTTTTGCTTTGTTTTGAACTATATTAACAGAAAATGTCATTGATGCAACATGGCTATAAGTTATTCCGTCATCAAAGTTGTTACAAATAAAATAATACCTACCATGGTTGTCTCAGCGATGGAACCAAAGCTGTTTATAAATATGTTGCATGTGACATTGACTGGAGGACCTAAAAAAAAAGACGAACATATAAGAGTTATTCTGCTACTTAACTAAATTTTTCTGAAATAATTCAACATTTCTAATTATTAGTTAAAAAACGTTTTCAGAGGCTTGAGATAGGTTTCAGCAGGTAGGTAATACATTTGCCTTGCATGGGGACAACCTAAGTTAGGTCTCATGGGGCCAACTTAAGCTAGATCCCAGGCCCACATATCTACTAGGAGTAATTCCTGAGCACAGAGTCATAAGCAAGCCCTGAGAATAGCCAGGTGTGCCCCCTCCCCCAACACCAAAACCAATGAAAATGAATTGTGATAAAAGATTGTTTTGGAAAGGGTATATGTATACAGTTGCTTACAATAAATCTGGAATAACAGATGAATGTAAAATAATCTAGTTTGCAAATAAAAAATTTGTGCTCTCAAATAAAATTTTGGACGCTAATGCTGGCTACTATATATTGCTTACTCCGTTTTGGTTCCAGTTTTTTTTTTTAATGTAGATCATTTCCGGTGACTCTAATAAAGTTTGATTTTAGTTAAGTCTAAGATATCAGCCCCGTTTTGGAGTTTCTATTATATTACACACTGGCCCCCCTATGTGCGAGTTGTACTTCTTTGCAGATCCCATACTTTTTTGTTGTTGAAGTTCCTACACCTTAGAGCTTGCACCCCTGAAAACCACAAATTTTCCACTTTTGATGTTTTTTCTATTTCTTGTCAAGTGATTTACCTGGACTTTATTATTTTTATTTATTTTTTGTTTCTCATAGGAGCTACACCTTGAGGTGCTTGGGCCTTACTCCTAATTCTGTGCTTGGTGATCATTCCTGAAGCACATCTGGGGACCATATGTCATGCCAAGGATTGAACTTGGGTTGACTGGGTACAAAGCAAGAACCCTACAGGCTGTTCAAATGCTATGAAGGCATTTGAAATTTATTGCATAAACAAGAGGAAACCATTACAGATTCTTGACTATATGAATGTGGTGAGCCAGCAGGAAACAGAGGATGAATGATTAGGTGGCAGAAGTTTAGAATCAGAAGAAGTTATTCTAATTATATAGATGATATATGAAATGTCCCTGACCAAGGACAGTTCCATGAAAACAGATTCAAAAGTACAAAATAGATATACTTCGTGGTACCAGAATGTTTTTAAAGCACTGCATTATATAGCTTTAGTATTCTATCCATATCAGATCAGGATATATATATGTATATATATGTATATATCTATATCGGTCTTTTTACATTAAATGGGCTGGAGCGAGAGCACAGCGAGTAGGGCATTTGCCTTGCACATGGCCGACCCAGGTTTGATTCCTCCGTTCCTCTTGGAGAGCCCAGCAAGCTACCGAGAGTATCCTGAACCCACGCCAGAGACTGGCAAGCTCCCGTGGTGTATTCGTTATGCCAAAGAACAGTAACAAGTCTCACAATGGAGACATTACTGGTGCCTGCTTGAGCGAATCGATGAACAATGGGACGACAGTGCTATAGTGCTACATTAAAATATATGTACATTAAATACACTAAATATATATGTACACCAACTAGTGTACTTGGTATGTATAGTAGTGGTGTATCTGTCTATTCAAGTATGCATATTCATATATTCATTTTATATTTATATTCAAAACTGTGAGAATAAAACATAGATGATTGTAAATCTTCAGTTGCCATTATAGAGAACACCTGTTTAGTAGTTCTTGGCCAATCTGCTAGTCCTTCATGCCAATGCAAAGCTGTTATATCCATCTAACATGTTGCTATGTTTAGCGACAAGGCAAATAACTGCTATAGCATCCATATGGCAAATTGTGCTTTTAAGTGGTTCATTACATTAGCCATCGTCATGATGAGCAAATGACAGTAGTTGCAGATGTTTCAGCAACATGTTTTCTTCTAAGTGTCCCTTAAAGAAATAGAACACGGCTCTTAAGTTCAGAAATGGATGTAGGCAAATAAATGAAGGTCAGTGCAAAGTCTTGGAAATAATACTGCTGTTATTCTTATTAGGGAACACTTACCTATTAGGCAGATTGAGAGCTAACACACAAACAGAAAGTAGTCTAATGTTCTTAAAAATAAATAAGAAAATTTAAAAGTAATATTGTGTTAATTCTGCACATTAAAAAATATTCCCTCCTCACTTTTACTTTGAATTTCTTCCCAAAGTTTTTGGTCAATATTTTTCTAATTGAGATGATATTTGTTCATAAGACATTTGCTTGAGGGTACTATGTCACAGCTCTTTAAAATGTATGTTATTATACCGTGACTACTAACAACGAACCAACATCCACCCTGTCAGCTGTTTGGCTCAATCAACCCTCACACTCCATCAACCCTTATGCCCAATCAACCTTCACCCTCATCCAAATTTCTAAGCTCAATTCTTTATTCAGAATTCAAGGGTTTATTTTAATTTGACCTAGTCTCTTCCCTTGCTTCTTTATAGACTACAGATGAATGAGATCATGTAGTATTTTCCCCCTTTGACTTTTGTTTGTTTGTTTAGCATGACACCCTCGATTTTTATTCACATTCTTACAAAAGGTGAACTTTTGTATTTTATCATAGCTGAATGGTAGTCTAATGTATATGGATAATACCACACACTACCACACACACACACACACACACACACACACACACACACACACACAAGATCTTTATTCACTGAGTTCTAACTCATTCATCCTTTAGCTTTGTTTTAATATATTGGCAACTGTAAAGAGCACCGCAATGGATATTGATGTACATAAATCTTTTTGAGTTATTATTTTTGTGTTCTTTTGCTATCCAGCTAGGAGTGAAATTGCTAGAACATAAGTAGTTCAATTTTTTTAATTTTTGAGAAATCGCCAGAGAAATAAACATAGAATACGATCAAAGGATTGTAGCACTGTAGCACTGTCCTCTCATTGTTCATTGATTTGCTCAAGCAGGCACCAGTGACGTCTCCACAAATTGTGAGACTTGTTGTTACTGTTTTTGGAATATCAAATATGTCATCCGTAGCTTGCTAGGCTTTGCCGTGTGGGTGAGATACTCTCAGTATCTTGCCGGGTTCTCCGAGAGGGGCGGAAGAATCAAACCCAGTCGACCACATGCAAGGCAAATGCTTTACCCGGTGTGCTATCGCTCCAGCCTGATCAAAGGACTAAATCTTAAAAATATTTTATCCATTTTCTTAAAGTTTTTTAGATATTTTCTTATAACATACATAAAATACATGTAGTCACACCATACAGTGACATTATTTTGATCTGATAAAGAATATTTGATCTCTAAATTCAGATTTGAGTTGATTCGTTCAATATGTTAAAAAAAGTTTTAGAACTATGGCATAAAAATATACACACTTTATTCATTTTCTTTCTCTTGTCCTTCCCTTTACTTCCTAAAAATACAATTAACTTTCCCATCAGGAAACGTAAAATGAGCTTCCATGCTAGGGATGAAAGTGGGGGAATATTATGAAAAACTAGAGCCAACTAACATTTATGGAGCAGGACAGCAAAGTACAGGTAGGTGGCGCTAGAGTAATTGAGGGCATCTTCTGAGAGTGGAGTCAGACTGGAGTGATAGCACAGTGGTAGGGCGTTTGCGTTGTACGCAGCCAACATGGCCGACCCGAGTTCGATTCCTCCGCCCCTCTCGGAGAGCCCGGCAAGCTACCGAGAGTATCTCGCCCGCACGGCAGGGCCTGGCAAGCTCCCTGTGACGTATTCGCTATGCCAAACACAGTAATAAAGTCTCCAATGGAGACGTTACTGGGCCCGCTCGAGCAAATCGATGATCAACGGGAGGGCCTTTACTTTACTTTACTTCTGAGAGTGGTTCAGCCTGTCCCAAGTGTGTTTGGAACAGACAAAGGTGAAGAGAGTCTCCTGGGGCAGAGTGTCCAAATCTAAATGGGACCTTAGGGTATTTTTGTGGGTAAGGAAGATGGAAAGCAGACAATATGACTCAGTATTGGCTATGAGAGTAGGTAGGGTGTTTGCCTTGCATGTGGCTAACCCAGGTTCAATTCCTCCGTCCCTCTCAGAGAGCCCAGCAAGCTACTGAGAATATTCCAGCCGAATGCAGAGCATGGCAAGCTCTCCCTGGTATGTTTGATATACCAAAAACAGTAACAATAAGTCTCACAATGGAGTCGTTACTGCTGCCTGCTCGAGCAAATTGATGAACAACTGGAGGACAGTGCTGCAATGCAGCGCTACATACTATTCATAACAAGCAATACAAAAGAGAATATGGGGGAGATTGTCTGCCATAAAGGCAGGGGGAGGGGTGGGATGGGAGGATACTGGGGTTCTTGGTGGTGGAAGATGTGCACTGGTGGAGGGTTGGGTGATTGATCATTGTATCACTAAAACTCAAACGGGAAAGCTTTGTAACTGTATCAGGTGATTAAATAATAATAATAATAATAAAATTAACATTCTGAAGAAAAAAGGAATGTGGAGTCCATGCCCAATTCAATCAGCTTAATCAATGGCTGAATAAATAGCAGTACTCCTACATTAAAAAAGAGAAGAAGAAGAAGAAGAAGAAGAAGAAGAAGAAGAAGAAGAAGAAGAAGAAGAAGAAGAAGAAGAAGAAGAAGAAGAGAAGAAAATTTTCTTGCTGTCAAATAAAGGAGTTAAACTATGGGAACTGGAAGAAACACAATAATATTCAAGACACCGGTTTGTAGTTACTCTTTTCTATATAGAGAGAAGAGGTGGAGATGGGAGAGAGCTATGGGATCTTTGTCTCATAAAGCAGTTTCCCATCCTGATTTGTGTGCAGCATGAGTGGTCTGAGAGGTAGCCCCATGGAGTTATTTAAGGAATCAAAAATGCCCTCTTTTGGAAAACATTTTTTAAAAATCTAGCTCACTACTGTGATGGGAAGTAGTATGGTCTAGTCAATTAATGCTGACTTTTTAATTGCTCTTTTTCTCAGCTTTGTTGAGACATAACTGACATGTAACCATGTTTAGGTTGTAAATGCATAACACGTTTATCTGACATGCTTATATGTTGGAATATGATACTGACCAGAGCATTAGCTAGCATCTCAATTCTATCACATAATTACTAATATTTTCAGTAAGACAACATTTAGGATTTACTCAGCAAATTTCAAGGTACATAATATCATAATTTTTAAGTAGATTAGTTATGCAAAGATCCCCAGAACATATTTATTTTATTAGTGTTGTGGGAAAAAATGTGGAAAAAGAAGGAAGGAAGGAAGGAAGGAAGGAAGGAAGGAAGGAAGGAAGGAAGGAAGGAAGGACAAAAGATAGGCAGGATGGGAGAGGAGAAGAGAGGAAGGGAGGAAGAAAGAGGGGAGGGAGAGAGGAAGGAGGAAGAAAGAAAGAGGAAGGAAGGGAGAGGGGGAGAGAGAATTTTTTTATGATTTGGAAACAAAGTTTCTAACAACAGCTCCTCACTAAATATGTCAGTATTTTGCATTTCAAAATTCCTAGCTGAAAGCCTCTCATATAAAGCAATGTTCTTAGCAGGTGAATGCCATCTCAGTCAGTTTTTCCATGGAGAAAAAGATCAGATAAACTCCTCTCCTCTTGCATACAACAGACATAATCTGTCTGATGATGCAAGCAAATCAACGGAGTATTTCCTGAGATTCAGAAACTTTTTTAAAATCACATTTAAAGCAAAGATTAAAACAGAATAAATGGTATGCATAAAAATAATTGTTTCTTCAGAAAGTAATCATTGGACTGACAAGATAAGAAACAACAGATGGACTGCAGGATTGAAATCGATAAATTAAGTGCAAAGGAATCTTCCAAGGCCTTTGCAAAAGGCCCAGAAAGCAGTTGAACAGAACAAACTGACAGAAATGACCAATCTTATCTTTAAAGTATCTTCTTTTGAGAAGTAGAGTTCTGGAGGCAATGGGGTGCTCATTTTCATTTTAGACAATTTTTTATCACAGGTCATACATGATTTTACAATTGCCTAAAATAAAGCAAATAATTAAATATACAAAAGCAATCATCTCTAGCATCTTGGTATATGTCTATAAATGCACTATAGTTTATATATGTGTATATATATGTGTGTTTTACAATTACATATAATTATATATATATATATGTTTTAAAATTGGTTTGAGGCTCTTCGTGTTCCCAGAATAAGCAGACACCATTGGGATACACTAGCACGAAACAGGGACGAATGGAGACATTACTGGTGCCTGCTCGAGCAAATCAATGAGTAACAGGATGTCAAGTGATCAAGTGATATATATGTTTTGTAAGTATATATATATATATATATGTATATATTTGTATGAATATAGGCACTCTCAAACCACAGAATGATATGGAGGAAATTTAAGCACATTGCTGAGCATAAGAAATCAATCAGAACAGATCATATACTGTAGGATTTCACCTTATATAAAACATAAACTTTAGTAAACTGTAATGTGTCAGTGTACACTTATCAATTTCAACAAACACAATATACTAATAATGAAAGTATTTCTGTATGTGTGTTTGTGTATGTATACACACAGAAAAAGGGACAGAGGAACAAAACTTTTAAACTTATCAAAAAATAGTATCTACAGAAGCATATAAGAACTGCTGGGTTTAAGGACAATTGGGTCTCCCCTTAATTCAACTGAACTTCCATGTTGATATAATGCTTGGCATATGCTTTGATTGGTGGCATTGCCACTTATGGTTTATTCCTGGCACTCCAATCCTTCCTCATACTCCTTTTCCTTACACAGAAAGAATTCTAAAGAAAAGGGATTTCAAAATCTTGAAAGGAAATAGTGGTGTTTACATGTTGTTCTCTTCTTTCAAAATGGAATTCACTGTTTCTGTATATATCATTTCTCAAAAGACCATGATTTGTACAGAACTCTAATTTCTGTGCAATATTCACTTGTGGCATAAGGAAATCTTTTAAGCAGATTTTCGTGTTGTTTCTAAATCCATTTATAACAGTAAATGGATTCAGATAATAGTTCTATAAATCATTACTTTTAACAGGATAAAGGTAAACAAATATTTAGATTATTTTGTATTTATTATTGTTGTTATTTTTATTTTTTGGTCCATACACAATGGTGTTTAGGTCTTAATATTGGCTCTGTTCTCTAGGATGATTCATGGTAGGTTTGGGGGACCATATTGGATTCTGAGTCTCTATCTTGGGTCAGCTACATGCAAGGTAAGTGTCTTTATCCACTGTGCTATCTTACTGGCACTACCAAAAGTTCATTTCAAAAGTTCAAATGGTCAATGGTATTTTAAATATTGATTATTTGAAATGTGAAAGTCTTATATTATTATTAAAATGTGAACTCATATATTCATAGAAAAGTAGACATTCTTATATATTGTTGTAAAGTCTGCTAATATCATTACTAAGACTAGTTTGTTTTAAAATTTGCAACTTCCAGATAGTTCAAGTATGCAGGATTTTCAAATACCTTTCTGTTTGAGAACACTTATATTTTCTGATTAGTATTCAAAACTGTTATTTTTTAGATTTAATAATTTTTACTTAACACTTTATCCCACATAAAAGTGAAGGTGAAATCATTGAAGTTAACATAATACTTTTTCAAGACTTTTGGAAAGTTCCTATATTTTTTTTCTTTTAAAACCTGAGTTGTTTTTCTAATTTATTTTTCAGAAAATAAATCCAGAGCAATAGGGGATGTTGGGTATTTTGGTGGCGATAAGGTGAGGTCACATGTACACCAAAATGATAAATATCAAAAGAATTGTAAACAAATTAGTTTAAATATAATTCACACTAAATTAGTCTTGTATAGTACTAACCTATGTCCCTAGTGTCTCATTGTATTGAAATCACTTGATCACTTGACATCCTGTTACTCATCAGGATTTGATTTGCTCAAGTGTGCGTCAGTAATGTCTCCGTCCATCCCTGTCACGTGCTGGTGTAGCCCAATGGCGTCTGCTCGTTTTAGGAACACAAAGAGCCTCAAAACAATTGTTCAGGGTCTTGATGAAGAAGTCTGACCATCTCGTGGGTGGGCGGTCACTCGATCTTTTGATGTTGGTGGAATCCAGTTGATAATGGCTCTAGTCCAGCGGTGGTCTCCAAATCTCATTATGTGCCCAGCCCATCTGAATTTCAACACCTTGGCAAATGAGACAACATCCCTGATTCTTGACCATTGACAGAGGTTGGAACTCCGGATTTTTTTCTCATTTGAGTGAAGCATGATATTCCAAGCATAGTTCTTTCGATTATTCATTGGGAGACCTGAGTAGTGTTCTCATCCTGTTTTCGTAGGGCCCAGGTCTCTGAGGTGTATGTTAATGCAGGAAGAACGGTGGAATCGAAGAGATGTGCCCAGAGCCAGAGGTTCTTTGTCCTCTAAGCTATTTCTTCGACACTCTTGAAGGCGTTCCAAGCCGCTCTCTTCCTCCTGCGCAACTCAGGTTCCAGGTCATTCGTCATGTCGACTTCTCGATCTAGGTACACATAACTGTTGCATTCAAAGATGTTCATTGCGTTGAGAGTGAATGGAGCATCAGGAATGAGACTGTTTCTCATAAACATTGTCTTCATGAGATTCAGCTGTAGTCTGACCTTTCCATAATCATGGTCGAAGTCGACCAGCATTTGTGCCACTTGGCTAATGTTTGGTGTTATTAGAACAATGTTAGATCTGCAAAGTGGAGGTGGTGTAGTTACTGACTGTCTATCTTCACTCCCATTCCTTCCCATTCCAGTTGTCACATGACTTTCTCCAGGGTGGCACTGAAGAGTTTTGGTGAAATGGTATCATCCTGCCAAATCCCTCTCTTGACATGAATGATCACTTCCTTGTAGAATGGTGAGATCCTTGTAGTGAATCCATAATACAGCTCGTGAGGATCCTAATGTATTGAGTTTGAATGCACTGTTTGGCTAGGGCTTGGATAACCACTCAACAGAATCAAAGGCCTTCTTCAATGAATGTTAGAGAGAGCGAGCGGCATCTTGAACTCCCGAGAAACCTCAACGAGCTTGGTTATCATGTGGATATGGTCGACCATACTGAATCCTTTGCGGTACCCCGCTTGCTCATATGGTTGTCCTTCATCTAGTGTTCTGCCAATCCTATTTAGGATGACTTGAGTAAACAGCTTGTAGACGACAGACAACAGGCAGATAGGGCGGTAGTTGCCAATGTCGTGGATGTCTCCCTTCTTGTACAGTAGTACAATCCTGCTGGTTTTCCACTGGGACAGAACCTTGCATTCAGACAGGTAACGTGTGAAAAGTTGAGCCAGTATATTGATGAGGTCTGACAGCAGGTTCTTCAGGTGTTCGGGTCTGACATTGTCTGGGCTGAGTGCTGTTCGCTTCTTTACCAATAAATGGTGTGTTGGAGATCAGAAGGCAGGATGCTGGGAATGACATATCCATCCTGCAGAATTTGGTATGTGGCAGGTCGACTTGGGTATCAAAGAGATCCGAATAGAAGTCATGGATAATCTTCTCCATTGCCCTTCTGGAAGATGTGAGAGATCCTTCAGGATATTGGAGGGCAGTCATCTTGGTCTTGTAGTTGGTGAAGGACAGGCGTGCATTGCAAATGTTTTTCCTGGCTTCTGCCGCATCTGCCAGCACTGCTGCTCTTCTCTCTGTGAGGTCTTCATTTATTGCTTCTCTGGACTGCTTTGCAAGCTTAGACATTGAATTGCCTTAGGCTTGCGCCCAGTCACATTGGCAAATAAGCTCAAGAGTTTTTGAGGACAGGTGTTTTTTTTTTGTGGCTATCTCTCTCCTGGTGTTTCTCGCACAATCATGGAGGTGCTGAACCAGTCGATCGTATTCTTTGTCAATGTTGTCAACGATAGCTTCTTCCCATGTTACTTTAAAAGAGTTCATACATATTAGTCAGCAAGGACTCGTTTGTAGAGTTTACAGGTGCTACCCTGCCAGTCACCTGACCCTTGAACACTTCCTAAACACTGGAGGCCAGACTCCAGAAATGACTGGGTTAGCCACAAGTCTGCTTGCAGGTGCTGTATTTATTATCCGTAATTTCACATATTGGCCAAAAGCTAAATAGAAACTTTCAAAATATTCCTAAGATGGCCTTCTTTTGATCATTTCTAAGATGGCCTTGATCATTTCTAAGATATTCCTAAGATGGCCTTCTTTTGATCATTTCTAGAACAAGAGTTTGCTCTATTTGGAATCTAATGCGAACTTCTCTGGCAGGAATGACAGATTAGCTAAGAGAAATTTCCTTTAAAAATTTTTGTGAATAGGGCATAAATATTGAGGAAGCTTGCCTTGCATGCTGTGATCTTGGCTTGATCTTGGGTACCTCGTATGGTCCCTCCAGCACCATCAAGAATGATATCTAAGCACAAATGCAGAAGTGATTCATGAGGACCGCTAGGTATGGCCTAACCCATCTCTCTCCCAGAAATATCAGTGAGGGAATGGAATGATACTGACCCAATATGGAAGGAGTTTATGATAATTTTGGTCATGTCAACTGCTCCACTGTAAAACTGAGTTGAATATTATTAGAAGAATAGGTTTTTTATTGCTACTATGAAGGATGAGTGTCTTTCCTAAAGAGTTGGAAAATGAATAGATTGCTCAAGGTTCAAAAACCAGCACCACAAGATGCTCCCAAGTGCTATAAGGAGCAACCTGTGAGCACAGAGCTGGGAGTAAGCCTGAGAACTGCCAGAAATTGTGCAAAAACAAAACGAGTCAAAGGAGTTGTAGTGGAATCCTAATACCTGACTATAGAGGAACTGTCTGCCTTTTGTCTAATTATGTTAGCAAGGGGTATTTCTCTATTTATTGGGGTATTTCTCTATTTATTATGCTGAAGAAAGGCTGAGAGTTTTTAATTTCTCTTAAAATAGGCAATAATACAATGGTCTCTAACTATGATGGCATTTTATTAATAAAATAAGGTCATGACATTGATGAATTACTGAACTTAGAGAACTTATGCCAGTGATACTTAGAAAATATAATGTGTGACTTGTTCAAAACTGAAAATGCAATAATGCTAACCAAAATAAATTGATCAACTTGCTAATTTTTAAAAATGGTTACTTTATACCTATTTTATAAATAAAATAGATTAAAACAGGCATTATTTTCCTAATACTCAGAGCATTCATTGTCTTGAAAAGACAGAATACAGAAAATTCCCTTTTGGTGCCTTTCTGACCAAGGGAGCTAAAATCGATTTTTTCCTACTTTAAAAAAATTACACTTTGGGACCAAGGAGATGGATCAAAGAGCGGGAGTGAATGCTTTGCAAGTTAGAGCCTCAGGTTTGATTCTTGGTAGAGCATGATTCTCTGAGCATCTTACTAGGAGCATTGCTAGAATAGCTTCTTACCCAGTTCTGAACTTCTGAACTTTCTTCTGTACTGAATTGGTTATTAGCTACATTGTAGATGTTTTGTTTAAAAAGAGAATCAATACTTACATTGAATAAGACCAAATCCTAGAGTATTTTCCTTTCCTAGACTCCTGGCAATAATTAATCACATTCAAGATTATTCACAGCTTCCTTTGCCATTAAATCATTTCAATAATAAAATCAAAAATTTCAAAAGGACAGCAAAGTTTCTGGGATGGCTGTTGTGTCACATATCTGTATTTTTATTATCTTTGCCACTAAGACTGTTTACGTATTTTTAATATTCACAAACATTTAAAAATAGAACATTTTCCACTTTAATGTTCCATGCACAGAGGTAGGGTGTTTGCGTTGCATGCGCGGCTGAGCTGGTTCGATTCCTCTGCCCCTCTCAGAGAGCCCTGCAAGCTACTGAGAGTATCTCACCCACACTGCAAACCCTGGAAAGCTATCCATGATGTATTCAATATGCCAAACACAGTAACAACAAGTCTCACAATGGAGACGGTACTGGGCCCGCTCGAGCAAATCGATGAACAACGAGAGGACAGTGCTACAGTGCTACAATGTTCCATGAAGGAAATATTCTGAATCATTAAATTTAAAATCACATTAATGAATCCAATATCTATTTTAGCTTAAGTTATAATTGCTCAATTTTCAAGGCCAATTCACAAATAGTTTTCAGTCTAATGTCATGAGTACTTCTTTCCCTCAGTTTGTGAAAGATCTTCATGTATCTGGTCTTCCCTATTGTCCCTTGTAGATGTTATCTCCTAACTGCATTTCTGTACATTCAACACCTATTGTTTAGTTCTGAAAATAATGGAGTGGGAGTGGTGGATTGCTAGAGACAAATTTCTCAGAGATGGTACAGAGAAGATGTAGAGGAATAGTTAAGCAATCTCTCCAAACTGTAGGATCAACAACACTGAAAGCAGAAAGACAAAGCACAGCAACCAAGCTTAAAAATGTGGCTTTGGGCTGGGGTTTGGGGCTGAGGGCAGTAGAGAATTTGGGGACAATGGTGGAAAGAAATCAACACTGGTGGTAGGACCTGTGCTGGAACATAGTATGCCTAAAATGCAATAATGAATAACTTTGCAAATAGTGGTGTCTTGATAAAGAATTTTTAAAAATTTAACAAAAAATTACTTGTGGGGACTGGAGCAATAATATAGCAGGTAGAGTGTTTGTCTTGCATGTGGTCGACCAGGGTTTGATTCCCAGCATCCCATATGGTCCTCTGAACACCATCAGGGGTAATTCCCAAGTACAGAGTCAGGAGTAACCCCTGTGCATTGCTGGGTGTTATCCAAAAAGCAAAATTAAAAAAATTACTTATGTGGGACTGAAAGACAGTATGTGGGTATGGTGCTTGCCTTGCATATGTTTGACCCAATCCATCCATGGCATCCTATATGGTCCCATAGAATCAACAGAATTCCTGAGTTGCAGAGTCAGGAGTAAGCCCTGAACATCATAGCGTTGGTCCAAAATCAGAAAATTTGCTTATGATCAAGATTACTGTTCTTTAAGGTTACAAACTTGCAATCCACAGCAAATAAGCAATGTTCATCTAATATTATTCCATGATGAATACAGAACAATATTGCAGTAGAGTTAGGAAAAGTAAAGGTAAAGGTAAGGTAAAGGCCCTCCCGTTGA
The DNA here is from genome assembly GCF_029834395.1 of Sorex fumeus. Lineage (NCBI taxonomy): Eukaryota > Metazoa > Chordata > Mammalia > Eulipotyphla > Soricidae > Sorex > Sorex fumeus. Next base: position 41,662,841 of record NW_026606081.1, read on the forward strand.
TCGTCGATTTGCTCGAGCGGGCCCAGTAACGTCTCCATTGGAGACTTTGTTGTTACTGTGTTTGGCATATCAAATACTCTCGGTAGCTTGCCGGGCTCTCCGAGAGGGGCGGAGGAATCGAACTCGGGTCGGCCATGTTGGCCGCTTGTAAGGCAAATGCCCTACCGCTGTGCTATGGGGGTTAAATAGCATGTGATATCACGGTCACGGTCATGGTCCTCCCGTTGTTCATCGATTTGCTCGAGCTGGGCCAGTAACATTGTGAGACTTGTTACTGTGTTTGGCATATCAAATATGTCATGGGTAGCTTGCCAGGCTTTGCCATGCGGGCAAGATACTCTCGGTAGCTTGCCAGGCTCTCCGAGAGGGGTGGAGGAATCGAACTCAGGTCAGCCATGTTGGCTGCGTGTAAGGCAAACGCCCTACCCACTGTGCTATCGCTCCAGCCCATGTGATATCACATAATATATTATATACTACATATTACATACAAAGTGATGCAGCATATTACATATATGAATACAGATAGAAGTAATTAGATAATTCAAACAACTAATATCAAATTTATCCAATGCTAGGACACATATAGTCAGTAAAAAAATATGTTCTCAAAGCTGGAAAACAAATCAAGAATAAAATATACAATTGAAATGTTAATGTCAGGTTAAAATTGAAACAATTTTTTCAACTCATAAATTATCAAGAAATCTTATTTCCATTCTTGTTACATATTACTTTTGTCTACTAATTCTTACAACTCTGCTAAACAATTCCTTTTTTGTCCCACTAAGTAAATTTCAGGGAAAGTTGTTATAGATTACACATTTGCAATTTTGAGGAAGAAAATAACAAAGTATTCTTAAAATTTTCATTATTTTCTTTAAGAATTGATACTGTTTTGAGATTGATTAAGAAAGAGGGCCATGGAAAACAACTTTCAAATATTTTACCCAAATATTTAATTTACAACATTATGAAAAATACATATATAACTTGCATAAATGTACTGCTTATTACTATGTTAAGTGGGATAATAGGAAGTTCTTACATTGATAATTTCAATACGTCCTATAAATCCAAGTAAGACCTTGGAATAATTTCTTAAACACTATTAGTGACTTTAACTTAGACCCTTTCCTATGACACAAAATTAATAACTCTTTAAATCTTTACAGCATAGAGAGATATCTACAGTAAAGACTGAAAATAGAGGACTGCTTATATTAAATAAATACATTATAATATGCATATATTCTAATATATACATTCTTACATATATCACCATTTCTTAAAAGGGTTCTTCATGGTACTATTGTAATAATTACAAAAGAAAAAGGACAAATTATGATAGCAATATGTGAGTATTTTCTTTCAAGATATATCTTTGACTAAGAAAGGACTTGGAAGCATAGAGAAAATTGATATGGGAATTTGGGGTGGAAACAACTTGAAAATTTATCTTGCTTCATCACACCAAAAACACATTTTACACAGAGTTTAAACAGAATCCTTACCTTTAAAATTGGGTCTGATTCTTGCATCATATCCAGATGTCCTTCCCATCAGCTTATCCAAGAAGTCAGAAGGTGACATTGGAGCACTTCGGGATCTCGCACTATCGGTTTCTTTTGTAGCAACCAAACTACAAGTGGAAATACGTACAGATTTTTAATAAAAAAAGTCTCTTAAGAATTTCTCCCTCAAATGTGATTAAAATTTTAAAACTAATACTATTTAAAACAAAACAAAAATCTTTCTATAGTCTCCAATTAATGTTATCCTAGTGGCAGATAAGTTTTTGCAGATACACAGAGAGCATTGATAAGCATTCAATGCATTTGCTCCAAAGATAAGTAGCGATATTATTTGGTGCTAAGTCTTGTAACAAGGCTGCTTCAAAATGATCAGATTTTCAAAATTTGTATTTATTTAAACTTTACATGAATTGCTATTTTAGCTACACCAACTTAGTCTTTTAATCATACGAAAAGATAGACTTGGGGGTATGGTGCCACCAGTGGGTCAATCTGTACCTGTGAGGAGTGCATCAGCAGCCTGATGGCGCTTTCAGAATTCCAGATAGCCAAAATTGCCACTGTGCCTTTGGCCAGATCCCAAAAACTTGGGGCAAAGTTAGCCAAGAAAGTAAACAGCCAAAAATTAGGTATGTGGAAACACACCACAAACCACCTCCAGCTCAGCTATATGATTGGAGGCAAGGCCTCTCTGGTTCCTGATAGAATTGCTTAATGGCCATGATCCCAGAGACTCAGAAACAAATCACAAAATCCAATGGCTTTTGGCAGAACTGCATCTGGTTTAACCTACTGCAGTAGGTTATCGGCACCGGGCCACCCCAGGTGGGAATAGGGTTTGTGATTTTGCCTGTTCCCCTGGCGGCCTGGTGGCTGCCATCCTCCAGAGGTCACTGGACAGTCAGGCTTGGGCCCACAGTGATGAGATACGCAGGGCCTCACGGGATGGGGGTGGAGCTGGCCCTTTCCTCCCCATCCCAACAAGACACCATGTCACCACCCGTGAACGACCTCCCTGGCTGCTGATCAAGCTGCTTAACGGCCATGATCCCAGAGACTCAGAAACAAAACTTGAAACCCAGCGGTTTTTGGCAGAAATGCGGCTGGACCATGCAGTAAGTTACTGTCACCAGGTCACCCCAGGGGAGTAAAGGGTGCTGTCCCTCTGCCTGCTCTCCCCTCGCGGCCCAGTGACTGCCATCCTCCGGAGACCACTGGACAGTCAGGTTTGGGCCTGCAGTGACCAGACACCAGGGGCCTCAAGGGATGGGGGTGGAGCCAGCCCTTTCCTCCCCCTTTCAACAAGACCCTGAGTCGCCACCCACGAACGACCTCTCTGACTCCTGATCAATCTGCTTAACACCCATGATCCCAGAGACTCAGAAACAAATCTCGAAACTCAGCGGCTTTTGGCAGATGTGCATCTGGACCCTGCAGTAGGTTACTGTTGCCGGGCCACCCCAGGGGGGAAAGGGTGCTTTCCCTCAGCCTGCTCTCCTTTGGCGTCTCAGTGGCTGCCATTCTCCAGAGGCCATTGAACGGTCAGGTTTGGGCCCTCAGTGACAAGATACGTGGGGCCTCACAGGATGGGGGTGGAGCTGGCCTTTTCCTCCCCTGTCCAACAAGATCCCGAGTCGCTGCCCATGAATGACTTCTTGGCTCTTAATCAAGCTGCTAAACAGCCATGATCCCAGAGACTCAGGAACAAATCTTGGAACCCAGCAGGTCTTGGCACAAATCCCTCCAGATTTAATTGTTAAAATTTCGGAATTTCAAAATCGACATCATATGTTATTCATAACCAGCAATAGAAAACAAATTGTCTACTGTTGTCTTTTTGGCAGGCTCGAGTGTTGGGTAAAATTCCAAATAATAATGGTGGGTTAGGTGTCAAAATATTGAATGTAATCAAAGTAGAGAGTAATGTAGAGGTCATCTGCCCCACAGGTAGGAGGAGGGTGTGGAATGGGGGTATACTGGGGCTTTTGGTGGTGAAGAATGGACACTGGTGAAGGTATGGGTGTTTCATTGTAGACTGAAATGTACAATGTAGAAGTATTTCAACACTTAAACCTGAAAGTTTTAAAGTTTTCTCCCTCCCACCCCAGCCTGCCTCTATGGCAGGCATCTCTCCCCCAAGTCCCTCTTTCTCAATTTGTAACTGTTCTCATAGTTATTCAATAAATAAAATTATAAAAAATAAAAAAATGGTAAGGTGGAGTTCATGCCCAATTCAATCAGCCTAATCAGTGACTGAATAAATAGCAGTACTACTACATTAAAAAAAGAGACTTTCTTGTGTGAAATACAATTCTTCATTTAAATAAATAGGTTAAATTTTTATTTATTTATTTTATTGAATCACTGTGAGATAGAACATTACAAAGATGTTCATGAATGGGTTTCAATCATACAATGTCCCCACACCTGCCCCTCCACCATTGTACATTTCTCAGCACCAATGTCCCCAGTTTCCCTCTCACCAATCTCCAAATTCGTCTCCCACCCCAGCCTGCCTCTATGGCAGGCATCTCTCCCCCAAGTCCCTCTTTCTCAATTTGTCATCTTGAGCATTATGGTTTGCAGTACAAATACTGAATATCATGTATATCCCTGTACCTATTTTAAACACTCAGAGTGATCATTTCCAACCATTGTCATACTGAACTGTCCTCTATCTTAACTACCCTCCACACCACCACACACATGTGGAAATTAAATACAACTCTTACAGAAGGAAAGGCAACACTTTCCAAGTTCTGACAGATTTTCTTAATGGTAATAGAATGTCTGTCTAATGAGCAAGAATGTTGGTTTCTTCCACTGGAGAGTTTCCTATATATGTAACATACCATGTTAAATTTATCATGCTTTCAATTGTGTCATTAATTTAAGGCACATTTAGTTCAGATCTAAATGATCTGAATCAAAATTGAGAAAGGATCATGAGTGTCATATGTGCCTTTGGATATTTAATTCATAAGTAAAACCCGTGTTTAGGAAATGTAGGTTACTGTAATTTTTTAAGTCAAATTTTTTTTTCATGAAGCTACTTATCTCAGAACTGTTGAGTGAAAATACCATTTCTGTTCAGCTCCTTTTACCTCCTTTTTGTGTGCAGAAAAATTGGGTTTACTCTCTCTAATCCAATATTCTTTGCATCATCGGGGAAGTGAGTAAGACTTTCTGAGCATTTTCTGTGCTTAAATGGATATATTCAAAGGAGTGTAAATCCCTGGAGATCATCAATCTTCACATTCTCCCAGTTCTGTCACTTAATTTAGACTCTTGCCAAACCCTAAATCTTTGTGGTCACCCCCTGATTACAACAGTCTCAAGTTCCTTAATGGGACTATGGAACTAAATGCATAAAGAAGGAAAGAACGTAACTTTTAGTGGTAAACTTAATAATATTTATACATCTTTTTAATGATATATACTTGAAACATGTTATAATGAGAAATACTTCAATTAAAATTTTTTTTCAAAAGTAGTAAAGACAGGTTATAGTGTACCACCATTAAATTTTATACCAGATTCGTATATTGAATTCATTGGATTCATAAGTATAATTTGAAAATCTTTCAAATGATAACTCAATATGTTATACTAAATTGGTATTTATAATATTAACATAGTATTATAGAACAGTTATCATTTAACATCAAAATGGTAAACTATAGGGGCTGGAGAGATAGCACAGCGGGTAGGGCATTTGCCTTGCACGCAGCCAACCCGGGTTCGATTCCCAGCATCGCATCCCATATGGTCCCCTGAGCACCGCCAGGAGTAACTCCTGAGTGCAGAGCCAGGAGTAACCCCTGTGCATCGCTGGGTGTGACCCAAAAAGCAAAAAAAAAAAAAGGTAAATTATAGTATTTCTGAAAGCATGGTTTAGCTAGTATATACAACTGTGAACTATACTATTCTGTTCTAGCGATTATTTTTCTAACTCTGACCATTTTTGTTTGTTTTTAGGCCACATCTGGCAGTGCTCGACCTAGAAGGCTTACTTCTGGAAGCAGTTAGGGTACCATATGGTACCTGTGATCTAATATGGCTTTGTTGGCCTCTTGAAAAGAAGATCCCTTAGTTTCACTTGGGCCCCTAATTCTGAATATTTGAAGTCATTTAACTCCCCAAAACAGAGGGCATTAGTGTCTTTTCTCCCTATTTTTTTTTGGTTCCCTACTACTTTGTCTGCTTCAATTAGTATGAGTGCCCTGCCATTATAATTTCTTCAGGTTTTTTTAATGTGATGATAATAATGGCTACAAAAATTATAATCTTGAAGCTAAAGAAGAAAAAACTTCATGACCTTTTCAAACAGCTTAGAATTTTACAATGAGTTTGTTCCCACTGTCACTGTCCTCCCTCCTGTTGTTCATCGATTTTCTTTTTTTTTTAATCACTAAGCAGAATAAAGTTTTATTTTTTTTAATTTTTTAATTTTTATTAGTGAGACACCATGAGGTGCAGTTGAAGACTTACAAATTTTTGTGCTTGGGTTTCAATTATACAATGATTAAATACCCATCCCTCCACCAGTGCCCATTTCCCACCTGGGAATATATCCCAGAGAGGCAAAAAAGTATAGTTCAAGTGACATCTGCACTTGTTTGTTCATTGCAGCACTCTTTACAATAGCCAGAATCTGGAAAAAATCTGAGTGCCCATGAACAGATGACTGGTTAAAGAAACTTGGGTACATTTACACAATGGAGTACTATGTAGCTGTTAGAAAAGATGAAGTCATGAAATTGACATACAAGTGGTACTACATGGAAAGTATCATGTTAAGTGAAATGAGTCAGAAAGAGAGGGATAGACATAGAAAGATTGCATTCATCTGGGGAACATAAAGTATCATCAATTTTTTTGAGCGGGTCTAGTAACGTCTCCATTGTGAGACATGGTTGTTATTGTGCTTGACATATCGGATAGTGAGATACTCTTGGTAGCTTGCCGGGCTCTCTGAGAGGGGCGGAGGAATTGAACCCGGGTCAGCCAAGTTTGCTGCATGCTAGGCAAACACCCAACCACTGTGCTATTGTTCCAGCCAGGGTCACCTATTTCTTCACAGACTTGTGGAATTAAAAGAAGAGAGCTTTTCAGTGTTTTTGACAAATATCTCCAGGGCAAATTCTTTTCACAATAGGTTAGATCACACAAAAGCAGACATGTAAGTGGAGCCTCCAGAGAACTCTCAGGCAGGCCCACAATTCTGAAAGAAAGAGACTAAATTTAAGGGATCAAAATCCACATTCCTCTCAGCTGGAAGCTTCCAAGTATCTGGGTAATATTTTTTTGTATTCTTAATGGAATATGTTTATGAAAAACAGGTTCATTCCTGACGCTTCATTCGCTCTCAATGGAACCACCATCTCCAAATGCAACAGTTATATATACCTAGGTCGAGAAATCAACATGATGAATGACCTAGCACCTGAGTTGCGCAGAAGGAAGAGAGCAGCTTGGAATGCCCTTAAGAGTGTTGAAGAAATAACTAAGAGGACGAAGAACCTCCAACTATGAGCACATCTCTTCAATTCCACTGTTCTTCCTGTATTAACATATGCCTCAGAGACCTGGGCCCTACGAAAACAGGATGAGAACGCTATTCGGGTCTCTCAAAGAGGAATCAAAAGAGCTACGCTTGGAGTATCACGCTTCACTCAAATGAGAGATAGAATCCGGAGTTCTGATCTCTGTCAACGCTCAAGAATCAGGGAAGCTGTCTCATTTGCCAAGGCAATGAGATGGGCTGGACATGTAATGAGCTTTACAGACAACCGCTGGACTAGAGCCATTACTGACTGGATTCCACAGGACGTCAAAAGATTGTGTGGACGCCCACCTACAAGATGGTCAGACTTCATCGTCAAGACCCTGAATGATCGGTTTGAGGCTCTGCATGTTCCTAGAATGAACAGATGCCATTGGGCTATGCTAACACACAACAGGGATGAATGGAGAAGCTACTGGCACCCGCTCGAGTAAATTGATGAATAACAGGGGATCAAATGATCAAGTGATTTTTAATGGACCAATTTGTTTTCAATGCTACCTTGAAACTGGAGGGAGAGAGCCCAAGGGCAGACTCAAATAAGAGTCCCAAGATTTTAACCAAGTATTTTTTATTGATTTGATTATTTTATAGATAAACTACATGGATCAAGGGGGTGATTCATTGGCAAAGTAGTGGAAATGTAGGTTCATGTACCTTTTGCTAGTTTTTCTCAGCTTTGAAAGGAGAGAATTCATTTTGGTGTGTCCTTCATTAGTTAGTTTGCTGATGTTTCCCCTCTGCCAATGTCTTCCCAGACTTTATTTTGAAAGGATTGAGGGGCCCCAAGCAGGGCTCTGAAAAGCCAGGCAACAGCTTCTAGCATTTCTAAGAAACCAGCTGGTGGTTCAATTAGAGGGCCCCATGCTTATTGCATCACCAGGGTAATACTCTGCGATGCTGGAGCAAGGGTTACACCCAGCAATGCTCTGGGGACCACATGATTTGAGGAACAAACCAGGGTTAGACATGCAAGGTGTATGTCTTCACCCTGCACCAGCTCCCAGACCCAGACTTCTTTTGAATATTTGCATTATTATCTTTGAGCTTTTAAAGGTCACACACAGCCCCATCTCTCTATCATGAAGCCCCTCATCTTTCTTGGACTGACTAACCACATTTGCTATTTGATTACATAATATCAGCTACTCCCATTTCTATTAGTTTGAAGATAGAGTATTCTTTATAAATAATATAAATGTTTGAACTTAGGAAAAAGAGTTTGAAACATTAGCATGTATTCTATTAATGCTAGTCTTGTGGCAATAATAATTTTTATTTAAAACACCATGTTTTCTAAAGTTGTTCTATTATACATTAGTTTGAAGCATTTAGTGTTCCAACACCACCACCACACCACCAGTGTGAACTTTCCACCAGTATCCCCAGTTTCCTTCCCAATCCCAACCTGACCATTTTGAACCATAAACTTACTTTATATTGCTTTTTCCAGCAAAAATTTAAGAACTGGCAAATAGTATGATCAGAAAATAAATCAGTAAGAGCTAATTAGTAGTTAATACATGATTTGGGCCAATGTAAATAAGAAAATTGAAACCATTTTATACAATATAATAAAATGTCTTTTCTCATTTACATATTATGGTTTCAACTCTGAAATCTAAAGTATATTACATTAAATTTTATTTTAATCTTGGATCTTGTTATGGTAATAATCATGTCTGACTTGTCACTAATAAGACTTTTAAAGCAATTCTGTGTTAATATACTTTGGAGTTTACATGGAATCAGTAAACCTTATGTATGTAAATTTTCTCCTTACAGTTTATATAAACACTGTGGTTTACAAGGTTGTTCATGATGATTTGTTACAGGAATTAGTATCCCAACACACTTGTGGGAATAATAAAGCAATAAGTCTATCATGCCCTCCTATCTAATCTTTTCTTTTCCTCTCTTATCTCTGCACATCTCTCTTCCTATTATCTATCTATCTATCTATCTATCTATCTATCTATCTATCTATCTGAGAAAGGGTGTTAATAGAGAAAGAGAGAAGTTAAAAATCAACTTATTAGTATGGAAAAAGTTAATTAAAAATATTTCAATTTGAATTACATTGTGTTTCCAGTTTTCTAAAAAAGATTTTCCATTCCTTGTACCCTGTTCTTGAAAGATTGGATGTTGCTAATGTCTCTTTTAGCTGCCCAATTACAAACTCCTGGCAGTGCTCAAAGATCGTATGCTTTTCTGTAGCTGAAAGGTTTCAAACAGTACAGTTGCTTGGACTTTTGTTTGCTTGGTTTAGGTTGGCTGTGTCAGGGATAATATCCTGCTTGAAGGGTAATCCTTTTTAGCCACTGAGTCATGCCCCAAGTCCTTCCATCACTTCCCCAGTCACACTTAGCAGTACTGGGTGAGGAATCTTGTGGTGACAAGAATCTAATTTCCAATCTTGTACATGCCAACCATAAGCTCTACCACTAAATCAGACCCTTGTTTTCACATAGATTAAGCAGATATATTCATATCTGCAACAGCATCATTTTCATAACATAGAAGCAATCTTATTTCTTTTGTAGATAGATGACTGAAGTTCATGATAACCATACTTGTACTCATAATACATATCCTCAAAACTCACTCTTGTGACTAGTTTGTTTCCTACTTCTAAAAATTTTTTCAAATGTTCCAGTCTAACATAAATTTTGAAACAGAATACAAATTTTTGTTTTGTTTTTGTGTTTGAAGGGCCACGTCAGACTATGCTTAAGGCTTATCCCGGCTCTGTGCCCAGGGTTCATTCCTGGCAATACTCAGGGGATCATATGGAGTGCCAGGGATCAACACCATGCTGACTGTGTGTAAGGCAAACACCTATCCCACTGAATAAAGATTCAAGCCCAACTCTCCAGCCCAAGAATAAAGATTCTTAAGATTCTCATTTCATTTCACACCAGTCATTAATCCATTGTAATAAATGAGCTATTGTAATGGTCTGATATTTAAACTATTTTGAGAAATAGGACTTTAAATAATTTTAAGTTGTGGAGCTAGAGATATCCTCTGCATATTTTTTCTCCATTTTGTCACTGACTCAAACATCTACTTTGCTGATGGTAAGCAATGTCTGTATTTTCTATCACGTGTTATAATGTTGAGAGGTAGTAACTTGATTGCTCAGAATCAGTGCCTATGATTTTCTGAGGTTAATGTAGTACAATTTCATTTGGATTATTCTATATTTGACTTTTGATTACTATAAAAAGTGAAGAGTACTTGTGTGTCATGGTCTACCTGCTCCTTCTCTATAAACAGGATTTACAAAAAAACAAGCAAGATGATTTACTAATATCTCTCCATGTTGATAATAAGCCCCTGCCACATATGAACAAACATTTATTCATACACATTCTATTATCTCAACTTTTCAACTTTTAAGTATTTCAAGCTCTCATATTCTTTCACTTAGCATCCCACATATCTCCTGAAAATATACTATTTTTGTTTGAATAATATGATAAAAATCTTAATCTTTTATAAGGTTGATGGTATTTTTTTTATTCTTAATTTCTTTTGAGCTTAAAAATGGTCTATTACAATAATGATATTCTGTAATTTGACCTGATGTCAATTCTTATAAGATTTTGTTAAAACATGTTCTTATTACAAAGCTATTTGTCTCCAACATATTATGCAAAGATTGTGAAACCAATTCATCAGTAATCGAATTTATAAAATTCCATTTGCAGATGACAAAGTCTTATGAGTAGAAGTTCACTCATTGGTTTATTCAACAACCACTTTAATTCCTTACAAAGTACATGGCATAATGCCTGGAGTAGTTTTTTTTTAAAGAATTTTATATTTCTATTAAATTTGTAGTTAGTTTCAAATTATTTTTAATGAAAAAATTGTTAAAATAAGTTCTACAAAATGTAAATATAAATTTTTATTTTTATGCAATTAGTAATTAAAACAAGTTGAAGGAAGGAAAAACACAATAGACTAGAAAATTATTTAGAATACTTAGAAAAATTAGAAGATAAAGAAACCCATAGATTTGATGAAAGACAAACATCATCAAAAACTTAGAAGGGCATGCTATTTCATCTCCTGCAAAGAAATCTAGTAAATAATGTCTATTAGAAATATGGATATTTCTTATAGAAATATATAAAGTAACATCTATAAAAACATATTTCTTATAGAATTTAGTTACTAGAAAAGTAAATAATTTTCTTTTTCTATACATATTTAATTTCTATACATATTTAATTAACGACCTATGAGATGGTCAGACTTCTTTGTCAAGACCCTGAATGATCGGTTTGAGGCTCTTCATGTTCCTAGAACGAGCAAATGCCAATGGGCTACACTAGCACGCACCAGGGATGAATGGAGACGTTACTGGCACCCGCTCTAGCAAATTGATGAGTAACAGGGTATCAAGTGATCAAGTGATACATATTTAATTATATGTATATATAGTTTCTTATATATAAGAAATATATATTTATATAGAAATAAATTTCTGTGAAAAATAAGCTTCTTATAGAAATATATATTTATATAGAAATAAATTTCTGTGAAAAATAAGCTTCTTATAGAAATATATATGTATATACAACTTATAGAAGTTATTTATCAGGTTTCTTCACAGGAGAAAAAATATATATTAATCATATATGAAATATATGTGATATATAAGTTATATGTGATACTATCATATATTTTGTATACATACTATCATATATACATACATGTACATATCATATATACATATATTGTATACATGCACATATATACTATCATTATGATCATATACATATGTGTATAAATATATATATATTTAGTGGGTAAGTGGGTAAGGCACTAGGAACTTGTACCTTACTTGTAGATAGCATACCTGGGTTTGATTCCCAGCATCCCATACGGTCCCTTGTGAGCACCAGAGTAATTCCTGAGTGCAGAGCCTTGATGACCCCTGAGCACTGCTGGGTGTGGCCCCGAAACCAAAAGAAATATATATGTGAAGTCCAAATCTCTACATTACTTATATTTAAATAATTTAATTTAAATTCTAGAATACTTTCAGTATTTAATCAAAATCATTATTGTTCAAAATTATTATACTTATGGCGTGACTTAAGATCAAATAAAGTTTCTAATCTCACTGATTAGGGCTGGAGCAATAGCACGGCAGTAGGGTATTTGCCTTGCACGCAGCTGGCCCAGCCGAGCTGGGTTCAATTCCTCCACCCCTCTCGGAGAGCCCAGCAAGCTACTGAGAGTATCTCACCAGCACGGCAAAGCCTAGCAAGCTACCCGTGATGTATTTGATATGCCAAACACAGTAACAACAAGTCTCACGGTGGAGACATTACTGGGCCCGTTCGAGCAAATTGATGAATAATGGGAGGACTGTGACTGTGACAATCCCACTGATTAATAAATAAGGAAAAATACATGCATTATATATAATATGGAATAGAATGAAGAAAGGTGAATAGTGAAAATAATTTTTGAAACACTATACACAAGTTTGTATATCTTTATGAGCTTATGTAAATGTACTATTAGTAACATTTAAATATAGTCTTGTTACATCAGATATCCTTTAGCATGTTGAATACACTTTAGATTTCATTAAGTGTTTAATCAATGAATTTTGATTTATAAAATAATTTATTAAATTTAAAGTACTGTACTTACAATAATTAAAATTACAGAACATGAATCTGGATGTTTAAAATGTTCACACTTGAATAGATAACTCTGTAAGGTTCCATCTGGCTTTACAGAGAGTCCTTGGGCTATATAAGTTAAACAAAACTAAAAAGTGACATTACAGCTACAAGAATTATTGGATACTTCCTTTGTTTCTACCACTGTGAGAAAATTTGCTTTATAACAGAAACCCTGAACAAAACTCTCTGAACAATGCCTACTCAAAATCAAGATAATTCCTAACATAAAAACGCTTCATCTTTGTTTACAAGTTATCATCCCTTCACTGATAAAAGAGCAATTCAACTGCCATGGACAATTGAAGTTTTTTCTCTTAAAGACACAACTGCTATTAGAAAGAGTTATAGTTGACAAAACTATGTTGAATAATTGACTTAAAATATTTCTGCATAAACCTTCCTATCTTTTCTGAAAGGGGGAGACTAGCTGGGAAGATTTCTATCACCTACAACTTTTGCTGTAGTTTTTCCAGAATATTTTTTTCTTATTAGAGAAATAGTGTAGACTTTCATCAAGTGTACATTAGCAGTATAGCCATGGAGAAATGTAGTTATTTAAAGGAGTTCATTGTAGCTGGGGATGTAGTTCACAGGTCAAACACATGTTTCACATGTATGAGGCCATGAATTCCTTTCCCTGCACCAAAATAAAATAAAATAAAACCATAGTAATACATCTAAGGAATGATAATATGAGCATAGTAATGGGAAATCTAGAATTTCCTCATTATTTTTACTCGATTTTGAATAAGCATAATCATCAGTTCCATGCATATTGAAAAATTTATTTTTAACTTATTAAAATTTGGGGTAGGAGAAGGCAAGTCAACAAGCTCTAAAATTAATTTAGAAAGGATTTTGAATAAGAATCTTTGTTTAATCTTAATTTTATTATTTATTAAACTGTAAATATCAGTTTCAAAAATTATTATATTTATAATAACTTATTAAAGTTATTAGAAATTACTCATGATCAATGATTTTACATAAAACAACTTTGAATATTCTATGTATCTACATGAAAATATCAATATCTGTTAATTATCAGGAGTTTTGCATTCAGTTCCTCTTTTCTGTACTTCCAGAGTGCTGAATTACAAATAATGTTAATTGGAAAGGGGATTATACGTTTTCTCATCAATGAACTTTTTTTCACTTAATAATTTTTACATTACCATTTTTGTTAATGCATGATATTTGAAATATCAGAGTTTTCCATTTCTGAGACCATCATAAACCTGTCTAAACACTGAAATAAAACAATGAAAATTATTAAAGATTTATTCCTCTACCTCTACAATGAGACAAGAAACAAAGTATACTACTGTTGGAGGGTATAGTGATCATTATCTAGAGATGCCTGTAAGATGAATTTTACCATTTGCCTCCTACAAACACATACCAAAATTAAAAGAAAGATGAAAATTGTTATGTGAAAAACAATATGGTTTGTGGAAAAACATAGTGTTTTTTTATAATCACTAATTTTTATAAGTTTATTTTTATATAAGGAAGAATGACCTTAGGGAGATCAAATCAGTGTCAAAGCTGTGGAAGAAAAAGGTTTGCAGTCTGACAGAGAAAAACAGTTCAATATGTGGTCTATATTCCATCCACCTGTCTTGGAGCATGGAAGGAATTGTGATATAAAATACTTGTTAATAGGTCTAGTTTGAAAATAAGACACAAAATGGAAACACTGAGAATTCTTCCCATTTCATTATGGCTTTGGTTAACAGAAAACAGTAGGGAACTGGGATATTTCTTCTTGCAGGAAAACATGCTTGTGAGTGTGTCTGAGTGCCTTTGAAGTCTCAAAGGATTATAGCTTTTGCCTAAGAATGAGCCAGAAATGTAGTTTGTGTAGCAGAGCACCAAGCATATGTTTAAATCATCTCTATTTCTAAAACAATGACAGATTGATTTGGAATAAAATAATAAAACACAACAAATCAGTAACATCGCTAGCAACCCACTTGTTTATTATAAAAGCAAAAATAAATTACTCTATTTCCACAGCAACTTATCCTTTTTTTTTCTTTCCAAATTCAGTTAATGGCAATTATATCTTTACAGATCTAACATGAAACACTTTAACTCCATTTTACTTTATATTAATGTTCATATGAGTGGATTTACTCTAGGGTTATAACTCTAACCTAATCACATTTTACTGTGTCCTCTTCACTTCTCTTCTAGAATTTGCCACTTCCCATTGCTTCTACCTGGCCCATTTGCATTCACCTATTCACTTGATTAACTTCTACTTATTTTCATTTTACTGGAGACCCATTGTATTTACTGGTTTTGGCATATTGAATACACCACGAATAGCTTGCCAGGCTAGCTGGCAAGCCTGGGATATTCTCGGTAGCTTTCCAGGCTCTCCAAGAGTGATAGAGGCTTTTAGGGTGGCCTCTAATCACCCTTGCAGGTGTTCCCATGGTTCAAACCATATTTGAACCCTATCAAATATGGTGCAGCAATCCTGGATGATGGTTATTAAGTGTCTTATGGAGTGTTATGTGGCCACTATGCAGAAAGCATCCTGGAGCCGGCGGTGGCTGGGTAGTAGAGGTAGTAGAGGTAGTGGAGGTAGTAGAGGTAGTGGAGGTAGTGGAGGTAGTGGAGGTAGTGGAGGCCTGCTGATGAGATATGTATCTGGTACCGGTAGGGTGGGTCTTCTGTGTGTAATCTCTTGATCACCGGAGGTTGGTGGAAGCAGACAGGGCTGGGTAGGTTGGGGTGGGGTTTCTGGTTTTAATTACTTGGTCACCAGAGATTGATGGGAAGCAAGCAGAGGAGCTCTGTTCCCGGGTCTGTTGAGCCTGGAGTTCAAGGCTCACAGAATTCCACTTACCTGGTTCGGTGGGGCTTCACTCATGCGTGAGTCTCAGCCAGAGCATCGAGAAAGTGTCCCAGAGCATGATGGTGGCTGGGTAGTGGAGGTAGGGGAACGAACAGGGTGAAAGACTGTCTGAGTTCATCATGTCAACCAAGACCATCCATGGTAATTCACAATTCCAGAAGGCTGAATCTAAACGCTGGGCATGGAGTCTCTCAGTGGACGGTTCCACAACAAAATTGGCCACATCGTACTCAATCGACAGTTTTGCCTGACCGATGTCATTGTTGTCCCAAAATTCCAAATGGGATCAGATCACAGTCTCCTTCATGCAAAATTCTGCTTCACGAAGTGGGGAGAAAGAGGTGCAAAGTGTAAGAAGAGAACTCCCAGAACGACCACCAACTGGGAGCTCTTTGGCACTATTGAGGCAACATGGGAAGATACCGTCATTGACAACATTGATGAGGAATACGATCAACTAGTTGAACACCTCTACGATTGTGTGAGGAATGCCGAGAGAGTGATAGCCACAAAAAGATGACTGTCTTTGAAAACTCTCAAGCTCATTCGCCAACGTGGCTGGGCACAAGCCTCAAGCAACCTGAAACGAATGTCCGAGCTTGCAAAGCAGTGCAGAGAAGTGATAAAGGAAGACCTCAAAGAGAGAAGAGCAGCAGTGCAGGCAGATGTGGCAGAAGCTGGGAAAAGCATTCGCAACGCCAGCCTGTCCTTCGCCCACTACAAGACCAGGATGACTGCCCTCCAACGTCCTGATGGATCTATAACATCTTCTAGGAGGGCAATGGAGAAGATTATCCATGACTTCTACTTGGATCTCTTTGATAGCCACGTCAACATGCCCACATACCAAATTCTGCAGGATGGATATGTTGTTCACAACGTTCTCCTTTCCGAAATCCGACATGCCATTTCATCTGTAAAGAAGAGAACAGCACCTGGCCCAGACAAGGTCAGATCCGAACACCTGAAGAACCTGCAGTCAATACTCATCAATACACTAGCTCGGCTCTTCACATGCTATCTGTCTGAATGCAAGGTTCCGTCCCAATGGAAAACAACAGGATCGTTCTACTGTCTAAGAAGGGAGACATCCACGACATTGGCAACTATTGCCTGATGTGCCTGTTATCTGTTGTCTACAAGCTGTTTACTCGAGTCATCCTGTATATGATTGGCAGAACACTAGATGAAGGACAACCATGCAATCAAGCTGGGATCCAAAAGGATTCAGCACAATCGACCATATCCACACAATAACCAAGCTCATTGAGGTTTCTCGGGAGTTCAAGATGCCGCTCTCTCTAACGTTCATAATTTAAAGGACTTTGATTCTGTTGAGATGGTAGCGGTCATTGAAGCCCTAGCCAAACAAGGCTTTCAAACTCAATACATCAGGATGTTCCATGACCTGTATTATGGATTTACTACTAGGATCTCTCCAATCTACAAGGAAGTGGTCATCCATAACAATAGAGGGGTTTAGAAGGATGATACCATTTCACCAAAACTCTTCAGTGCCACCCTCAAGAACATCATGTGACGACGGGAATGGGAAAGAATGGGAGTGAAGATAGATGGTTGGCAACTACACCTCCTCTGCTTTATGGATAACGTCATTCTAATAACACCAAACATCAGACAAGTGGCACAAATGCTGGCTGACTTTGACCGTGAGTGTGGTGGAAAGGTCAGACTACAGCTGAATCTCACAAAGACAATGTTTATGAGAAATGGTCTCATTCCTGACGTTCCATTCACTCTCAACAGAATGAAGATCTCCGAATGCAATAGTTATGTGTACCTAGGTTGAGAAGTCAACATGACGAATAACCTGGCACCTGAGTTGTGCAGGAGGAAGAGAGCAGCTTGGAATGCCTCAAGAGCATTGAAAAAATAGCTAAGAGGATGAAGAACCTCCGGCTCCGGGCACAACTCTTCAATTCCACTGTTATTCCTGCATTAAAATATGCCTCAGAGACCTGGGTCATACGAAAAGAGGATGAGAATGCTATTTGGGTCTCCCAAAGAGGAATATCTATGCTTGGATTCTCAAGCTTCACTCAAGTGAAAGCAGGAATCTGGAGTTCTGACCCCTGTCGATGGTCAAGAATCAGGGATGCTGTATCATTTGCCAATATTTTGAAAATCAGATGGGCTGGAAACGTAATGACATTTGGATATTTCACTGTACTAGAGCCATCACGGAATGGATTCCACAGGATGTCAAGATCGCGTGGCCGCCCACCTACGAGATGGTCAGATTTCTATGTCAAGACCCTGAATGATCAGTTTGAGGCTCTTTGTATTCCTATAACAAGCATATGCTATTAGCCTACACTAGCATGTGACAGGGCTGAATGGAGACATTACTGGCGCCCGCTCAAGCAAATTGATGTGTAACAGGATGTCAAGTAATCAAGTGACTTTCATTTTGATTATTTATTTTCTGGCTTTTTGGATCACACCCAGTGATGATCAGGGGTTATTCCTGCTCAGCACTCAGGAATCACTCTTGGCAGTGCTTGGGGAACCATATGGGATGCTAGGGGTCAAACCCTGGTTGACCTTTTGCTAGACAAATGCTTTACTATTGCTCCAAACTTCCACTGATTTTTTGATCTAGGTTAAAATACTACTCAGAAAGTCTTGAATATTCTTCACAATACTTGTTTTATAAAATTCTGCTAAAATAGTCCACAAATTTGTGTCTCTCATTATTAAAAATTATCAACATTGCATTTGTAATGTTGTATAGAATTAATCAAATGTCATGCTGCTAACATTTAAGCAAAAGTTATGATGACTAAGTTTGACTTAATTGTCCAGTAAATAATCCACAGAAACTAATTGAGTAAATACGTTTCCGATGAATTATAGTGATAGAGAGCTAAAGCATCATAACAGTACTCCAGGTCTGGAAATAATCATACTTAGGGTAACACTAGAGAAGATCCAACCATTTTTATGTTTTTCAACCCTATTAAGAAGTGATGCTAATTATTGAATAATCAGGAGACATCACAGAAAAATACAGAAGTAGGAAAAATCAAGAAAAAAATCTGAAAGATTTCTCACATTACCAAAGTTATATGTATAAAAATCATCAGATAAAGGCAAAAGTGGGAAGATGTAAACTGGATTGTCATTGGTGTTTTTGTTTAACGAGGCCTGATATTGTAGTGTTAACATGAATTGGTTCTTGTTAGAAATATCTATGTTCAGTGATTATTAGCTGTCATTGATAAATTACACATTGAGTGTTTGAATATAGAGGTTTAATCTAGGGTTTAGGTTTAGGATTAAGTGGGGAGAAACTCCAACAGTAAAAAATAAAATGATTGCAAAGGAATAGATAGCCAGTCATTGGAGATTTCATAAATCTAATCTTTAAAGTTTTTAACCTTCTCAAGATACAAAATTAGGTTGTATCATAAAATCATTCATATTTAATATATATTCTCTGAATGCTAGGCTCGGAGTTCATTGTAATTGCTGGAATGTCTATGAAAACTGCTTATGCTTGGGAGCAATAGCTTATTTCTTCATCAGTTGCATCAGTTTATTTCAACTGAAGAACTAGAAGTCCATAACACATTAATTAAGTCACTGATTTGTAGCTCCTTAATTACTTATTTATTTTAAAGAAAACTAATTAGGCATTTCAGATACATTGAAAATTACTTAGAGTAGATGTGATAGTTCCTATTATGTGTCAAGTGTGAATTGTAATTAAATAGAAATCATCATGGTACAATGGTTGAGGCGCCAGATGGGCAGCCGGGAGGCTTATATTTTGATACAGTTTTGTCAGTAAGTAGTTGTTTGGCCTTGGGAAAGCTGCATATATATATATATATACATATATATATGCAATGTATTATATATACACACTATACAAATGAAGACATAAAGTGCCACACATTTTTCTAAAATATATTTAGTAAAACAAATAATCAATCTACACATATGCTTCAAAGCATGTCCTGTTCTTGTGCCAAGGAGTGAAATTTGCATTTGACATCACAGCTCTCAACCAGCAATAATTTTGATTGAAAAATTGCTTAAATAGAGAGTAAATCATTCATATAAATTTTTCTAAAAGGGTCCTAGTTGGTTATAGAATTCACGAAACCAAATATAGAAAATATGGACAAGCTCTGGGAAGACTAAGCACTAAATAAAATATCTCATTGACTATCCCAATTGTAAGGGACTGAAATAATAAATTTGCATTACTGGTCTTTAAACCCTCTCATGTAGGACATTCAACATTTTAGATCTTAGAGATCTTAGTATTAGGTGAATATTAAAGAAAACTTTGACTTTATACTCAATAATTCGTTAACTTATTTTCTCGTAAGATTTTTTTACTTTTTTTTACTTTTTATCTATTTATTTTTTAATTTTTATCAGTGAAAAACCATGAGGTACAGTTATAGACTTACAAATTTTTGTGCTTCAGTTTCAGTTATACAGTGATCCAGTACCTATCCCTCCACCAGTGCCCATTCTAATGATCTTAGTCACTCCATCCACCCATCTCCCCCATCCCACCCCGCCTCTGTGGCAAGGCATTCTCTTTTGTTCTCTCTCTCCTTTTGGGTGCTGTGGTTTGCAAAAGAGGCATTGAGAGGCAATCCTGTTCGGTTTATAGTCTACTTTCAGCATGTATCTCCCATCCTGGGCGGGTCCTCCCAACACCTTTTACTTGGAGCTCCATTCTCTATCTGAGCTGCCTTTTCCCCTGGCATGTGCGGCTGACCTCCAAGCCATGGAGCGAATTTCCTGGTACTTATCTCGACTATTCTTAAGTATTAGTCTCCTATTTTGTTTCTAAATATTCCACAAATGAATGCAATTTTTCTATGTCTGTCCCTCTCTTTCTTACTCATTTCACTTAGCAAGATACTTTCCATGTAGTACCACTTATATGTAAATTACATTACCTCATCTTTTCTTTTCTAACAGCTCCAAAGTATTCCACTGTGTAGCTGTACCAAAGTTTCTTTGACCAGTCATCTGTTTTCAGGCACTAAAGGTTTTTCCAGATTTTGGCTATTGTCAACAGTGCAGCAATGAGCATAGAAATACAGATGTCATTTCCACTATACTTTTTGCCTCTCCAGGATATATTTCCAGGAGTGGTATTGCTGGGTCAATCAAATGGGAACTCAATTTCTAATTTTTCGAGAATCATCAATTCTGTTTTCCAAAAGGGCTGAACCAGTACACATTCCCACCAGCAGTGAAGGAGAGTCCCTTTCTCGCCACATCCACGCCAGCACTGTTGCTTTTGTACATTTGGATGTGGGCCAGTCTCTGTGGTGTGAGATGATATCTCATTGTGGTTTTGATCTGCATCTCCCTGATGATTAATGATGTGGAGCATTTTCTCATGTGCCCTTTTGCCATTTGATTTCTCTTTGAGAAAGATTCTGTTCATTTCATCACCCTATTTTTTGATGGGGTTGGATATTTTCTTCTTGTGGAGTTCAACCATTGCTTTGTATATCCTTGATATCAACCTCTTATCAGATGTGTATTGGGTGAATATCCTTTCTCATTCTGTAAGATTGTTTTTGTGTTCTGGTCACTGTAGCTTTTGAGGTGCAGGAGCTTCTTAATTTAAGATTGTTCCATTTACTTATCTCTGTTTCCACTTAGTCAGTGGAGTGTCGTCTTTGAAGATACCATTAGTCTCAATATCGGGGAGGGTTTTTCCAACCTTGTCTTCGTGTACCTTATGGATTTTTACCTGATGTTGAGATCTTTAATCCATTTTGATCTGACTTTTGTACATGGTGTATCAAGATACGAGGTCTAAACCCATTTTATTACATGTGGTTGTCCAGTTATGCCAGCACCATTTGTTAAAGAGGCTATCCTTGCTCCACTTCAAATTTCTTGCTCCATTATCAAAGATTAGATGCTCATACATGTGGGGTTATGTGTAAGGATATTCCACCCTGTTCCATTGGTCTGTGACTGACTTTGTTTTAATTATTACCACTTTGTAGTAGAGTTTGAGGTTGGGGGGGGGGGGTAATGCCTCCCCACGTCTTTTCCCCAAGAATTTCTTTAGCTATTCATGGGCATTTGTTGTTCCATATGAATTTCAGGAGTGCTTGATCTATTTCTTTGAAGAATTTCATGTGTATCCTTTTCCTATTAGTTGTTGTTGCCTATACAATTTCTACCGCTCATCTTCAAACTCACTGATCCTGTCTTCAGCTGTAGTCATTCTACTGCTGAGGGCACCCACTAAGTTTTTAATTTCACCAAATCTTTTATATGTGACACTTCGTTTTGTAGCTTTTTTATTTCTGCTCTCATTTCTTCCTGTATTTTCTCGAGTATCCATTCCACTGTTTCTTTCATTTCTTCCTTTAATTTTCTGGATGTCTGCTCCATTGATTCTTTGAGTTCCTTGAACATCCTCAGCATTTCATCTCTGACTTCTTTATTGGAGAGATCGTATTTGTGGGTAACACCTTGTTGAGAATTTGGGACTCTTTTCTTTGTCCTCTCCTCGTAGTGGAGATTTGCGCTGTTTCCTCATGCTGTTGTGGTTGGATAGAGGTAAAACCTTCAAGTTCAGTAGCACTGTTTCCTCTTACTGCGTGAAAGGATTCCGAATAAGGATGGTTGATGGTGGTCACCCTTCTCCCCTTCTAGAATATGTCCTTTCTCTCAGACATTATTCTGTGACTTTATGGCAGGCATCTAGTGAAGCACTGGAGGAGGTGTTCTTTTATATTTGGCCTATACAGCTTCTTGCTTACTGGTCTTTTGTTGGAATTGAGGTAGACCGGTGTATTATTGTCATATTGTGTTTGAGGCAGCCAGGACTTTTTCCACAGAATTAGGTATTAAAAGTTGGGATGTGAGTGGAGAGTGCTGGGAGTGGGAAATATAACTGCAGCCACCAGGTACACAGAAGGCTACACTCACTTTTGAGGAGACCATGGCCCCTGCAGTGAAGGCCACACCCCCAGTCAGTAAGTCCCCCAGGGAGAGGAATGTGCAGAGAAGGGTGGCACTGTGATGAGGTAGATGGGCGCTCTGGTGGAACTCGGGCTGGTGTTCCCCAGTCTCTTCCGGTTGCCTGGCCCTGGCAGTGGGGACGCTGGGCAGGGGAGGGGTGTGGGGGGCATGGGGGCAGGGGGTCAGAGACGTGCTCACCAGTGAATCTGTCACAGGAAGCAAAGTCACAGCACTGCAGCATGTTGCACACCAGCGTGCAGGGGGTCGGCCCAGGAAGCAGCGATGGGGAGGGCTCTGGCTCAAGGGTGCAGGCACTGGGGGAGCCATCTGGGTGACATTCTAGTAAGATTGTAAATAATTCAAAAGAAGTCTATCCAGTTTGTCTGAAAACCCAATAAAAACTTCTAGGATAAGGAGCAATTGAAACTAAAGTTCATAGTTTAGAAGTTGAAACTAAAGTTTATATTTTTACAGGAAAAGAGTTTGAATAGAAAACACAAAACAAAATATCAGAGCTCCTGTTTTGTCAGCTTGATAAATGCAAGACAGAGCATACTAGAGTTATTGGAATAGAGACGAAGGGTCAATTTACTAGCAAAAAGAGCCATGAATACCAGATCATGCAGTGCCTTATAGATCATCTTAGAAACTGTTATCTTTATGACCCATAACAGAAATGATTCCAATAGTCAAGTTTAAAGCTGAGCATAGTCTGAATAATTTTATAGTCATGAAAGGTATTGAAGAATTATAAAATCCTAGAGAACTATAACATAAAATTTAAAATCTTTATGATGGCTTAGTCCTAGATTTGAACGTGAGAAACAAGCCTATAATTCCTAGATATATAAATAAGTAGATAGATTGATGGATAGATAGATAAATATATATGCTCCTTTCTTCAAAGGGTGAAAAAAATTTCCTCTTCTGGAATGTTGGCTATGTTAAATGATAAAATGGTGTAAGAATTCAGAAGTTTGTTTATAAAGCACATGGATACTTTAACGTGGTTCACTTTTGTATTACTCACTATTTCCCCAGATTCATGGGGTGAAAATGAGGACATCTACCAATAGGCTCATCAACTTTTCATTCACCATTAAATTCAAATTTTCTACTCCAGTCAAGCCTTCATATGATTTATGTCTTTATGATCACTTCATAAAAGATACTGAACTACTTAAGCTATTTCTAGACTTGGAAATTCTGAGACTCATGAACATCCATTG
Source organism: Sorex fumeus (assembly GCF_029834395.1). Lineage (NCBI taxonomy): Eukaryota > Metazoa > Chordata > Mammalia > Eulipotyphla > Soricidae > Sorex > Sorex fumeus. The sequence continues at coordinate 41,686,735 of NW_026606081.1, forward strand.
CTATTTGAAGGCATTACATTTCGGGAACATGTATTATGAAACAATATTCAAATACAAAATTTAATATTACCTTAGTTGTTGTAAACAACCCTAACTATGGAAAGATCACTCTCTGGTAAGGGGAATCTAGTTTGAGTAATGACAATAATGGGTTAAAGTTTGACCTGTTAAACTAAAGGTTTGAAATATCTAAGAAAAATACATATACTATCTATGTGACCTTCCTTTATACTATATTTTACCAGATGATTTCTTTGAAAATTTATAATAGGATCAACAGCCATCATACTTGCATTACTTCTGCCTAGAATAGTGGTATATAGGAACTACATTCATGACTTCTTCCTCATCAAGCCTTCTTTCAGATCACTTTCCAGAATGGCATAAGTTAGTCACATATCTTAAAATGTCGTCTCTTCTCACACTTTGTCATATATTTGCTTTTCTAAATAACATACTATGATCTACATTAGCCCTTATTTTACTAATATATGTTTATATTTTCTTCTCTTGAGAGAGTACTTTCTAAAACAGGAAGTTTTACTTCCCAAATACCCCTGATACCTGAAAAATTAATTTTTAAATTCGAGACCAATAAATAAGTAAGTAAATACACAATAAATTAACACTTAGGCGGCTTCAGATAACATTAAATTAGACTTAGATAACATTATATGAATGATATTTTAAATAAGAAGATCCTAGAGGGAAATACAATCGGTAGAGTGAGAACTCAACAAACTTCCAATGAATTAGGTCATTTACTCTCAGTTTGACTTCCAGAGAACTTAGGTCATCAAGAATTTTCAAGTGAGGAGATATCTCTGCATTGACTCTATCCATCAAAGTCAGTCATTCAACTCTTCCAACTTTATTGGAACTGCCAGATACAATTTAAAAAACCCTTTTCTCGACTGAGACTATCTTGTAAAGTTTTCAGGTGTGCTTTCATATTTCCTTTCAGAAAAAAGATGTTTTCCTTGAAAGGAATCAGTTAGAGGTAAAGGAAAGGTCTCTCCTAAAGTTTGTAATGAGCACTAAACAGCCATCACACTTTCATTTCTTCTGCCTAAAATAATATTATCTAGAAGATACTTTCATGACTTCCTCATTATCAATTACTTTTTTAAAATATTTTGATAAAATAGTTTTTAATCCAAGAATCTCCAGGGTGTAAATTAGGTACTTACTGCAATTGGGATTAAAGTATACATATATTTATAACTTGATACACATATATTGTTACATGAATAGGCACATGCCTCTCAGCAAAACTGTTTAATTTTCTAAGAAAACAAAACAAACACTTTTTTTATTTAAGAAAAAAAAACAATATTTTTCAAAAATGTTATGCTAAAGCCTGGATTAATGCATAGCATCAGATATGGTCCCATGAGCACTGCCATGGGTCATTTCTGAGTACAGAGTCAGAAGTAAGCTCTGAGCAAAAAAGAGAGAAAGGAAGAAAGGAAAGGAAAGGAAAGAAAAGAAAGAAAGAAAGAAAGAAAGAAAGAAGATACAAAGAAAGAAGAAAGGTAAATGTATTTTATGTTAAAGTAAAATGAGCAGATAGCTATAAGAAAGAGGGGGGGAAGAAAAGAGAAATATATTTTATACTAGAGTAAAATGACAAATTGAGTATTTGGTCCCTGACTATTTTATTTCACTTATGTAGCAACATACATATGTATATTAGGATGCATAACACTTACATAGCAGTATCTACTTACATATAAATAGATAACAAATATGTAAAATGAATATTTTTATATTCTCATAGTTGTACACAGGTAGTATAAAACAGTTGTCTACATGCTATAGAAAAAACTAAAGTTTTTGGCTATAAAGTATTTTTGAAGGAAGAAATATATAGAAAACAAGAACACAAGCAATATTAGAGATTGTTCCATGTTCTCAGAAGAAAATAGCTAGGATGATGAAACAGCCTTTCTTAGTACTTGAATATGAATTGAGTGAATAAAAGGTAACATCTCAAACAAGAGAACAGTTAGGTGCTTCATATTAATGTATGCTGTGATGATTATAGTCTACTAGAAGGTCAAAAGATTAACTATACACCTTATATTATACTATGATTATAAGCAAATTCCAGATCAAGCAAAATTGTAAATATAAGTATGCATCTAATGAAATAAGACATTTTAAAAATCACTCAAAAGCAAGTATAGATTTGCATTTCCTTTCCCTTACAATATCCATTAAATCAATTTTATATGACAAAAGAGAGAGAAACTTTAAAAAGACAACAGGAAGGAGACAACAAACAACATATGAGCAATTCTTACAAGTTTCTAGAAGATGAAAGAAGGGAAATAATAGAGATAGTTGGTAGAAGGGGATTTTCCAGAAATGAATAAAAACTGTGCCTTCAAAATGAAAGAACCCACAGAGTTCAAAGGATGTTGAATTCATAAAGGACAATGTCTAGACTGGTTACTGTGAATTTGCCAAACACTCAGAGTTATAGGAACAACCCCAAAAGATTTTGGGAAAAACAGAAAACACACAAAAAAATGAGACCTGACCGGATTTGCTTTAGACTTTTAAACAAATATTTGTGGAAAATACAATACATAAACAAAAATAAAAACAAAACAATTTTTAAAGTTCTGGGTGAAAATTATTTACATTACATTATTTGAAAAACAGGAATTAGCTAACCAATGAATCAAGTAAGAAATTATTAAGCAGGGACTGGATCAATAAATATTACAACAGATAGGGTGCTTTTCTCTGGCTCACTGAGCTTCAATTATTGGTCCCCTGGTTACTGTGGTCCCCTGAGCACCACCAAGACTGATTTCTTCTTGCAGAGCCAGGAGTAACCCCTGAGTATCGCCAGGTGTGGCCCCCATACAAATCAAACAAAAAATTTAAGCAGTCACCAAAACAAGGAATTGAAAAGTCAGACTGCATAAATGCTTTAGTTTGAAAGATCCCTGAAAATATACCACGGGATAATGAATAAGTAAAGCAAAACATTAAATCCTTGAAGGGACTGATGTAGTTTTGAAAATTAGTCATTCAATTTCCTGAGATAATATCTACATAAAGGGCCCCAGGAAACAAGTAATATTGATTTGATCATAAGGGGGCACTGAAGTGGGATTCAGAGAGCATTGGATGTATGTAACATAGAGAAGGTCATGGAATTAAGAACAAGGGAACAATAAGAAATAAAGACACAAGATGTCAGTTCTGAAATGGAGGGAAAACAAATGATGAAGGAATCATGACATAAGGAACATTATTTAGATATGAGAATATAATAACTAGAATATGACAAAACTTGCAAACATTTGAGATGGAAGGACTGTGATGTGGTTCATTGGGAAGAGCATAATATGCCTCACATTGTTCGAGGTTGGCCTGGGTTGAACTCTCAGAATTCATAAAACCAAGTCCAATAAAGGGGAAATGTTGCAAAGGAAGGACACTTCCAAGCACTGCCAGGGTGTCTTGTCCCCAGAACCACTGGGTCTTAGCTATGATGCATTATCTGCTAAAGGACCTTTCTACCCCAAGTATCTCTGAGAGTGGCCCATGGCCCCACAAGTTGTGACCTCCCTGCCACCCCTCCCCCCACTAAAACAATGGACTACTGAGTATGAGGGAGATGGAAGGAAATGTCATAAAAAATATAAAAGCCCTTTGTCCCCATTGATAATTGACTTTTAAATACATAGACAAATAATATTTGTGAAAGATTTTAATGTTTATAAATATATGACTCAGTGCAAAACTTGCCATAGTCAAGGCCTTATGAGAACCTTTAAAAAAAGCCTTCTTTAATATCCACACGTACCAATCTTTTTCATTCATTATATAATTTTTGAATTATACAAATTTCAATAATCATTATAGAAGCTTAAATTCACAAATGAACAAAAAAACAAGATCCTTAAAAGAAATAATTTGGGGGGACAGAGACATAGTATCTCAGCTAGGGCACTTGCCTTACATGGCTGCATTCGATCCTCAGTACTACAACTGGTCCCTGAGCTGGCCAGGAATGATTTCTGAGGGCAGAACCAGGAGTAATCCCTAAGAACCAATGAATATGGCTTTAAAACAACAACAAAAAAAGTTTTTAAATTAATCTCTTTGTTGTGGGTTTTGGGACAGACAGTATTTGAGTGGCTTCTTCTGACTCTGTACTCAGGAGTCACTACAGAATTATGTCACTGTCACTGTCCTCCCATTGTCCATTGATTTGCTCAAGCGGGCCCAGTAATGTCTCCATTGTGACACTTGTTACTGTGTTTGGCATATCAAATATGTCACGGGTAGCTTGTCAGGCTTTGCTGTGCAGGCGAGATACTCTCGGTAGCTTGCTGGGCTCTCCGAGAGGGGTAGAGGAATCGAACTCGGGTTGACCATGTTGGCTGTGTGCAAGGCAAAAGCACTACCTGCTGTGCTATTGCTCCAGCCCACAGAATTATGAGAAGACAGAAATTCAACTAGCATTGGTTACAAGTAAATCAAAGTGGAATATAATTAACAAGAAACAATTTGTAAAGTGTATATGCATATTGTGTACCTAGGCAGATGCATATATATGTAGAGAGAGATTGGATACATGTGAGTGTGGGAATGATTATCAGAAATTAGGATTAAGTGAAACAAAAATCATTTAAGGGTGTAGAGTCATTTATAATGAGTTAGACTTTTTTTTTCTTTTTTGGGTCACACCTGGCGATGCTCAGGGGTCACTCCTGGCTCTGCACTCAGGAATCATTCCTGGTGGTGCTCAGGGAACCATATGGGATGCTGGAAATTGAACCCGGGTCGGCCGCATATGCAAGGCAAACGCCCTATCTGCTGTGCTATTGCTCCCAAGGCCTTTTTTGTTGTTGTTGGTTTGTTTGTTTTTATTTTGTTTCTCCAGCAGTGATCAGAGCTTACTCCTGCCTCTGCACTCAAGTATTACTCCTAGAAGGGCTCAGGGGACCATATGGGGTATTGAGGATCAAACCTGGGTCAGATGCATGCAAGGAAAACACCCTACCTACTATACTATGGCTGGAGGCCCCAAACTTTTAATTTTATTATTGAATCACCATGAATTGAAAAGTTACAAAGATATTTATTATTGAGTTTCAGGCATACATTGTTCTAATACCAATGCCTTCACTAGTACCTCTTGGCTTTTGTTTTGAGTGAAACTGAAGATTTTAAAGCATTGAGTAAGTACGCATGTGAAATGGCTTGTCTTTCATCTGTAAAGAATCAACAAACAAAAAACAAACACTGTCCTCCCATTGTTTATCAAGTTGCTCGAGCAGCCCAGTAACTTCTCCATTGTGAGACTTTGTTGTTACTGTGTTTGGTATATTGAATATGTCATGGGTAGCTTGCCAGGCTTTGCTGTGTGGGCAAGATACTCTAAGTAGCTTGCTGGGCTCTCCGAGAGGGGCGGAGGAATCAAGCCCGGCTCGGCCCGGCTGGCTGTGTGCAAGGCAAATGCCCTACTGCTGTGCTATCGCTCCAGCCCTTATTTGTAAAGAATCACCAGAACTTATTTGTTAAATACTAAAGACTGAGGCTGGGCTAAAGGTAGGGTCTAGTAAGATGATTTTATTAGTCTAAGTTGTGGAAGCTCAGACCAACTAGCCTACTGGGGGAGATTAGGAATGATCATTTTTTATCATTACTTTGAAGTTTGAAACATGATAATTTTCTGACAGAATAGAAGAGGAAAAAACAGGGATGAGCTTAGATAAATCCATGTCTTTTAAACCAGTGACTAAAAGAATAGCTTTGAGGTGCCAGAGTAGGACATTTGCTTTGCACACGGCCAACCTGGGTTCGATCCCCAGCATCCATATGGTCCCCCAAGCACCGCCAGGAGTAATTCCTGAGTACAGAGCCAAGAGTAACCTCTGAGCATTGCTGGGTGTGACCCAAAAAGAAAAGAAAAAAAAGAATAACTTTGAGATTAACCAAATAACTTTGAGATTAACCAAAATGGGGAAGTGGAACAGGATGAGAGCATGGAGCCAGAGCTTGGTTTGGGGATGTGCTGTTTTAGATGTCATTTCCAGATCCAAGATATTGAACAATACTTCTATGACACTGGAGTTTAGGGAAGGATTAATTTGGAATGTTTAAAAACAAAGTGGCTTTGCTTTTATTTTGAAGTAATTTAAGATAAATGACATTAAGCCTTTAAAGTGGATCATATTTATAACTTCATACAAATGGGGACTTAAGTCATGGTAAAGTAAACAACAAATAAAATGTGAAGAGCAAAGGGTACAAAATTGATAGCTCAGTGTTTGGAAACCAGTTAGATAAAGTATCACTGTCACTGTCACTGTCCTTCCATTGTTCATCGATTTGCTCGAGCGGGCCCAGTAACGTCTCCATTGTGACGACGTTACTGTGTTTGGCATATCGAATACATCACGGGTAGCTTGCCAGACTTTGCCACGTGAGTGAGATACTCTCGGTAGCTTGCCAGGCTCTCCGAGAGGGGCGGAGGAATTGAACTCAGGTTGGCCATGTTGGCCCCTTGCAAGGCAAACGCCCTACCCACTGTGCTATCACTCCAACCCAAGATAAAGAATATCAAGAAGAAAAGAGTAATAAGTGATGGATAAATATTTGAAAATTACTTTGGGGCTGGAGTGATAGTACAGGAGGTATGGTGTTTTTCTTGCATGCGGCTGACCCAGGTTCGATCCCTGGCATCCCATATGGTTCCCCGAGCACTGCCAGGAGTAATTCCTGAGTTCAGAGCCAGGAGTAATTCCTGAGCATCGTCGGATGTGACTCAAAAAGCAAAAAAAAAAATTACTTTTATGAGCAATTTATACTCTGTGGGACAGCATGGATAGCAATTTTAAGGGACGATATTATTGTATTATCTTCCCTATGACTCAACATTATTTAATGCACAATTTGTTGTATTAATTAAAATTGAAAATGACCAAATAGCTATAAAATTGTTTTTTTAAATATTGTTTTTTATCATTCTATATTATAGTTGAACAAAAGTAAACAAAACTGTTATTCCTTGTTTATGTAAGAGAAAGCACATGAAGATACATCATACAGGGATAGAAAATATCAAATACAGAAAAAACACTTTAGGTATATTTTTTAGGATCTAAGGCTCCCACATTGCAACCAACTCAAGTCCATCTCAACTTTCATAATTTGAGAATTTTTTCAGGAGAGGCAAAAGAAATGTTGATCATAATCATCTTGAAACTAATAAAGTTGACATTTGGGGGAAGTATCTGCTGAGTGAATACTGATTTTCGAATACTCAAATTGAAAATGATAATATTTCCCACCTACTCTAGAATATTCAAAATATCTTTTAGGCACTGAAAATCCCATGTGGAAAGAGGAAACAGAAGCATTGGTCCATACTTGCCCAAGTTTTCCTTCCAAAATCCTCAAAACAAAGACTCATCCCAAACTTTCAGTTAGTCTAAAGATAAGCCAGAATAATTTTTCATTGCTATTGTGGGTTTTTAAATGAATTTGTTTGCTTGTTTGGGGATCACATCCAGCATTGTTCAGAGCTTACTACTATCTCTGTAATCAGGGAACACCTTTGATGGGGTTCTGTGAATCCTATGGGGTGCCGGGGATTGATTTCAGGAAGATTATATACAAGGGAAACTTCTTACCTGCTGTATCTAGCTCCAGTACAGCTAGCCTAATATTTCAACGGAACTCTTCCATTGAAAAAGAACATAGAACAGGTAAGCAGTATAATCCTCTAATTAAGCTATTTTTTATCTAAAACATCTCTTTACATTTATGTATACATGCACTTATGCAAATTTGTGAATGTAAATAAATATATACAAGATTTTTATTGTTTCCTAAGACTAAAACTATGGTAGCTATCAAGAAGGGTATTGATTTGTTCAAAATCAATGTTTTTATACATCAAAAACTCTATTATCTAAGTAACTATAAATAAAATAAGCCTTGCACGCAGCCAACATGGCTGACCCAAGTTCGATTCCTCTGCCCCTCTCGGAGAGCCCAGCAAGCTACTGAGAGTATCTTGCCCTCACGGCAAAGCCTGGCAAGTTACCCGTGACGTATTTGATATACCAAACACAGTAACAACAAGTCTCACAACAGAGATGTTACTGGGCCCGCTCAAGCAAATCGATGAACAATGGGAGGACAGTGACCATGACATAAACAATTTGAGATTGATGTTGGCGAGTACATTTATAATTAAATTCAAAATTATAAATACAACTTGTAGCTATTTATATAGCAATTGTTATATATAGTGGTAGAGCATTTGCCTTGCACACAGCCAGCCCTCCAAGCTGGGTTCGATTCCTCCACCCCTCTCGGAGAACCCAGCAAGCTACTGAGAGTATCTCACCTGCAGGGCAAAACCTGGCAATCTACCCATGACTATTCAATATGCCAAACACAGTAATAACAAGTCTCAAAATGGAGACTTTACTGGGCCCTCTCGAGTAAATCGATGAACAATGGGAGGACAATGCTACAGTGTTACAGTAGTTGAACACATATTAAAACAAATGCTAGTTACATACAGAATCTCAGTAGCAACATTTAGCAAGAAAATATGTTTTCATTATCACCTTTTCTTTGTAAAATAATTGAAAACAGCATTTGACTGTGAAAACAAGCAAATAAAATCCTACAAAACATACAATATTCTTCATAGATAGTGTTGTCCCAATTTTCCTTTTGAGCAGATTCTCTCTTTAATTCCCTCTGACGTATCCAAAAAGCCTTCCTATCTTAGCCCAATTCTAATACATAGTCTCTGAACATTATCTCTTAAAACACATTTATTCTAGTTGTGTTCACACACACATACATGGACATACAAACTCAGCAGAAACAAATACTTCACTAACTTTAAATGCTTATTTTCCATTGAAAAAATTAGAAATTTGATCTGAATTGTAGATAAACAAGAAAATCATTAGACTATCAAAATTAAGAAGGGAATGTCTTAGGGACAGTGGTCACATTTCTTCATATAGATGGGTCAGGGACGGGTCATGATATTAATCATTCTAAGTCCAGAACATTTCTCAGTACCATTAATTTATGTGTGCATATTTGCCTAAAGGAATTCTATCAATTCTTTGGCTTAAGTGCCACGTCCATCAATTGTCTTTGTTCATCTGAGGAGGAAAATGATCCACTTTCTCCTGAATATTAAACACTATATGATTTTGTCACCCACTGTTTCTAGGTGTTGATATGTGATTCTTATCTGCCATAATATCCCATTAGCTGGGAAATTCTGGGTTGAGATCTTGGAGAGACTGTCACATAACTCATCAAACAGTGTTGATATGCTGCTTTGCAAGAATTCAGTGTGAGAAAAGTTGGATCATGTTAAGTTCAAGAGTATGTTCTTCCTTATGTTCCAAATATACCTCAATCTGTTCAACTTATCAATCACCTAGTGTGGCTTCCGGACCGTTTTTTGGCTGATGATTTCAAAGTGATTACATAAAACTGATAGGGGTAATGCTGAAGAAAAATTGTTTCTTTTCTGAATCTTTTTTTTAAGTATCTCTTCAAACTTTAAAGTATGTACAATACACATTAAAAATATTTTACAAAATGTTTTACAAATCTCATTCTAATAAAATATGTGCGTATTGTACAAAAATTGAATAGAAATACAGCAAAAATAGTAGGAAAAAATCACCATAATTTCACCAGAGATGAGTGGTATAGAGAAACTCCTTTTACTTAGGTGTTTAAGTGTTATTAGTAGGCACAAAAGTAATAATATACTGCTTTATTTAGAACTCTCTGCTTTCTATTTTAACCCATTGTGAGTGCATCAAAGTATTGAAGTGCTGTCAAACCTAATTTCTTTTCCTAAACAACATTGAATCAGTAGAGCACTAATTTATTCAGATTAAAGTCAATATTTCTATTGTATGACTACAAATGTTTACCTTAATATCATCTGTCAGTCGAAGGTGATATTAAGCTCAATAAGAGGTGATATTAAGCATATTAAAGACACACTGGACCTTTTACAGCCTGAGGTACAAAACTTCCTAGAAATGCCTGATTATTAATTGCCTATTAGGGGGAAATAACACTGAATGGAAAAGTTATAAAATAATAGACAATAAGGTTTTTAATTGGAAGTAATAAAGAAAGTAAACATAGCAAGGAGTAGCGTATTATTCAAATTCTCTCTAGTGAAAATGACGCTATATATCAAGATTTTTTTATTGAATTGTTTTTAAAAAGAGAAATCAGCAGAATATAATCACAGGTGTTATTATGTTGAAAGATTCATTTAAACCTAATTTCTCTCAGCCTAATTTCTCCTTCCATGGTCCTGCCTCCTCCTCTTTCTTCTGCTTTTCCATCTTCCTTCTAACAATATGCCTAAACTATTTTGGGCAAAATGTCTTTAGTTTCCCAGGAAACAAAGAAATTTTCAATAGCATCTAGATTATAGAAGCCTTTACCTGTGGCAATAAGAACATATGTTTTCTTTTAATTGAGCATAACAAAACTCCCTAGAGATTCTGCTAGATAGTATAGTTTCAAGATGGAAAAAAAGAAAAAAAAAGTCACAACTGTGTAGCTGTAAAATGTACACCAATGTTGCCAAAAACCAGGTTCACATTTAGAACTATGAGGTGAGTAAAAAGTTTGAAAATGGATCACATCCTTACGTTTTTTCATGAAAATATTAGTATAAATATTATTTTAAATAGAAGGAATCACATTTTACTTTTTCAAGTAACTGATTGCTTTTTTGCTACTTTTATATCTTCATTCACAGTGATTCTTTTAAAATATAAGCAGTTAATTTATGTGATGCTTTCTTCTGCTTTGCAATCTTTAGCTAGTAGGCACTAAATAAATGTATGTTCAGGGCTGGGGCATCAGTGATGAGGTTGGAGTAAATCCTCTGAGAGTTTTAAGTCAGCCCTGCCCAAGAGCACTTTATATTTGCTGTAGTCTGTATTTGTAACTACTGAGCCAGCCTAAATTGTCTCCTTTGTTGTTCATCTTTATCCCAGCTGATGTCCCTTCCTTCTACTTCTCAGAGTTGATTAAGCATTCATCTGCTGAATTATGAACTCAACCCCCATATCTACAGTCTGCCATTCTTTGCATCTAATCTAACCTCCTATTTCCTCCCAGAGAAAGACTCAGTATTTTTCGAGTTCAAGAGCTATCCTCCACTTATTGCTTTTAAAACTCCCCTTCACCTTATCAATGATTTTTGTCCCTTTTCTTCTCTAGCCTCCTTTGTCTTCCTTAATACTCCTTAATCTATTCACGCTTTCCTACAGGATGACAATAAGTTGATATAAGAGCAAAACTACATGGATAAACCGAGAACTGCCTTTTACAATTGTACCCATCATTGTTTCCACCTCAATGTTCTTTGCTGGGTGATAAAGCTATAAAATTAACATCAGACAGACCAATAGAAGAAAAAAAACATTAATTACACATTTACAGGTGGTTATATGCATGTGACTTCTAAAGGCAAAAAGACAGGTAAAAATAAAGAATATACTTCAAAAATTAAGGAATAGGATGCACAGTATGTGGTTACCTGAGCACTGTGAGAAGTGATCCATGAGAAAAATCAGGAGCAAGACCTGAGCACAGGTGGGTGAGGCCTCAAAACATCAAATAAATAACACTGAAGTGTATTAATTCTGGGTAACAGTTCCAATTTTCATCCTTGGGAGTAGTTAAGGAATTGGAAAACATTCTGTGGGGGACTCCAGGCTTGAGTGCGATCAGTTCAAATAATCCATATGCCAAGTTCTAACATCTTGGGGAACCATTTCTGAGATCTTGGGAAGAACTGGGTTCACTCGGGTTTCTGGATGCTCTGTTGCACCTTCCCAATGATATCCTTTCAGCACTCCAAATGATTTCCTTCATGATATTTCTGAAACACAGTGTGATGCTGCTCCTGTCCTACTTATATTAGTTTCATTTTTAGCTTCTGCTAAAAATTGAAGTCCATAGGGAAGAACAGAAAACATATTGTGGAACTGCTCTACCTCCCTCTGCAGTATTTCCTATACCCCAGGGTCCACTTGGGCAACACTTTCTATTTTTTTCCTTTAAAGATGGTCAATTTGAGGCCCACCAATCCCCACCAGAGGACAGCGTGGACCCCAGCGCGCGTCCAGCTCCGGGACCGGCCGCCCAGCAGTCCACCGGCCCCCCCCATCCAGGTGGGTTGGAGGAGCCCAGCGGAGGCCCACCCCTGACCACAGACGTGCTGCCCGCCCACCGATCCCCACCGGAGGGCAGTGTGGACCCCAGCGCGTGTCCAGCTCCGGAACCGGCCTGCCCAGCAGTCCATCGCCCCCCCCCCCCGCCCACATCCTGGGAGGGAGTGGCCTGGGAGTGGTTAGGGGCATGGCCTCTAAGAAGGGGGCGTGGCCTCCTAAAAGTAGGCATGGTGTACTACCTGGCGGGCGGCCGCTTATGCGGCCGCAGGTATATCACTACTGCAGGCAATTTGGACCTTCATCCTTTCATCCTTTTCATCAACTTGTTACCTAATACCAACCAAGAATTTTTCACCTCTTCTACTACAATTCAACAACATCCCACTCGCCTATTCCTTTTCCAACAAAAGTCCTGTTTGAAAATAGCTGTACAAGCTCAGTAGTAAATAGCACCTCCTCCAAAAGTTTCACTCAATGTCAGTTATAAAACAAAGAATAACGCCTGATTGAGAAGAAGGTCAGACTCAGAAAGGTAGAAGAGGCCCATCTAGCAGCAACAAAGCTGAATGGTTCCTGGCAGTCTCTCCTCACTCAACCAGAACAGAAACAGCGACTATGAAGGATCAAACCGCACTGGTCACAATGGTAAAGCAACGCAAAAGCCCACCAAACATTCTTATTCACGAGGCTAGCCCAGGAGACACCAACAATACTATAGTGTTAGACAACCTCTCTGACAAGGAATTCAGAATGGAGCTACTTAGGATGCTTAGGGAACTAAAAGAAACAAGGGAAACCAATGCCAATAAAAGACAAGAGGATTTGAAGGCAGAAATGAGGAAAATGCAATCGGAAATGTCGGACCTGAAAAACCTGGTAGCCGAATTGAAAACGTCAGTGGAAGGCCTCAGCAGCAGAGTAACAGCAGCTGAGAACAGAATCAGTGAGCTCGAAGATCAAGTTCAGAGACTTGTCAGAAAAGAGCAGAAAATGGAAAAGAGACTCACAGTTCGAGAACAGATGGCAAGAGAAGATCGTGATGAAGCCAAGAGGGGTAACATAAGAATTATTGGAGTCCCAGAGGGACAGGAAAAAAACCTTGATGAAGAAGAAACTGTCAAAGAAATCATTGCTACAACGTTTCCAGAGGTGAAGAAAACTTGTGACCACATCCAGGAGGCCCAAAGGGTACCAGCTAGAAGAAATTGGAATAAAAATACCCCAAGACACATCCTGATCAAAATGACCAAAACTTTAGACAGAGACAAAATTCTGAAAGCAGCAAGATCGAAGAAAGAAATCTCTTACAAAGGAGCATCCTTAAAATTCACAGCTGATTTTTGTGATGAAACCCTCAGGGCCCAAAAACAGTGGTGGGACATAGTGAAAAAACTCAATGAAATAAATGCTTCTCCAAAAATACTTTACCCAGCGAGACTCTCAGTCATAATAGAAGGAACAACACACAGTTTCACAGACAAACAACAGCTCAGGAACTTCATAGACTCAAAACCATGGTTACAAGTACAACTAAATGGGCTACTTTAAGGCAAGACAGGCCTCTCAAATACACAAAATTTCAACAGAACAATGGGACAAAATCCCATAACAATAATCTCTCTCAATGTCAATGGGCTAAACGCACCAATTAAAAGACATAGAGTGGCAGGATGGATTAGAAAGTTGAACCCAACATTCTGCTGCCTGCAAGAAACACACCTCAATAGTCAAAGCAAACACAGACTCAGAGTCAAAGGCTGGAAAACAATCCTACAGGCAAACAGCTCCCAGAAAAAAAGCTGGGGTAGCCATCCTAATATCAGACCACATCGATTTCAGAGTGAAGAAGGTCATAAGAGACAGTGAAGGCCATTTCTTATTGATCAAAGGATCTGTAAAACAGGAAGAACTTACAATAATAAATGTATATGCACCTAATGAGAGACCAGCAAAGTACTTAAAACAACTACTTATAGATTTGGAAAAAGACATCGATAGCAACACAATACTAGTGGGAGACTTCAACACTGCTTTGTCACCTCTTGATAGATCAAACAGACTCAAGCTTAGCAAGGACATACTTCATCTGAGGGAAAAAATGGAAGAAAGGAACTTAGTAGATATATACAGGACACTTCATCCACAAAAAGCTGAATACACATTCTTCTCAAGCGTACATGGAACGTTCTCCAAGATAGACCACATGCTGAGCCACAAAACATGCCTCCATAAAATTAAGAAGATAGAGATTATATCAACAATCTTCTCCGACCATAATGCGCTGAAATTAGAAGTAAATCAAACACAAAAACAGAAAACTAAATCAAACACCTGGAAATTAAACAGTGTGCTATTAAACAACGAGTGGCTTAGACAGGAAATTAAAGAGGAAATCAAAAGATTCCTAGAAACGAATGAAAATGAGGACACGAGGAAAGTTTATAGCTCTACAAGCATTCCTCAGAAAGGAGGAGCGAGCCCACATAAAGAAACTAACCTCACAGCTTAAGAACTTGGAGAAGGACCAACAAAAGGAGCATAACCCTAACAGGAGGAAGGAAATAATAAAACTCAGAGCAGAGATTAACGAGATGGAAACCCAAAAAACAGTCTGAAAGATCAATGAAACCAAGAGCTGGTTCTTTGAGAAAATTAACAAGATCGATAAGCCCCTAGCAAAACTCACAAAGAAAGGGAGAGAGAAAACCCTAACAAACCGAATCAGAAATGAAAAGGGGGTCATTACAACAGAAACTACAGAAATTCAAAGGATCCTCAGGGAATACTTTGAAAAGCTTTATCCCACGGAACATCAAAACCTCGAGGAAATGGATAAATTCCTAGACTCCTACAGACTCCCAAGGCTGAACCAAGAAGACCTGGAATACCTGAACAGACCTATCACCATCAAGGAAATTGAAATGGTAATAAAAAGTCTCCCCAAGCACAAAAGCCCTGGCCCGGATGGATTCACCAGTGAATTCTTCCAAATCTTTAAAGAAGACTTACTCCCAATCCTCTTTAAGCTTTTCCATGAAATTGAAATATCAAATACATTTCCGAACAGTTTCTACGAAGCAAATATCACACTGATACCAAAAGCAGACAGAGATAACACAAAGAAAGAGAACTACAGGCCGATATCCCTGATGAACACAGATGCAAAGATCCTCAACAAACTACTAGCAAATAGAATCCAACTACTCATCCAAAAGATCATACACCATGTCCAAGTAGGATTCATCCCAGGGATGCAAGGATGGTTTAACATTCAGAAATCAGTCAACATAATCCATCATATCAACAAAAGAAAAGATAAAAAGCATATGATCATATCAATAGATGCAGAGAAAGCATTTGACAAGATCCAGCACCCCTTTATGATGAAAACCCTAGCAAAAGTGGGTATAGAGGGGACTTTCCTCAACATAGTTAAAGCCATCTACCACAAGCCTACAGCAAGCATCATCCTCAATGGGAAAAAACTGAGAGCCTTCCCTCTAGGATCAGGGATGAGACAAGGATGCCCACTCTCTCCACTGCTGTTCAATATAGTACTGGAAGTACTTGCAATAGCAATTAGGCAAGAAAAAGATATTAAGGGCATTCAGGTAGGAAAGGAAGAAATCAAGCTCTCACTATTCGCAGATGATATGATACTATACTTAGAGAACCCAATAACCTCCACCAAAAATCTCCTAGAAACAATAGACTTGTATAGTAAAGTTGCAGGCTATAAAATCAATACCCAAAAGTCCATGGCTTTCCTATACGCAAACAGTGAGAAAGAGGAAATCTATATGAAAAAATCAATCCCGTTCACAATTGTGCCCCAGAAAATCAAATACCTAGGAATCAGCTTAACTAAGGAAGTAAACGACCTGTACAAAGAAAACTACAAAACGCTACTTCAGGAAATAAAAGAGGAAATGAGGAAATAGAAAGACATCCCCTGCTCATGGGTCGGGAGACTTAACATTGTCAAAATGGCAATACTACCGAAAGCACTGTATAAATTCAATGCAATTCCTATAAGGATATCCACGACATTCTTCAAAGAAATGGAGCAAACACTCCTGAAATTTATATGGAACAATAAGCCCCCACGAATAGCTAAAGCAATTCTTGGGAAAAAGAAAATGGGAGAAATCAACCTCCCTAACTTCAAACTTTACTACAAAGCGGTAATAATCAAAACAGCATGGTACTGGAACAAAGGCAGAACTGCAGACCAATGAAACAGAGTTGTATATACTGACATCTCCCCTCAATCATATGATCATCTAATCTTTGATAAAGGTGCAAGTAATGTGAAGTGGAGTAAGGAAAGCCTCTTTAACAAATTGTGCTGGCATCACTGGACGGCTACATGCAAAAGAATCGGCTCAGAACTCTGCCTAACACCATGTACAAAGGTAAGATCAAAATGGATTAAAGACCTCAACATCAGACCAGAAACCATAAGGTACATTGAAGACAAAGTTGGCAAAACCCTCCATGACATTGAGGCTAATGGTATTTTCAAAGATGACACGCCACTGGCTGAGCAAGTGAAAACAGAGATAGATAAATGGGACTATCTTAAACTAAGAAGCTTCTGTACCTCCAAAGAAACAGTGACCAAAATACAAAGACAGTCTACAGAATGGGAAAGAATATTCGCCGAATACACATCTGACAAGGGGTTGATATCAAGGATATACAAAATACTGGTTGAACTCCACAAGAAGAAAACATCCAACCCCATCAAAAAATGGGGCGAGGAAATGAACAGAAGCTTTCTCAAAGAAGAAATCCGAATGGCAAAAAAGCACATGAGAAAATGCTCTACATCATTAATCATCAGGGAGATGCAGATCAAAACCACAATGAGATACCATCTCACACCTCAGAAACTGGCCCACATTCAAAAGAACAAAAGCAACCGATGCTGGCGTGGATGTGGCGAGAAAGGTACACTCCTTCACTGTTGCACTGTTGGTGGGAATGCCGACTGTTTCAGCCCTTTTGGAAAACAGTATGGACGTTCCTCAAAAAATTAGAAATTGAGCTCCCATTTGACCCAGCGATACCACTCCTGGGAATATATCCCAGAGAGGCAAAAATGTGTAGCCGAAGTGACATCTGCACTTGTTTGTTCATTGCAGCACTCTTTACAGTAGCCAGAAACTGGAAGAGACCTGAGTGCCCAAGAACAGATGATTGGTTAAAGAAACTTTGGTACATCTACACAATGCTGTACTATGTAGCTCTTAGAAAAGATGAAGTCATGAAATTTACATACAAGTGGTACAATATGGAAAGTATCATGCTAAGCGAAATGAGTCAGAAAGAGAGGGATAGAAATAGAAAGATTGCATTCATCTGGGGGATATAAAGTAACAAAATATGACATTAATACCCAGAATAGCTGAGATCAACACCAGGAGGATTACTCCATAGCTTCGAGGCCAGCCGGGTATTCTAGGGGAAAGGACAGTTCAGATAGAAAAGGGAGCACCAAATGGAGGGTGTTTGGAGGATCCTCCCAGGAGGGGAGATGCAGGTTGAAAGTAGACTGGACTGAACATGTTTGCCACTCAATGCCTCTTTTGCTGATCACAACACCCAAAAGGAGAGAGAGAACAAAAGGGTATGTCCTCCCACAGTGGCAGGGGGGCATGGGGGGGATGGGGGGGAGGTATATTATCCTGGTGGTGGAAAATGGGCACGCACAAACATTTGTAAATCTACAATTGTACCTCATGGTGTTTCACTAATAAAAAATTTAAAAAAAATACCTATCACTCAGAAAAAAAAAGATGGTCAATTTGAGAGTGGGTTCTGAGCAAAAAAAAAAATTTTTTTTTCTTAAAAGGGTACACGTCTGAAAATGTACATTATGGAGTCTATATAGTAAAGACACTTTCAATTAAACATGTATTTTGATTTGCATCTAAGTGTCCAGAACTTGGCTACCTGGATACATCAAGTTGCCAAGGAAATGGGGGAAGTCTTAAACTTCTTGGAAATGTTTTTAAAGTGAAGACTTTTCCTGTTTTCTGATGAATGCTGTGATGTCTGGAATCAAGTATCATCTGTCTTGATTCTCAAGGGGAAAAAACCTCGTAGAAAGGGTAGCAAAACTTCAAGATAGTATTGGCAAATTCCTCCCTTCCTCCCTCCCTCCCTCCCTCTCTCCCTCCCTCCCTCTTTTCCTTCCTTCCTTCCTTCCTTCCTTCCTTCCTTCCTTCCTTCCTTCCTTCCTTCCTTCCTTCCTTCTTCCCTCCCACCTTCCCTGCTTCCCTCTCTCCCTCTCTCGCTCACTCACTTCCTCCTGTTTTTCCTTTCTTCCCTTTCTTCCTCTATTTCTTTTGCCTGGGAAAATAATATCTCCCAAGCAAAATTTATTCTACACTTTTTGTTCCTCAGAAATTATGGCATTTCAATGTAGCAGTGAATAAGTATCCTGGTAATTCCTTCTTGACTTCTGTGCACTTTACACATTCCAAATCTATCCCTACAGTGTATTTTAGAAGAAAGTATATTTGTAACATTTTAGAGAATGTCACTGTCACTGCCCTCCCATTGTTCATTGATTTGCTCAAGCAGGCCCAGTAACGTCTCCATTTTGAGACTTGTTGTTACTATGTTTGGCATATTGAATGTCTCACAGGTAGCTTGCCAGGCTTTGCCATGTGGGCGAGATACTCTTGGTAGCTTGTCGGGGTCTCTGAGAAGGGTGGAGGAATTGAACCCGGGTTGGTTGGGTCGGCCACGTACAAGCCAAACACCCTACCTCTGTGCTTTTTCTCTAGCCTGGAATAGAGAATACTAATAGTAAATAAAGTCAGATGCTGTAGTTGCAATTCTTAGCCTATGTTTTCTAACTAGAGAGGACCACATTTATGATTTGTGATTTTAAAAAAGACTCTATATGTTGGTAATTTGAGGGATCCCCTAAGTAATGGTATATGCACTTATAAAACTATTTCACTACAAAACATATAACTCTCTGTGTGTAGAAGTATGGTTACAGTATATGTAAATTTCAGTATAGGTTACATAAGAAAAACTTGTTATTAAAATGTTCATGTTCCTAAAGTAATGGAAATTCAAGCTGAAAAGCATATTAGTCAAAATATGAGATTAATACCTCTACATAAAATTTATCTTATATTTTTTTATAAATTAATTTCTCTTGCATTCCATCTTTTAAAGCCAACATTTTATGAAAACTTCATTATATCATCACAAAACATTGTAAACAACCCAAATTTTCAATGAGAAAAAGTAGCACTGTAGCACTGTCCTCCCATTGTTCATCAATTTGCTCAAGCAGGCCCAGTAATGTCTCCATCGTGAGACTTGTTGTTACTGTGTTTGGCATATTGAATACATCAAGGATAGCTTGCCAGGCTTTGCTGTGCAGGCGAGATACTCTTGCTAGCTTGCCAGGCTCTCTGAAAGGGGAGCAAGAATCGAACCCGTTTCTGCACAAGGCAAACACCCTACCACTGTGCTATCTCTCTAGCCCATGAGGAAAAGTATAGCCAATAAATAGTGGTATAGTCCACAATAGAGTCTTTCTTTGAGGAAAGAAGCTTGGGTTTGGTGATCATTACCTTAGGGCTTCCTCCTGACCCTGCTCATTAATCACTCCTGGTAGTGTTATGTGGTACATATGTAATCCTGGAGATTGAACTGTATTTGGATGCATGCAAATCACTGAAGGTATTCCTACCCTCATATCCAGTGCTATTCCTCCAGCACCTGTAGTGTTGTATTAGTAAGAAAAAGAAATTGAACTACTGTAGCATGCAACACTAAACCTTTAAAAAGCGAGATGAGAGTATATGTTAGTAGCATTGATATATTGAGAACTTGGACTCATTTGGAAAACAAAGACTCAGACTTCAGTTTTGCTTTTGAATGACTGAGTATGAATTTTGGATTATATTCAAATGCCAACTGTAAAAAGTGCAACATACATGTTCATGAAACTTAATTATTTGCAATAGTCTCAGTAGAAAGCACTGGGGTTTTTAGCAGACTTTTTGATGCTTTAATAATTTAAGGAAGAGATAACCCTAATTTTTTTCCATAAAGGATTTAATAGTAGTTTAAAGTATTTTTAGTTTGTTACAAAAGAACGAGAGAGAGAGAGAGAGAGAGAGAGAGAGGGTGAGAGAGGGATATCCAATGTCTTGTCCATATAATCCCTCTGTTATGTATAAATAAGAGGTTTAAGGATAATGGCGGCTCATCTATTCTTACTGGATAACAGACATGATACAAAAAAAATACCATGGGCTAGGAAGAGAATACTGTGGACAGGGCACTTGCTTTGCATAGTGACCAACCTGGGTTTGATCCCCTACTTATGTCTGTCCCCTTAATCACCACCAGAGGTGATGCCTGAGCACAGAGCCAGGGGTAAGCCCAGAGGATAGCCAGGTGTGGCCCCCAAACTACTATTAAAAAGCCAACCACAAGGATAGGTTTCCTAGTTTTGTAATAGAGTTAACATAAATATTATCTTTAAAAAGAATGTTATTATTAAACACACTATTTAATGTGTACTAGTGTGTTTTACTATTTTTGAAAAGAAACTTATTTGTAGCATTGGAGAGTCAAGATAAATTATATACAACAATTGCTTAAAGGCTATGAAAATTCATAAATATATCATTTTTGAATCCAACAACCTTTTTGGTTATTTGTATTTGGGGTACATACCTGGCAGTGTGTTCAGATAACACAGTGCTCGAGTTGCTACTAAGGTTCTTTTGGGACCATGTGCAATCAGAAGCTAATCCCGTTCCGGTTCCCATGTACAAACTCTGTGCTCTTGCCATGGAACTATCTCCATGACTTCAATTTTTTTAATTTTATTTTCATGTTTAATTTAATAAAGAAGCAGTTCTAAGACTTTTCATATACAGCATAGAGTATAAATATGAAATAATAAAATGATATTTATTGACATCAGAAGGACAGGATATTTTTTCTACAATTAAGTGATGCTAATGAAATATTTTTAAGCAAAGAAGCTGTTTGTGTAAAGTGATTATTTCCTAACACTCTATAGTAATCATTCAAATTTTCAAAAGGAAATCAACCATAACACAAATAATCATATATTAGGAAAAAAACAACTAAAGGCTTTTATAATAGAAATGTTAAAAATTGTCATAGCATGAGACTGGAGAGATAGTACCAGCGTTGAGGCATATGCCTTACATGAGGTTGACCTCAGTTTTATCTCTGGCACTATAATAGTCTCTAGTCACCTCTAAGTGTATGGTCTTGGAAACCCTCTTGCACAGCTGGGCCACCTGGACACTCCTTTCCTGCCTACAATGCTTTTTCTTCTGTACTACCTACTCTTATTCCATCATGTGCTTAGGGTCTATTTAAATTTCCTCCTTTAGAAAGGATTTATGTTCTTTTTTGTTCCTGCAGAGATATTTTCTTCTCTCAATTGTTAAAATTATTACTCATTTTGGTGTTTATCATGACATTTTTAATAATTGCCAGTTAAATTATTATTCCACAAAACTTTTGGCTGTCATTTTAGGTCTTAAAAACATGAAATGTATCTATCAACAGATCAAACAGAAAAAGCAATATTCCAGATATCAGTGGTGCTTATTGTTGAGACAATTGAAAGAATATCCATAATTCTGATCCCAGAACAAATATTAAGTCTTGAGAATGGGTAAAATTTGATTTTTATCTAGATTGCCCATTAGTTGGTTCTCTTACTATTTAGGGCATATAACAAGATGTTATTGTGACTGCTAGAATTATATAAAGCATTATTCCTGTGTTTTCAGTGTTTAAAAGAAAAGAAATCAAAGTCCATCAGTATTCAAACCTAGGAATTGACTTTCTCCACATACCTGCTCCAGGTGTCCTGGGACACCCACTATCCCTGATCCTCTTCCAGTTTGTCCCCAAAAGTGTGCTGTTGTCAGGTTGTACCCCCCCCCCCCCACACACACACACCAGGTACCCGTAGGGAGCATAGCCTCTTCAGAAGTGGAGGTGGTTTCTGTAGAAGTGAGCGTGGCCTAATTTTGGGTTGGAGGCCGCTCCCACAGCTGCAGATAGTTTATCCATACCCAGCAATCTCGTGTAACATCTCGTTCTCCATACCTCCACACCAACATGAAGAAGCAACGCAAATCCCAACCACAAGGGGAAGATGATGAAGAGTCCAGAAGCCTCAGTAGGTGCTACTCACCTAAGGAACCTCTCTGAGAAAGAATTCAGATATGAAGTAATGAAGATGTTAGATGAACTCAATGAAACAGTGAGACAGATATCCGGTAAATTAAACGAGGACATGAAAGAAACAACTGAGAAATTACGGGAAGAAATGAGAGCAGAAATTGGAAAGCTATGCACAGAAATGTCACAAACAAAAGATTCCGGAGATTAAATAAAAAACTCAGTCTGTGCCTTCAAAAGTTGAATAGCCACAGCTGAAGACAGAATCAGTGAACTGGAAGATCACCTGCACCAAGCCAATAGGCAAAAACAAACAATGGCAAGAGACTTCAAAATAGCTCTAGAGTCCTAGAAGATGATTCCAAGGGGAACAACATTAGAATCATTGGAGTACCAGAAGCTCAGGGAAACAATCCCAATAAAAAAGTTAAAAAAATCATTGCTGAAAAATTCCCATAGCTGAACAATACATCCATTCAGATTCAAGGAGCCCTAAGGATGCTAGCTAAAAGAGACCCTAACAAAAATACTCCAAGACATATCATAGTTAGAATGATGGATACGGCAGATAGAGAAACAATACTGCAAGCAGCAAGGTCAACGAAGGAAATCACATACAAAGAAGCACCCCTTAGATTCACAGCAGACCTATAAGAGGAAGCCTTCCAAGCCCGAAGGCAATGGTGGGATATAGTGAAAAAACTCACTGAAATGAACGCTTCACCAAGAATTCTCTATCCAGCTAAACCCTCACTCAAACTCAAAAGAATGGTACTTCTTTTCTGGATAAATAGCAGTTCAGGAAATTCATAGACTCAAAACCAAACCTAAAAGAAGGGTTAAAGGGGCTACTGTAAGACATGACAAAACTTTACAAGCAGAACAGACCCTTAACAGAAAAATGACACAAAACCCCATAACAATAATCTCCTTCAACATCAACGGTCTAACTTCACCAATTAAGAGACACAGAGTGGCAAAATGGATTCGGAGACAGAACTCAACATTCTGCTGTCTATAAGAAACTTATATGAATAATCAGAGCAAATACAGACTCAAAGTTAAAGGATGGAAAACAATCCTGCAAGCAAACAACTCCCTCAAAAAAGCTTGAGTGACCATACTAGTATTCAACAACATCAATTTCAGGTGGAAAAACATTAGACAGGAAAAGCGAAGGCCATTTTCTATTCATCAAGGGATACATAAAACAGGAAAAATCACTCTCTTAAATGTATACGCACCTAATGAGGCAACACCTAAATATGTTTAAAAAGCTGCTAACAGATTTTAAGGAGGACATTGCTAGACACACAATAGAAGCCAGAGACTTCAACATCCACTTATGACCTCTGGATAGATCAACAAGAACAAAACTCAACAAGAAAACATTGGCTCTAAAGGAAGAAATAGAAGAGAGAGGGCTTATAGACCTATACAGGCCTCTATACCCCCAAGAGAAAGAATACACATTCTTCTCCAGTGCACATGGAACATTTAACAAAATAGACAATGTTCTAGGCCACAAAACATACCTCAATAGAATCAGAAAGATAGAAATAGTATCAATAATCTTTTCTACCATGGTGCACAGAAGATAGAAGTGAATCACAAACAGACATGCAGAAACAAATCAAACACCTGGAAATTAAACAACTCATTGCTGAACAATCAGTGACTCAGGAAAGAAGTCAAGGACAAAATCAAAAGATACCTGGAAACAAATGAGAATGAAGATACAAGCTACCAGAACCTATGGGATATAGCTAAAGCCATGTTAAGGGGAAAATTTACAGCTCTGCAAGAAATTCTCAGAAAGGAAGAAAGGGTTCCCCCAAAAAAACTTGACTTCACATTTAAGGATCTTAGAAAAGGATCAAAAAGGAGACCAATTCAGGCAGAAAGAATGTGATCATAAAACTTAGAGCAGAAATTAATGACATGGAAACCCAAAAACAATTCGAAAGATCAATGAAACCAAGTGCTGGTTCTTTGAGAAAATAAACAATATTGATAAAACACTAGCAAGACTCACAAAGAAAGATAGAGAGAACCCTAATAAACTGAATCAGAAATGAGAAGGGGGATATCACAACAGAAACCAAAGAAATTCAAAAGATCATCAGAGAATACTTTGAAAGTCTGTATGCCAAAAAACAAGAGAACCTAGAAGAAATGGACAAATTCCTGTGTTCCTATAAGCTCCCAAGACTGAATCAAGAAGACCTAGAATACCTGAATAGACCTATTAACATCAAGGAAATTGAAACTGTAATCAAAAGTCTTCCCAAAAAGCCCAGGTACAGATGGAGTCACAAGCGAATTTGTCCAAACATTTAAAAAGGAACTATTGCCAATTCTTCTCAAGCTTTTCCAGGAAATTGAAGAAACAGAAACTCTCCCAAACTGTTTCTATGAAGCCTATAACTGTCTAATATCAAAAAAACAGAGACACCACAAGAAAAGAAAACTACAGGTTGATATCCCTAATGAACATGGATGCGAAGATTCTCAACAAACAACTAGCAAATAGAATTCAACAACTCATCAAAAAGATCATACACCATGACCAAGTGAGATTCATCCCGGGGATTCAAGGATGGTTTAACATTAGGAAATCAATCAACATAATCCATCAAATCAACAAAAGGAAAGATAAAACCGTATGATCATATCAATCATATCAGAGAAATCATTTGAAAAGATCCAACACCCATTTATGATGAAAACCCATGCCAAAATGTGGATAGAAAGGACTTTCCACAATATAGTTAAAGCCATCTACCACAAGCCTACAGCAAGCATCATCCTCAATGGGGAAAAACTGAGGGCCTTCCCTCTAAGCTCAGGGATGAGACAAAGATGCCCACTCTCTCTACTGCTGTTCGATATAGTATTGGAAGTACTTGCAATAGTGGTTAGGCAAGAAAAAGATATTAAGGGCATTCAGGTAGGAAAGGAAGAAATCAAGCTCTCACTATTCGCAGATGATATGATTCTATACTTAGAGAACCCAAAAACCTCCACCAAGAAACTCCTAGAAACAATAGACTTCTTTAGTAAAGTTGCAGGCTATAAAACCAATACCCAAAATCCCATAGCTCTCTTATACACAAATAGTGAGAGAGAAGAAAGTGACGTGAAAGAAACAATCCCGTTCACAATTGTGCCCCAGAAAATCAAGTACCTATGAATCAGCTTAACTAAGGAACTAAAGGACCTGTACAAAGAAAACTACAAAACGCTACTTCAGGAAATAAAAGAGGACATGAGAAAAATTGAAAGATAACCCCAGCTCATGGATCGGGAGAATTAACATTGTCAAAATGGCAATACTTCCCAAAGCATTGTATAAATTCAATGCAATCCCTATTATGATACCCATGACATTCTTCAAAGAAATGGAGCAAACACTCCTGAAATTCGTATGGAACAATAAGTCATCACTAATAGCTATAGCAATTTTTAGGAAAATAAAATGGAAGGAATCAACCTCTCTAACTTCAAACTCTACTACAAAGCAGTAATAATTAAAACAGCATCGTACTGGAACAAAGGAAGAGCTGCACATCAGATGAACAGGGTTGAATATACTGACATCTCCCCCCAAACATATGATCATCTAATCTTTGATAAGGGAGCAAGAAACAAGAAGTGGAGCAAGAAAAGCCTCTTTAACAAATTGTGCTGACAAAACTGGACAGCTACATGCAAAAAAATGGGCTCAGATCTCTGCATAACACCATGTACAAAAGTAAGATCAAAATGGATTAAAGACCTCAACATCAGACCGGAATCTGTAAGGTACATTCAAGACAAAGTTGGTAAAACCCTCTATGACATTGAAGCGAACAGTATCTTCAAAGATGTCATGCAACTGGCCAGCAAGTGAAAACAGAGATAGACAAATGGGACTATCTTAAACTAAGAAGATTCTGCATCTCAAAAGAAACAGTGACCAAAATACAAAGACAGTCCACAGAATGTGAAAGGATATTCGCCCAATACTCATCTGACAAGGGGTAGATATTGAGGATATGCAAAGTACTGGTCTAACTCCACAAGAAGAAAACATCCAACCCCATCAAAATTGGGGTGACGAAATGAACAGAAACTTCCTCAAAGATGAAATCCAAATGGCTAAAAGGCACATGAGAAAATGCTCTACATCATTAATCATCAGGGAGATGCAGATCAAAACCACAATGAGATATCATTTCACACCACAGATACTGGCCCACATCCACAAGAACAAAAACAACAGTGCTGGCATGGATGTGGCGAGAAAGGGACACTCCTTCACTGCTGGTGAGAATGCTGACTGGTTCAGCCCTTTTTGAAAATAGTATGGACGATTCTCAAAAAATTAGAAATTGAGTTTCCATTTGACCCAACAATACCACTCCTGGGAATATATCCCAGAGAGGCAAAAAAGTATAGTCAAAGTGACATCTGCACTTCTATGTTCACTGCTGCACTGTTTACAATAGCCACAATATGGAAAAAACCTGAGTGCCCAAGAACAGATGACTGGTTAAAGAAACTCTGGTACATCTACACAGTGGAGTACTATGTAGCTGTTAGAAAAGATGAAGTCATGAAATTTACATACAAGTGGTACTACCTGGAAAGTATCATGCTAACTGAAATGAGTCAGAAAGTGAGGGACAGACATAGAAAGGTTGCATTCATCTGGATATTATAAAGTAACAAAATCGGAGACCAAAATTGAAGAATAGCAGAGATAAGTACCAGGAGGTTCACTCCATGGCTTGTAGGCCAGCCGCACATGCTAGGGGAAAAGGCAGCTCAGATAGAGAAGGGAGCAAAGAGTGTTGGGAGGATCCTCCCAGGATGGAAGATGCATGCTGAAAGTAGACTATAGACCGAACATGATTGCCACTCAATGCCTCTTTTGCAAACCACAGCACCCAAAAGGAGAGAGAGAAAAAACGGTAATGCCCTGCCACAGAGGTAGGGTGGGATGAGGGGGGTGGGGGGTGGGAGGGATACTGGGACTCGTGGTGGTGGAAAATGGGCACTGGTGAAGGGATGGGTACTTGATCATTGTATAGCTAAAACCCAAGCACAAAAATTTGTAAGTCTACAATTGAACCCCATGGTGTTTCACTAATAAAATTATTTTTAAAACAATCACAGCATGAAGGTTCAATACGGCTTCATTACTTATAGATGGAGTGTGTGTATAGGAACAAAAGAAAGAGTCAGTAGAAGGAAGTTAAAAAATATAGTATACTCTTTTGAAATTTTTTTTCTGTAAAACTATTACCTAGGGAGCACATGGGTAAATATGTAAATATGTAATATAGACAAATTGCTTTTATTTATTTTTAAAATATTTAATTGAATTATTGTGAGATACACAGTTACAAAGTTTTTCATCACTGTATTTCAGTAGACAAATAATTCAACATCCATCCTTTCACTAGTGTACATTTCCCACTACCAATGTCCCGCCCTTCTGTCCTCCCACTCCTCCACATCTGCCACGTTTCCTCCCTGTTCCCTCTCTTTATCATTTTGAGCATTATTGTTTGCAATACAGATACTGAAAGGGTATCATGAATATCTCTTTACCTACTTTCAGCACACAGTTCTTGTCTAGAGGGATCATTTCAAATACCTTTGTCATAGTTGTCACTGCTCTATCCAACTGCCTGATTCACAATAGCCAGAATCCAGAAACAACCTGAGTGCCTAAGAACAGATGACTGGATAAAGAAACTGTGGAGCATCTACTCAACGGAATACTATACAGCCACCAGGAAAAATGAAGTCATGAAATTTGCTTATAAATGAATGAATGTGAAGAGCTGAGTGAAATGAGTGAAATGACTCAGAAGGAGAAGGACACACACAGAATTACTGCACTCTTCTGTGGAATATAAAAAGAATATTTGTGGAATATAAAAAAACATAATATAAGACTAATATGCATGGACGGTTAAAACAGGGGCCCGATGGACTGGTGCACAGTCGGATACTTGAAAATACTTAAAACTGTTAACCTGATTTTGCCAAGAAGATAAAATTTGCAGACGTTAATAGCAACACATTTAACTTAACAATTATAAAATTAGAGCGATAATAAGGGGTTAAGGTGCTTGCCTGATATGAGAGTCAATTTAGGTCTAATACTTAGCACCATATGGCCCCCAAACATAAATCTGGAAGTATCATCAGGGAACTGTTGCCAGCTGTGGCCCAATCCGGCCACCCCAATATGTATCTACACACACACACACACACACACATACACTTTTAAATTTAACACTAAAAGTAAGTAAGTAAGTAAGGCCCTCCCGTTGATCATCGATTTGCTCGAGCGGGCCCAGTAACGTCTCCATTGGAGACTTTGTTCTTACTGTGTTTGGCATATCGAATACGTCACGGGGAGCTTGCCAGGCTCTGCCCTGCGGGTGAGATACTCTCGGTAGCTTGCCGGGCTCTCCGAGAGGGGCGGAGGAACTGAACTTGGGTCGGCCATGTTGGCTGCGTGCAAGGCAAACACCCTACCGCTGTGCTATCGCTCTAGCCCTTAACACTAAAAGCAAAAGAAAATCAAGAGATCTTAAATTACATAAAGTTTATTTAACTTAAAATATCTCCAAGATATTTTTAAGAAGATAGTTGTATGAAGTTCTGAAAATTATTTAATAGTGATGTTATTAGCCTTGGCTGAAGTGATAGTACAGGGCTGGAGTGATAGCACAGCGGTAGGGCGTTTGCCTTGCCTGCAGCCAGCCCAGCCATGCAGGGTTCAATTCCTCTGCCCCTCTCAGAGAGCCTGGCAAGCTACCCGTGATGTGTTCAATATGCCAAACACAGTAACAAGTCCCAAAATGGAGACGTTACTGGGCCCGCTCGAGCAAAATCGATGAACAACGGGAGGACAGTGTTTGTTTTTTATTTGTTAGTAGCCTCAGGAGTGATTTGAAATTTACTGGTGGAATGACTAGTGTTTTCTGGAAACTAAAACTGGATGGATTTATGCTCAAATATGGTCTTAAATATCTCTAATGGGCACTGGTGGAGGAACGGGTACTCGATCATTGTATAACTGAAACTCAAGCACAAAAATTTGTAACTCTACAACTATACCTCATGGTGTTTCACTAATAAAATTTTTAAAAAATATATCTCTAATGTTTTTAAAATTAATTTATCTTTAAGGGTAGTAATTGACAAGTAATGCCAACTATTTATTTTGGAGAGCTGAAAAGTGAAAATTAAATTCAAGACAAGTCAATAATTGCTTTCTCATTTGATTTCTTGGTCAGGACTCAAAATTACAACACTATACTCTAATGAAAATAGTTTCATGAAAAAACAGTAACAAGAGTACTGATTCTCAACCAGAGTGATATCATATCACAATCTTTATCTTGGGTAAGTGAAAAATAATATTGCTATGTTTAAAGTTCAGATATTATGCTATAAAATATTATATCTATACTTGCAAACTACATATAATATAGAAAATATATAATCCCATAATATAGTGTATGAGGGCATTGTAATATAATGAGAGCAACGTCTAAAAATGTATCAGGACAAATGTCTAAAATCTAATTTTTTTTCAGAGGTTGTGAGGGAAAATAAAGACTGAGAAACAATGCACTGATAAATACTTAGAAACAATACAAACTAAAATACCTAACAGTGTTAAGTAAATGCAAGCCTATCATTTTTCCACTGGAAGCTGTCAACCTCTGTTTTCACCATCACTTCTCAGACAATGTAATGTCTTCTAAAGATATTTGTTTGATTTTGAATCTTTTATGTAATCATGAACACAAGACTTCAAGTCATAGCAGATTTCAATACAATTTAAAAGGAAGTAACAGACAGATGATACAGACAATTTTATTTATTGTTTACTGTATATCTACTCCATGTATGCCACTTTTTAAATATTATGGAGAAAAAATAAAGACCAGAAACATGGCACTTAGCATTAACAAGGAGAGAGAAGATTGAATGAAAAATATAAAACACACATTTGAAAGTAAGGTCAGATGTTCTTCTTTCTACAGCAGTATGCTGTTAAAAGTTAAACACTGTATCTGGAATATACTCATTACTTGGTTCATTTTTAGGCTGTACAAAGAGATTACAGTATAATACTCTGGCATTCTGAATTTGAAGCCTGAGTTTCCCACATATAGCAGCTAATTGCATGGAAAAGGTTATCATTTGTAGTCATGATTCAAGATATGTGTATCCATATATGGGTGGTTCATTTTAAGGAAGGAAATTCAGTGGTATAGCCTATTTTATTTGTCATGTATAAAGCCCTGGCTCTGGGTCCAGTCATTAAAAAAATATTTGTAATATATGCAATACAAGTAAGTTACAAGTTAATTATGACCAGAATTAGGGATCTCTCTAGTAAAGCTCATATTTAGGGATCTACCTTTAGAGATATATAGCCAAGGTGTGTGGGCCTGATGATTCAATTCTCCACCAGCCCACTGGTGATGTAGACTATGAGGCCTACACTTGGTAGTGCTGGAAAACCAATCATCAGTTCCAAAGTTTGAATGTAAAAATTTGCCTCCAGCATATCAGGCATATGCTATGGCTCTTTGAACTATCTCCCAGGTCCAACCATTTTAGGTTTTAGTTAAAAATACAAAAAAAAAAATTAAAATTGTTTGA
Organism: Sorex fumeus; assembly: GCF_029834395.1. Lineage (NCBI taxonomy): Eukaryota > Metazoa > Chordata > Mammalia > Eulipotyphla > Soricidae > Sorex > Sorex fumeus. Next base: position 41,717,862 of record NW_026606081.1, read on the forward strand.
TAAGCATTTTTCCACTGAGGTAGAAAAGTATATGATGCTTGAAATTTTTAAGTTTATAGGATGATCACTTTATAGAGATATTTTTGAAAAATAGTCAAATTTAAGTTAGCTTTTGGATAGACAAGTTACTTCTTATATAAATCCAATAATCCTAGCCTAACAGTGGTTGTTCAACAATATGTGAAAGAAATTAGAATTCAGCTACAAAGTTCTTCAGTTGTTACTGCAAGTGCCTTATTTTAAAAATAAAGCTTTTCATGTGCATTTCTTTTTTGGAAATTTGAGGATTTCAAATTTCATTTCCTAAAAGTGTGTTGTTGGGGCTGGAGTGATATCACAGCAGGTAGGGTGTTTGCCTTGCACGCAGCCCAATCAGGGTTTAATCCCCAGCATCCCATGTGGTCTCCTGAGCACGGCCAGGAGTAATTCCTGAGTGCATGAACCAGGAGTAACCCCTGTGCTTCACTGGTTGTGATCCAAAAGAAAAAAAAAAGTGTTTGTAGTCTTGCTGCATACTCAGCTTTACTCACACTCATTCACACTCACTCACATGCACACACGTGACTTTTAGAGTAAAAGGTTTATAATGTTTTTCTTTAATCTCCTACATAAGAATACAGAGCCAATGGTAGAAAGAATTTTCCCCTTCCTCCAAAACTTACAAAAACAAAAACACAACACTCTGCCAAATTGTTTTCCTTAAGCTTTGAAGGAAAACAAGGAAAAAAATTTACATGTGATTATTTTAAAATCTGAACTACTCATGCATGGTTTTTAAAATAATATACCATAATATACTCAAACTGCAAGTCTGTGTTGGTATCACATAATAAAAACATAAATAAATTATAAGTTATGAAAAGAATCAATTTGTACAAATTTTGGTAGGGCCTTTGTTTTTAAAATTTGTTATGAAAGCTTTTCACAGTAGTCACTTATCTGCATTTCAAAGAAAGTTGAACACTGGGATTTTGTTCTTCATTTTAAAAATATGAGCACTAGAACCCAAAACCCATATAAGGAATGTTCATAAAACAACAATCGCTAAGTAAAATGAAATTGTAAACAGTTTCACCACTTGGAAATTCATATTTTTTACATCAGTTTATAAGATTTTATCAATTATGTTTATTAAGAATAATTCTCTTGAAAGTTTTATTTAAAACTTATATTTCATAGCTGACATAGCCTGTTAATTAATACCTTAAAGCAATGTTTTAATCAACTTGTAACTAAAAGTGCTATAATAATTTTGTGCTGTTTTGCCTTAAAGTTCATTCATTAGCTGCAGAAATTATTCAAAGATCAAGAGCTAAAATGTGAACTAGCAGTAAAAATTCAAGTATATGTTACAAATTTTTATAATAATATTTCACTTATCAATCTTCATACTTTTAGTAGCAACAGGGTATTTCTTATGTTGTTGATAACAGTGTAAATGACAGAAACACATTGCAACTTCTGGTAAAGCTGAGTATACTAATACACATTCTCTGATCCAGCAATATCTTTCCTGCAGAAAAATTCAAAACAAACCCCTACCATTTCCTAAATGTATAATTTCATATATATTAACAAAAAGGCTCATAGATGTTCATAATTTGAAAAATATACAAATTTTCATTAATAGGATGATTGCTAACTTGTTCTTCAAATGGAATGCCACATAGTGATGAGTATAAACAAGATAAATGCAAAGACTGAAAATCCATGAACATGTTTTTTGAAAATTAAACCCAAGGAAGTATTTTTATAGAGCAAAACTGGGCTGAGAGACCATACAGAGGCAGGGTATTTGTTTTGCACAATACTGACCTAGTTTTGGTCCCTGGAACCCCATTATGTCCCCTGACTTTTACCTGCAGTGATCACTGCATGCAGAGTTACTCCTGAGCACTGTCTGGTGTGGCCCAATAACTCTCAAAAATATTAGAAAACTGCATTTATTGTTGTGTTTATTAACATAGTAAGTATATTAGATCAAGGTAGTATCTGAAAAAAGGATATAATGGTAGGTGGGTGCAGGATGAGTATCCTCCAATAAGAAAAATTTCACTACTTAATCTCTGACCTCTGTACTTTGCTGTGTTATCTTTTGAAATTTTATATGGAAACTTGTTATCTGTACACTTAACTGTCTGTATGTTATATCTCAATAAAACTTTTTGTAAATCTTAAAATTTGTGAAAAGTTTTGTAAGTTACTTAATTCAAATTGCCCTGAAAAATATTATTTATAAATAAAAAACATGTTGATTAATTAATATAAATGCTCTTATTGTCTTGCTTTTTACTTTGCTCATTTTATTCTTGCTCAGTATATCACACATAGGCTTAGGAATTAATGACTAATTTCATAAGGTTCTTTTTAAATAAAATGTTTCTAGTAGATGAAATATCACTTTCTTTACTATAAGAAATTCTCTTTCAAGGGTCATCACTGAAGACAAATAAGTATTTACGTAAATATGGCTAAAGATCTTTATAGATTGTTTAATTCCATCTAAGTCTAGTTAGTCTACGATATAAAAATTTTGATATATTTATGAAAGGAGAAAACGTTCACAGAGAATAGGTGTCACAGTAATTCCTTACTGATATTGGGGTGTCCTTTACAAATGATTACAATTTTTATTCTTCATAAATAATATTTTTGGCTAAAATTATTTAGTTCAAATGAGAATAAAGTAATAATTTTGGCCATATGAAAAACAATACTTATAGATTTCAATCAATATTTTATCTAGAGACAAGAGTATTTAGTTATAAAATAAAATATCTGAGATTACATTTTTGCTCTTATAGTTATCCTGATTCAATTCTGAAGTTGCTGACCTTAAACTTGCTAAATATTAGTTATTGACAATAAACTTTGCTTTGGCTGATACATTTGTAAATTTTGTGAGAGTTATAACATCACAAAGATCACTAAAGTCACAAAAATACTGTCAGAATATTTTTCAACTTACAATCATTTAAATTGGGCTGGAATATTAATTAAAGCCCTAGAACACAAGTCTAGCAGTGTTTGGGGCCCTCAGTTTGATTCCCATCACTCCAGCACTGCATCTTTCCCTCCCTCCAGCTGCATTCTAGTGTAACTGTGATGGCTTAGGAGCACCACTAGGAGTAGTTTTCTTACTCCCAGCACTGTTGAATGGAGTCTCTAAACAAAAACCTAAAATGACTTAGTCCTTTCAAAAAAAATAAGCATTCCAAATATAATAACTTTCACAAAAAGTTTCTAGTACTATAGTACTAGTCAAAATTATGCAATTTTCTATAATTATGATTTCATAAAGGTGCTCAATTATGAAAAATTGCCATCAAAATGCAGAAAATAGTATGTTCATATAGGAATCAGTTAATAATTAACTTAGTTACTTTAATTATTTGACATCATCTTGAGATGCTTGTGAACCATAAAAATTATAAAGTCAAATTTATACTGATGCTTCAAAAATTAGATGAGCAGTAGTTTATTTTTGCATTATTTATTAATAATATGAGTCAAATTTTCTTGATTTTATCTTGTTTCCTCTTCCATGCTAATTTTTGAAGTGTATTATTTATGATTAAATATAAAATTAATTTCATGAAATGTTTGCATTGCTCATATATTTCTTATGCTGTTATTTTCATCAGATTATTATTGACATAAAACAGATAATTTATTTATAAATTTGTTTCTGTGAATTACCTCAAAATGACCAGAAATTACACAAAGTTTTCATTAGAATACAGTAATATTTAGGCCTTTACCCTCTTCATCTGAAACATGTTAGAAGTGTTTAGAATTTCTTTGATTGACAAATGATTTGATTCTACCAATACTCTTTTAAAAAGTTATTAATGCTCCATCTTTATTGTTATTTTGCAACTTTCAAAATGATAGTAATATCCAGAGTTTATAATTTTTTAAAAAATAAAAACCTCTAAAAGCGATTTGATAAGGACAACCTAGATTTAAATTATTTTTGCCCCCTAAGGTAGTCTGCAAATAACATTAATATGCCCGCCCGTGACTAAAATGCACTAATGAGTGAAAACAGAGCAAAGTTACATTTTTTGCAAAGACCTCAATATACTGCGACTGTGTTTTAGGATAAGACAATGAGACTTCAAAGACTCTTCTAACAAGTCTATTATTCCTTCCATGACAAAGTGGGTACAAGCTAGTACGAAGGCAGAATGAGTTGCCCAACTGTTAAATAGAGTGGACTCACCTGAGTAACAGTGCCGCTTCCCAGAAGTAAAATCCCGAAACTAACGTTCGAATGTGTCTCACTTGGGCCATGATACGTCGAGATCTTTAGGATTCTGCAATGAATTTTATCCAAGGCATGGGCCGGAGAGAACCTGAAGCGAAAACGTGCAACTGAACTCCCCTTGTGTTGGCGGAAAGCTTCAGCACCGAGGACAGCTCCCTCGCTGCGCCAGCTGGGCGCTCGCCAGCACCTGAGGTGTCCCCGGTCCACCCCTTCCCGGAGCCTTGAGCACCAGCAGATAGATGCACGCGGCTGCAGATGTGCCAGGGGGGAGATGAGATAGGACAAAGTGCCTGGGTCCGGGGCAACAGTTCTCTGAAGCTCAGGAGGCCGAGCAACAATCTTTGTCCTTTTCTCTTGACTCAGACCCACCAGAAGAGAAAGCGGAGCGGGAGCCCGATGCTTCTTCACCTGCTCCCAGCGTGTCCAGCCCGAATCCCACTCTCCACCTTTAGGGGAAGAGCCGAGACCGCCAGCGCGGCAAAGGGAAGAGGGGGCGGGGCCCGGCCACACGGGCCCAGCCGCCAATCACCACCTCACAGCGGAGCAGAGTGACAGGCCACTCACCCGGGTAGGTGGTGCTTAGCGGTTCGTCGTTGGAAAAAAAGCAAAGCAAGAAAAAAAGCTTTGAGTAACTGGTACAAAGCTTGTCGCTCGACTGGTGACTCTGGGGGGAAGGAAGTCTGGAGGCTAAGAACAGAGATTCTGTAGCTGTTGAGCATCAGGTGACAGAATCCGACTGCTACTGTGCTTGAGGGAGCCTCCCATTGTTCATTTTCAGCAAAAAAAAGTGCATGCAAGTATTAAGGGATTTTTTTTAAGCCCTCTCCCCCACCTCCAGTCTTTCGACTTTACACTTCACTGCAAGAGTCAAAATCTGCAGGAAACCCAGATCCTTGGGAAGGGCTAGGAAAGAGAGAAAGCGATGCCTGAACGCCAGCACGGAGGGAGAATGAGCTGCTGATAGAATTCTTGCACAATTGCTGGCCTGTTTTGGCCTGGGAAGCAGAGTTGTCTAACTCGAGTAAGTTGAGTTTTAACTTCAACCATAGAAAGGATTCCAGAAAGAAGAAGATGGGGTATCTAGAAAGACAGCTTCCAGAGGTACAGTGCTTCCTGTCATCCCTCCCCCCTAAACATTTTGTAAATCTCAGAGGTAATTCAAGTGAAAAGGATAAGATAGGTTATATGGTACATCTTTTTCTCTGTCATCTCTTGTCTCTCTCCTGTCCCCTTCCAAGCCCCACCCACTTACAATTTACAAGGGGTCTTGTATGAATGGAAAGAAACTGTGTACATGTACCTTTTCATATATTTCAAAATAGCATGTTAAAAATTTTAAAGTCTATATTGTAAGGCCTTTATAATGGTTTCATTTACTCTCAACTAGGATTAAAGTATTCACTCCTGGAAATGCAAGCTTTTCTCCAAAACTCAGCTGTTTATTCTGATACTACTCAGTATCTTAACTATCTCGGCATTTAAGATACCTGCTACCGGCATCTCTACTCTTTCTTACCAATGCTCCCTTCTTAAATAAATCCTAAAAATTGACAATTAACTTGTAACTCTATTTAACTAAAAGACTGTTAGTCATCACCTTCTAACCCTGTCGAATGAGGGAACAGTGGGAGAAAATTTGTTTATTCATTAATAGATTATTTTATTTGTATTCCATGAAAAATTAAAGATTGGTATATTTTCTTTTTTCCTCTTTTACCTTTTTTTGTGGGGGTGGAGGACACACCAGAAATGCTCAGGAATTACTCTTAGCTCCGAGTTCAGGAATTACTTCTGGATATGCTTGGGATTGGGGATGTGGGGGGCATTTGGGATGCCAGGGATTAGAACTCTCATCAGCTGTATGCAAGGCAACCACCCTACCTTACCTGTTGTGCTATCTATCTGTCTGGCCCCAGGCCTACTTTTATCTGCTATTATTATCCCTGTCATTTTTTCATATCTTACATTTCTGATTTACATCACAAACTTCTAGAAATCTCATAAGCAATATCTTTGCTTCTTCCTAGGAATATTTGTATCTTGATAAGGTTAATGCAATTTTAATTTATTCATTTTTGATGAATTTTTTGAAAACTTGGTAAATACGCATGCATTTCAGTTGGTCTACTTTGAATAGTATTATTGTTTTAAAAGCACACATAATCCAAACCAAAATTTACCCTATTTAAAAATCAGGATTTCTTGCTTATTGGATCATTAACTTGAATCTTTATAAAATAATTAATTAACTTAAAATATCTTCATTTAGTATCTTAGGAAATATGTACTGGAGAGATAGTTCAGTGGACTGCAATGCATGCTTTTAATGCAGGAGATCTCAGCCTGATTCTCTGCAATGTGTGGTCCCCAAAGTCCCAGAAGTAGTGACTTGAGCACAGATCCAGGAGTAATTCTTGAGACTGTAAGGATGGCACACCAACAACATAAATATGTATATATAAATAAGTCGATATATAGATGTATTGTATATTGATTGGCTGGGTATGTGGTTGTGTGTTAGAATATATGCCTCAGTAAGAAAGAATAAATCTTTAAGTTCTGAGGTTGGAATTTGGTACTGCAAAAAGTAAGCTGATTAATAGATAATATTTAAAGGTTTATGTGTACACTAATCTGAAGTTATTCTACATGAATAATGTTATCTATAACATTATTGCTGGCAAGATAATGTTATCTATACATGACATCATTAGCATGAAAGCACTGTCACTGTCACTGTCCTCCCGTTGTTTATTGATTTGCTTGAGCGGGCCCAGTAACGTCTCCATTGGAGACTTTGTTGTTACTGTGTTTGGCATATTGAATACATCACGGGTAGCTTGCCAGGCTCTGCCGTGCAGGCAAGATACTCTCAGTAGCTTGGTGGGCTCTCCGAGAGGGGCAGAGGAATCGAACTCAGGTCGGCCATGTTGGCGGCGTGCAAGACAAATGCCCTACCACTGTGCTTTCGCTCCAGTCCAGCATGAAAGCACATAATCAATAAACTTCAAATTATATATAGTTGATCAATTTCTTACTGATGTGACATTAAAAAATGGTTTAGGATCCCCATATTACTCAATTTTCATAAGACTATGATCATGTACTTCAAATTATTTACTATAAACTGTCATCCTCATTTATTTGTTTGAATTTTCAGCATGAGTAAGAACAAAGGCAACTTACCATAATACCTGATATATTGTAGGTTAAAAATTTGAATGCATAGAAGAATATATTATATTATATTTACTTAGTGATATATTCAAATTAGTCATGAATGACCCTGTAACTATGATCTTGATATAAACATTGAGAGTAAATAAGTTAGACATTAATCAGAATAGGTAGTAATGTTTTCTTTAAACTTATAGTGATTATCTTTCCAGAATCTTTTGTCTTTGGCTTTATACACTGTGATTCTCCAAGATATTCCAAGGGGCCACAGTGAAAATCATGTAAATGGGGACCAGGACATAAGACTAAGGGCCAAATGTCAGGAAAGGGGGGAGGGCACAAGAAAATCACAGTTAAAAGGAGGCCATGGTCAGAAAAAAATTTGAAAAACATTGTTCTAATCATCTTATCAAAGACAAAACACCCACTTTAAAATGTACAAACTGTAGCGGATGCAGAGATAACAAAGAAGGAAGGTGCTTGCCTTGCACATGGCCTACCAGGGCTCAATTTTGGTAAGCTCATATGGTCCCCTGAGCGCTGCCAGAAGTGATCCCTGTGCTTAGAGCCAGGAGGATGCCCTAAGAACCGTTAGGTGTAGTCACCAAACAGACAAACAAAAAGTGTAATATAAAGCCATTTTAAAAATAATCAAAATCCATATTTTTATTACTATTTAATTAGAATATATCCTTAACACTCTCGTAGTAATGGAAGGAAACTTTAACTTAGAGATCTATTTGAAACTCACTAGTTTGAATGATCATAGAAGACAAAAACCACATGAAATTATATGCCACAGTATCTGGCAAATAGTATAGCTAAAGAAATATTTGTTAAAGTAAGTGACAAGTATGGAGATATTCTCTGGTCTTTGGTTTTGCCTTTCCTAGATTCCATTCCTTACCTCAAATATCTTTTAAACCATTCTTTTGTCACAGACTTGTTGAAGATTTCTAGATTACAATGTTGCTTCCTCCCTTCCTCCCCGCCTCCAGCCTCCAGGGTTGTTTCTTGACCTTCTAAAAGTCACTTTTGAGTTTAATATGTGTGCTTTTGGTTAATTTTGAGAGTGTCAAAGTTAAAAATAAAATTATTATCCTCTGTAGAATTGATTTCACTGTTTTAACTCACAGATTGAAATTTTCCCCCTCAATTGTGTGAATAATGTGTCACAATTCCCTAAAGGATTTGAGATGGAGAGATAATTAAGGTACCCAATTGACTAAATTTTTTATTCTTTCCCTGATTTTTTGGTTTCAACTATGCACAATTTGGAAAAGTACTTCCAAGCTATTTCCTTATGAGTTGATTATATGTGCCATCTTTGTTGTTTTCTGGGACATAGTTTAAATGAGAAAAAAATATTGTCATAGAGGAATTGCAGCCTATATAACATGTAAGATACACATAATTATTTATAATGTTTGTAGAATATAATGTAATTATGGAACAGAGGGAGAAAAATTATGGTGGAACAAACTATTGAAATTGTCTAAAATGCCCTAATTATTCTACTTTTGTGTCATCAAACAAAAGCTTATTTTGCTCTGGGTAAATTGCCCTCTTTCACAAAGTTTAATTGAAATGTAGACTATGACTTGTTTATCTAGGGAGGGCCCCACCTAACACCAAAATTAAGTGATTATATTTAAATTATAATTCATTTTTATGACACAAACTGCTTATTTTATTTAAATCACTTGTTTTTTAAACATAAAGTGATTATGCTTTATGTTTCACTCAACTGAAAAAATAAATATGATATTCAAGGAATGATATATAATGAGAAGCTTTTACATTAACATTAATTCTTTGAATATTTTAAAATATCCCTCCAGTAATTAGCAATAATATGTAGGAAGTTAAAATAAAATTCTATAATTTCTTGTGATAATGATCTCTTGGTTATCATAATAGCCTTAGGTTCTGTTGAACTAGAATCATTTTGTTACTCATCCTACCTTCAATTTTTTGTGTTGCAATTTGTTTGCAAATTTTAATGGTGACTTGAGATCTGACTAATCTATAGTAAATTGCTGTGTTCAGAAAGTATTAGAGATAAGTAATTAACCTTAAATATGGTTTTTGTAAATTCAGCTGTATTGAATTGTATCCCCTAGGGGACAAGATAAATTTCTAACTCTAATGTTCAGTACCCAAGAATGTAAATTTATGTGGAGACAGAATATGTACAGAGATAACCACATTAAAATTAATTATAATGAATTAGAAATAATCTTAATCCAAGGTGTCTGGTATCCTTACAGAAAGGGAGAAATTTGAAATAGGATTGACAGGCAGAGAGGAAGTAGATGCAGAGGTCTAGGAAGATGACTATCTATAAGTCAAGGAGACAGGAGTGGAACAGATCTGCCTCAAGTGCATTTAGAACAAGCCACTATTACTAAAAAACTGGTTAGATTTGCATCCTCTAAAACTATGAGACAGTTATTTCATGTCTAATCATACGCCATCATCTAACCATTGCAGGTCTACCAAATAAATGCATTCAGCATTTTATATCTTCCTCTGTCCCTGGTTACTTCCTACCTTTCTTTTCCAAGAAAAGATGTTGTTGTAATTGAATCTCACATGGAAAACTATAGAAACTTTAGATCTGACGATCTTGATGCAAGAGAGTAGGTCGAGATTCTTTTTCCTTGGACTAGAAGAAAATTATTACATTCTTTGAACGGCTTAGAACAAAGAGATTCTTAGAGGTAAGTTTGATATTCATAGATTTGACATTGCTCAATGAGTGTAATCTTAGGGATTAGACAGGTGCTGGACTGAGACTTGAGTCCTCTGTTTCACGGGACCTAGGAAATAGGAAAGCTTCATCCTCCTACTCAGAAGGAGACTGGCAATTTACCTCGGCATCACTAGCACTGTATTGTAGAAACTAGGCAGGCTGCCTCTACTACCAGATCTACGGCCTAATAAAGTAAGCAACAAATTATCTAAGAGGTTTTACACCATAGAAAACAAGAGCCAATCAATACAAACACATTTTATGACAGGAAAGTAACTTGCTGTAAAAGAGAAAATGTCACTTGAACAAATAACAAAAATTCTGAAGGAGACTTAAGTGCATTCCAATAACAAACGCTTTCTGAAACTAAAATAGCATGATTTTCCAAACTTTTGCCAGAAGAATGGAAAATACTATGCTTTATGTAAAGCCATTTAGAGGAACAGGCCAGTAGAATGAATCTCTCAAAGTACTGAGTTAAAAATATTGAAAAGATGTAGTAGGGGGAAAATCTATTTTATAAATAGATATTAAAATATAAAACTGGTAAAAAATGAAAGACCTTAAAAAATACAAGTAATAAATTTTCAAGTAAGAAATACATGAAGAAATCTCACTGGATTGAATAAAGAACCAAATTAAGGACCAGAGAGATAGTATAGAGAGTAAAGTCTATGGCTTGGTTGTATCTAACCCGACTATTCCTGCATCTTAAGTACCACCAGGAGTGACTCCCACCAAGTACAGAGCTAGGAATAAGCCCTAAACACTGGAGTAAGGCCCCAAACAAACAAAGCATATCATTAGACTAATGTGGCTCAGTAATTTTTAGGTGTTTTGAAAAGTAAACATTCAATGCTAGTCATATTTTGTTATAACTAACAAATTTCTGAAAAAAAAAAGTAATGGAACTTTATGACAAATCTAATGCAAAAATATAAATACATTATGGCTGGAGCGATAGCACAGCGGGTAGGGCGTTCGCCTTACAAGCGGCCAACATGGCCGGCCCGAGTTCGATTCCTCCGCCCCTCTCGGAGAGCCCGGCAAGCTACCGAGAGTATTCGATATGCCAGACACAGTAACAACAAAGTCTCCAATGGAGACGTTACTGGGCCCGCTCGAGCAAATCGACGATCAACGGGAGGGTCTGATATACCAGCAAGTTATATAAGGAAAAGCAGTCTCGTAAAGTAGAATTTAGACGAAAAGACTTTCAATTTAATGCAAATATTATACATTTTCAACAAATATAAAATAATACACATGATTACTAAAGAAATTAGTGCATTTTACAATTAATTAATTAGTACAATTAGTACATCGAACAAAATAATGTACATTTCAAAAGAAAATAAGTATATATAAGATGTTTGAATGCAACAAATAATGCCAAATATGATAAATAAATAAAATTATTTGAAACAAATCTATAAATGAGAACTTTATTACTCTATAATTACTGTGAGATATGTTATGAATGTAATAAATTATTTGAAATAGTTGACTCACATGAAACTCAGTTGAAGGCAAATTAACATAAATCTCATAGGAATTAGCAAGTTCTATTTACATAAGAAAAGGTTTAAGTGAATAGAGGGGAATAGAAATATACAAATGGAAAAATGCATTGGTGCCTCAAAAGGTGTCTAATATTAAATAACTTATAATATTTTATAAAATGGTGTATAGTATACATACATATATTGAAAATATGTCATGTATTAAAATTATTTGTTACTAAAACCTTTGGTACCCTTGTTTAAAAACTGATCTCGAAGAATTATAGTTAATTATTTTTAGACTATTCAAAAACTTTGTAGTTAAGTCCAAAGAGGTTTTTTTCCATTTTGTTTAAATAGTATAACAGTTATTGACAGGTCAATCAAGTGATTTTTCTGACACATAAAATCTTGTCAGAATTTTGTTTCCTGTAAGTCAGAGGGAGAATGATACTAATGTGAAAAATAGACAGACAAAACAAAGAAATAGCATCAAACAGTAACAAACCCTTGGCCTAAGATTATAAAACAAATTAGCACTGAGGGGTGGAGGGAATGAAAATAGGAGTGATGTGCCATAGGGACTGTGGTGGAGAGGCTTGGGCATTTTGGTGACAGTGAACAGAAGTCACTCCATTCGTTTAATTTATTTTCTTCATTTCTTCATATATATGTGTGTATACACATATATTAACTATCTACATGTAGTTAATAACTTTATATATATATATATATATATAGTTATTAACTTAACCACTAATAACCAGACGCAGACCAGGGACTGAAATATCTGGTTATCAACGGCGGGCAGATGCTTTCCACCTTGAGCTGTGATTGGCCAGTTTGATTGACGACCCTCCAAAATGATTGGACAACGGAGCTTTAAGAGACAGGCTAGTGAAAGGTTCAATTAGACTTGGGCTGAGCTCCTTCTGGTCTCCATTGTGTCTAGGATCTGGTATGAACCTGTGAATTTCTGTCCCCAAGGTGTCTGGGAGTTAGATGGAACGCTGTCTTCTCCAACCTGTCCAATAGGCAGTTCTGCTGAGGATCCCCGCTCTCCCACGTCCGTTCTGACCAACGGCCCTCAGCTGACACTGTGAAGTTCACTGGATGCCCAAGAAACGTTGCATCAAGAACACTTGGACGGTGACTTCAGCCGGCTGAAGGTGAGAATATGACTGGAAATATAGTATTAGTTATATAAATGTTCTCTGTTGGATTTGCTTACTTATACCTATGATCTTAGTGATGATTTTGGTTGTGTGGACTGTTAATCAATAAATTAGAAGTGCATATCTGACTCTACTTTTCTCTATCACTCCTATGATGTGCAGTAACTTTGTACATTAATACTATAAACTTTAGCATTATTGGGACTGTCTTAACTAAACCATCATAAAACTAAATAACAAGAATTTTGTTTTGTATCTATTGGTATTTAAAAATTAAATATTATGTCAAAGAGACAATATTGCAACATGAAACCCTGGTTCATAAGCACAATACCATCTTTTGATATTATGAGTTACCATGATCCTTGGGCTGGAGAAATAGCATGCATGTGGCAGACTAGGGACACGGGTTTGATTCCTCCGCCCCTCTCAGAGATCCCGGCAAGCTACCAAGACTATTTGGCCCTCACTGCAAAGCCTGGCAAGCTCCCCGTGATGTATTTGATATGCCAAAAAACAATAACAAGTCTCACAATGGAGACAGTACTGGTGCCGCTGGAGCAAAATCGATAAACAACAGGAGGGCAGTGCTACCATGATGCTTGCTTTCTCATTTGTAAAAATCGGTTTAATCTTATTATATTTAGTTTTTATAAATATGAAAAACATAAAGATATGTTAAGAAAAAGTCATTTCTGTGGTATGTCTTCTGCAGTTGGATGCCAAAAAATGTCTATATGACTAACTATTCCCTCCATAATTAAAAAACATTACCTAGTAAATCACACTTTTTACATTTATAACAATAACTTAAGCCTCTTTTGCAGACCACAACACTCAAAAGGAGAGAGAGAACACAAGGGATTGCCCTGCTACAGAGGCAGGGTGAGATGGGAGGGATGGGGGTGGGAGGGATATTATCCATGGTGGTGGAAAATGGGCACTGGTGGAGGGATGGGTAGTTGATCATTGTATAATCGAAACCCAAGCACAAAAATTTGTAAATCTACAACTGTACCTCATGGTGTTTCACTAAAAATAATAAATAAATAAATAAATAAATAAATAAATAAAAAAGAAGCACTCTGTAGGAGTGTTAGGACGCAGATCATGTTCTCCCTTTAAGGACAAAGAGACTCCAGAAACTGCAAACAGCAAATAAGGTTTACTGTAAGACTGCCTAGCCAGGGTCGAGCCCTCAGGCAAGACCCCAAACTCGTTCAAAGAGGATCTTATATAGGCCTTCACTGGCCGTTACAGCAAAGCCCGTGCATTCATAGCCAATAGATTTGTAACAACATATACTTTCTTAACCAATCAATTTAAAAGTACATCACTCCTTAGCCTATAGATTCAAAGATCAGCATTTACATACATAGGCATTGTGGCTAGTGGGTATCTGGTAACTCAGACATTTGGTTATCTTCTATGTTTACCTGGCTTCCTTTGATTCTCAGCTCAAGGCTCCTGCATTTGGTGGAGGTAGATAAGGGAAAAGTTCCTAAATTAGCAGAGTTTAGCTCTGGAATTTCCCTCCGGGTCCCAAGGGACCTCAACAGAGAAAATTTTAGCAAGACAGGAAACAAGTAAACACCAGGTATCATATAACTTAATTCTCTTTTTCTACTCCTCCCTGAATTCCCAACAAAATAATTTAAAGACTGATACACAGGCCCTGAGAAAGGGACTGGAGGGACAGAGTCATCTCAGGAACAGTCTCTGGGAGACTCAGAAGGTAGGAAGAACCATGAATGATTGGGGAGGACACCCCCAATTCATGCTCCTGGGTGTGCCTGGGAATATAGGATAAAGATCTTACCTAGAAGTAGTAAATCACCATAATAATACACCAGGGGCACTGCTGGTAGGGGGAGGGGAGAGTAAACCTGAGACACATTAAAATGTGTGATCAACTTTCTTAACAGGCCACAAGTCTAGAAATTTACATTTATTGCTCAGGACAATCTTAAAAGAAAAATCCATAGGAAAAAAAATAAGATACTGGCTAACTCAAGGATTATACAAAACAACAATATGAAGCTGTAGCACAGGGGGGGGGAATAGAAAAAATAAGAAACAAACAAACCAAAAATAAATGCTATTTTTTTTCTATTTCAGCACGTATTCTAATGATCCGAATGTACTGATTAATAGTTAGTGGTAAAACTGATATTGGTGGGGTTCCCCAGGTGAGTTATGTGAAGCAAGAGTAGAGAGCAGGCCGCCTCAAGAAGGAAATTTGCTGCTTTTTCTCTATCCCCCTCTCCCACCCTGTAAAGTGGCTGGGGAAATCTAGGACTAGTAAGTTTGCTGTGAGCCTTGATCTACACAGGGACTGGAGTGATAGCACGGCGGGTAGGGTGTGTTTGCCTTGCACGCGACCTACCTGGGGTTTGAATCCCAGCATCCCATATGGTTCCTTGAGCACCGCCAGGAGTAAAGTAATTCCTGAGTGCAGAGCCAAGAGTAACCCTGAGCATGGCAGGGTGTGACCCAAAAAGCAAAAAAAAAAAAAAAAGGCAAGTCAGTTCTAGACTTAACCCAGGTCTTTCGGGTTCTTGCTTTTTCCTCGCAGTAAAATAAAAATAGGTTTTATTTGGAGGTTCTTTGGAAGGGGGGGCGAGGGGGGAGAGAGAAAGAGAAAGGGAGATTGAGAGAGAGAGAGACAGAGAGAGGAGAGAAGAGAGAGAGAGAGGAGAGACAGACAGAGAGAAAGGTACTCAAGAGAGAATGCTGGCTTCTTCACAGTAGAGTGAGAACCCCAGTAAACATCCCAGTGTCAAAGTCTGACAGCAGACACCTCAAGAGTGCCATGTGCATTTTGTATCTATCTTGTGTGATGCACCTATGTATCAGGCATCAGTGCATGAATGTTTGCAGCATACATGCTCAGGCAGTACATGCGTGCCTAGTGATACCAAAGAACCTGAAACAAACAAAATATTTAACGAATAATAGTATACAAATCAATAAAGTAAAATGCACTTTAAATCTACATGTGATATGATTTTTTGCAAACCAGAATTTATATCTAGACTGATTATTCATTAATAATGATAGAACTATGCTCTGTCTATCCACTCAAACTGTTTTCATACCAAAGGAACTATTATATATTCACTTGATCACTTGACTTCCCGTTAATCATTGATTTGCTCGAGTGGGTGCCAGTAACGTCTCCATATGTCCCTGTCAAGTGCTAATGTAGCCCAATGGCATCTGTTCATTCTAGGAACATGAAGAGCCTCAAACCGATTGTTCAGGGTCTTGACAAAGAAGTTTGACTATCTGGTAGGTGGGCGGCCATGCAGTCTTTTGACATCCTGTGAATTCCAGTCGGTAACGGCTCTAGGCTAGCGGTTGTCTCCAAATCTCATTACGTGTCCAGCCCATCTGATTTTTGATGCCTTGGCAAACAAGACAGTGTCCCTGATTCTTGACTGTCGATGGAGGTGGGAACTCCGGATTCTTTCTCTCATTTGAGTGAAACGTGTTACTCCAAGCATAGCTCTTTCAATTCCTCTTTGGGAAACCCAAATACCATTCTCATCCTGTTTTCGTAGGGCACAGGCCTCTGAGGTGTATGGCAATGCAGGATGAACAGTGGAATCGAAGAGATGTGCCCAGAGCCAGAGGTTCTTTATCCTCTTAGCTATTTCTTTGATGCTTTTGAAGGCATTCCAAGCAGCTCTCTTCCTCCTGCGCAATTCAGGTGCCATGTCATTCGTCAAGTTGACTTCTCGACCTAGGTACACATAACTGTTGCATTCAGAAATGTTCCTTTTGTTGAGAGTGAACGAGACCGTTTCTCATAAACATTGTCTTCATGAGATTCAGCTGTAGTCCAACCTTCCCACACTCATGGTCGAAGTTGGCCAGCATTTGTGCCGCTTGGCTAATGTTTGGTGTTATTAGAATGGTGTCATCAGCAAAGCAGAGGTGGTGTAGTTGCTGACCATCTATCTTCACTCCTATTCCTTCCATTCCAGTATCATAAATTATATATTAAATATTATAATAAATGGTCCTGAATGAAACAGATGTTCCTGAATTTGGTGTTCCAAAGGAAACAGAGCTTTCATTGAACTTTTAGCTTTGAGTAATATTTATTGTATAATGGTATCATAATTTATTGATGCATTTATCTACTAATCTAATTGTTAAAGTATTTTTTCTCTAATTTTTATCATTGCCTTAATGTTTTGCTATTGATCTAATTTCAGAAGGTGGAAGCTTAGAGCATTGCTTTGAGATTTTTCTTACTTTGGAATATAACTATCAAGTGTCATTATTTTCCCTGTAGAACTCTCCTTAAGTTTTTGGACTCCCAGTTGCTGTCACAAAAATTGTTTTTTGGTGTGAAGACACCCAAATAGGTTAGTCTTAGAACTATTATAAAAGCACAGAGCCAAGACAGAATTTGTGCTAATTGATGGAGACCAGGTGGCAAAGTTGGCAGCATTCCTAGTCTCATGTGTGGGGCTTTCGCTAGCAAAATAACTGAAATAACTGAAATAGATGTTAGCCTCAAGATCAGTCTCAGAGGTAGATACTTTAATCTATTGCTATTGTGTCTTTGGTACTGTCGCAGAATTGATGTCTTAGGCATAGCAAGCAAAAGCTAGCCTATTCAACGAGCAGAGCAAAAGAAACTGCTAAAATTCATGCAGTAGTTATAGAAACCATTAACTTCTTAAAATCTTGATGATGACACTTTCAGGACACTCTGAAAATATTCCAGGAAGAAATTGAGGGAGGTTGGATTTCCCAAAAAGTAAATAGAAACATGCAATGCCAGAGAAATTTTACTTTATGAACTTATTTTTAATCTTCTTTTATTGCCAGACTAATGAAACTTTAGGAATATGGTTTTGTATGTAAATATTTAATTTTGTTTCTTCAAGAAGAAATTAGGAGCTGTTAGAAAAGATGAAGTCATGAAATTTACATACAAGTGATTCTACATGGAAAGTACCATGCTAAGTGAAATGAGCCAGAAAGAGAGGGACAGACTGCACTCATCTGGGGAATATAATGTAAAAGAATGGGAATTGAACACCCAAGAAGAGTTGAGATTAAGTGCCAGGAGGTCTGATCCACAGCTTGGAAGCTCGCAGCAAATGCTTGGTGAAAAGGCAGCTCAGACAGAGAAGGGAACACCAAGTAAAGGATTGTTTGGAGGACTCGCTTGGGATGCGAGATGTGTGCTGAAAGTAGACTATAGACCAAAACGATAGCTACTCAATACCTCTATTGCAACTACAAAACCCTAAAGGAAAGAGAGAGCAAAAGGGAATGCCCTGCCATAAAGGTGGGGTGGGGGTGGGGTGGGGGTGGGAGGGCTCCTGGGATCATTGGTGGTGGAGAATGGGCACTGGTGGAGGGATGGGTATTCAATCATTTTATAACTGAAACTCAAGCACGAAAGTTTTTAAGCCTACAACTGTACCTCATGGTGTTTCACTAATAAAAAAAAGAAGAAATTAGGAGAATAAAATAACATAAACTCAATACCTATTTCTAAGCATTTTCTGTACGCAAGATAGCATACAAAACTTATATAGTTGTTTTCTTCTTTAGTTAAAGAAAAAGGTTGTGGGTGTTTATATAATTAATTTTTTTCTGAGCCACTTTGAGTTTCAAATCAAGGTTCCACTTTTTTTTAGTATTTATTTAGTTAGTTTTTTTTATTTAGGGGGAGTCAC
The DNA here is from genome assembly GCF_029834395.1 of Sorex fumeus. NCBI lineage: Eukaryota > Metazoa > Chordata > Mammalia > Eulipotyphla > Soricidae > Sorex > Sorex fumeus. Next base: position 41,736,446 of record NW_026606081.1, read on the forward strand.
ACCGGCAATGCTCAGGGGTTACTCCTGGCTCTGTACTCAGGAATTACTCTTAGCGGTACTCAGGGGACCATACGGGATGCCGGGGAACGAACATGGGTCGCTAGTGTGCAAGGCAAAAACCCTACCCACTGTTCTATTGCTTCAGCCCCAGGATTCCCCCTTTTTTGGGGGGGGTCACACCCAGAGATGCTCAGGGATTATTCCTGGCTCTGCACTCAGGAATTACTCCTGGCGGTGCTTGGGGGACCATACAGGATGCTGGAGATCGGACACGGTCGCTCGTGTGCAAGACAAACACCCTACCCACTGTGCTATCACTCCAGTCCCCCTCAAGGACTCCACTTTTAATGTAGAAAAAATATTATGGAAAGATTATTCAAGTTTTTTAAGTGTCTTCACCTGAATAATGCTACATAATTTTCTTTGTAATGGAAAGTATACACAAATAAATTATTGGGGTTTTTTATGTTGCCAACTATTTGGCAACATAAAATGTAATTTATAGCACTGTACGTGCAGCCTTTATGTATATATAATATACTATATATATAAAAGCATCTGTTTTTCACTCTCAATTTTTATCTCTAATTTCAGAGATGCACTTTCCTCTTAAACAGATGTCAAGATATATATATATATGTACATATATGTATATACATATATATATATACTGCTTTTCTTGTTTTACCATCAAACAACATAGATTGGGGACTACTTATTATTTATCTTCTATATACTAGTCCTTTATCCATATAGAAAATCTTGGTTATAGACAAAATCTTGGTTATAGAATAGGGTAGAGGATATGACTCAGTAGCAGAGACCATATACTTGTGAGGTCCTGGGTTTGATCCAGGTTTGATCCAGAAAAAAAAATTTTTTTAAAAGTAAATAAATAGATAGATGGGGTGGTTCCAACTTGATCTCTGCTCTTCATTTCTTTTTTCCTTTGCAGCGCCAGGGATAAAATTCAGGGCTTCATTCATGTAAATCATATGTCCTGCATCTGAGTCACATCATAGTCCTTGTTCTTCGTTTGTTGTTGTTGTTGATGTTCCTTCCTTACCTTTTGCAAATACCTTGTGCCTCACTCTTATCTCTAGGATACTCCATCTTTTACATTTCTGGAAAAGATGACTTTATTATTATTAAAATGATCTACCAGTGCTCTTAGAATTACTTCTACACAATTTGAAGTTCATGAACTTCAAGCACTAGGAGTCCATGATGCTAAACCCCAATTTTTCATAAAAAGTCTTATCTGCCTAGGTTGTATAAAAACTAAATATATTATTAGAATGTTAGACTGTGACCAAAAGTTAAGACAATTGTTTATATTTTAAATTTTTTGTTTTTTACAATATAAAAATTAATTAATTAATCAATTAAAACTTTTTTTATTGAATCACTGTGAGATAGACTCTTACAAAGCTGTCCATGATTGGATTTCAGTCATATAGTATTCCAACACCCATTATTCCACCAATGTGCATTTCCCAATACCATTGTCCCCATTTTTATTTAGTCATTGTGAAATTACAGTTATCCATGATTGGGTTTCAGGCATACAATATTTCAACACTGATCCACTTACCAGTCGACAATTTTTTAAAAATTTAATTTGTTTATAATGATCATTGAAATTAAATTTATTATTAGGTCTTGAGATCTGTTTAAGAGGAAAGTGCATCTCTGAAATTAGAGATAAAAATTGAGAATTAAAAGCAGAGATGCAACCTTCTATTGTTAGTTTTCTTAGTATTGCTTTGGGTAGATAATAGGTCCTATTGAATTCTTTGTAGCTTATTATTTTAAATAATCTATATGCTTGTAAAACTGACTATATGAATGTGTCTTTATATATCTAGACAATAAGAAACATAAATATAGCAATAAAAATCATGATCTGATGTTTTCTATTAAAATATCTAATTAATCATATAGATTATAAAATAATTATATTACCTTTATTGATACTTATGATAACATTTTTTCATTTTCATTTCATCATCCTGTTAATCGTCGATTGCCTCGAGCAGGCCCCAGTAACGTCTCTTTCATCCTAGCCCTGAGATTATATTCACGGCTCTTTAGGAGAATGAGACCCATCATTGTTACTGGTATTTGGCATATTTGGTAGGCCACGGGGAGTTTGCCAGACTCTGCCCTGTGGGCAGGCTACATATGATAACATATTTCTTGATAAGTTTTTTCAAAATAGAACATATTATTCTATATTACATTATTAAGACCACTCTCATTCAGACGGGCCTCACGCATGAAGGAACCGGCAGAGGAACCCAGGTGTGCGGGACCCGGGGCTGAGATCTCCAAGCCTGCTCAGATCGGGACTGGACCTCCTCCACCCAGATCCCCCACCTTCCAGTAGCTAGGCATTATAACCACCAACTGCCCCCAGCGCCGTGTTATCCCATCAATGGCAAAGACCCAGGGAATATAAAACCCAGCTTCCGGACCTCTTAATTATCTAGTTCTCACTCTTGGAGAACCCAACAGGCTACCGAGTGTATCCTGCCAGCACGGCAGAGTCTGGCAAGCTCCCTGTGGTGTATTCGATATGCCAAAATCTGGTAATAATGATGGGTCTCATTCCCCTGACCCTGAAGGAGCCTCCAATGTGGCACCTGCTAAAATCTCAGGGCTAGGATGAATGGAGACATTACTGGTGCCTGCTAGAGGAAATTGATGAACAACAGGATGACAGTGATACGGTGATAAAGTGATATTATATTATTATACAATATGTATTATTTTATGCAATATTATATATTATATTTTCATTATATATTAAAGCTTATGGTTAAGATAATATACTTTATGTATTATTCTAGAATGTGCAAATATTTTAGGTTAGTACACAAGGTCACAATACAAATTTAAATAAGCAGTCATACACTATTTCAGAGCTACTTTAGCCTGAGGATTTTGTTAGATTGCCATTTCATTAGATTGCCATTTACCGTGATCAGCTGCTTGGTTAACAAGTTGAAGAAAAAAAGGAAGAAAAGCTGAAAGAAATGTTATAGATTTTTTTCAGCCTCAGTCAACAGAAAGAAATGTGAAATACAGCTGGGAATGTGACTTATGTGGCTTTCTGCGGGAGTTGAGGTCAGACAAATCATATTTTTACAGTAAGAGTTCTGATTGCCTGAGCCTTCACATGGCTCAGGTGAAGACTTCTGCATACTAATTCCAACCAAATAGAACACTGTAGGGGAACAAGCCTAGTTTTCTTTCCTTGAAAGGAAAAGGCCTTGTTCTCAGATAAGTCTGTCACTAGGGGGAGCCAGAGATTTGATACAGGGTAAGGCACATGCCTATATGGCTTGATTTTTGGCATTAAATGTGGTTTCTGGTGCAACACCAAGCACCAGGAATGATCCTCAAGCAGAGAGGCAGGAGTAAACCCTGATATAGTAAGGCCTGGCCCAATAACCATTCACCGGCTCCCATCCTCTGCCAAAAATTGGTCTACCACTAGCATGATCTGTGTTAGGGATAAAGTTAGCCTCAACTTGTGTTCACATTAAAAACTGGACTTTCGTTGATACATCTGCATTACACAATGCTTTGTACAGTTTTCTCCAGAACCCTTTTATATTGGATCCCAGTGTTATTTTGTCAGTTGCTAAACAAGAACTTGATCATAAATGTTAAACCAATTGAATGCCCAGACCACTTGTAAGGTAGCCCTCAATGATTTGTTACTATCATTACTGTTTCCTTATGCTATGCCTGTTAATGTGATTGATTTCCATTTGTCATCTACCATGTGTCAGTGGCAAAGGCCTCTTTCCATTAGGAGGTGTGCCTTCAGCTTCTGAGTTGCATGTGCCAGGCAGAGGGATAGAGTAGGAAGCCAACATAACACTTTTCTAAGCCTGACTATTTCTAGGTTTCAAGGCAGGAAACCTAGCAAACACTTGTAAATCCTAATTTTTCCATCTCCCAGCTTACTTTCTAAGGAGAACGTCCCAAACTGTGACTCTTTGGCACAGCCTGGATACCGTCCCCAGACAGGAAGTTGTAAGAGTCCACTGCAGAATCACTTAATAATCACTTAACTTCCCGTTAGTCGTCGATTTGCTCGAGCGGGCGCCAGTAACATCTCCATTTGTCCCTGTCGCGTGCTAGTGTAGCCCAATGGCATCTGTTCGCTCCAGGAACATGAAGGGCCTCAAACCGATAGTTCATGATCTTGACGAAGAAGTCTGACCATCTGGTAGGTGGGCAGCCACGCGGTCTTTTGACATCCCGTGGAATCCAGTCGGTAACAGCTCTAGTCCAGCGGTCATCTTTAAATCTCATTACGTGATCAGCCCATCTGATTTTCGACACCTTGGCAAATGAGACAGCGTCCCTGATTCTTGATCGTCGACAGATGTCAGAACTCCGGATTCTTTCTCTCATTTGAGTGAAACGTGATATTCCAAGCATAGCTCTTTCTATTCTTCTTTGGGAGACCTGAATAACGTTCTCATCTTGTTTGCGTAGGGCCCAGGTCTCTGAGGCATATGTTAATGCAGGAAGAACAGTGGAATCAAAGAGATGTGCCCGGAGCCGGAGGGTCTTCGTCCTCTTAGCTATTTCTTCGACGTTCTTGAAGGCGTTCCAAGCCGCTCTCTTCCTCCTGCGCAGCTCGGGTGCCAGGTCATTTGTCATGTTGACCTCTCGACCTAGGTACACATAGCTGTTGCTTTCGGAGATGGTCGTTCCGTTGAGAGCGAATGGGGCGTCAGGAACGAGGCTGTTTCTCATAAACATTGTCTTCGTAAGATTCAGCTGTAGTCCTACCTTTCCACACTCACGGTCAAAGTCGGCCAGCATTTGTGCCGTTTGGCTGATGTTTGATGTTATTAAAACAATGTCATCAGCAAGCAGAGGTGGTGTAGTTGCCGACCATCTATTTTCACTCCCATTCCTTCCCATTCCAGTCATCGCATGATGTTCTCGAGGGTGGCACTGAAGAGTTTCGGTGAAATGGTATCACCCTGCCGCACCCCTCTCTTGACATCAACGATCACTTCTTTGTAGAATGGTGAGATCCTGGTAGTGAATCCGCAATACAGCTCACGGAGGATCCTGATGTATTGGGCTTGAATGCCCTGACTGCAGAATAAAGAAATTTAATATGTTGTCTCCCCAAACCATCCTCAGCCCTTATTTCTCCCATGTGACATTTTTTTTATTGTGCTCTTTTCTTGGTTTAGAGAAATAAACCTGCTTCTTATGAATCCTGATCTTTGGTGTGATTCTTTTCACATCATAAAGCAAGCACCCACTTGTTGACATTTTTCTGCTTGCATGTGTACCACTCTGTAACAATTTTGATACTTCAAGACTTTTATCTTATTTTCTTCCCACAAATTGTGTCTTTTCCCCATCACCCTCATCATATTTTCTGAGAATTTTCATTGATAAATAAAAATGTTGCTGACAATTTGGTAAATAGAAAAGGCCCTCCCGTTGATCGTCGATTTGCTCGAGCGGGCCCAGTAACATCTCCATTGGAGACTTTGTTGTTACTGTGTTTGGCATATCGAATACTCTCGGTAGCTTGCCGGGCTCTCTGAGAGGGGCGGAGGAATCGAACTCGGGTCGGCCATGTTGGCCGCTTGTAAGGCGAACGCCCTACCGCTGTGCTATCGCTCCAGCCCTAATAAATAGAAAATGGGAGTTAATTGAAAACACATTTCGATAGAAACTCTCTATTCCCCTTCACCCCGCCATTTTATCTATTGGAGCCCTGTCAATGGTATTGTTTTGGAAATGGAAGTGATTGTTGGGAGCAGCAGCTAGAATTACTTGGGGGTTTGGGCAGTAAAAGTATTTTTCTAATTTTTTTTTTTTTTATAATTTATTTATTTATTGAATCACTGTGGGAAAAGTTACAGAGCTTTCGGGTTTAGGTCTCAGTCATGTAGATACCGAACACATTTCCCTTTACCAATACTCATTTTTAACCCCGAACCCCAATAGACCCCCACCTCCCACCCCTCCCAATTCTTATGAGGCAGATGAGTTCTAGTTAATACTCTATCTACTTTGACTAGATAGATTATTTCGATAGAAGATGCACAATTATTGTTTAGAGTTTACGACCCACCCCCCCCCCCCAATCAGACATGCTGAAACAGCGTTGTGAAATGATTTGCTTTCTAGAACTTGGTTTAAGAATAAAATTTTTAAACAATATTCAGAGCAGAAGTTTTTCTTTCTTTCTTTTTTTTTTTTTTTTTTTTTTTTTGCTTTTTGGGTCACACCCGGCGGTGCTCAGGGGTTACTCATGGCTTTGCACTCAGGAATTACTCCTGGTGGTGCTCAGAGGACCATATTGGGTGCTGGTAATTGAACCCAGGTTGGCCGCGTGCAAGGCAGATGCCCTACCCACTGTGCTATCGATCCAGCCCCCCAGAGCAGAGTTTTGTGTTGTTTTTCTTTCTCCAACCTGTTTCACTTTGTCAGATAAAGAATAGTAGAGTTCAACAGAAACCCTGAAGATTTCAAGATAAACTACAACTCTAACTTAATGAACATTGTCCACCTTTGGTCTTCTCTGTTAAAACAATCTTTTTATCAGTGAAAACTGTTTCACAGTAAGGCAAACATTCAAAATACCAGTTGCTTTTTTTTTTCCCCCTGAAACACCATGAGGTAAAGTTGTAGATTTACAAATTTTTGTGCTTGGTCTCGATTATACAATGATTAACTACCCATCCCTCCACCAGTGCCCATTTTCCACCACCACGATTCCAGTATCCCTCCCACCCCGAATCCTCTCCCCCCATCTCACCCTGCCTCTGTGGCAGGGTATTCCCTTTTGTTCTCTCTCTCCTTTTGGATGTTGGTGGTTTGCAAAAGAGGCATTGAGTGGCAATCATGTTCGGTCCATAGTCTTCTTTCAAAATGCATCTCCCATCCTGGGAGGATCCTCCAAACACCCTTTATTTGGTGCTCCCTTCTCTATCTGAGCTGCCCTTCCCCCTATAATGCCTGGCTGGCCTCTAAGTCATGGAATAATCCTCCTAATCTCAGCTATTCTTGGGTATTAATCTCCTATTTTGTTACTTTATGTTCTCCAGATGAATGCAATCTTTTTTATGTCTATCCCTGCCTTTCTGACTCATTTCACTTAGCATGATACTTTCCATGTAGTACCACATGTATGTAAATTTCATGACTTCATCTTTTCTAATAGTTACATAGTACTCCACTGTGTAGATGTACCAGGGTTTCTTTAACCAGTCATCTGTTCTCGGGCACTCAGGTTTTTTCCAGATTCTGGCTATTGTAAAGAGTGCTGCAGTGAATGAACAAACAAGTGCAGATGTCACTTCAACTATACATTTTTGCCTTTCTGGGATATATTCCCAGGAGTGATATTGCTGAGTCAAATGGGAGCTCAATTTCTAGTTTTTTGAGAATTGTCCATACTGGTCTCCAAAAGGGCTGAATCAGTCTGCACTCCCACCAACAGTGAAGGAGTGTCCCTTTCTCACCACATCCGCGCCAGCATCGGTTGCTTTTGTTCTTTTGAATGTGGGCCAGTCTCTGAGGTGTGAGATGGTATCTCATTGTGGTTTTGATCTGCATCTCCCTGATGATTAATGAAGTAGAGCATTTTCTCATGTTCCTTTTTGCCATTCGATTTCTTCTTTGAGAAATTTTCTGTTCATTTTATTGCCCCATTTTTTGATGGGGTTGGAAGTTTTCTTCTTGTGGAGTTCAACCAGTACTTTATATATCCTTGATATCAAACCCTTGTCAGATGTGTACTTGGCGAATATCCTATCCCAATCTGTAGAAGGTCTTTGTATTTTGGTCACTGTTTCTTTTCATTTTTTTTTTTGCTTTTTGGGTCACACCTGGCCTTGCACAGCGGTTACTCATGGATCTGCACTCAGGAGTTACTCCTGGCAGTGCTCAGGGGAACACATGGGATGCTGGGATCCAAACCCAGGTCGGCCACGTGCAAGGCAAACGCCCTACACACTGTGCTATCTCTCCAGCCCCGGTCACTGTTTCTTTTGAGGAACAGAAGCTTCTTAGTTTAAGATAGTCCTATTTATCTATCTCTGTTTTCACTTGCTCTGCCAGTGGTGTGACATCTTTGAAGATACCATTAGCTTCAATGTCATGGAGGGTATGGCCGACTTTGTATTCAATGTACCTTATGGATTCCAGTCTGATGTTGAGGTCTTTAATCCATTTTGATCTTACTTTTGTACATGGTGTAAGGCAGAGTTCTGAGCCCATTTTTCTGCATGTAGCCATCTAGTTTTGCCAGCACAATTTGTTAAAGAGGCTTTCCTTACTCCACTTCACATTTCTTGCTCCTTTATCAAAGATTAGATGATCATATGATTGGGGGGCGATGTCAGTATATTCAACCCTCTTCCATTGGTCTGCAGCTCTGCCTTTGTTCCAGTATCATGCTGTTTTAATTATTACTGCTTTGTAGTAGAGTGTGAAGTTAGGGAGGTTGATTTCATGGGTATCCTTATAGGGATTGCATTGAATTTATACAATGCTTTCGGTAGTATTGCCATTTTGACAATGTTAACTCTCCCGACCCATGAGCAGGGGATATCTTTCCATTTTCTCATGTCCTCTTTTATTTCCTGAAGTAGCGTTTTGTAGTTTTCTTTGTACAGGTTCCTTACTTCCTTAGTTAAGCTGATTCCTAGGTATCAGGATTTGATTTTCTGGGGCACAATTGTGAACGGGATTGTTTTATTCATGTCGCTTTCTTCTCTCTCTCTGCATATAGGAAAGCCATGGACTTTTGGGTATTGATTTTATAGCCTGCAACTTTACTAAACAAGTCTATCGTTTCTAGGAGTTTCTTGGTGGAGGTTTTTGGGTTCTCTAAGTATAATATCATATCATCTGCGAATAGTGAGAGCTTGATTTCTTCCTTTCCTACCTGGATGCTCTTAACATCTTTTTCTTGCCTAATCGCTACTTCAAGTATTTCCAGTAATATATTGAAGAGCAGTGGAGAGTGTGGGCATCCTTGTCTCATCCCTGATCTTAGAGGGAAGGCTCTCAGTTTTTCCCCATTGAGGATGATGCTTGCTGTAGGCTTGTGGTAGAAGGCTTTAACTATGTTTAGGAAAGTCCCCTCTCTACACATTTTGGCTAGGGTTTTCATCATAAAGCGGTGCTGGATCTTGTCAAATGCTTTCTCTGCATCTATTGATATAATCATATACATTTTATCTTTTTTTGTTGATATGATGGATTATGTTGATTGATTTCCGAACGTTAAACCATCCTTGCATCCCTGGAATGAGTCCTACTTGGTCATGGTGTATGATCTTTTTGATTAGTCGTTGGATTCTATTTGCTAGCATTTTGTTGAGGATCTTTGCATCTGTGTTCATTAGGGATATCGGCCTGTAATTCTCTTTCTTTGTGGTATCTCGGTCTGCTTTTGGTATCAGGGTAATATTTGCTTCATAGAAACTGTTCAGAATTGTTTTTGATATTTCAATTTTGTGGAAAACCTTAAAGAGCATTGGAAGTAAGTCCTCTTTAAAGATTTGGAAGAATTCACTAGTGAATCTATCCGGGCCGGGACTTTTGTGCTTGGGGAGACTTTTTATTACCATTTCAATTTCCTTGATGGTGATAGGTCTGTTCAGGTATTCCAGGTCTTCTTGGAAGTCTGTAGGAGTCTAGGAATTTATCCATTTCCTCAAGTTTTTCATGTTTCATGGCATAAAGCTTCTTAACGTACTCCCTGATAATCCTTTGAATTTCTGTAGTTTCTGTTGTAATGACCCCCTTTTCATTTCTGATTCGGTTTATTAGGGTTTTCTCTCTCCCTTTCCTTGTGAGTTTTGCTAGAGGCTTATCGATCTTGTTAATTTTCTTGAAGAACCAGCTCTTGGTTTCATTGATATTTTGGATTGTTTTTTGTGGTTTCATCTCACTAATCTGTACTCTGAGTTTTATTATATCTTTCCTCCTGTTTGGGTTGGGCTCCTTTTGTTGGTCCTTCTCCAAGCTCTTAAGCTGTGAGGTTAGGTTATTTATGTGGGCTCACTCCTCCTTCCTGAGAAATACTTGTAGAGCTATACACTTTCCTCTTAACACAGCTTTTGCTGTGTCCCATAAGTTTTGGTAACTCGTGTCCTCATTTTCATTCGTTTCTAGGAATCTTTTGATTTCCTCTTTGATTTCCTTTCTAAGTCACTCTTTGTTCAATAGCGCACTGTTTAATTTCCAGGTGGTTGATTTAGTTTTCTATTTTTGTGTGTGATTTACTTCTTATTTCAGAGCATTATGGTCTGAGAAGATTGTTGATACAATCACTATCTTCTGAATTTTATGGAGGTATGTTTTGTGGCTCAGCATGTGGTCTATCTTGGAGAATGTTCCATGTACGCTTGAGAAGAATGTGTATTCAGCTTTTTGATGATGAAGTGTCCTGTATATATCTACTAAGTCCCTTTCTTCCATTTTTTCCCTCAGATGAAGTATATCCTTGCTAAGCTTGAGTCTGGTTGATCTATCAAGAGGTGATAAAGTGGTGTTGAAGTCTCCCACTAGTATTGTGTTGCTAGTTGATGTCTTTCTCCAAATCTATGAGTAGTTGTTTTAAGTACTTTGCTATGGGGATTTGTCCCATTTTTCTGTTGAAATTTGGTGTATTTGAGAGGCCTGTCTTGTCTTAAAGTAGCCCATTTAGTTGTTCTTGTAACCATGGTTTTGAGTCTATGAAGTTCCTGAGCCGTTGTTTGTCTGTGAAACTGTGTGTTTTTCCTTCTGTTATGAATGAGAATCCCGCTGGGTAAAGTATTTTTGGTGAGGCATTTATTTCACTGAGTTTTTTCACTATAATCCACCACTGTTTTCGGGCCATGAGGGTTTCATCAGACGAATCAGCTGTGAATTTTAAGGAAGATCCTTTGTAGGAAATTTCTTTCCTTGATCTTGCTGCTTTCAGAATTTTGTCTCTATTTAAGGTTTAGGTCATTTTGATCAGGATGTATCTTGGGGTATTTTTATTTGGATTTTTTCTAGCTGGTACCCTTTGGGCCTCCTGAATGTGGTCACAAGTTTTCTTTAGCTCTGGAAACATTGTACAATGATGTCTTTGACAGTTTCTTCTTCATCAGGATTTTCTTCCTGTACCTCTGGGACTCCAGTAATTCTTATGTTACCCCTCTTGGCTTCATCACGATCTTCTCTTGCCATTTGTTCTCGAATTGTGAGTCTCTTTTCCATTTTCTTCTCTTTTCTGGAGAGTCTCTGAACTTCATCTTCGAGCTCACTGATTCTGTTCTCAGCAGCTGTTACTCGGCTGCTGAGGCCTTCCACCGAGTTTTTCAATTCACCTACCAGGTTTTTCAGGTCTGACATTTCCGTTTGCATTTTCCTCATTTCTGCCTTCAAATCCTCTTGTCTTTTATTGGCATTGCTTTTCATTGTTTCTTTTAGCTCCCTAAGCATCCTAAGTAGCTCCCTCCTGAATTCCTTGTCAGAGAGGTTGTCTAACACTGCAGTACTTTTGGTGTTTTCTGGGCTAGCCTCTTCAATAAGAAAGTTTGGTGGGCTTTTGCGTTGCTTTACCATTGTGACCAGTGTGGTTTAGACTTTCACGTTCACTGTTACTATTCTGCTTGAATGCAGAATGAATTAAGATAGGCTTAAGGAATTATTGGCTAATGTGTTTCTAGTGGTTGAGTTAACCTAGAGAAGTTTCCATCTATGATGGTAACTTATGGTTACTTTGGGATATGTAGTGGAAGAATAATTTGCAGCCACATTAGTGGCCGCAGCTCCAGAAAGTGTCCCTGGCGCTGGGCACCGGGTGGTATGTGTTTGAATGAGGAGAGAATGTCTGGAGCCATTCAGCATTGTTTCTGTGAGATGTGCCTCAGTTCCCGTCTTGTGCAGTTCAAGGGTCAGTACCAGGTTTTGATAGACGTCAGCTCCATCTTCTTGTTTGACCCCTTTCCCATGCTTTGACACTTCAAGCTCTCATCCTGTTGATTAGCTCATGAATAAAAACCCTCTCTTTGGAGTTCAAAAGCCAGGCAAATTCTCCATATGTATAAAATAGAGCATCTTCCTTTTCTCCTTCTAACCTGTCTTAATCTGCATGTTCTACTAGCCTAAGAAAAACCCAGAAGACAGAGGAAAATTTTCTTGTATGCTTCTAAAGCAGCTAAACGAAATGTGACATCCAAGAAATCCTTCTGCTTTGTATATATCATAGCAGAACATGTACTGAAATTGTCTCCAGATAGAAATGGAGGAGGGCAAAACAGTGAATCTATGTACCAGGACTTGATGCATTTAGAAATTTTTATCATATTATGAAAAAACATGTTAATATTGATGCATGCCTTCTGAAATAGGGTAAAAGAAAAGGATGTAACTTGTATGTACTTTTGCTTAAACTTTAGATGAAAAAAGTCCTTTGAAGAGATTTAAGGTATGCTCATAAATTCTCTTCAATCATAGGGCCTTGAGGGGGCTGAAGGACATTGACCCTTACCTATCTCAGCAGGGAGCTAAAACAAAGAAATGATTAATTTGAACAGGTCTGTGAAAGTAGATTTTGTCAACCCTAGTTAATCTCATTGAAATTCAAGGGAAATTGGCACCATTTTTGAAAAGTTTATTTTTAACAAACAATAACACTTCTTTAACTAAAAGACAGTGTGCAGAATGAATGGATACTGTCTGGTATGCAAAATTCTACATACAAGAAGAAAATAAAATCACCCAACTCCAAAAGAAGCTACCGTTTATGAAAATGAAAGAAGTTAGATCATGGAGTGAGTGCTATTAAGGTTACCTTCAGGTTTTGAAAACTGAGATGCCAAACATTTGTTTAGATCATCTGATACCCTACAATATCTTACTAGCATGAATCTTGCATTGAGCTGATTAATTAGAGAAACTATAGGTACTGAAGAAGGTCTGAAAATAGAGCAGAAAGTCCCCTTTAGCAAAGGGAATCTGCATCTGTTAATGACATTAACATTAGTAAAGAAAACTTATTCTAGAAATAAAGCTGCTGTCACAGATAACATTTTTAGCTGGAGAGAATAATCTGTTTTCCAAACTTCTCCTCCTCACCATCTTCCAATTTTTTTTGTTTGTTTCTTGGGTCACAACCGGTGATGCACAAGGGTTGCTCCTGACTCATGCACTCAGGAATAACTTCTGGCTGTGCTCGGGAGATCATATGGAATTCTGGGAATTGAACCCCGGCTGGCCAAGTGCAAGGCAAATGTCCTATCCGCTGTGGTATTGCTCCAGCTCCCATCTTCCAATTTTTGACGGTATCAGTAAAGCAAAATGTGCATGGTCAAATTCACTTTTTCAGCTTAAACAAAGCCATCTATCTTTGTCTAGCTCCATTCTATAAATTACTGAACCTTCGGCCTCAGACCAAGACTTGTGTCATTAACAGTTCTTTCTATTTGGATTACAGCTCTACCCCAGGCCATTCTAGCCTTCTAGCTTACAGATGATAGGTAATGAGACTTCTTGATTTCCTACTCACATAAGTTTATCAGTCATAATAAATCTGTTATATATGTCCAATTGATTCTGTTTCTTTGGAGAATTGTAATATATACTTTTCTTTTTTTCTTTTTTTTGTTTTCTTGCAGTCATACCTGGTAATGCTCAGGAGTTACTCCTGGATATTCACTCAGGAATCACTCCTGGCTGTGCTCTGGGGATCATATGGGATTCTGGGAATTGAACCCTGGCTGGCCACGTGCAAGGCAAATGCCCTATCCGCTGTGCTCGAGAGATCATATGAAGTGCTGGAGATCAAATTCGGATCAGCTGCATGGAAGGCAAGTCCCTTACCCATTATACTATTGCTATGGTCCTAATACACACTTTCACAGACTGCTGCAAGCATCTTTAATATTACTGCGTGTTGTACTTTAAGCACAATTTCATAATTAATTCTCATTGATTATTTTATTGGAATAGCATAGAACTCTCCTTGTTCCTCTACTCCTCCATGTACCAGTTGTCCTCATCTCCACTGCTTCTTTTGTAACTTGTAGACAACTTGTCACATAGATAGTAGGGCAGATTAAGGTGTAGTTTCTCAGGTCATTTGCTGGAACAAACTCAATGTAAAAGCTCAATTGCTTGAAGGCACAGCACACCCTAACGTGTGTTAGTGTGCTGAGGTTCCATCAACTCAGATCCCCAGAAAAATGGAAAGCCCATCTGGGAGTTAGATTATTTGTGCCTTTTGGCTGAGCTTTTTGAACAAAAAGTTAACCATTAACTTGCCTTTTTGCCCAAACATATGCTTACTGCACTTAATGATGATTATTAACAAACATGAAAGTGTTTGGGGGGACATTAGCCAAACACTTTCACACTGTCACACTTTACAGATAAAGGCACTGGCTTACTGATATGCTTCTCCTTGTTGTTATTCTTATTCTTGACTACCTTTGCAGGGATGTTTGCACAGAGATAGTATCTTCCTCTGTACAAAGGATATGCAAGTTTGTGTCCCAGAGATATATAAAAACAAACAACTAACCCCCTCCCCAAAGAAAGCAAAAATGGGACATGATTTCTGAACTTTGCTAACAATTCGGTTTCTCTAAACTTGGGGGTTCGTCTCCTGTGGAATCTAGCACACTGTGTGAGGTACTTCTGGTCCTTCAAGTCACTATATGAAATGACTCAGAAATGAGAAGAATTTATACTGCTTCTATAGTAGGTAACAAATAAGTATTTTATACTCATGAGTGTCATGTCAGCTGAAAGTGTTCTTAAAAAAAAAAATAGAGTTAAACTTGTGAACTTCCAAATAGAGAAGTTTCCTTTCAAGGTCTCACTCTGAACTCAGACAGGAAAATGATGTACACCTACTTTCTTCACTCCCCATCTGCACATTTTAAAAAGTTTTATCTGCCAGAAGCACAAAACTAAAGAAATTGTTTTTCTGAATTAGTTCATGGAACACAGCCCTCCTAGTTATAGGAGAAAATTGGTTACTCTGTTTGTAACAGAGAAATAATTTTTAATATGCTAATTCATGGAAATGTTGAGGATTGTGATAGAGTTCAGAAGCCTGCATTAATTTTAGGAAGAATGACATTAAGAAACATGAGTGGCAAGACAGATAACACACATGAGAATTTCCAAAAATAACTGTGGAAACCATCGAGAGGTTGATCTTTGTAGAGAGCAGAAGCAGTGATCCCAGAGACTTGTAAGCCAAGTTATAGAACAGCAAGGCCCAAAATCTCAGCATTCATTTCTTTTGTAGGTTTGGCTTCTAGTTTCTCCTAGATCCTTGAACATTGTTCTAGAAGTTTATAAGCCATAAAGAAATTGCTTTATGTTGAGTCACAGAGCAAATCATTTTTTACTCCTTAGAGTTCTTCAAGGCTAAAAAAGAATCCAGGAAACATCAATTACGTTGATAAGAAGAAATAAAGAAAATGCAATAATATCATTATAGCTGCATTATACATAAACAGAATCAGTAAAACTGAGTAGCTCACTCCTGTGACTTCACAAGCTAGGTCACAAAATATATCCCCATTATATCAAAAAAGAAAATAATTATATCAATTATACCTTCAGACTATGATTAGAGCAGAAATCAATGACATGGAAACGCAAAAAAATAATCTGAAAGATCAATGATACCAAGAGCTGGTTCTTTGAGAAAATAAACAAGATAAACCACTATCAAGCCTCGCAAAGAAAGAGAGAGAACCCTAATAAGCCAAATCAGAAATGAGAACAGAAACCGAAGAAATTCAAAAGATCATCAGAGACTACTTTGAAAGTCTGTATGCCACGAAACAAGAGAACCTAGAAGAAATGAATAAATCACTGGATTCCTATAAATTCCCATGATTGAATCAAGAAGATCTAGAGTACCTGAATAGTCCTATTAACATTAAGGAAATTGAAACTGTAATCAAAAGTCTTCTGAAAAACAAAAGCTCAGGTCCAGATGGATTCACTAGAGAATTTTTCCAAACATTTAAAGAGGAACAGTTGCCAATTCTTCTCAAGCTTTTCCAGGAAATTGAAGAAACAGAAACTCTCCCAAATAATTTCTATGAAGCCCACGTCTCTCTAATACCAAAAGGAAAAAAAGACACCACAAGTAAAGAAAACTGTTCATTTCACTTAGCATGATACTTTCCATATAGTACCAGTTGTATGTAAATTTCATGACTTCATCTTTTCTAACAGCTGCATAGTACTCCATTGTGTAGATGTACCAAAGTTTCTTTAACCAGTCATATGTTCTCAGACTCTCGGGTTTTTTCCAGGTTTTGTCTATTGTGAACAGTGCAGGAATGTACATAGATGTGCAGATGTCATTTCGACCATACTTTTTTGCTTCTCCAGGGTATATTCCCAGGAGTGGTATTGCAGGGTCAAGTGGGAGCTCAATTTCTAATTTTTTGAGAATCGTCCATACTGTTTTCCAAAAGGGCTGAACCAGTCTGCATTCCCACCAGTAGTGAAGGAGAGTCCATTTCTTTCCGCATCTGGGCCAACACCAGTTGCTTTTGTTCTTTTGGATGTATGGACAGACATAGAAAGATTGCATTAATCTCGGGAATATAAAGTAAAAAAATAGGAGACTTACACCCAAGAATAGTTGAGATAAGTTCCAGGAGGTTCACTCCATGGCTTGGAGGCCAGCCGCACATACTAGGGGAAAAGGAAGCTCAGATAGAGAAGGGAGCACCAAGTAATGGGTGTTGGGAGGATCTGGCCAGGATGGAAGATGAATGCTGAAAGTAGACTATAGACCGAACATGATTTCCACTCAGTGCCTCTTTTGCAAAACACAGCAACCAAAAGGAGAGAGAGAATAAAAGGGAATGTCATGCCACAGAGGCGGGGTGGGATGCGGGGATGGGG
Source organism: Sorex fumeus (assembly GCF_029834395.1). Taxonomy (NCBI): domain Eukaryota; kingdom Metazoa; phylum Chordata; class Mammalia; order Eulipotyphla; family Soricidae; genus Sorex; species Sorex fumeus. The sequence goes on from NW_026606081.1 coordinate 41,753,369, forward strand.
GAATGAAAGGGATACTGGGATCATCGGTGGTACCGAATGGGCACTGGTGGAGGGTTGGTACTTTAACATTTTGTAACTGAAACCCAAGCACAAAAATTTGTAAGTCTATAACTGTACCTCATGGTGTTTCACTAATAAAAATTGAAAAAAAAAGAAAAGAAAAAAGAAAACTATAGGCTGACATCCCTGATGAACATTGATGCGAAGATTCTCAACAAAATACTAGCAAATAGAATTCAACAAATCATCAAAAAAGATCTTACACCATGACCAAGTGAGATTCATCCTGGGGATGCAAAGATGGCTTAACATTCAAAAATCAATCAACATAAAATCCATCATATCAACAAAAGGCCGACCCGAGTTCGATTCCTCCGCCCCTCTCGGAGAGCCCGGCAAGCTACCGAGAGTATTCCATATGCCAGACACAGTAACAACAAAGTCTCCAATGGAGACGTTACTGGGCCCGCTCGAGCAAATCGACGATCAACGGGAGGGCCTTTACCTTTACCTTTATCAACAAAAGAAAAAATAAAAAAACATATGATCATATCAATATATGTAGAGAAAGCATTTGACAAGATCCAGCACCCGTTTTTGATGAAAACCCATGCCAAAATGTGGATAGAAGGGACTTTCCTCAATATAGTTAAAGCCATCTACCACAAGCCTGCAGCAAGTGTCATCCTCAATGGGGAAAAACTGAGGGCCTTCCCTCTAAGCTCAGGGATGAGACAAAGATGCCCACTCTCTCTACTGCTGTTCAATATAGTACTGAAAGTACTTGCAATAGCGGTTAGGCAAGAAAAAGATATTAAGGGCATTCAGGTAGGAAAGGAAGAAATCAAGCTCTCACTATTTGCAAATGATATGATACTATACTTAGAGAACCCTTAAACCTCTAGCAAGAAACTCCTAGAAACAATAGATTTGTATAGTAAAGTTGCAGGCTATAAAATCAATACCCAAAAGTCCATGGCTTTCCTATACGCAAACAGTGAGAGAGAAGAAAGTGACATGAAAAAAACAATCCCGTTCACAATTTGCCCCAGAAAATTAAGTACATAGGAATCAGCTTAACTAAGAAGAAGCAAAGAAGTACAGTTAAAATGACACCTGCACTTCTATGTTCATTGCTGCACTGTTCACAGTAGGCAAAATCTGGAAAAAAACCCTGAGTGTCTGAGAACAGATGACTGGTTAAAGAAACTTTGGTACATCTACACAATGGAGTACTATGCAGCTGTTAGAAAAGATGAAGTCATGAAATTTACATACAACTGGTACTATATGGAAAGTATCATGCTAAGTGAAATGAACAGTTTTCTTTACTTGTGGTGTCTTTTTTTCCTTTTGGTATTAGAGAGACGTGGGCTTCATAGAAATTATTTGGGAGATGACTGGTTAAAGAAACTTTGGTATATATACACAATGGAATGCTACGCAGCTGTTAGAAAAGATGAAGTCATGAAATTTACATACACGTGGTTCTACACGGAAAGTATCATGCTAAGTGCTAAGTGACATAAGCCAGAAATAGAAGGAAAGACATAGAAAGACGGCACTCATCTGGAAAATATAAATTAAAGGAAATATAAATTAACGGAACGGGAGTTGAACACTCAAGAATGATTGAGATAAGTACCAGGAGGTCTGCTCCAGGACTTGGAAGCCGGCCTCACATGCTGGGGAAAAAGGCAACTCAGATAGAGAAGGGAACACCAAGTAAAGGATGTTTGGAGGACTGCTCAGGATGCGAGATGTGTGCGGAAAGTAGACTATAGACTGAACACGATGGCCACTCAAAACCTCTATTAAAAACTTCAACACTCTAAAGAAAAGAGTGAGCAAAAGGGCATGCCCTGCCACAGAGGCAGGGTGGGAGTTATGAGGTGTGTGGGTGGGAGGGCTACTAGGATCATTGGTGATGGATAATGGGCACTGGTGGAGGGATGGGTACTCGATAACTGTATAATTGAAACCCAAGCACGAAAGTTTGTAAGTCTACAATTGTACCACATGGTGTTTCACTGCAGCACTGTAGCACTGTAGCACTATCCTCCCACTATTCATCGATTTGCTCGACTGGGCCGAGTAATGTTTTCATTGTGAGACTTGTTGTTACTGTGTTTGGCATATAGAATACGTCATGGGTAGCTTGCCAGACTTTGCTGTGCGGGCAAGATACTCTCAGTAGATTGCCAGGGTCTCTGAGAGGGGTGTAGGAATTGAACCGGGTGGGCTGTGTTGGCCGCGTGCAAGGAAAACGTCCTACCCGCTGTGCTATTAAAAAAAAGGAGAAAAAATAGAAATTAACCACAACATAATAACTGAAAAAACTCAAACACTTAGAAATCAAATAGCTTACTATTAGCGAACTAACACGTTATAAAGTAAATCACAGAGGATAGTAAAAAAAATTCTTGGAAACAAGGAAACATGAAGACATTATTTACCAGAAAGAACCTATGAAACATAGAAAAAGTGTTGAGGGAAGTTGAAAGCAATGAATGAGTTTATTAGGAAGTAAGAGAGGGCACAAGTAAATGGAGGGCACCTAACATCATGCTTTAAGCAGAGACAAAAAGACCAACATAGTGATCCAAAGCAAGCAGAAGGAAGAATATGATAAGACTAATAACAAAAATCAATAAAATATTATTGTAATAAACAATTCGAAGATGAACAACACCTGTGACATCTCCCCTTTTGTTTCTGATTTGGTTTATTACTGTTTTCTCTCTTCATTTTTGAGTCTTGATAATGCTTTTTAAATATTGGAATAAGCTAACAAAATAAGTGAAAGACTCATACAAATAAAACTATACATCAATATTAAAGGCATAAAAGAAGACACAAAGAAATACTATAAATATGATGTATTGCAATTATTTATAATTTATAAAGCACTTCTATTTTTAATTTATTACCCATATAAATAATATCAAATTATAAATCATATAACTTTCTCTTAGAAAAGGCGAATTTCACTCTTGCTTTAGAGCGATTCTTATGTTTTTTTTTAACTAAATGTAATCTTTGTCCAAAAATGTTATATTTTGTTGTAGCATAATCTGCTGCCCTTCGCAATTTGGAGATCTTCCTTCTATGTGATAAAAATATATGATTATATTATAAATATGTGTTGGACAATTTTAATCCATAATCATTTAATGTGTCATATGCCCCTGAAGAATCAATTTCATAAATTATTCCAAATTTGTATATAATTACCTTCTGAGGATGAAGAAATATTATTCCAAAGCCCTAATGCTCACTGCTGTGATTGGATACTCATTGGAGCAACCTAAAAACTCTAGTACAAAACTTTTCATATTTTTCTTTTTTGGTCACACCTGGCAATGTTCAGGGGTTGTTTCTGGCTCTGCATTCAGGAATGATTCTTGGTGTTGCTCAAGGGACCATATGGGATGATGGGAATCATACCAGGGTTGACTGCATGCAAGGCAAACGCCCTACCCCCTAAATTGTTGCTCCAACACTTCTAATGCTCTTCTAATAAAAGAGGTGAGCATACTAAGACCCTGGGGCCAAATCAGGGTCTGATTTTATAATTAAAATTTTATTGCAGCAGTCATATATGCTTGAGTTTCACCTGGGCTAAGTTTGTACTACTTAAGTAGTTGAGTAGTCTGCTACAGTGGTGGTAAATACCAGCACTACCTCATCAGCAATGTCAAATAGTTGTAATAGGGACTCCTTGGCTCTCAAAGATTTACATGTTAACCATAGCACTTGCAGAGACAATGTGCTAACTTATCTATAGTGTCATTGGTCATGCTGATTCTGTAAGTATCAGAGCTATTTGTATCACATGCTACACATGATCACAATGGCGGTTCCCATACTGAATCCCACTTGAAATTGGCACTCCTCTAGGCATCTAACACATAAATCAGAACAATAAATCCCCAGCCCTCTGACCTTTCAGAGACCTGGGCCCTACAAAAACAGGATGAGAATGCTATTCGGGTCTCCCAAAGAGAAATTGAAAGAGCTATTTGGAGTGTCACACTTCACTCAAATGAGAGAAAGAATCTGGAGTTCCGACCTCTATTGATGATCAAGAATCAGGGATGTTGCCTCATTTGCCAAGGCGTCGAAAATCAGATGGGCTGGACACATAATGAGATTTGGAGACGACCACTGGACTAGAGCCGTTACCAAATGGATTCCACGGGACATCAAAAGATTGCATAGCTGCCCACCTATTAGATGGCCAGACTTTTTTGTCAAGACTCTGAACAATCAGTTTGAGGCTGTTCATGTTCCTAGAATGAGCAGACACCATTAGGCTACTCTAGCATGGAGACGTTACTGGCGCCCGCGAGAGCAAATCGATGAGTAACGTGATGTCAAGTGATCAAGTGATCAAGTGATGACCTTTTAAAATGTCAAAATATCTGCAAACCACTTTGACATTTGTCGGTGGTAATAAAGTTAGATTATACCACTGGATAATAATAGTGTTGGGCTAGAGGAACAGTACAGTGGTAATGTGCTTGCCTTGCATATGGCTGACCTGGATTCCACCCCCAATATCCGATATGGTCCTCTGAGCCACACTAGGAGTGTTCCCTGAGTATAGAGCCAGGAATAAGCCCTGAACACACCTGGGTAAGGTATAAAAGCCTACCTTCCCCCCTCCTCAACCCCTGTCTTTTACAATTATTGCTATCTTTTCTAAAGCTCCCCAACCCCATCAAATAACCAATCACATCAATGTTGTGAAATCATACATCATTATTGGTTGAATTTTCCTGATGATTAAAAGTGCAGAAAAATTTTTCATATGGCTTTTGGCCACTTGGATGTCCTCTTTGGGGACATTTCTATTAATCTCTTTACCACATTTTTTTGTAGTTGTCTACTGTTATTTTATTTTTTATTAAGTATTTATTAGTGAGACACCATGAGGTACAGTTGTAGACTTAACAAATTTTTGTGCTTGGGTTTCAATTATACAATGATCAAATACCCATCCCTCCACCAGTGCCCATTTCCCACCACCATGGATTCCTCCCACCCCCCATCCGCCCATCCCACCCTGCCTCTGTGGCAGGGCATTCCCTTTTGTTCTTTCTCTCTTATTGGGTATTGTGGTTTGCAAAAGAGGCAATGGGTGACAATCATGTTTGGTCTATAGTCTACTTTCAGCATGCTTCGCACATCCTGGGAGGATCCTCCCAACACCTTTATTTGGTGTTCCCTTCTCTATCTGAGCTCCCTTTTCCCCTAGCATGTGTGGTTGACCTCCAAGCCATGGAGTAAAATTCCTGGTACTAATCTCGGCCATTCTTGGGTGTTAGTCTCCTATTTTGTTACTTTATGTTCCCCAGATGAATGCAATCTTTCTATGTCTATCACTTTCTTTCTGAGTCATTTCGCTTAACATGATACTTTCCATGTCGTACCACATGTACAGAACTAAGATCAAAGTGGATTAAAGACCTCAACATCAGACCGGAATCCATAAGGTACATTGAGGAAAAAGTTGGCAAAACCCTCCATGACATTGAAGCTAATGGTATCTTCAAAGATGTCACGCCACTGGCCAAGCAAGTGAAAACAGAGTTAGACAAATGGGACTATCTTAAACTAAGAGGCTTTGGCACCTCAAAAGAAACAGTGACCAAAATACAAAGACAGTCTACAGAATGGGAAAGGATATTCACCCAATACACATATGACAAGGGGTTGATATCAAGGATATACAAAGTACTGGTTGAACTCCACAAGAAGAAAACATCCAGCCCCATCAAAAAAAGGGGACATGAAAAGAACAGAAACTTTCTCAAAGAAGAAATCTGAATGGCAAAAAGCACATTTAAAAATGCTTCATGTCATTAATCATCAGAGAGATCAAAACCACAATGAAATATCATTTCACACCACAGAGATTGGCCCACACCCACAGGAACCAAAGCAATTGGTGCTGGCACGGATGTGGCGAGAAAGGGACCCTCCTTCACCTCTGGTGGGTATGCCGACTGGTTCAGCCCTTTTGGAAAATAGTATGGACGATTCTCAAAAAATTAGAAATTGAGGGGTTATGGTGCCGCCAGCAGGTCAATCTTACCTGTGAGGCAAGTGCATCAGCAGCCTGATGGCGCCTTCAGACTTCCAGATACCCCCAAATTGCTGCTGTGCCTTTGGTCAGACCCCAAAAACTTGGGGCAAAGTTTACCAAGAAAGTAAACGGCCAAAAGTTAGGTATGTGGGAAACACACCCACAAACCAGCTCCAGCTCAGCTATATAATTGGAGGCATGACCTCTCTGGTTCCTGATTTAACTGCTTATTGGCTATGACCCCAGAGATTCAGAAACATATCTGGAAACCCAGTGGCTTTTGGTAGAAATGCATCTGGTCCCTGCAGTAGGTTTCTGGTGCTGGGCCAACCCAAGTGGGAATAGGTTTTGTGCCTTGGCCTGTTCCCCCCAGCCTCCCAGTGGCTGCCATCCTCCAAAGGCCACTGGACAGTCAGTTTTGGGCCCCCACTGATGAGACACGCAGGGCCTCACAGGATAGGGGTGGAGCCGGTCCTGTCTTTCCCATCCCAACGAGACCCCAAGTCATCGCCAGCAAACGGCCTCTCTGGCTCCTGATCAAGCTGCTTAACGGCTGTGATCCCAGAGACTCAGAAACAAATCTCAAAACCCAGTGGCTTTTGGCAGAAATGCGTTCGGACCTTGCAGTAGGTTACTGTCGCCTGGCCACCCCAGGGGGGAAAGGGTGCTGTCTCTCCGCCTGCTTCCCCTTGGCTACTTGGTGGCCATCATCCTCCAGAGGCCATTGAACAGTCAGGCTTGGGCCCACAGTGAGGAAACTTGTTGGGCCTCACGGGATGGGGGTGGAGCTGGGCCTGTCCTCCCCACCCCAACGAGACCCCAAGTCATCGTCCACAAACGGCCTCTCTGGCTCCTCATCAAGTTGCTCAACTGCCATGATCTCAGAGACTCAGGAGCAAATCTCGAAACCCAGTGGCTTTTGGCAGAAATCCCTCCAGATTTAAGTGTTAAAATTTTGGAATTTCAAAATAACATGGCCCTACTGCAGCCACGCAACATCATATGTTATTCATAACCAGTAATAGAAAACAAATTGTCTACTGTTGCCTTTTCAGCTGATCTGAGTGTTGGGGTGAAATCTCAAATAATAATGGTGGGTCTGGTGTCGAAATACCGAATGTGATCAAAGTAGAGAGAGATTAATGTGAAAATCATCTGCCCCACAGGTAGGGGGAGGGTGTGAGATGGGGGCATATTGGGGATTTTGGTGGTGGAGAATGGGCACTAGAGAAGGTACGGGTGTTTCATTGTATGACCGAGACTTAGACCCGAAAGCTTTAACTGCTCTCACGGTGATTCAATAAATAAAATTATAAAAAATGAAAAAAAAGAAAGGTGGAGTTTATGCACAATTCAATCAGTTAATCAGTGGCTGAATAAATAGCAGTACTCCTACATAAAAAAAAAATTAGAAACTGAGCTCCCATTTGACCCAGCAATATCACTCCTGGGAATATATCTCAGAGAGTCAAAAAAAGTATAGTCGAAGTGACATCTGCAATTGTTTGTTCATTGCAGCACTCTTTACAATAGCCAGAATCTAGAAAAAACCTGAGTGCCCGAGAACAGATGACTGGTTAAAGAAACTTTGGTACATTTACACAATGGAATACTATGTAGTTGTTAGAAAAGACGAAGTTATGAAATCTTCACCACATATTTTGATGGGGTTGGTTACCCCTGTTAAAAGTGTTATTACCATTGTTTTACATATTTTGTATATTAACCCTTTGTCAGATGAGTGGTAGGCAAGTATTTTTTCCCAGTTTGTGGGGTGTCTTTTTATTCTGGTCATTGTTTTACTTGAGGTATTAAAGCTTTTTTAATTTAATGTAATCCCATTTGTCTTTTTTTTTTGCCTTTGTCTTTTTTTTTTTGCCTCTCTTTGCTTGGTCAATGGCTATCTGTCAATAGTGTTAGGGTATCATAAAAAGTTTCTGGTTCTAATATTCTGTATGTTGATAAAAATCATTGTTCTTGAATTGTTTTAAGTTATTCTATTTAAGATATTTTACTGAAGCCAAAGCAATAGTACAGCCTGTAGGGTGTTTGCAATGGATATGTCTGACTGGGTTCAACCCTAGGTATTCCATATGTCCTCACAATACTCCCAGGTATAATTTCTGAGTGCAAAATATAGCTTTAGTCAGAATACCTGTTTTCTCCCCAAATTCATATACTGCGATTCCTATCCCAAAGTTAACATTATTGAGGTGGTATCTTTAGGACAATAATTAAGTACTAAGGGTAAAATCTGTTTTAAAGCAATTGATCTTGTAAAAGCGACTCAAAAGATATCCTAGCTCCCTTCAGAGGTGCTAAATGTGAATCAGGAGATGGATGAAACTGAAATGTAGACTTTAAGATTATATACTTCTAGCCTCCAGAACTATGAAAAATAAATTTCTGTTCTGTATAAACAATTATGTGCAGTAGCTTCTAGTTCATTATTCAATTCCTTGATTCAATGCAGATTCTTCTTAGGGGCTATAATAGAGTAGAATAAACCAGTTTTCTTTCTAGAATAGTATTAGACAGACGTACCATATAAACAAATTTTTATGTGTAAAATACAGGGATTTATATCTATAACATTCACTTCTATGTTTACACATTCACCAAACCAACTTAACAGAAGTGAATAAAGTGGAATTTTTGGAAAGGTCATCAAATTTAAAATAACCTACTATGAAATCAACCAAAGAAATTTGTGAAGTATGACAGTTACAAGGAAGATAAAAGCAAGTGTTCTTCAAAAGGGAATGCCCTGCCACAGAGGCAGGGTGGTATGGGGGGATGGGGGGTGGGAAGGATACTGGGATCAGTGGTGGTGGAGAATGGGCACTGGTGGAGGGATGGGTACTCGATCATTGTATAACTGAAATCCAAGCACAAAAATTTGTAAGTCTACAACTGTACCTCATGGTGTTTCACTAATAAAAATTTTAAAAAATAAGCAAGTGTTTTTGAAGTATATATTCTAATGAAAGGAAGAATAACTACATAATCCCTTTATACTAATCAGATTTACCATTAATTTATGGTCTCTCTAAAAAGCTATCTATCTATCTATCTATCTATCTATCTATCTATCTATATCTATCTATTCTATCTATCTATACACATAAATTAAGCTACTGACTTCCATCCCATTAAGAATTCTGTTCATGATTTCTGTATCTAAATGATACATGGTGCCAGAAAAACAACAACAAAGAAATTGCTTGTGTAGTTGCTTGATCTTCTTAATGCCAAATATTTAAATACTGTTAATATATCTGCATATGTATGCATCTAAATTTTATATCAGGGGCCAAAATGATAGTGGAGCAGGTAGGGAGCTTGCCTCGCTAGTGACTGGCTGTGTTTAGTCCTCAAATACTCCAAGTGGTCCCTGAGCCCTGCCAAGAGTGATCACTGAGTGTCCCTAAAAAGTGCTGGGTGGACCCAGAAACAAAACAAAGCAAAGGAAAACAAACAATTTTAAACTGTTAGCTCACATTTTGACATGATAAAAACACAAGAGCTTTTCAAGTCATAAGCATTTGGGAGTTAAAATTAATTTCCAATGTTATTTCTCAGACAATTATTTGCATCAATATTAAATAATATATAAAAATCTAATCATGACCTATGGCTATTTTTATTAAAGTTATGCTAATGAGCTATAATATGTTATATTTCATTCTAAAAACAAGAGATATGAATTTAGATTCACATGCATTTTATTGGCGTTTAAATAAATCCCAGAAACATGTTCCACCTGAGTCATAATTTAGTATGATTATCTTATGTTGATTATATGTAATATAGTGAACACTATATTTAGAGCTTTGTACAGTATGTTTAATTCTGAAAGTTTGAGGATGTTGTACTTATAAGACCAGAAAATATATTATAATATCTTCTGTGTATTATAATATGGGATATTATAATGCCTGAAGTATAACAGATAGTGATAAGCAGGTAAGTGAATTATTATGTAGTTTTAATTTTATGTAGTTTTGTTGCAGTTTGTCTATTCATTGGAGTTTAAGAAGTTAGGAATGGGGCCTGAGCAATAGCACAGTGAGTAGGGTGTTTGCCTTGCACGAGGCCGACCTAGGTTCCATCCCCAGAATCCAATATGGTCCCCTGAGCACTGTCAGGAGTAATTCCTGAGTGAAGAATCAGGAGTAATCCCTGATCATTGGTAGGTGTGACCCAAAAAGGAAAATGAATAAATAAATTTAAAAAAAAAGAAGTTGGGAAACTTAAATTTTTAGTTATAACTAATTACTTTGCTCTTTTAAAGCTGGAATTCAGATATGTTTTTATTGGATAAAAGTTCAGTACAAATCCTACTGTTATATAATTTATCTACAAACCAGTATAGTAGATCATAAATGAAACATTGTTTTAAGTGTCCAAAATTTCCTTTTATTTTGTTTAGATTTTAGTTGGTGTTCTCAAGTGGTTTGTGACTTGAGTATTAAAGTGTTGATTCCTCATTGAAGAATTAAAACAACCACATTCAACCACTTTCCTTTTGTCTGTGACAATCGTAAAGGAAAAAAATTAAAATAAACAGGATTTTAAAGATAATATAACTTAAAACGTAGAACTTTTCAATATTTTATTGTACTCAGAAGTTTGCTAACTTAGATATTTTTTCAAAGTGAAGAATTTTACTAACATCAAATCATTTTATTAGAAACATCACCTTCCAAAACTTTTTGTAAAAAAAAGTTTTGAATTCTTGTTAGTGTGAATCTTCTTGTCAAGTGCTTTTAAATATGGAACCTAAAGCATAAGCAAGAAAATATAAAATAACAAATGAGATTCCATAAAACTAAATTCCTACATAGAACAAAATTGTCAACATTTGTTGTCAATTATTAAATAATAAAGAAAAAGAAAGTACCTAATACATAATATTTATCTATTAAATATAATTGCATATGGAAACAACTGTTGATAAAATAGCAAAATGGGGAGTCTCACAAATATAAATTTATTGACTAAAATAAAAGTTATTGTTAAAATGTTTATCAACTATTTACTGGTCAATTTACATACATCCCATATAATATGTATATTAAGCCTTTAATTCAGGTAGCATTTGATTACTTTAACAAAATATTAAACAATTGTTGACTTAGGAACAAGAAACCACAGTTCTGAGCAGGGTGCAAGTGTAACTGAACAAAAGCTCTCTTCCTGGTCATAGAATTTCATAATTTATGATTAGATGACAGAAAGACATTTTGTGTACAGCTAGAAGTCGCTAATATCTACTTTAGGAACTAAATGCTTCCAAACTCCCACCTAGAAAGAGAACAAAATTTGTGGGTTAAAATTTCAGCAAATAAATGTAGAGTGTTACTGATAAACAGTTCAAGGCAATAATAATTACATTTATATAAAAGTTAACTATAAAAATATCCATTTGGAAAATAAAACCTATTTAGTTAGCCAAATTAAATTTTATGCTAGGCAGAACAAAAGAATAGAGTCACTTCTCTGATCTGAAATTTTATTACACATCGATATTCTGCTACATTGATTTTGTCCCCTTCCTGGCATCAAAGCTATATAAATATATCTACCCTTTTGTTAAATTAATTCAAAAGGCTTTTATGAGATGCACTATAGATTCTAAAATTAAAATATTGAAGTACAAATTCCAGTGCTTTAGAAAATTATCGTTGCAGAAAATTACTGAGGAGTTCAACATGCTAGAATAGGATGGCTGCCTGATTTAATAGGACCAGAATCTTGATTAAAAAGACAAACTTGGGGTTGGAGCGATAGGACAGCTGGTAGAGCGTTTGCCTTGCACGCGGCCAACCTGGCTGACCCAGGATGGATTCCTCTGCCCCTCTCGAAGAGCCTGGCAAGCTACTGAGAGTATCTCACCCGCATGGCAAAGCCTAGCAAGCTGTCTGTGATGTATTTGATATGCCAAACACACTAAGAAGTCTCACATTGGAGACGTTTCTGGGCCCACTCAAAAAAACAGGAGGACATTGACAGTGACAGTGGCTAAAGGCTGTCTCCCCAGTTTACAATTCAAGTGTCATTATGCTATTGATGTATTAAATATATTTTACTACAATTTTTAGTGACCTCTCTCTTCTTAAATTTCATTTCCTATTCTTTCTGGCAATAAACTTCCTTATAAATAAAGTGTATTTATATGTAGATATGACGTCTTTAATTATGCACAGTTCTTCGTAAGAAAAACCTGAATAACTGAAAGTTAATTTTTAGAAAAGTATCTTTTTATTGGTTTATTTAGTTTAGGGATCAGAGCTGGCAGTATGAAGGATTACTCCTAGCTTTACACTCAGGAGTTAGACCTGGGAGTATTGTGGGGACATGTGGAATACCTGGGTTTGAACCAAGTCAGCCACATACATTGTAAACCCCCTACTGGCTGTACTATTGCTTTGGTTTCAGTAAAATAACTTAAAATTTAAATTTAAATAAATTTAAATAAATTAAAAATTAAAAAATTTTAAAATAAATTTAAATAAACTTAAATTTTAAATAACTTAAAAAACCGTTTACTTTTCTATAATGGTTACTTCAAGTGTTCAATAATATATATGTATATATATTATGTGTTGGTAAGTATTATATAACTATTTTTTAAAAAATCTCAGGGCTAGGACGATGGAGACGTTACTGGGGCCTGCTCGAGGCAATGGACAATTGTCGTCGAACTATTATGTATGTACATATATAGAATACATGTATATACATATCTAGAATACATACATAGAATCTGTAACTGGAAGAAACAATATATACTAGCATTTTCAAGACAAAAACTAATTCATTGTAAGTAGATGATTATATATCACCTGTATCACTTGTCATCCCGTTGATCATCGATTTGCTCAAGCGGGTGCCAGTAATGTCTCCATTCGTCCCTGTCTCGTGCTAGTGTAGCCCAATATCATCTGCTTGCTCCAGGAACATGAAGAGCCTTAAAATGTTTGTTGAGGGTTTTGATGAAGAAGTCTGACCATCTCGTACATGGGTGGCAAAGCGTTCTTTTGACATCCTGTGGAATCCAGCTGGTAACAGCTCTAGTCTAGCGGTCATCCCTAAGTCACATTATGTGTCCAGCTCATCTGATTTTTGACTCCTTGCAAACGAGGCAGCATCCCTGATCTTCCATTGTCAATGGAAGTCTGAACTCTGAATTCCTTCTCTCACTTGAGTGAAGCATGATACTCCAAGCATCACCATCATGATCACAACTATCCTGTTGTTTGTCGATTGCCTCAAGCAGGCCCCAGTAACGTCTTATTCGTCCTAGCCCTGAGATTTTTTAAAAAGTGCCATATTCAAGGCTCTTTCAGGGTTAGGATAATGACACTCATCATGTTACTGGTATTTGGCATATTGGGTACCCCACGGGGAGTTTGCCAGAAGACTTCCAGAACCAGCCACCACCATGTTGAGACCACTCCAAGGATAAGTCTTACAATTCCTCTTTGGGTGATCTGAATAGCATTCTCATCCTGTTTTTGTAGGACCCAGGTCTCTGAGACATATGTTAGTGCAGGAAGTACAGGTGGAGTCGAAAAGATGTGACCAGAGCCGGAAGTTCTTCATCCTCTTAGCAACTTCTTCAATGCTCTTGAAGGTGTTCCACGCTGCTGTCTTCCTCCTGCACAGTTCTGGTGCCAAGTTGTTCCTCATGTTGAGTTCTCGACCCAGGTACACATAACTGCTGCATTCAGAGATGTTTGTTCTGTTGATAGCAAATAGAGCATAAGGCACTAGTTCGTTTTTCATGTACATTGTCTTGGTGAGATTCAGCTGCAGTCCGACTTTCCACACTCGTGGTCGAAGTCGGCCAGCATTTGTGCCGCTTGGCTAATGTTTGGTGTTATTAGAATGATGTCATCAGTAAAGTGAAGGTGGTGGATTTGCTGACCATCTATCTTCACTCCCATTTTTTCCCATTCCAGTCATCGCATGACATTCTTGAGGGTGGCACTGAAGATTTTCGGTGAAATGGTATCACCCTGCTGAACCCCTCTCTTGATACCAATGATCACTTCCTTGTAGAATGGTGAGATCCTGGTGGTGAATTTGTAATACAGCTCATGGAGGATCCTGAGTTTGAATGCCCTGTTTGGCTGGGCTTTGATGACTGCTTTAGCCTCAACAGAATCAAAGACCTTCTTCTCGGGTCGAGCCTCACACATGATTATATATGCTACAGATAAATATAGTAAAATTTATTCATATGGCAAAATAGGAGAAACTTAAGCCAATTGCCATGGTGTGTAGAGGTGGGCATGCTTAGTTTCTAGGAGGCCAGAACTAGAGTAAAATTATTATCAGTGTTGTCAAAAGGAAGTGAAAGTTACATTTTATTTTGTAAGATCTCAAGTGGAAAAAAACTCTCCTTAGCAATGGTAAGATTAGCAGTACAAACTTTTTATGAACGTTATTAAAGTTAGAAAGTAGAATGGAAACTATTATATCTTTGTTTTGTGAATCATCAAAAATATTACCCGCAATGATAAATGCACTGATATGTGTGCAGAAGTAAATGCATATGTTCTCATATGCATACATCTGCAGTCATTGTAGATTGGCATGAGACAATTCCAGTTTTTGAAATATTGGATGAAATTCATATTTTTTTTCATGTCCAAATTAGCTTCTTTGAGAGTGCAAAACAAAGTTTAACAATTGGTACTCATCTTGGCAAGCAGTGAATTAGGGCATAAAAGAGTGAAAGGAACGTGGCAATTTGGATAAAGAGATTGAAGAAACTTGATGAAATTAACCATAATTGGAATATGAAAATCTTGTGAAAGATGATATGTAAGAAGTGTGTCCTCCCGTTGTTCATGGATTTGCTCGAGCGGACCCAGTAACGTCTCCATTTTGAGACTTGTTGTTACTGTGTTCAGCATATTGAATATGTCACAGGGACCTTGCCAGGCTTTGCCGTGCGGTCAAGATACTCTCGGTAGCTTGCTGGGCTCACCGAGAAGGGCAGAGGAATCAAACCCGGCTTGGCCAGGCTGGCTGTGCCCAAGGCATATGCCTTACCACTGTGCTATCGCTCAGCCCATATATAAGGATAATACTTAAATATGTCCAATGTATGGAGTCACTGCAAAAAAGTGAACATTATTAAGTATATATTTTTTGAAATATGTACAT
This sequence comes from Sorex fumeus, assembly GCF_029834395.1. Classification (NCBI taxonomy): domain Eukaryota; kingdom Metazoa; phylum Chordata; class Mammalia; order Eulipotyphla; family Soricidae; genus Sorex; species Sorex fumeus. The sequence continues at coordinate 41,768,640 of NW_026606081.1, forward strand.
TACTTTAATTTCACTTTCCTTATATATACTTGCAAGCTGAAAACTAAGGATTAAATTCTAGTGATACTATGTTGACTAAATTCGCTCTCTATAGTACTATGTATTTTTCTTTTTGATAAATAATTGTTTTTTAGCATAGCAATGATCCATTCTCATTAATAAAAATATGTTTCAAGAAAGATTCAGAGAATGTCTCAGCTATATTATTTCACTTATATTTGAAAAGATGCATATTAAAAATTTGTTTTCATCATGTGAGCTGTTGGCCTATTAAATAATGTCTACCCATTTTCTACAGAAATGTACTGAAGAGATAGAAAAGTCTTGTCATTTTACTGATTACTATAATATTCAGCATTATATTACAACAAGTCTGCTGCCATTATCTGAACAACAAAGTCAGGGTTTGTTTTTAATCCTTCATTTATATCACAGAAAAGCAAGAATTCTAGGTTTTATAATTTAAGTTACCATATTTAACTTCAATAATTATTATCTGTTAAAAAATGCTAGTGTATATTTTTACTATATTGAGGATTTTAAAAGCAGTGAACCAACTCCTGAAAAATTTTAAGCAAACATTTTTAAAATGTTATATTCTTTATGATTAGAAACTGGAATATCATATCTTAATTAGACTCCTTCTATTTCCTAATACACTCTGAATGTAAGTTGTGATCTATTTAAACTGTAGTTTTAACACTTAGATGTGGAGTGGCTTAACTATGTGAAAACTTTAATCCAGTGTATTTTGAGCATTTGTCAACAGTACTTGAATTAATGGAAACAAGAGGTATGCTGTTTAAGGTATTGTGAAAGAAATTTAAAATGCTGGGGGAAATATAAGGAAAGGTGAGTTCTTCCTATATTTGAATAGTGTGCTTTAAGAATATAATAATATGCATGTAACAGTGTATGTGCATTTGTTGAGAGTTTATGTCATGTTGATTAGAATATATTGGTCACAATCAATTACATATCACTGTAAATGAGATTTGAAGATGAAATTTTTGTTTGCTGTATTTATTAACTACATATTTATTAGCACATCTTGTGCTAAATTTATAAACTGTGATTAAAATTATTGGTAAATTGATAACACAACATATTCATGTTTAAATTCTTAAAGGTTTTGCAGATTTTATTTGGATATTTGTGTAGTAGTAATCCATATATGTAAATATCAAATTAATGTTATGATTATGAACTTTGCATTTAGAAAGTAGATTAATTACTAAAAACAAATTAAAATAAAAACAGGGGCTGGAGCGATAGCACAGCGGGTGGGGCGTTTGCCTTGCATGTGGCAGGCCCGGGTTCAATTCCCAGCATCCCATATTCCCATATGGTCCCCTGAGCACCGCCAGGAGTAATTCCTGAATGCAGAGCCAGGAATAGCCCCTTGCATCACCAGGTGTGACCCAAAAAGCAAAATAAATAAATAAATAAAAACACACACCTCATCTCTACAGTACTTGTAAATTCTAAGAATGGGAATTTGCCGTTGTTGGACATTACTGTGGATTTTTTTATAATCAATCAGGAAAAGAAAACTTTCTGTGAAGAAGAAAAAAAATTTCCTTTTCTTAATTAACTGGAAAATTCTACAAGGAAAAGTTTCCAGAGAAAGAGGTTAAACAGACATTAAATCATTACCTAAAATATCAACGCCAGAGGGACTAGCTAGATAGAACAGTAGGCAGGGTGATTCTCCTACATGCTGCTGATCCAGATTCTAACCTCTGCATCACACATTGTCTCTTATGCACTGCTGACTGTGATCCCTGAACAAGCCTGGGTAGGGCAGAGAATAAAAGGGAAATAAATTAAAAATGGATCAATTGTCCCAATATATCTTCTTTATTGAGCAACTTTCTTTGTGTATTTTTCTGTTTGGGGGTAAGTTTCACTGACTTCTAGGTAATCACCAAACTCTGGTGGTGATTGAGCTGTCAAACTGAGGGCCAATACTTATGGGGACTGATTTTTAGGTTTCCTAACATTTTTGTTTCCCCTCTGAACTTCCTCTGGTGGTCTCCAGAATCACCTGAAGCAACTTGGTGGTCCTTGCGTACAGTCAGAAACAGCCCCCATATTACAGCACCAGCCAATAACAATTAATTAATTGCCTGGCGAGCTCCTGTGGGGTATTCAATATGCCAAAAACAGTAACAATGATGTGTCTCATTCCCCTGACCTTGAAAGAGCCTCCAGTGCAGCATCATTGAAAAGGATGAGTAAGGAGAGGCTGCTAAAATCTCAAGGCTAGGACAAATGCAGACGTTACTGGTGCCCACTCGAGCAAATCGATGAATAACGGGACAACACTGATACAGTGATGTATATCTAAATCCCAACTATGGGGGCTGGAGCAATAGCACAGCAGGTAGGGCATTTGCCTTGCACGCGGCCAACCTGGGTTCGATTCCCAGCATCCCTTATGGTCTTCTGATTACCGCCAGGAGTAATTTTTGAGTATAGAGCCAGGAGCAACCCCTGTGCATGGCTGGGTACGACCCCACCAAAAAATAAATAAATCCCAACTATGTATAACTTTGTAAATCATGTTTTTTTTTCACTAAATAAAATTTAGGGCAAAATAAAATAAATTTAAAAGGAAGAAATTTCTTAGTAAAGAAGAAAATCGGCTTTAATTCTTTTACTTTTTTTTGGTATGAGAAAGAATAAAGTTATGTGGTTGCTTCACAATGTGTATACTCAAAAATATTATGTGGTACAATTTAAACAAACCAATAGTATGCAGATTTTGCATCAATAAAACAGTGAGATTCATTTTTAAAGAAAATATTTGTGTACAATTGCTAATTAATGGATTTCTAAAACAATAGCAACTATATATATATATATATATATATATATATATATGGTTAAAACCTAAAAGTTTTTCAAATGTTTTGTAATACAAAGCAATGTTGAAGAATCAATCTGGAACCAGAGGCCTTATGAACAAAAAAAGTGTTGAGCTAAACCGTACATAAACTATAGTGTAGCATAGCACATCATAGCATAGCATATCATGGCATAGCACATTATACTAAAATATAGCATAGAATTTAAATATTAGTGGGAATACCGCCACTTTTGTTTGTTGTCCATTAACTAGTGAAACTTACACAATAGAGACACACATGGGAGTGCTTTATTTCTCCAAGCTTAAAGGAAATGGGGAACCTAGACTATAAGCACAGCTAGCTAAGGGCAGCACAGTTTTGAGAAAGAACAGAAATGTGTTGTGTTGTGCATAAAATTTTCTATGGATACTATGTCTCTATTCTTTTTTTAATTTTTTTTTAATTTTTGGGTCACACCTGGCAATGCACAGGGGTTACTCCTGGCTCTGCACTCAGGAGTTTCTCCTGGCAGTGCTCAGGAGATTATATGGAATGCTGGGAATCGAACCCGGGTTGGCTGCTTGAGCACATGCCATGCTATGCTATACTATGATGTGCTATGCTACACTATAGTTTATGTACAGTTTAGATCAACACTTATTTTGTTCATAAGGCCTCTGGTTCCAGATTGATTCTTCAACATTGCTTTGTATTACAAAACATTTGAAAAACTTTTAGGTTTTAACCATATATATATATATATATATATATATAGTTGCCATTGTTTTAGAAATTCATTAATTAACAATTGTACACAAAGGCAAATGCCCTACCCGCTGTGCTATTGCTCCAGCCCTGTGTCTCTATTCTTATTCTGGAGCTATCTGGCCACGTCCCACAGTTGGCACTGTCTTCCTATCTAGAAAGATGACTTGGGGTAAGTTGAGGATCAGTGTCCTATACTTGTTTCCTCAATATTTTTCTCATTCAAGTGGGGGATCACTCATTTTCCAATAAAGAATAAAGAGTGTTTTAAAACTCACGCACTGATTCTCTGCCTGATAAATTTCTTACAGTTAATTGAAAATTGAGGAACACATTGGATGGGTTAAGGTACAGACTACAATTACATTTATGCATGTTAAATATTAGAACAGGTGGAAACATGATGAAATGAAATTGGTGTGTTCAGAGTGAAGTGTATAAGATATTTTTATTTTCTATAGAACATGAGCATATTGTTGCTTAGCAATTGAGTTTAGAACATAATCGGGGCTAAAGGGGAAGTGTTTGCTATGTCTCTGTCAGGTAAAATCTCTAATAAAAATTATTGCTTATAGAATTTGGGTGTAAGAGGAATGATAAGGCTACAAACAGAAAGGGCCATGGAGACTATTCTTTCTACTATTGGTCATTCAAGAATTTATCTATAAAGAAGAGAATCATTTGAATTTGCACACACATTGAAACTAATACACTATGATTTGTTGCCAGTATTAGATATATTGAGGTATATTTAGAACTTTATTGTACTTTATCGTATCTACTTTATGTGGTTGGGAAAGTGAGCACTCTTACTTAGCACCTCTTGTCAGGGTAAGCTGTGTTCATAACGGATTCATGTCTTGCACCTAACCCATAATTTTGCCTTTGATTGTATTTTTTTAAATCTTTTAGTACTGATGGTTGTGACACTGTGAGAGAGCAGTTACTTAAGGTCAGAACTCACAAAGGCAGCTCAGTGTGATGAGATGGAACAGCTGTTTCCTGCCCTGCCCTCCATTGTTCTCCCTTGCTGGCTACATAATGGCTGTGGGTGATCTCCTGGTGCAAGTTAGAACTTGATCTCACCACCCTGGTTAGGAGCTTTTCTGATCTATTATGGATGGTCACAGGATGCACCTTCCCAGAGCCATGGTTCCCAAGGAGGAATGATGCTGATGAAAGGAAGGATTTGGCAGAGACAATAAAATCTTCAGGCTGGCTCTCAAATAGCTATTAGGAGGTGTTAAATCCACAGCATTTTATGTCCCCAAACAAATTGAGTGAGTAAATCCTCTTGTCATGGCTTATAGTTCTAAAATTCGAGAATCTAAGGAAAGACATGAGTTTTAAAGATCTATATTCTCCTAGATAACCAGTCTTGGTTTCCTTTAGATTATTGAACTAGACTGATTCAGTCCTCATCTTTAAAGGATAAAGGAAAATATGGAAAAGACTGATTATAGATTATTCTTGAATTTTTTTCATGCCAAGCTCATGGAAACTTTGAGGATGTGAAGAAAACTTAGGAATAGTAAAATATGGAGAGAGGAAAACTGTCATGATAATCAATTCCTTGTAAATAAATCTATAAAGTAGGTTAAAGAAAGATTGATGGATCACAGAAAAAAAAGATTAATTTTAAGCTGAAGAACAGAAGTGGTTCTTGCTAATGTTTGTGTGGTTTAAACCTGTCGATATTGATGGTGCACACAAAAACTTACATAATGTTCAATGCATTTATGCTTCAATTTAAACAATGGGACTATGAATAATAAGACAGAAAACAATGTTGTATGAGAGTTTAAGCAGACAGTTTTGCTCAGGAAAAGAAAAGTAGAAAACACCTGATTATATTATATGTATTAAATACAGGACAGATATGTGAATATATTATTACATATTTTGGTGATGGTCACGGTCCTCTCGTTGTTCATCGATTTGCTCGAGCAGGCCCAGTAACGTCTCCATCGTGAGACTTGTTGTTACTGTGTTTGGCATATCGAATACGTCACGGGGAGCTTGCCAGGCTCTGCTGTGAGGGCGAGAGACTCTCAGTAGCTTGCCGGGCTCTCCGAGAGGGGCGGAGGAATCGAACTCGGGTCGGCCATGTTGGCCGCTTGTAAGCCCTACCGCTGTGCTATCGTTCCAGCCCTACAAATATATTATATATCATGTATGATATAATTTTATCTCATTAGTTATATTGATATATCACTGTCTTCCCATTGCTTATTGATTTACTCAAGAGGGCACCAGTAACGTCCTCATTTGTCCAGCCCTGAGATTTTAGCAGCCTCCCCTTACTGTTTTCCCAATGCTGCCATATTGGAGGCTCTTTCAGGTTCAGGGAAATGAGACATGTTATTGTTATTGTTTTTGGCAAATTGAATACACCACAGATAGCTTGCCGGGCTCTACCAATAATGATATATAAATTTTAGATTTTGATAAAATGAATTTTAATTGTATATGTTATTAGATATATTAATGTGGAAGCATATATGTAGAGGAAAATGTTATTTAACTCTACAAAAATACATACGGATATGTTTATATGCATATTTTATAACATGCATAATTGTAATACATGTTGTTATATGTAAAACATTGAATATATGCCATAAGAAATTTGCTTTTAATAACTTCATAATTTTTCAAAAAGGGAGAGACAATAGCCAGGAATCAAATAGAAAACTGCTCTGCATTGTGTTTTCCTGGGATATTTTGATAAATAGTGCAGTATTTCAACTTTGAACACAGAGTGGGGGCTGATATGACAGTTTTGATGAATATATAAAATATGAGTACTTTTGTGAATAACAAAACTCTAATGCCAAGGTGTTGGCTTTGAAGTCTAGGAATAAATTGGACAAAAGCTTTGAACAATTTGTTATTCCATAGAAAATACATATACACAATTATAGGCCAACGTGAATTGTTTTTACGCATTCAATCACAAATACATAGAAAAAAGTGATAGGAAGAGTTGGCGTTTAAAATATAACTGCGACCAACTTTAAGAGACAGAAAATAATGAGATTCCAGCAGCAGTGACTCTGAAAAAAACATGAAACTCATTTACCTGCCAATATCTTCTCATGAAGTTTTGACACACGTAGCACAAAGAGGATGGATTTATAAATTATAAATAAAATGAAACAGCTACAGCACAGACTACAGGACAAAATTCTATTACAGAAAACTCACAGGCAAAATTAGCTCAAGTTGCCAAATTCAGAGTTGGAGCTAAATATTGGGGAGCGAACAAACTAATCTGCAGTAGAGTGACTCAGGTCTTTAGCGGAACAAGCTTTAACTCTGACGGTTGACTTGCTTTTCTCTCACTCCCATAACCACTATCTCTACGTTTCCTTGTATTTTTTCATTCTTTTAGTACTGCTGCTCTGATGGTGTGACACTGGGACAGAACAGATGCTCCCAGATTAGCATTGCGTTCAGCCAGTTCTGGGGACGAGACAGGACAGCGATGTTTCTGGCTCTGCCTCCTCTGCTCTTCCATGCTGGCTTCGTAATGGCTGATGCTGAGCTACTGGTTCAAGTGAGGAGCCTGCTCTTGCTTCTCTGGATGAGGGTGTTTCTCTTCCAGAGTGGATGGACCCAGGTTGGACACTGCCACAACCAAAACTCCCCAGAAGTGGTGATTCCCGTGAAGGTAACAAGGTCTGGCAGAGACGCTAGGTCTTCAAGCTGGCTCTCATATAGCATGCATTTTGGGGGTCAGAGGCACATTGTCCACTTGAAAACCAACAAGTTGTTTTTGGCTAGGCACATACCGGTGTTCACGTACACAGAGCAGGGAGCACTGCTCGAGGACCATCCCTTCTTTCAGGATGACTGTTTCTATCACGGTTATGTGGAGGGAGACCCAGAATCCCAGGTTGCCCTCAGTACCTGTTTTGGGGGCTTTCAAGGAACATTAATGACAAATGACATTACTTATGGAATCAAGCCCAAACTGCTTTCTACCACATTTGAACATCTGGTCTATAGGAGGGAGAGTGATGAGTCTTTTACTCTCACAGACTGTGGAATGACAGATAAAGAAATCACAGCACAATTGAAACTTGTCAAAAGGAGAATTACCCCAGAGATGAGGGTTAGGTATTTGGACTGGTGGATCCACACGTTTTATATTGAAGTGGGAGTGGTTGTAGACAGGCAGAGGTTTCTTCATTCCAACAGAAACATTACACTGGTGTTCAATGACATCTGCCTGGTGATGAATCAAGTAGGCCTGTTACTAAAAGCTTTGGCCCTCCAGGTGGCTTTAATGGGAGTTGAGGTCTGGTCTCAGAAAAACTTGATCCCGATACATGATGTGAACGATACATTGAAAATTTTTTGTATTTGGAAGCAGTCTGCCTGGGTGAATCGCCTGCCACATGATATTGCACATCTTTTTGTAAAGAAGAATTTTTCACGTGCTCTGGGTGCCAGCTATTGGGAATCAGCCTGTGATCCTAGTCAGAGTTGTGCAGTCGAGCCTTTCTTGGAAGACAATATCGAAGCATTTTCTTACAAAGTGACACATCAGATTGGCCATAATGTTGGTATGGTGCATGATTCTATAAAAAATTGTACATGTGGTGAGGATCATTGCATCATGTTCTATGAATATAAGCCCTCAAGGAAATTCAGCAACTGCAGTTTCAATGAATTCTGGGAATTTGCATATACACAAACATGTTTGTATAGTCTGTCAGCTCCAAATAAGATGTTCAAGCACATACGTTGTGGGAACGGTGTGGCTGAAGAAGGAGAAGAATGTGATTGTGGCACTATGGAGTTATGCTCCGAAGATCTTTGTTGTAATTCAAACTGCACTCTCATTCCCGGGGCTAGCTGTGCTTTTGGACTTTGCTGCGAAACATGTGGGCTCATGGGTCCAGGAGAAGTCTGCAGAAAGGTGGAGAATGAGTGTGATCTCCCCGAGTGGTGCAATGGGACATCCCATCATTGCCCAGAAGATGTGTACATACAGGATGGATTTCCATGCTCTAATGGATACTGTTATGAGAAAAGATGTAATGGCCGTGATGACCAGTGTAGAAAAATCTTTGGTCCACAGGCCAAGAGTGCGAACATGAAGTGTTATAAGGAAATAAACAGCCAAGGTGACCGTTTTGGCCACTGTGGTATAATTGATACTCAGTATATAAAATGTAATGGCTCCCAAAGGCTATGTGGCAGGATTCAATGTGACAATGTGAAGAAACTTCCTTTGTTGATAGATCATACTACTGTACATTTCACTAACTTCCAAAACATCCATTGCTGGGGGACTGACTACCATATTGGGATGAGCATACCTGACATTGGTGCAGTGACTGATGGCACACTGTGTGGTCTAGATCAAATCTGCATCCAAAGAAAATGTGTTGATATTTCAGTCTTGGATCTCACAACTTGCACAGCAGAAATATGCACCAACAATGGAATCTGCAACAATAAGCATAATTGCCATTGTGACTATGGATTTTCTCCACCCTTCTGCTCTGAACCAGGTTATGGTGGTAGTATTGATAGTGGTCCAGCACCTGAAAAACAAGAGTTTTTAAAGGATATGGGCCTTGACTACCTGTTAATAAATTGGCTTTTTCGTATTCTAGCTTTATTATTTTGTGCCTGCTGTTTGATTATTATAGGACCATTTGAAGATGAAGATGAATAACACTAGCATAGAAAGAACAATGGGAGCAAGATTTCCAATCTATTTCAGTTAAGTAAGTCTTTGGGTCCATCGTCACCTTGGGAAGAAGAGCACATGATGTGTCTTTAACAAAGAAGAGAATCTTTCTATGTTATTTTTAAGAAGACCAAATTCTACATAAAGTTTCCAGAGTAGAAAGTTTCAATTCCTATAAATAAAAATACAACAGCATATTTTACAGACTATCACAGAAAATCCCCAAGACCACTAATTTTTTTTATAATAAACGTCATCCATTAAAAAATTAGCAAAAATGCTTCTACCAGCATATTTCTGTTATTCGTCGATTGCCTCGAGCAGGCCCCAGTAATTTCTCATTCATCCTAGCCCTGAGATTATATTCAAGGCTCTTTAGGAGAATGAGACCCATCATTGTTACTGGTATTTGGCATATTTGGTACGCCACGGGGAGTTTGCCAGACTCTGCCCTGTGGGCAGGCTACATTCGGTAGCATATTTCTAGTTGCCATTATTTTATGCAATTTAATGTCTAGCTACTCGTGGAAAGTGTCGTGTTTTATTTCCTAGATAAGGGAGTTGCTTATGATATGTGTTAAGTGTTTATGCATGTGTGTGTGTCTTTCAAATTCCTATCTCTTAATTGCAAATATTCTCTTTGAAATCTGATTCATTGCATAAAGTAAAGTAAAGTAAAGTAAAGTAAAGTAAAGGCCCTCCCATTGATCATCGATTTGCTCGAGCGGGCCCAGTAACGTCTCCATTGGAGACTTTGTTGTTACTGTGTTTGGCATATCGAATACATCATGGGGAGCTTGCCAGGCTCTGCCGTGCGGGCGAGATACTCTCGGTAGCTTGCTGGGCTCTCCGAGAGGGGCAGAGGAATCGAACTCGGGTCGGCCATGTTGGCTGCATGCAAGGCAAACGCCCTACCGCTGTGCTATCGCTCCAGCCCGATTCATAAGTACGTGAAATATATGTGCAAATATATGTGCATGTGTATATATGTATATATGCATATTTAAAAACATTCTTCTGTCTATAGGACTTAAATGAGATTAGAATGTGAAGAGATTTTGATGGGTACTTAATCAAATTTTAATTCTTTAAAAGTCATCACTTTATATCCAGAATAATTTTAAACTAATCTTTTTGCATGTATAAAATGTACATATAATTCATTACTACAACTGCATTTTCATATATGCTTTATATATGGTGTGATTATAATTCTGATAATTTCCATATCCAACCATAACCTCTCTCTCAGATATAGCCTATGCTTCCAACAATATTAACCTCTAAGATTTATAGATACATTGTATTTGTGTCTTCAATCAGGTCTATGAATTTTCCAATGAAACAAGATGACTAATTCTCTCCTATGGGTTATAAAACCCTACTGCAAAGATGTGCGTTCCATGGGCCCCCCTTCTCATAGATATCTAGTATTGATTTCATTAAGTCTACGGTGTTTAAATAAACCAGAGGGATTGAGATTGATATTGTGGATAGAATAGCACATTGATACATGAGGCTTTTGGAATTGTTGCAGGAACTGCAATATTTGGGCAGTAGGGAAAGGAAACTGATTATGATTTCCAGAGAGGTGCAGTGGAACATCCTGTCCATGTCCAGAGGATGTGCATATTCAGAGTAGATACTGTCTTGAAGAGATGAGGCAGCCATAAATGAACAGTTTTGGTCAGGAGGCTAAGAAAGCAAATCTCAATTTCTACGGTCAACTCAATACCAGAGGTGATTATTGTGGTAACTGATTTAAAACAGCAGGAAGAACATCTAGTGCCACAGCAAGGATTTCCTGTGTGGAATGATTCAGTGGGAGAATGTGATAACATATCCTCTTATGGAGAGCATTATTCTGGAGTGATTTTGCCTAATATTTAATGCATCAGTAGCTGGAGTGTTAACTAACTACCGTGTGGGGATAACCATTCCAGATTTTGGTGAAGTGAAAGACACTAATACTTGTGGGTAAAATATTTGTGTGAGAAGATAATGCGCCCCAATATCACACTGCACAAGGTGTTCCCCTGTAACTTGTAATAGGAGAAGATTCTGAAATAATAGACAGCACTGCCACTGCAATGCTCATTTTCCACTAGTCTTTGTTACAAAGTTTGCAGGTTTGGGAGGTAACATTGATAGAAGCCCACCATTTGGAAATGTTTTTGCTAAAGGTGATATTTCGAAACACAGACCTTTGGGGTTCACTTTTGTAGCTTGCCAGGCTCTCCAAGAGGGGCGGAGGAATCGAACTCAGGTTGGCCATGTTGGCTGCATGCAAGGCAAATGCCCTACCGCTGTGCTATAGCTCCAGCCCATATTTGATATAGATGCAATTAAATTTATACCAAAATCCTCAAACATTTGCCAACTTAAGAGTGTTCTGGAAGCTAATGACTTATTCTAAACTTACTCAAGTGCAATATTTCTTAAATCACTTTATACCTTGAAAACAAGACCAATAAATGCAGCCTTTTTTTCTCAAGCATACTCCAGTTTTTTCTTAGCTAGTTTTGAATATATACATGGCACAACACCATTAATTTTGTCTATGTCCATTTGGTGACAGCACTTAATTTTTCACAATTTTTTTAGAGCTAAGAAAAAAAATCACACAAATCCACAATTGAAAGTCTAATGTGACCTTTATCCATCATAAAGGAGAATAGTCCAAAGTTGTTTAAACTATGCCCTAGCACGATAAATAACTAGATTTGGGTGATCTGTGAATAACATTTTATTTTAGGTTTTTTTTTGTTTAGTTTTCTTTGTTTGGGGTCACACTCCACTGTGCTCAGGGCTTACTTCAGGCTTTGTGCTTAGGAAGAGTACTGGAGTGCTCAGAGAACCAGATGGGGCGACATGGATCAAACTTGGGTTAGCTACATACAAGGCAAGTGCCCTAACCACTGTGCTATATCTCTACCAACTGAAGAACATTTTAAATTAGAACAATATGACCTAAAGTACAAGACATGGTGTACAACATATTCAACAATTGGATAGAATAGTATCTTCCAAAAATTATTGTAAGATACAATAATTTTAACTAGGTATTTTATAATTAATAATCATAAGAATTCAGTGTATTCTTGGAACATTAATTTGAATATTTGAGATTATAAAGTTATTCATCAATCAAAAAAGTCAATGAAACAATCCTATAATGAATGATACATGAAGAAAAATAGAACCAAATAGACAAAAGTGCAAGAAATATTTGGAATGTAGTAAAATTTCTTGTAGCATCATATTGGAAACAGAGAATGTGAAAAAAAAGAATTGAATAGAAATAAAGTTTAATAGCATTCTTGCCAATACTGGTGAAGGAAGGAGAGACGTCAAACCTTTTTTATACATAGTTCAGATTCTTATCACAAGTCAAGTTTCCTTGTTTCATTCTCTCCTGATTATGGGATCCACAGTAAATTACTTGGAGGCTTTCTTATTTTCTTATTTCCACAGAAATATTATGTTGATTTATATTTGTTTTCTTGGGCTATAATAACTTTACATTCAGTTGTCCACTTCATTCTTTATCTTTAAAGCACACTGATTTACAGAGTTTCTCATGATAGGGTTGTTGTAGGCAAACAATGTGCCAACACAATACATAGTGTTCCAACAAACCAGGGTGACCTTCCCTCCACCAATGTCCGCTGGTTCCTTTTGATCTCTCCCCATTGGTAGGCACATAACAAATTTATTTCCTATTGCTGCAATAAAATCTAAAGAATAGCAAATAAATTTTCAAAAATAAATAAATATAAGTCAATTTGTGATAGGTGCTTCTATATGACTTAATCTACATAAAAAATCCAAACCATATAACAGTATAAAATATAATGCTTATTCTCATCTACATAGGAAGTTTTCAATTTTTTAAAAAAAATTTTATTAGCGAAATACCATGAAAATCAGTTGTGGACATTACAAGTTTTTGTGCTTGAGTTTCAGTTATACAATGATGGACTATCCATCCCTCCACCAGTGCCCATTCTCTACCCCCAATGATCCCAGTATCACTCCCTGCCATTCAATCCTACCTCTGTGGTAGGGCATTTTTTCCCTTTTTGTTCTCTCTCTCCTTTTCTCTTTTGTTCTCTCTTTTTGTTCTCTCTTTTGTTCTTTTTTGTTCTCGCTTTTCCCTTTTGATATCTCTCTCCTTTTGGTTGCTGAGGTTTGCAAAAGAGGCGTTGAGTGCCAATCATATTCAGTCTATAATCTACTTTCAGTATGCATCTCCCATCCTGGGAGAATAATCACAACATCCTTTACTTGGTGTTGCCTTCTCTATATGAGCTTCCCGTTTCCCTAGCATGTGCAGCTGGCCTTCAAGCCATGGAGTGCAGCTCCTGGTACTTATCTTGACTATTAGAGGTTAGTCTCCTATATTGTTACTTTATAATCCTCAAATGAATGCAATCTTTCTATGTCTGTCACTCTCTCTCTGACTCATTTCACTTAGTATGATACTTTCCATGTAGTACCACTACATGTACTACATTTAGTACCAAGACTTCATCTTTTATAACAGCTGCATAGTACTCCATTATATAGATGTACCAAAGTTTCTTTAACCAGTCATCTGTTTTCGGGCACTTGGGTTTTTTCCAGATTTTGGCTATTGTGAACAGTGCAGCAATGAACATAGAAATACAGATGTCGCAGGGGGGGATGGGGGGATGGGGGTGGGGGGGATATTATCCATGGTGGTGGAAAATGGGCACTGGTGGAGGGATGGGTATCTGATCATTGTATAATCAAACCCAAGCACAAAAAATTGTAAATCTACAACTGTACCTCATGGTGTTTCACTAATAAAAAAAAATTTTAAAAAAATTGATACAAAATTGATATTAAATTAATACTAGATGATAAAAAAAAAGAAATACAGATGTCATTTCCACTATATTTTTTTGCCTCTCCAGGATATATTCCCAGGAGTGGTATTGCTGAGTCAAATGGGAGCTCAATTTCTAATTTTTTGAGAATCGTCCATACTGTTTTCCAAAAGGGCTGTACCAGTCGGCATTCCCACAGCAGTGAAGGAGAGCCCCTGTCTTGCCACATCTCTGCCAACACCGATTGCCTTTGTTCTTTTGGATGTGGGCCAGTCTCTCTGGTGTGAGATAATTTCTATCTCATTTTTTTAATCTGCATCTTCCTGATGATTAGTGATGTAGATCATTTTCTCATGTGCCTTTTAGCCATTCGGATGTATTCTTTGAGAAAGTTTCTGTTCATTTTATCACCCCATTTTTTGATGGGGTTGGTTGTGTTCTTCTTGTGGAATTCAATCAGTGCTCTGTATAACATTAATATCAACCCCTTATAGGATGGGTATTGGGTTAATACCCTTTCCCATTCTGTAGATTGTCTTTGTATTCTGGTCACTGTATCTTTTGAGGTGCAGAAGCTTCTTAATATAAGATGGTCCCATTTGTCTATCTCTATTTCCACTTGGGTGGTTAGTGGAGTGTCATCTTTGAAGAAACCGTTAGCCACAATATCATGGAGGGTTTTGCCGACCTTGCCTTTGATGTACCTTATAGATTTTGGCCTGATGTCCAGTTATGCCAGCACCATTTGTTAAAGAGGCTTTTCTTCCTCCACTTCACATTTCTTGCTCCCTTATCAAAGATTAGATGTTCATATATTTGAAGTTGTGTGTACAGATATTCCACCCTGTTCCATTGGTCTGCGGCCCTGCATTTGTTCCAGTACCATGCTGTTTTATTATCACTTTGCAGTAGAGTTTGAGATTGGGGAGGGTATTGCATCCCCACTTCTTTTTCCCAAGAATTGCTTTAGCTATTCGTGGGCATTTGTTGCTCCAGATGAATTTCAGGAGTGCTTGATATATTTGTTTAAAGAATTTCATGGGTATTCTTATAGGATCACATTGAATCTGTATAATTCATTGAGGAGTATTGCCATCTTGACAATGTTAATTCTTCTCATCCATGAGCAGGATATATGTTTCCAGTTCCTCATGTCTTTTTTATTTCATGGAGTAGCGTTTTGGAGTTTTCACTGTAGAGGTCCTTTACCTCTTTAGTAAGGCTGATTCCGAGGTATTTGATTTTCTGGGGCACTATTAGGAACGAGATTGTTTTTTCCCGTCACTTTCTTCTATCTCAATATTTGCATATAGGAAGGCCATGGATTTTTGGCAGTGATTTTATAGCCTGCAACTTTACTGTACAAGTCTATTGTTTCTAGGAGTTTCTTAGTAGAAACTTTAGGGTTCTCGAAATATAGTATCATATCATCTGCAAATAGTGAGAGGTTGATTTCTTCCTTTCCTCTCTGAATGCTTTTAATGTCTTTTTCTTGCCTAAAGCTATTGCAAGTACTTCCAGTACTATATTGAACAGAAGTGGTGATAAAGGGCATCCTTGTCTTATCCTAAATCTTAGATGGAAAGCCCTTAGTTTTTCCCCATTGAGGATAATGTTTGCCATTGGTTTGTCGTAGATAGCTTTGACTATCTTAAGGAAAGTTCCTTCACGACTCATTTTGGTGGGAAATTGAGGCACACCACGTGAAAACAAAGCTGAATGAATCCAGTACCTTCTTCTCATTCATCCATGTACCTGCCTGTCGGCAGGGCCCCTTCCCAGGCCTGTGCAGCCAACAAAATCCCCTGAGAATGGCAGGTTTTCGCCATTGGTCTGCGGCGGACGGGAATTGAGGTACACTGTTCAAAAACAAAGCTTAACAGTCCAGGAACCCTCTCCTCATTCATCTAGGTATCCACCTGGCGGCTAGGCTCCTTCCCTGAGCTCCGGCCGCAAATTATTCCCCCTCTACATGTCCCATTGGAACCATAAGTTACCCTCTTACATGGAACTTTCACTAGTTAGCTTAACCACCAGAAACACATTAGCCAATAATTCATTAAGCCCATCTCAATTCATTCTGCATCTCAAGCAGAACAGTAACAGTGAGCTTAAAGGTCTAAACCACACTGGTCACAATACTAAAGCAGTGCAGAAGCCCACCATACTTACTTTTTGATGAGGCTAGCCCAAAAGACAGCAACAGTAATGAAGTTCTAGACAACCTCACTGACAAGGAATTTAGAAGGGAGTTACTGAGGATGCTTAGGGAGCTAAAAGAAACAATGGAAAACAATGCCAATAAAAGACAAGAGGATTTGAAGGTAGAAATGAGAAAATTGCAAATGGAAATGTCAGACCTGAAAAACCTGGTAGGGGAATTGAAAAACTCAGTGGAAGGCCTCAGCAGCAGGGTAACAGCTGCTGAGGACAGAATCAGTGAGCTCGAAGATGAAGTCCAGAGACTCTCCAGAAAAGAGCAGAAA
Organism: Sorex fumeus; assembly: GCF_029834395.1. Classification (NCBI taxonomy): domain Eukaryota; kingdom Metazoa; phylum Chordata; class Mammalia; order Eulipotyphla; family Soricidae; genus Sorex; species Sorex fumeus. Next base: position 41,785,303 of record NW_026606081.1, read on the forward strand.
ATGGAAAAGAGACTCATAATTCAGAAACAGATGGCAAGAGAAGACCGTGATGAAGCCAAGACAGGTAACATAAGAATTATTAGAGTACGAGAGGGACAGGAAGAAAACCCTGATGAAGAAACTGTCAAAGTCATCATTACTATGATGTTTCCAGAGCTGAAGAAACAGGTTACCACATTCAGGAGTCCTGAAGGGTACCAACTAGAAGAAAACCAAATAAAAATACCCCAAGACACATACTGATCAAAATGACCAAAACCTTAGATATCACGGTCACGGTCCTCCCGTTGTTCATCGATTTGCTCAAGCGGGCCCAGTAACGTCTCCATCATGAGACTTATTATTACTGTGTTTGGCATATCGAATATGTCATGGGTAGCATGCCAGGCTTTGCCGTGCAGGCAAGATACTCTCAGTAGCTTGCCGGGCTCTCCAAGAGGGGCGGAGGAATTGAACTCAGGTCGGCCATGTTGGCTGGGTGCAAGGCAAATGCCTACCCACTGTGCTATCACTCCAGCCCTTAAGATAGAGACAAAATTATGAAAGCAGCAAGATCAAAGAAAAAAATGCCTATAAAGGGGGATACTTAGGATTCACATTTGAGGAGGTCACAAGCTGCCCCCCCACAAGCGGCTCTCTGGCACTGCCATAGCACCAGAAGCACAATAACTTAATGCAGAGTTCGGCAGCTTGTGGCAGAAAAGTGAATGAACTATGTGTTAATCCATGGTACCATTCCTCCCTGGGAAGGAAGGTGTGTCACTCCCTTCCACCTCTTTCCCCCTACGCAGCAAGATGGCGGCCTCCTCAGAGCTTTTTCGAAAGCCAGGTATGAGCGGGCGGTGATGGGGCAACTGTAACCTCATGGGAAGGGGGGTGTTCCAGGGTTGTCCTTCACGCCTTACCAAGGTCACGAGTTGCCCCCCACGAGTAGCTCTCCGCCACGGCCATGGCTCCAAGCCACAGAAACCAATGTAGTAATTATCTGGCTCTTGGCATAAATCCATCCAGACTTAATAAGTAAAATATCAGAAATCCAAAATAATATGGATCTCATAACCAGCTGTAGAAAAAAAAATATTTCACAATGCCTTTTCAGCAGTTCTGATTATTAGGTGTAAACTCTAAACAATAATGGTGCATCTTTTGTCGAAATAATGAATGTAATCAAAGTAGATAGAGAGTTAAGTAGAATTCATCTTCCTCACAGGCATTAGGAGGGGTGGGAGGGGGGTATATTGGGGTTCCTGGTGGTGAAAAAAAAGTACTGGTAAAGGGAAAGGTGTTTGATCATTGTATGACCGAGATTTAAAACTGAATGCTTTGTAATTTTTCCCACTGTGATTCAATAAAAAAAAAAAATTCATGACTTCGTCTTTTCTAACAGCTACATAGTACTCCATTGTGTAAATGTACCGAAGTTTCTTTAACCAGTCATATGTTCTCGGGCACTCAGGTTTTTTCCAGTTTCTGGCTGTTGTAAAGAGTGCTGCAACTACATGGAAAGTATCATGCTAAGCGAAATAACTCAGAAAGAGAGAGATAGACATAGAAGAATTGCATTCATCTGGGGAACATAAAGTAACAAAATAGGAGACTAATACCCAAGAATGGCCGAGATTAGTACCAGGAATTTTACTCCATGGCTTGGAGGCTAGCCATACATGCTAGGAGAAAAGGAAGCTCATATGGAGAAGGGAGCACCAAATAAAGGGTGCTCCCAGGATGGGAGAAGCATGCTGAAAATAGACTATAGACCAAACATGATTGCCACTCATTGCCTCTTTTGCAAACCACAATACCCAATAGGAGAGAGAGAACAAAAGTGAATGCCCTGTCACAGAAGCAGGCTGGGATGGGGTGGAATGGGGGTTGGGAGGGATACTGGTATCTACTGTGGTGGGAAATGGGCATGAGTAGAGTGATGGGTATTTGATCATTGTAAAATTGAAAGCCAAGCACAAAAATTTGTAAGTCTACAACTGTACCTGATGGTGTCTTACTAATAAAAATTTTTTAAAAATGCTGGACAAGGAAAAATAATAAAAAAAAGATAAAAGATTCACAGCTGATTTGTCTGATGAAACCCTCATGACCCAAAAACAGTGGTGCGATATAGTGAGAAAACTCAATGAAATCAATGCCTCACCAAAAATACTTTACCCAGAGAGACTCTCATTCATAACAGAAGGAACAACACACAGTTTCACCGAAAAACAACAGCTCAGGAACTTCATAGTCTCAAAACTATGGTTACAAGAACAGCTAAATGGAATACTTTAAAACAAGACAGGCCTCTGAAATGCACCAAATTTCAAAAGAAAAATGAGACAAAACCCCATAACAATAATCTCTCTCAACATTAATGGGCTAAACACACCAATTAAAAGACACAGAGTAGCAGGATGCATTAGAAAATTGAAGCCAACATACTGCTGCCTGCAAGAAATGCATCTCAATAGTCAAAGCAAACACAGACTCAGAGTCAATGGCTGGAAAACAATCCTATAGGCAAAGAGCTCCCATAAAAAAGCTGGTATAGCCATCCTAGTATCAGACCACATTGACTTCATAATGAAGGTCACAAGAGACAGTGAAGGCCATTTCTTATTGATCAAGGGATTTTTACAACAGGAAGAACTTACAATACTAAATGTGTATGCATGTAATGAGGGACCAGCAAAGTACTTAAAACAATTACCCATAGATTTGGAGAAAGACATTGATAGCAACACAATACTAGTGGGAGACTTTAACACCACTTTATCACCACTTGATAGGTCAACCAGACTCAAGCTTAACAAGGACATACTTCATCTGAGAGAAAAAATGGAAAAAAGGGACTTAGTAGATATATACAGGACACTTCATCCTCAAAAACCCGAATACACATTCTTCTCAAGTGTGCATGGAATATTCTCCATGATAGACCACACGCTGAGCCAGGAAACATACCTCCATAAAATTCAGAGGATAGAGATTGTATCAACAAACTTCTCAGACATAATGCGCTGAAGTAAATCACACACAAACAGAAAACTAAATCAAAAACTTGTAAATTAAACAGTTCACTATTGGACATTGAGTGGTTGAGAAAGGAAATCAAAGGGGTTATCAAAAGATTACTGGAAACTAATGAACTTGAGGACACGAGTTAACAAAACTTATGGGACACAGCAAAAGCTGTGTTAGAGGAAATGTTATAACTCTACAAGCATTCCTCAGGAAGGAGGAGTGAACCCACATAAGTAACCTAATCTCACAGCTTAAAAGCTTGGAGAAAGACCATCAAAAGGTGACCAGCCTGAACAGGAGGAAGGAAATAATAAAACTCAGAGTAGAGATTAGCGAGATGGAACCACAAAAAACAATCCGAAATATCAATGAAATCAAGAGCTGGTTCTTCAAGAAAATAAACAAGATCTACAAGCCTCTAGCAAAGCTCACAAAGAAAGGGAGAGAGAAAACCCTAATAAACTGAATCAGAAATGAAAAGGGGGTCATTACAACAGAAACTACAGAAATTCAAAGGATCCTCAGGGAGAACTTTGAGAAGCTTTATGCCATGGAACATGTAAACCTCGAGGAAATATATATTTATATATTTCTAGATTTCTATAGAAATCTATTTATATATATTTCTAGATTTCTATAGACTCCCAAGGCTGAACCGAGAAGACCTGGAAGAGATGAACAGACCCATTGCCATCAAGGAAATTGAAATGGTAATAAAAAGTCTCCCCAAGCACAAAACGTCCTGGTCCAGATAGATTCAGTAGTGAATTCTTCCAAATCTTTAAAGAGGACTTACTGCCAATCATCTTTAAGCTTTTCCAAGAAACTGAAATATCAAAAACACTTCTGAACAGTTTCTATGCAGCAAATATCAACCTGATACCAAAAGCAGACAGAGATACCACAAAGAAAGAAAATTACAGGCCAATATCCCTGTTGAACACAGAGGCAAAGGTCCTCAACAAGCTATTAACAAATAAAATCCAACGACTCATCAAAAAGATCATATACCATGACCAAGTAGGATTCATCGAGGGATGTAAAGATGGTTTAATATTCAGAAAACGATCAACATAATCCATCATATCAATAAAAGAAAAGATAAAAAGCTTATGATCATATGAATAGATGCAGAGAAAGCATTTGACAAGATCCAGCACCCATTTATGTTGAAAACCCTCGCCAAGATGGATATAAAGGGGACTTTCCTCAATATAGTTAAAGCCAAACTACCACAAGCCTACAGCAAGTATCATCCTCAATAGGGAAAAACTGAGAGCCTTCCCTCTAAGGTCAGGGATGAGACAAGGTTGCCCACTCTCTCCACTGCTGTTCAATATAGTATTGACTTACTAACAATAGTGATTAGGCAAGAAAAAGATATTAAAGGCATTTAGGTAGGAAAGGAAGAAATCAAGCTCTCACTATTCACTGATTATATGATATTATACTTAGAGAACCCTATAACCTCTACCAAGAAACTCCTAGAAACGATAGACTTGTATAGTAAAGTTGCAGGCTATAAAATCAATACGCAAAAACCCATGGACTTCCCATGTACAAATTATAAAAGAGAAGAAAGTGACATGAATAAAATAATCCCATTCGCTATTGAGCCCTAGAAAATCAAGTACCTAGGAATCAGCTTAACTAAGTAAATAAAGGACATGTACAAAGAAAACTGCAAAACATTACTTCAGAAAATAAAGGAAAACACGAGGATAGGAAACAATTCCCCTGCTCATGGATCGGGAGAATTACCATTGTCAAAATGGTAATACTTCCAAAGCATTGTACAAATTGAATTCACTCCCTATAATGGTACCCATGCCATTATTCAAAGAAATGGAGCACACACTCCTGAAATTCATGTGGAACAATAAGCCCCCACGGATAGATAAATTAATTCTTGGAAAAAGAAAATGGGAGGAATCAACCTCCCTAACTAAAACTCTACTACAAAGCAGTAATAATTAAAACGGCATGGTACTGGAACAAAGGCTGATCTGCAGACCAATGGAACAGGGTTAAATATACTGACATCTTCCCTCAAACATATGATCATCTTGATCACTTTATCACTTGACTTCCTGTTAATTGTCGATTTGCTCAAGCGGGTGCCAGTAACATCTCCATTTGTCCCTGTCGCATGCTAGTGTAGCCCAACAACGTCTTTTTGCTCTAAGAACATGAAGAGCCTCAAACTGATCGTTCATGATCTTGATGAAGAAGTCTGGCCATCTGGTAGGTGGGTGGCCACGTGGTCTGTTGACATCCCGTGGAATCCAGTTGGTAACAGCTCTAGTCTAGCAGTCATCTTTAAATCTCATTACCTGACCAACCCATCTAATTTTTGAAACCTTGGCAAACAAGACAGCGTCCCTGATTCTTGATCGTTGACAGAGGTCGGAACTCCGGATTCTTTCTCTCATTTGAGTGAAACATGATATTCCAAGCATAGCTCTTTCAGTTCCTCTTTGGGAGACCCAAATAGCATTCTTATCCTGTTTGAGTAGGGCCCAGGTCTCTGAGACGTATGTTAATGCAGGAAGAATAGTGGAATCAAAGAGATGTGCCCGGAGCTGGAGGTTCTTTGTCTTCTTAGCTATTTCTTCGATGCTCTTGAAGGCATTCCAAGCCGCTCTCTTCCTCCTGCGCAGCTCAGGTGCCAGGTCATATGTCATGTTGATTTCTCGACCTAGGTACACATAGCTGTTGCATTTGGAGATGGTCGTTTCATTGAGAGCGAATGGGGTTTGAGGAACGAGACTGTTTCTCATAAACATTGTGTTCGTAAGATTCAGCTGTAGTTCGACCTTTCCGCACTCATGGTCAAATTTGGCCAGCATTTGTGCCGCTTGGCTAATGTTTGGTGTTATTAAAACAATGTCATCAGCAAGCAGAGGTGGTGTAATTGCCGACCATCTATCTTCACTCCCATTCCTTTCTATTCCAGTCATCGCTTGATGTTCTCGAGGGTAGCACTGAAGAGTTTCAGTGAAATGGTATCACCCTGCTGAACCCCTCTCTTGATGTCAATGATTACTTCTTTGTTGAATTGTGAGATCCTGGTAGTGAATCCGCAATATAACTCACGGAGGATCTTGATGCATTGAGCTTGAATGACCTGATTGTTTAGGGCTTCAATGACCACTTCTGTCTCAACAGAATCAAAGACCTTCTTTAAATCAATAAAGGTTAGACAGAGCGGCATGTTGAACTCCTGAGAAACCTCAATGAGCTTGGTTATCATGTGGATATGGTCGATGGTGCTGAATTCTTTGCGGAACCTGGCTTGCTCGCATGGTTGTCCTTCATCTAGTGTTCTGCCAATCCTCTTTAGTATGACTCGAATGAACAATTTGTAGATGACAGACAATAGGCAGATTGGGCAATAGTAGCCAATGTCATGGATGTCTCCCTTCTTGTACAGTAGCACAGTCCTGCTGGTTTTCCATTGGGACGGAACCTTGCATTCAGACAGGTAGCATGTGACGAGCCGAGCCAGCATATTGATGACTACTGACGGCAGGTTCTTCAGGTGTTCAGGTCTGACCTTTTCTGGGCCGGGTGCTATTTGTTTCTTTACTGACAAAATGGTTTGTTGGATTTCGGAAGGGAGAACATTGGGAATGACATATCCATCCTGTGGAATTTGGTATGTCGGCAAGTGGACAAGGCTATCGAAGAGATTTGAGTAGAAGTCATAGATAATCTTCTCCATTGCTGTTCTAGAGGATGTGATAGATCCATCAGGACGTCGGAGGGCAGTCATCTTGGTCTTGTAGTTGGCGAAGGACAGTCGGGCGTTACGAATACTTTTCCCAGCTTCTACTGCATCTACCAGCACTTCTGCTCTTCTCTCTTTGAGGTCTTCCTTGATCACATCTCTGCACTGCTTTGCGAGCTCAGACATTCGCTTGTGATTGCCTGAGGCATGCGCCAAACCACGTTGGCGAATAAGCTCGAATTTTCGAAGACAGGCATTTTTTTGTGGCTATCTCTGTCTTGCCATTCCTTGCACAATCATGGAGGTGCTGAACCAGTTGATCATATTCCTCATCAATGTTGTCAACAATGGCATCTTCCCATGTTGCCGCAGTAGTGCCAAAAGCTCCCAGTTGCTGCTCTTTCTGGGAGTTATCTTTTTATACTTCGCAGCCCTTTCTCCCCGCTTTGTGAAGTAGAATTTTGCACGAAGCAGACGGTGGTCCGATCCCGTTTGGAATTTTGGGACAATAGCAACATCGGTCAGGCAAAACCATAGATTGAATATGATGTGTTCTATTTCGTTTTGGAACCATCCACCTGGAGACTCCCATGTCCAACGTTTAGATTCAGCCTTCTGGAACTATGAGTTACCATGCAAGGTCTTGGTCGACATGATGAACTCAGACAGTCTCTCACCCTGTTCCTTCCATTCTAGGCCATGGGTCCCAATGTGAAGTTCTTCGGCTGATCTTCTTGGTCCTATCTTGGCATTAAAACCACCCATTGATCTTGTAGAAGGTGTGGTCTTCTTTATAGAACTTCTCCAGTTCCATGTAGAACTTCTCAATTTCTCCTTCATCATAATTAGATGTTGGTGCATAGACAATGAAGACAGAAACTGCTGGCAGTGGGCCACATCTATTCAAATGTAAACATCTGATTCAGGTTGTTAGGCATTCAAATGAATCAATGCTTATGGCCAAATTTGTGTTGACAAGGACACCGACGCCTCTTGCACCTCTTTTATCACATGTTCCAAGGAGCAATTCTTTTCCAGTTTCGAAAACAGCATGATGAGATTGGTGCCTTCTTGTCTTGGTCAGACCAATGATGTTGTCCTTGATCTTTCGCTCTTGTACCATCAGGTCCTCCATGGATGCATCTGATGCTAGCGGACGTGCATTGAAAGTACAGACGATCATTTTTGTATTCCTTCATTGTGGCAGCCTAGTTCGGCCTTGAGATTTTATCGGCCTCTCCTTTCTCATCCATCTCAATGCTGCCATATTGGTGAAGCCTTCAGGGTCAGGAGAATGAGTCTCATTGTAATTACTGGTTTTGGCATATCGAATACACAACGGATAGCTTGTGAGACTTTGCCATGTGGGTGGAATACTCTCGGTAGCTTGCCATGCTTTCCGAGTGGGATAGAGGCTTTTTGGGCGACCTCTAATCGCCCTTGTAGGTGTTACCATATTTGAACCCTATCAAATATGGTATGGCAATTCTGGAAAATGGGTATTAAATGTCTTATAATGTGATCATCTAATCTTTGATAAAGGAGAAGAAATGTGAAGTAAGGAAAGCCTCTTTAACAAATTGTGCTTGCAAAACTGGATGGCTACATGTAAAAAATGATCGCAGATCTCTGCCTAACACCATGTCTAAAAGTAAGATCAAAATTGATTAAATACCTCAACATCAGACAGGAATCCATAAAGTACATTGAAGAAAAATTTGGCAAAACCCTCCATGACATTGAAGCTAATGATATCTTCAAAAATGTCACGCCGTTGGCCAAGCAAGTGAAAACAGAGTTAGACAAATGGGACTATCTTAAACTAAGAGGCTTTGGCACCTTAAAAGAAACAGTGACCAAAATACAAAGACAGTCTACAGAATGGGAATGTGTATTCACCCAATACACATATGACAAGGAGTTGATATCAAGGATATACAAAGTACTGGTTGAACTCCACAAGAAAAAAACATCCAGCCCTATCAAAAAAAGGGGACCTGAAATGAACAGAAACTTTCTCAAAGAAGAAATCTGAATGGCAAAAAGCACATTTAAAAATGCTTTACATCATTAATCATCAGGGAGAGCAAATAAAAGTAATGAGATATCATCTCATACCACAGAGATTGGCCCACATCCAAAAGAACAAAATCAAAAGAACTAAAGAACCAGTGCTGGCGTGGATGTGGTGAGAAAGGGACCCTCCTTCACTGCTGGTGGCAATGACTAGTTCAGCCCTTTTGGAAAAACAGTATGGACAAATCTCAAAAAATTAGAAATTAACTTCCCATTTGATCCAACAATATCACTCCTGGGAATATATTCCAGAGAGGCAAAAAGTATAGTCGAATTGACATCTGCACTTGTTTGTTTATTGCAACACTGTTTACAATACCCAGAATTTGGAACAAAAACCTGAGTGCCCAAGAACAGATAACTGGTTAAAGAAACTTTCTACACAATGGATCTACACAAAGATCTACACAATGGAGTACTATTTAGCTGTTAGAAAAGATGAAGTCATTAAATATACATACAAGAGGTACTACATGGAAAGTATCATGCTAAGTGAAGTGAGTCAGAAAGAGAGGAACAGACATAGAAGATTGCATTCATCTTGGGATCATAAAGTAACAAAATAGGAGACTAACATTGAAGAATAGCTGAGATAAGTACCAGAAGGTTCACTCCATGGCTTGGAGGCCAGCTGCACATGCTAGGGGAAAAGGCAGCTCAGATAGAGAAGGGAGCACCAATTAAAGGATGTTGGGAGGATCCTACCAGGATGGGAGAAGCATGCTGAAAGTAGACCATAGACCAAACATGCTTGCCACTCATGCCTCTTTTGCAAAGCACAGCACCCAAAAGGAGGGAGAGAACAAAAGGGGATGCCCTGCCACAGAGGCAGGGTGGAATGGGGGATATGGGGCTAGGAGAGATAGTGGGATTTGTGGTTATGGAAAATGGGCACTGGTGGAGGGATGGGTACTTGATCATTGTATAATTGAAACCAAAGCACAAAAATATGTAAGTCTACAACTGTACTTCTTGTCTTTCACTAATAAAAATTTTATATAGTCGAAGTGACATCTGCACTTGTTTGTTCATTGCAGCACTCTTTACAATAGCCAGAAACTGGAAGAAACCTGAATGCCCAAGAACAGATGACTGGTTAAAGAAACTTTGGTACATCTACACAATGGAGTACTATGTAGCTGTTAGAAAAGATGAAGTCATGAAATTTACATACAAGTGGTACAACATGGAAAGTATCATGCTAAATGAAATGAGTCAGAAAGAGAGGGATAGACATAGAAAGATTGCATTCATCTGGGGGATATAAAGTAACAAAATGTGAGATTAATACCCAAGAATAGCTGAGATCAGCACCAGGAGTATTACTCCATAACTTAGAGGCCAGCCGGGTATTCTAGGGGAAAGGGCAGCTCAGTTAGAGAAGGGAGCACCAAATAAAGGGTGTTTGGAGGATCCTCCCAGGAGGGGAGATGCATGTCGAAAGTAGACTATGGGCTGAACATGTTTGCCACTCAATGCCTCTTTTGCTGATCACAACACCCAAAAGGAGAGAGAGAACACAGGGGATTGCCCTGCCACAGAGGCAGGGGGGAATGGGGGGTGGGGGTGTGGGGGATATTATCCATGGTGGTGGAAAATGGGCACTGGTGGAGGGATGGGTGTCTGATCATTGTATAATCTAAACCCAAGCACAAAAAATTGTAAATCTACAACTGTACCTCATGGTGTTTCACTAATAAAAAAAAAATTCTCACTCCTAAAAAAAAAAAATTTTAAAAAGACCCATTTTGGTGAGAGTTTCCATCATAATAGGGTGCTGTATCTTTTCAAGAGCTTTCTCTGCGTCTATTTATATGAACATATGGTTTTTATCTTTACTTTTATTGATATGATGGAATATATTGTTTGATTTCTGAATGTTAAACCATCCTTGCATTCCCAGGATGAATCCCACTTGGTTGTGGTGTATGATCTTTTTGATGAATGGTTGGATTCTTTTTGCTAATATTTTGTTGAGGATTTAGCATCTGTGTTCATCAGGGAATTTGGCCTATAGTTTTCTTTGTTGGTGTTGTCTTTGTTTGCTTTTGGTAATAGGGAGATATATGCTTCATAGAAGCTGTTTGGAAGAGTACCTGCTTTTTCAATTTTCTGGAAAAGCTTGAGAAGGACTGGCAAAAAGATCTTCTTTAAATGTTTGGAAGAATTCACTAGTGAATCTGTCTAGTCCTGGGCTTTTTTTTTGAAAGATTTTGATTACCGCTTCAATTTCTTTGATATGAATGGATCTATTCAGGTATCCCAAGTCTTCTTGGTTTAATCTTGGGAGATTATAGGAATCCAGGAATTTATCCATTTCTTCTGGATTATCTTGTTTCATGGCATACAGACTCTCAAAACAGTCTCTGATGATCTTTTGAATTTCATTAGTTTCTTGTGATGTCCTGTTATTCATTTCTGATTGGTTTATTAGGGTTCTCTCTCTTTCTTTGTGAGTCTTGCTAGTGGTTTATCAATTTTGTTTATTTTCTTAAAGAACAGCTCATTTACCTTTCGGATTTTTTTTGGGGGGAGGGGTTTCCATGTCGTTAATCTCTGCTCTGAGTTTTATTATTTCATGCCTTCAGCCAAAATTGGGTTCCTTTTGTTGGTATTTTTCTAATATCTTGAGCTGTGTGGTTAGGTTATCTATGTAGGTCTATTTTTCTTTCATTAGGAATGCTTGCAATGCTATAAATTTTCCTCTTATGATGGCTTTAGCTGCGTCCCATAAATTCTGGTAGCTCATGTCTTCATTCTCATTTCTTTCCAGCTATCTATTGATTTCGTCCTTGACTTCCTACCTGACCCACTCGTTGTTCAACATTGAGTTGTTTAATTTCCAGGTGTTTGATTTGTTTCTTGATGTCTTTGTGTGATTTTCTTCTATCTTCCTCGCATCGTGGTCTGAAAAGATTGTTGATACTACTTCTATCTTTCTGATTCTATTGAGGTATGTTTTGTGTCCTAGCACATGGTCTATTTTGGAAAATGTTCCATGTGCACTGGAGAAGAATGTGTATTCTTTCTTTTTGGGGTGTAAATCCCTGTATAGGTCTATAATCCCTTTCTCTTTTATTTCTTCTTTCAAAGCCAATGTTCCCTTGCTAAGTTTTGTTCTTATTGATCTATCCAGAGGTGATAAGGCAATGTTGAAGTCTCCAACTACTATTGTGTGTTAGCAATGTCCTCCTTAAAATCTGTTAGCAGTTTTTTAAGTATTTAGCTGGTCCCTTGTTAGGTGCATATACATTTAAGAGTGTGATTTCTTCCTATGGTACGTATTCCTTGATAAATAGAAATTGGCCTTCGTTGTCTCTTCTAATATTTTTTAACCTGAAATTTATGTTTTCAGATATTAGTATGGCCACCTCAGCTTTTTTGAGGGGGGATTTTGCTTGTAGGATTGTTTTCTATCCTTTAACTTTGAGTCTGTGTTTGTTCTGATTGTTCAGATGAGTTTCTTGTAGGCAGCAGAATGTTGGTTTCAGTTTCTGGATCCATTTTGCCACTCATTGTCTCTTGATTGGTGCATTTAGACCATTGACATTGATAGAGATTATTGTCATCGGGTTTTGTGCCATCTTTCTGTAGGGGTTGGTTATGTTTATAAGTGTTTTCCTTCTTCTCTTACAGGAATTCTTTTAATCCTTCTTTTAGATTTTGTTTTGAGTCTATGAAGTTCCTGAGTTGTTTTTTAATTTACAAAGTGGTTTATCATTCCATTGAGTTTGAGTGAGAGTTTATCTGGATAAATTATTCCTGGTGAGGCATTCATCTCGTTGAGTTTTTTTTTCACTATATCCCATCATTGTCTTTGGGCTTCGAGGGTTTCTTCTGATAATTCTGCTGTAAATCTAAGGGGTGCTCCTTTGTATATTATTTCCTTCTTTGTCCTTGCTGCTTTTGTACTGTGTCTCTGTCCACAGCATCCATCATTCTGACTATGATATAGATTGGAGTGTTTTTATTAGGATTTCTTTTAATTGACACTCTTCTGGCTCCTTGGATCTGGATGTCTGCATTTTATAACTCTAGAAACTTTTCAGCAATAATTTCTTTGACTGTGACTTTTTCATTGGGGTTGCCTCCCTGTCCTTCTGGTATTCCGATTATTCTAATGTTGTTTCTCTTGGCATCATCCCCTAGGTCTCTGATTCTCTTTAGAGCTATCTTGAGGTCTTTTCCCATTGTTTGTTGTTCCCTATGTGATTTCTTTTGCTCATCTTCAAGCTCACTGATCCTGTCTTCAGTTGTATTCATCCTACTGCTGAGGACATCTACTCAGTTTTTAATTTCATCTACCAAATCCTTTATTTGTGACATTTCTTTTTGCAGCTTTTTAAAAAATTTCTGCTCTCATTTCTCTTCCTGTATTTTCTCAACTATTTGTTTTACTGTTTCTTTCATTTCTTCCTTTGGTTTTCTGGATATCTCCTCCATTGGTCCTTTGAGTTGGGCTGGGTTGGAGCACAGCTGTAGGGCCTTGCGCATGGCTGGCCCGGCTTAGCCAGATTCCATTTCTCCACGATTCCACTGCCCCTCTCGGAGAGCCTGGCAGGCTATCGAGAGTATCTCGCCCGCATTGCAAAGCCTGACATGCTACCCATGATGTATTCGATATGCCAAACACAGTAGCAACAAGTCTCACGATGGAGATGTTACTGAGCCCACTCGAGCAAATTGATGAACAACGGAAGGACAGTGCAGTGCTACAGATTCTTTGAGTAGTTCCTTGAACATTCTTCCCATTTCATCTCGGAATTCTTTATTAGAGAGAGCATATTTGTGGATAACCCCAGGTGAGGATTTGGGACTCTTTTCTTCATTCTCTCCTTGTAGTGGAGATTTACACTGTTTCTTTATGTTGTCTTGGTTGTCTAGAGGTAAAACCCTGGAATTCACTAGCACTGTTCCCTCATATTGAGGGAAAGGATTCTGGATAAGGTCGGTTGATGGTGGTCACCCTTCTCCCTTTCTAGAATCTGACCTTCCTCTCGGGCATTATTCTTTGGATCATAACGGGTGTCCAGTGAAGTGTTGGAGAAGGTGCTCTTTAATATTGGGCTTGTACAGCTTCTTGCATTCATTTCATTGTGCTTCTTCTGAATTCCTTGTTACAATGATCAAAGCAATCTTCCAAGATGGATAGGAGAGTGTTGCAGCTACAGGAAGTGTTCCAACTCGATCTTATTAAGAGCATCAAAAAGTTATGATTAAATATAAATGAAATATAATATTTTTATGTTATTTATTTGCCATAGGTCACTGGCAGAAACTCCAAAGGATTAATTAGCAGTAAGTATCACAAAAATTGCAAATATTCACCAATATGCAATTACATGATGCTAATTCATAGGAATATGCATTTCCAGAATATTTCTTTTTCCTTCTTTTTACAATAATTTAGTGGTCAATTTTCAGAGAACTAGTCTCTGTCTTCAATGAACAAAATCACAGAAAATGCTTTTAACTGTAAATACGAAGATGTAGAAGAATTGATGGAAATGTATATATGCATGTATGTGTGTTTGTGTGTGTTTATGTGTATGTTTTTACCCAATCTTGTGGGATGAGTACATTTTATGTTTTCCATAAATTGAAGTACTCTTACCATTGTACTTTGATTTCTCAGGTACAAAATGAGAACTAAACATTGAATATTATTTGTTTCTTTTATATAAGTATATTTCAAAAGGCAAAATTAAAGTTCAATTTAGAAACAAGGGATATTGTTATACTTTTACTCATGTCACAGTTGTCACAAAAATTTCAACTTGACAGTGAGAATTTTCAGCCTGCACAGTGATAGACTCATCATATTAACAAAATCATGTGCTTTATATATTATGTATATTATGTATACTTTGCTCAAGCGGGCTGTATACTTAAAGATATACACATAAAATGATTATAGACAGAGTCCAGGCATCTTTCAAAACAGGTGGTGGTATTCTGAGATTAATCTTGTATCTTTGCACATGGATCACTATTACATGAATTTGGCAAATAAATGTGCTGCTGTAAATTAAACTGTTGTTATATGCATAGAAGGTAAGTGTCTTAGTCTCTGTACTCTCTATCCAGCCCCCAGAAACCTTAATCACCTATTACCAGGGAGTAGAAAAGAGTCTGAAATAAGAGAGACATTACAAGGAAGTCATGATCCCTTAGACATGAAATAATATGGATAAAGTCTTTAAATAATAATTTAAAATACATCAAAAGTATATAAAATATAATGAAGACTAGGGTAGATTATCTTCAATGAATTTGATATATAGAATAAAAGACAGGTACATTAAATGTAATAATCCTAAGAGTGTGGTGTCTGAGAGATAGTACAACGAGTTAGCCACTGCCTTTGGAACAAGGCAGGTTTGTTCCCCGTCACCACTATAGCTCCACTGAGGAAGACCAGGCATGATACGTGAATCAGGCTCAGGAGTAAGCCCAGAGCACAGTTGAATATAGCAAAATAATCAAATTAGTGTGGTGTTGGAATAGTAATTAGACATTTAAAATTGTGGTATTGTGAAATTGGGAAGAAAAGTCAATGACTAGTCTCACTATGTCTGTTAGACATGGAAAACTTAAACCACAAAAACATTGAGAAATAAATAGGATATATCAAAAATGTTAAAGCATCATGTTGAAGATAGAGGATGAAAAAAGAAAGGAGTGATAGAAAAGAATGTTTAATAGCACTATTGTCGATATTTGTAGTAAAAAAGGCAATGTTGAATCTTTCCTCAGTCTAGATTCTTCCACAGGCAAGGTTTCCTACTAATCATGGAATCCATAAAAAAAAAAAAAAAACTTATTTGGGGGATCACTTATTTTTTTTGCCATGCAAATCTTTTGCTGATTTCTATTGTTTTAAAATAAAAAAATTTAAATCTCCAGTGCTCTCATTAAGGGACCTAAATTCACTACAACAGGTGCTGGAGCAATATCACAACAGGTAGGATGTTTGTCTTGCACGTGACCGACCCAAGTTCGATTCCCAGCATCCCATATGGTCCCCTGAGCACCACCAGGGGTAATTCCTGAGCACAGAGCCAGGAGTAACTCCTGTGCATTGCCGGGTGTGACCCAAAAAGAAAAATAAATAAATTCACTACAACATATCCTAAAGTCTTACTCACTTATCACAACTCACTTATCAGGAGGAGGTAGTAGAAAAGACACTATAAAATAGTAAAAGACAACTAAGATACAGATCCATATTGCAGGAGGAGTAATTTCAGAATTATAGGAATTAAAAAAGAAAAGGAAAAAAAAGAAAGGAAATAGTTGATTGAAAATATTAACTCAGAATTTCCCCAACCTGGAGATTGGAGCACTAATGCTGAAAACTCGGAGTTCATATCCAAAAGGAAAACAAAACATAACAAAACCAAGAGGCATTGCAATTAAAGTGGTAAGAACAAAACACAGAGATAGACTCATTTAAGTAATAATAGAAGCAAGGATTAATATACAACAGAAATTAGGTTTACATAATATTTCTCAAATCAATCCCATTAAACTAGAAGAGAATGAAATAATATATTCAAAGAACTGATGAAAAGAGTCTTCAATTCAGAATCTTCTACCCTGCTGGGTTATCACTCAGATTTAAAGGAGAGCTAAAGCCAACTCGGGTATAGATTTTAGGGCATACATACGTTCTATCAAAACCAGTTCCACTATGAATTCTAAATGGCCTCATGTAAAAAAATCAAAGGTCAAATAATAAATTAGAAAAAATGAACCAAAACTGTTGGAGTATAGTTAAAAACATTTTAGGTTTAACATTAGTATGTCCATTCTCCTCTGCCACAAAGAGTTTAGGTTTATCTGGTGATACCCATCATAGAGTTCGATTCCTCCGCCCCTCTCGGAGAGCCCGGCAAGCTACCGAGAGTATTCAATATGCCAGACACAGTAACAACAAAGTCTCCAATGGAGACGTTACTGGGCCCGCTCGAGCAAATCGACGATCAACGGGAGGGCCTTTACTTTACTTACTTTACCCATCATAGTGCTCCTGAAGCACCTCCATTCCTCTGTGTCTATTGGAATGCAGTTCTAAACATTTTAAGATGACATTGATATGCCCTGTTTCTCTTGCCACAGGGAACTTGGGTTTATCACAGTGCTCCTGAGGCACTTCCATTCCACTGTGTTTATCTGTAAACTCCTCTTTATGCTTTCTTCCCCAACTGTCCTATCACCTTTTCACCCTAATCAGACTCTGTTTACATGTAAGGTCAGATTCCTCAGAAATCTATGATTTTATGTGTATGAGTGAAATATTGTCTTTTCCCTCTTCTTGT
The DNA here is from genome assembly GCF_029834395.1 of Sorex fumeus. Lineage (NCBI taxonomy): Eukaryota > Metazoa > Chordata > Mammalia > Eulipotyphla > Soricidae > Sorex > Sorex fumeus. The sequence continues at coordinate 41,802,445 of NW_026606081.1, forward strand.
GTCTTTTGAATAGTTTATTTTAGTGCAACGTCCTTTTTGTATAGACACAGGAAGATAATACTATGCTTTTGTAACTTGGGACTTAAGACTCTGAATACTATTCCCTCCTAGGCATCTGCTTTCTTGACTTAAGCATCGGTTGCCCTTAGTTCCTGGCATCCCAAAAGCAGGATATGGAAGAGGGATTTAATGGACCCAGGGCAAGCTATGACATATTCTGGCATCAAAATGGGCCAGGCCAAAGTGCAACGATACTCAACTATAAGATGAGAGGATGGTCATGGACAAATGCTGTCATCATCCAAAAGTAATGAGGATATTAAGATCTTGTTTGGGATAGGAAAGGCTAATTTGGCCTGAGCACTGTAGTCTGAGATTAAGATGGCCCCAGGAGAGCAATACTATAAGCTTAATGTATCTCTTACTGTGTCCATACAAAATGATTAATATTATGAATATTATGGCTGGAGCGATAGCACAGCGGGTAGGGCGTTCGCCTTACAAGCGGCCAACATGGTCGACCCGAGTTCAATTCCTCCACCCCTCTCGAGAGCCCGGCAAGCTACTGAGAGTATTCGATATGCCAGACACAGTAACAACAAAGTCTCCAATGGAGACGTTACTGGGCCCGCTCGAGCAAATCGACGATCAACGGGAGGGCCATTACCTTTTTATGAATATTATGAATGTTTATATGTTTGTATGTTATTGGGGCTGAGCATCCTCCACCCAGATTCTCCAAATTCCAGTAAGCAGGGGTCACACCACCAACTGGCCTCCTAGCGCCGTGTAATTCCATCAACAGCCAAGACTCAGAGTCTATAAAACCCAGCTCCCAGAAGAGAACAGTGCAGAGTCTCCTGCCCCCATGCCTGGCTGTCCTCGCTGGGGCCCCTTGGAGGGGAGTGGGTTGAGTTTCCTTCCCCGCCCCAACCAGGGCTCTGACAGCTGAAGACTTCCAGAACCAGCCACCACCATGCTGAGACCACCCTCCACACACATGAAGGTACCGGCAGAGGAACAAAGGCATGCGGGTCCCGGGGCTGAGATCTCCAAGCCTGCTCAGATTGGAGCTGAGCATCCTCCACCCATATCCTCCAAATTCCAGTAGGCAGTGGTCACACCCACCAACTAGCGCCGTGTAATCCCAGCAATGGCCAAGACCCAGAGACTATAAAACCTAGCTCCTGGAAGCTGACATCTTATTGTCTCATTCCTACTTTGGACAAACTGGCAGGCTACCAAATGTAACCTGCCCGCACGGCAGAATCTGGCAAACTCCCCGTAGCGTATCCAATATGCCAAATACCAGTAACAATGATGGGTCTCATTCTCCTAGCCCTGAAAGAACCTTGAATATGGCACTTTTAAAAAATTCTCAGGGGGAACGGAGATGAGATTGGAATAAACCGCAATTGAGACCAACCAGCCTGGCCCTCCTTCCTTCCTTCACCTGCCCTTAACCATCTACCTCCCTGGGGTGGGGAAAGTGGTGTGTGACTACCGAAGTGGGTGATGGGAAAAATAGAGCACGATTGCTCCCTTTTGTATTTACACATCTGGCGTCCCTAAATAAGAAGCAAAAATTCCTTGATATCATTAACTTTTCCATATATTAATGACTATATATAGATGGACTGAACACTCCAATCAAAGTACCCAAAGAAACTGAAGAAAAGTAACAAAACCCAACCTAGAGGTGCTTATAAGAAACACAAATGAAGATCCATGATAAATTCAGAGTGAAAGGTTTAGAAAATATCAAACAGGCTAAGATAGATTAAAAGAAGAATCAGATGGGGGTATGGTGCTGCCAGCAGGTCAGTTTGTACCTGTGAGGCGAGTGCATCAGCAGCCTGATGGCAGCGTCAGACTTTCAAATTGATGCTGTGCTTTTGGCCGACCCCAAAACCTTGGGGCAAAGTTTACCAAGAAAGTAAACGGACAAAAGTTAGTTATGTGGGAGACACATCCACAAACCACCTCTGACTCAGCTATATAATTGGAGGCATGGCCTCTCTGGTTCCTGATCGAACTGCTTAATGGCCATGATCCCAGAGACTCAGAAATGAATCTCGGAACTCAAAGGCTTTTGGCAGAAATGCGTCCTGTTCCTGCAATAGGTTACTGGTGCTGGGCCACTCCAGATGGGAATAGGTTTTGTGCCTTGGCCTATTCACGTTGGCGGCCCGGTGACCACAATCCTCCAGATGCCACTGACAATCAGGTTTGGGCCTGCAGTGACAAAGACATGCAGTGCCTCACCAGATGGGGGTGGAACTGGCCCTTTCCTCCCCATCCCAACAAGACCCCAAGTCACGACCTACAATGGCCTCTCTGGTTCCTGATCAAGCTGATTAATGGCCATGATCCCAGAGACTCAGAAACAAATTTGGAAACCCAGCGGCTTTTGACAGAAATGCATCTGGACTGCATACACGGTGGCCGCCGCCTGCGAGCTTATTGGAAAGCCAGGTATGAGCTGGCGGTGACAGGGCAACTGCAGTCTCATGGGAAGGAGGGCAGTGCCGGCTCATCCTTCATGCCCACTGAGGTCACGACTTGCCCCTCACTAGCGGCTCTGTTACAGCCATAACACCAGACGCACAGAAACCAATCTCGTAATTATCTGGCTCTTTGCAGAAATCCAAAATTGCGTGGCCACTATTGTGGCCGCACAACATTATATGATTCTCATAACCAGCTATAGAAAAAAAAGGTATTTCACAATGCCTTTTCAGCAATTCTGATTGTTGGGGGGGAAATTCTAAACAATAATGGTGCATCTTTTGTCGAAATAATGAATGTAATCAATATAGAGAAGAGTTAAGTAGAAATTATCTGCTTCACAGGCTTTGGGAGGGGTGGGATGGGGCTATATTGTGGTTCTTGGTGGTGAAAAATGAGTACTGGTGAAGAGAAAGGTGTTTGATCATTGAATGACTGAGACTTAAAGCTGAAAGCTTAGTAACTTTTCCCACAGTGATTCAATAAATAAATATAAGAAGAAAAAATATAAACTTATGGGGAAAAAAAGTAAGGTGGAGTTCATGCCCAATTCAATCAGCTAATCAGTGGCTGAATAAATAGCAGTACTCTTACATTAAAAAAAAAGTAATCAGAGAGCTCTAAAATCACTTCAAATCAGGAGTATTTAAGCTAAAGAAGTACCGTTATTATTTTTAAGATATTAAATAATGAATGTGTTTATGTGTGTGTGTGTTTCAAATTTTAACTTTATTACCTTCCATTTTTGTGGTGAATGATGTCCTAAGCTTGCAGTCAGTAGTTAATATGACTGCACCTTCTGTTGTGTCTTATTGAAAGTCACTGTATTGAAATTCTGTTTAATCCATTTTTTTTCGGCTGGATTTGCTACTATATTTTTAGCTTCTATACACTTACATAATTTCTTACACATTTTCATCAAGTTTTAACAATGTGTTTTGTTTTTTTAATTTTTATTTAATATTTGACTTATTTTGGGGCAACCCCCTGTGGTGCTCTGTAGTTATTCTGACACTGCACTCAGGAATCACTGCCGTGGGCTGGGGGACCCGATGGGATGCCAGGATAGGAACCAGTTTGGCCACCTGAAGGGTAATTTGCATCCTACTCGATGTACTATTGCTCCTGCCCCTGAGCTCCAAAAATAATTACCCCAACATGTTTGAATATTGTTTTGGCTAGTATATAGTAAAATATTTGACTTTGTTTATAATGCCATAGAAAATTTTTATGCCAAAAGTAGTATTACTAAAAATGACCTGATTAAAACTTGAAAATAAAAACAAAATTATATTTCTTTAGGACAGTAGTCAGCATTTTTTATTGAAAAGCAAAAGTAATAGACATTGTATGGTTATTCTTTAAAAATTATCTATACAAGACAAAATAAAGAGAAAAAGAAACTAAGTTTGTGAGGTGTAATGTTGATTGGTTGTAAGGTGGGAAATCAGGGCAAATCTCATGCCATAGAAAATACATGCAGGGGTCTAACGGTATTACAGCAGATAGGGTGTTTTCCTTGCATGTGGACCACCCAGGTGGTCCCTGAGCCTGCAGTAATTTTGAATGCAGACTCAAGAGAGACTTCTTACCATCGCTACTTGCAAGGCAAAAAGCAAAAGAACAACAAATCCCCCACCCCAAAACACCCATTTATTGTCTTTAAGTTTTAGTGAATTCAAAACAAAATTCAATTTTGGACACAGAATAATTAGGACTTATTCTCTGTATCTCATAAGATAAATAAATGTGTTGGTCAGTTTTCATTGGAAGGCTTAACTAGAAATAAATATCCACTTCCAAGCTCATTCACTTGCTTGATGAAATTAACTTTCTCATAATATGTGGGAAAATTTTTGTTAATTTACCCCTTGTATGCTAAGGAACTTTCAATATTACTAGTCAACTAAGAAAACAACAACTAATGTCTTATCAAGGATGGTACTTTGTTATATAGATGTGATGGTAGTACTTTTATTCTTATTATATTTGACAAATCATAAACTTAATAAAGCTCAGTTGTTTGATTCTAACCTTAAATATTTTTTATTAATTTTATTGAACACCCTACCACTGTGCTAATAGCATAGCGGTAGGGCGTTCGCCTTACAAGCAGCCAACATGGCCGACCCGAGTTCGATTCCTCCGCCCCTCTCGGAGAGCCTGGCAAGCTACCGAGAGTATTCGATGTGCCAGACACAGTAACAACAAAGTCTCCAATGGAGACGTTACTGGGCCTGCTCGAGCAAATCGACGATCAACGGGAGGGCCTTTACCTTTTTACCTTATTGAATCACTGGGAGATAGTTATAAGCTTTCATGTTTGGGATACAATCACACAATGATCAAACAACTATCCATCCACCAGTGCACATTCCCCACCACCAATATCCCCAGTATAACTTCCCTTTCCCACCCTCTCTCTGCCTTCATGGCAGATATGATTCCTCATAATCTCTCTACTTTTGGGCATTATGGTTTGCAATACAGACACTGAGAGGTTATCATGTTTGGTCCTTTATCTACTTTCTGCACACATCTCCCATCCCGGCTGATTCCTCTGGCCATTGTTTTCTTAGTGATCCCTTCTCTATTCCATCTGCCTTCACCCCTTTGCTCACGAGGCAGGTTTCCAGCTATGGAGCAATCTATCTGTCCCGTGTCCTTAGGGGTCAGCCTCAGTTATGTTGTTTTATACCCCACAAATGAATGCAGTCCTTCTATGTCTGTCCCTCTCTTTCTGACACATTTCACTTAGCATGATACTCTCCATGTCTATCCATTTATAAGCAAAGTTCATGACTTCATCTCTCCTGAGAGCTGCATAGAATTCCACTGGGTAGATGTACCAAAGTTTCTTTAACCAGTCATCTGTTCTAGGGCACTAGGGTTGTTTCCAGATTTTGGCTATTGTGAATAGTGCTGCAATGAACATATAGGTACAGATGTCATTTCTACTGTGCTTTTTTGCATCCTCAGGATATATTCCCAGAAGTGGTATTGTGGGGTCATATTGAAGCTCAATATCTAGTTTTTGAAGGAATGTTCATATGTTTTCCAGAAAGGCTGGACTAGTGAGCATTCCTAACAGCAGTGAAAGAGTGTCCCTTTTCCCTCAAATCCATGACAGCACCAGTTGCTTTTGTTCTTTTGAATGTGTGCTAGTCTCTGGTGTGAGATGATACCTCATTGTTCTTTTGATTTTCATCTCCCTGATGGCCAGTGATGTGGAGCATTTTTTCTTGTGCCTTTTGGCCATTTGTATTTCTTTCTTGAGGAAACTTCTGTTCATTTCTTCTCCCCATTTTTGGATGGGGTTGGAGTTTTTTTTTTTCTTTTTGGGTCACACCTGGCAATGCACAGGGGTTAGTCCTGGCTGCGCTCAGGAATTACTCCTGGCAGTGCTCACGGGACCATATGGGATGCTGGGAATTATTATTATTTTTTTTTAATTTATTTATTGAATCACTGTGGGAAAGATTACAAAGCTTTCAGGTTTATGTCTCAGTCATGCAAATATCAAACACATTTCCCTTTACCAATACTTATTTTTTACCATGAAGAACCCCAATAAAACCCCACCCCCCACCCCTCCCCGTCCCTGTGAGGCAGATGAATTCTAGTTAACACTCTATCTGCTTTGATTAGATTCACTGTTTCAATAAAAGATTCACCACTATTATTTAGAGTTTACCCCCCCCCCCCCCCAAATCAGACATGCTGAAAAAGCATTGTGAAGTGATTTGCTTTCTACAGCTGGGTTCAAGAATTAAATGTTGGTTTTGGATTTCTGCTATTTTACCTATTGACCCTGGAAGTATTTCTACTGAAAGTCAGATAGTTAAGAAATTGGTTTCTGTGTTCTGGAGTCGTGGCCGTGCTGGAGAGCCGCTTGCGGGGGGCAACCGGTGGCCTCGGTAGGGCGTGAAGGGTGGAGCGAAACGCCCCCCTTCCCATGAGGTTTTAGTCGCCCCCACACTCCCGGCTCATACCTGCTGTCCACAAGGCTCCCATGTGGCCGCCATCTTTCTTTCCAGAGAGGAGAGGGCGAATGGGGCAACACCCTTTCCCCTCCGGCAGACTTGATGGGCTGGATCAACGCATAGTCCGTTCACTTTTCTGCTCCAAGCTGCTGGGTTCTGCATTAAGTCCTTGTGCTTCTGGGGCCATGGCCGTGCTGGAGAGCCGCTCGTGGGGGGCAACTGGTGACCTCCGTAGGGCGTGAAGGACGGACCGGAACGCCCCCCTTCCCATGAGGTTTTAGTCGCCCCCACTCCCCCGGCTCATACCTGCTGTCCACAAGACTCCCATGTGGCCGCCATCTTTCTTTCCAGAGGGAGGAGGGCGGAAGGGAGCAACACCCTTTCCCCTCTGGGCAGAAATGATTGCCTGGATTAATGCATAGTCCTTTCACTTTTCTGCTCCAAGCTGCTGGGTTCTGCATTAAGCCCTTGTGCTTCTGGGGCTGTGGCTGTGCTGGAGAGCCGCTCGTGGGGGGCAACTGGTGACCTCGGTAGGGCGTGAAGGACGGACCGGAACGCCCCCCTTCCCATGAGGTTTTAGTCGCCCCCACACCCCCGGCTCATACCTGCTGTCCACAAGGCTCCCATGCGGCCGCCATCCTTCTTTCCAGAGAAGAGAGGGCGAATGGGGCAACACCCTTTCCCCTCCGGCAGACTTGATGGCCTGGATTAACGCATAGACCTTTCACTTTTCTGCTCTAAGCTGCTGGGTTCTGCATTAAGTCCTTGTGTTTCTGGGGCTGTGGCCGTGCTCCAAACTTAACTCTGACTTTCAGGGAGAAAGATTGGGTGGTTTACTTCTCATTGATCACTTTGTATATAGAGAGAGGTTTTGAGAAAAAGTCCTCGTTCCCGCATACACGAGCTGTGTTTGTAGAGGCTTCTGGTCACTGGGGTTCCATCTGGGGGAGGCGGGATGCGGCACCTACTCCATCTGGAACTTGCAGGTGATCTCGGCTCTTTTTGGAACCTGTTTTTTCTTTTTTTTTTTCCTCCGGGATCCCGCACCCTCCATGTGTTCTTTCTCTTATGCTGAGCGCTTCAAAGATGGCGCTGGGGGGTGGGCTGTGGGCGTGACTTCCGGAATCAGAGGTTACCTGGGAGGTGTAGTCCGGCAGATTTGAGAAAAAGTCCTCGTTCCCGCATACTCGAGCTGTGTTTGTAGAGGCTTCTGGTCACCGGGGTTCCATCTGGGGGAGGCGGGATGCGGCACTTACTCCATCTGGAACTTGCGGGTGATCTCGGCTCTTTTTGGAACCTGTTTTTTCTTTTTTTTTTTCCTCCGGGATCCCGCACCCTCCATGTGTTCTTTCTCTTATGCTGAGCGCTTCAAAGGTGGCGCTGGGGGGCGGGCTGTGGGCGTGACTTCCGGAATCAGAGGTTACCTGGGAGGTGTAGTCCGGCAGATTTGAGAAAAAGTCCTCGTTCCCGCATACTCGAGCTGTGTTTGTAGAGGCTTCTGGTCACCGGGGTTCCATCTGGGGGAGGCGGGATGCGGCACCTACTCCATCTGGAACTTGCGGGTGATCTCGGCTCTTTTTGGAACCTGTTTTTTCTTTTTTTTTTTCCTCCGGGATCCCGCACCCTCCATGTGTTCTTTCTCTTATGCTGAGCGCTTCAAAGATGGTGGGATGCTGGGAATTAAACTCATGTCAGCTACTTGCAAGGCAAATGCCCTAACCTCTGTACTATTGCTCCAGCCCCTGGAGGTTTTTTTCTTGTACAATCTTACTAGTGTCTTGTAAATCCTGGATATTTATCTCTTATCAGATGGGTAAGTTGGGTAAATATTCTTTCCCATTCTAGCCACTTTCTGGATTTTAGTCACGGTTTCTTTTGAAGTGCAGAAGCTTCTTAGTTTGATGTAGCCCCATTTGTTCATGTTCACTTGCATGGTCAGTGGCCTTTCATCCTTAAAGATGTTTGTAGTTTCAATGTCATAGAGAGTTCTGCCATTATTTTCCTCTATGTACCTTATAGATTCATATCTGATATTGATCCACTATAATCCACTTTGATCTGACTTTTATGCCTGGCATTAGACAGAGGTCAGAGTTCATTTTTTTGCAGGTAGCTATCCAGCTTTCCCAGCATCACTTGTTGAAGAGGCTTTCCTTGTTCCAGTTCACATTTCTTGCTCCTTTGTCAAAGATTAAGTGGTCATATAACTGGGGGTCTGTGAAGGAATATTCAAATTTGTTCCATTGCTCTGCAGGTCTGTTTCTACCCCATTACCATGCTGTCTTTATTATTACTACTTTGTAGTAGAGTTTAAGTTGGGGATGGTGATGCCACCCATATTCTTTTTCCCAAGGATTTTTTTTTTAGCTGTTTGTGGGGATTTATTTTTCCATATGAATTTCAGGAGTGTTTTGTCTATGTCTTTGAAAAAATGTCATGGGTATCCTGATAGGGACCACATTGAATTTGTATAGTGCTTTGGGAAGTATTGCCATTTTGATCATGTTAATCCTCCCTATCCATGAGCAGGGGATGTGTCTCCATTTCCTAGTTTCCTCTTTTGTTTCTTGAGGTAGTATTTTGTAATTTTTCTTGTATAGGTTCTTCACCTCTTTGGTTAAGATTGGCTAACTGATTCTGAAGTACTGGATTTTTTGAGATACTATTGTGAACAGGATTTTTTTTAGTGTCTCTCTCTTCTCTTTTGTTATTTGTATATAAGAAAGCCATGGACTTTTGGATGTTCATTTTGTATCCTGCCACTTTACTAAACCAACCTATTGTTTCTAGGAGCTTTTATGTAGTGTCTTTATGGTTTTCTAAGTATAGTATCATATTGTCTGCAAATGGTGATAGTTTTGATTTCCTTTATAAGCCACTAGTAATCCAATAGTGAGCTATTTAATATACAGGTGTTTGATTTAGTTTTCTGTTTGTGTGTGTGATTTACTTATAATTTCAGTGCATTGTGGTTTGAGAAGATTGTAGATAAAACCTCTCTCCTCTTAATTTTATGTATGTATGTTTTGAGGCTCAGCATGTGGTCTATCTTGGAGAATGTTCCATGCACACTTGAGCAGAATGTATATTCAGCTTTTTGAGGATGAAATGTCCTGTATACTTCTACTAAGCCCATTTCTTCCCTTTTTCCCCCTCAGATGAGTATGTCTTTGTTAAGCTTGAGTGTTGTTTATCTATCAAGATATGAATAAGTGGTAATGAAATCTCCCACTAGTATTTTGTTGCTATTGATGTCTTTCTTCAAGTCTCTCAGTAGTTGTTTTAAGTACTTTGCTGGTCCCTCAGTAGGTGCATATACGTTTAGTATTGTAAGTTATTTCTGTTGTACAGATCCCTTGATTAATAAGAAATGGCCTTTACTGTCTCTAGTGACCTTCCTCAGTGTGAAATAATGTGGTCTGATACTAGGATGGCTAGCCCAACTTTTTTATGGGAGTCGTTTCCCTGTAAGATTGTTTTCCAGCCTTTGATTTGGAGTCTGTGTTTGCTCTAACTATTGAGATGTGTTTCTTGCAGGCAACAGAATGTTGGGTTCAATTTTCTAATCCATCCTGCCATAGTGTGTCTTTTAGTTGGTGCGTTTAGCCCATTACTTTGAGAGAGATTATTTTTATGGCGTTTTGTTCCATTTCTGTTGAAATTTGGTGCATTTGGGTGGTATGGTGCCACCAGCAGGTCAATCTGTACCTGTGAGGCGAGTGAATCAGCAGCCTGATGGCACTGTCAGACTTTCAGATACCCCCAAATTGATGCTGTGCCTTTGGCCAGACCCCAAAAACTTGGGGCAAAGTTTACCAAGAAAGTAAACGGACAAAAGTTAGGTATGTGGGAGACACACCCACAAACCACGTCTGGCTCAGCTATATAATTGTAGGCAAGGCCTCTCTGGTTACTAATCTAACTGCTTAATGGCCATAATCCCAGAGACTCAGAAACGAATCTCGGAACCCAAAGGCTTTTCGCAGAATTGCTTCCTGTTCCTGCAGTAGGTTACTGGGGCTGGGCCACTCCAGGTGGGAATAGGTTTCTTGCTCTGGCCTGTTCCCCTTGGTGGCCTGGTGACTGCCATCCTCCAGAGGCCACTGGACAGCAAGGTTTGGGCCTGCAGTGATGAGCCTGGTGGGGCCTCACCAGATGGGGGTGGAACCGGCCCTTTCCTCCCCATCCCAGCAAGACCCCAGTCTCCGCCTACAAACGGCCTCTTTGGCTCCTGATCAAGCAGATTAACGGCCATGATCTCAGAGATTCAGAAACAAGTCTCGAAACCCAGCAGCTTTAGGCAGAAATGTATCTGGATCGCATACAAGGTGGCTGCCACTTCAGAGCTTATTGGAAAGCCAGGTATGAGCCGGTAGTGATGGGGCAACTATAGTCTCATGGGAAGTGGGGGGATGATACCGGCCAGTCCTTCACTTCCTACACAGGTCACAAGCTGCCCCCCACAAGCGGCTCTCTGGCACAGCCATGGCTCCAGATGCAAAAGGACTTAATCCAGAGCCCAGCAGCTTGCAGCAGAAAAGTGAATGGACAATGCATTAAACTACGGCACCATGCCTACCTGGAAGGAAAAGGGTGCTGCTCCCTTCTGTCTTTCTCCCCCCGACAGCAAGTTGGCTGCCACCTCAGAGCTTATAGGAAAGCCAGGTATGAGCCAGTGGTGACGGGGCAACTGCGGTCTCATGGGAAGGGGGAGCAGTACTGGCTCATCTTTCACGTCCTACCAAGGACATGAGTTGCCCCCCCCCCCCCCCCACAAGAGGCTCTCCGGCATGGCCATAACACCAGATGTACAGAGACCAATCTCGTAATTATCTGGCTCTTTGCAGAAGTCCAAAATCATTATATGATTCTCATAACCAGCTATAGAAAAAAAAGCATTTCACAACGCCTTTTCAGCAATTATATATATGAAAAGAATAAAAACTTTCCCTTTTGTTTCCTGAGCCAAAGCACTGAAAGTTACTGGAGTGTCAATAAAAAGATATAGCAGCATGTATTGGGGTGATTTGTGTGTGTGTGTGTGTGTGCACTTGTGTGATTTTTGTGTGTGTATGAGAGAGTATGTGTGTTCTTACCCAAACTGATGCATTTCATGCTTTTCCTATTCTGAAGTATTCTCACTGTTTTTACTTTAAGTTCCCAGCAAAAAAAAGTGAGAAACTGAACATTGAATATTCTGTTAGTTTGTTCATTAATAACATCTTTCCAAAGATAAAATTTGATTCATTCAAGAAAGAAGAAGCATTTTACTTCTATTCATTGCTGATTTGCAACATGCCAAATTTCAACTTGACAAGAGTGAATTTTCTGCATACATTTTGATATACTCATGGTATTAACAGAATTTTGTCATTTATATATTATGTCTATTCAAAGACCTATGTACAGAACTATTATAGAGAGATTTGGGTGCTGGGAGCTTCATTGACACGTGGTAGTGCTGAGAGATTATTCATTGCTCTTTGTACATGGATTGTTCTTGGATGGACTTGTGTCACAATACTGATGCCAGGGATTGAATTGGTGTCCTCTGAGTACAACACAAGTGCTTTAGCTTCTGCACTGTATCCAGTTTCTTAAACCTTTGTCACCTTTTAAGTGAGAGAAGAAAATAGAAATAAGAGGAAATGACCAGGATATCTGGATCCTATAAGCATGAAACACAATATATAAAACCTTTGAATATTATTTTAAAATAAATCTTTCCATCCTTTGTTTTTATCCAAAAATAAAAGATGGGGAGATTATCTTCAGTGAAATTGAAATATGGAATAACAGCTGGATAGTTAGATCGAATAATTATGAGAAAGGGGTGTGGGTTCTGAAGATAGTATAGTGAGTTAGCCATTTCTCTTCCATGGAGACAAACAAGTTTCCTTCCTGTTTACCATGCTTCCACCTGAGCAATACTAGGCATAATGCGTGAATCAGTTTATTTTGGTTCCTAACATTCTATTTAATTCTTTGTTGCGTGAACTTTCGTTCAGTTGGAGGCACTGAGGCAAGGAATGTGAAAGAAATTTATGTCATGGAGGGCCTAGGTTATCTCAGACCTGCAACAAAGGTAGAGAGCCCTTTTATTACCATCCTACAGTTCAACACAGTTAGGTAATCAACAAAGGAGTTACAGGAAGAACATGTAAAACTGAAAGCTTTTCTGCATATTGAAAAACAAACTAAGTACTTAAGATCTGCATACTGACAACAGGCTAAGTAACCTAGGAGCTGCATACTGAAAACAAACAGGGTAAGTAACCTTGGATCTGTGAGAAAAGAACAATTTCATTATATCAAAATTTATGAAATTCGCTATGGCAGTCAAAAGAAAAAGATGTGCAGCCTCATCCAAACCAGTCAGGACACACGAGATTTCTTGCCCACTTTCATGGGTCCCTATGTTCCTGCCCTTGTGTGGAGCAGTTTACATGGGCTCATCTTGGTAGCTCAGTCCAGCCCCAACAAGTCTCCACTGTTCTGTGCCCTGAAAACAGCTAAATGCTGCACATTAATCAAGAAAAAATTAGTATACTGTTGGGGTAGTAATTGGACATTTGATATTGTGATAATGTTTATATATGAGATTAGTCAATGACAATCTCCATTTGTCTGTCAGACAGGGACAACTAAAATCATAAAAATAAACACTTGAGAATTAGAATAAATCAAAGTTTTTAGAGCATCACTTTGGATACAGAATGAGAAAACAGCTGTGAATAGAAATAAGGTTTAATATTTAATAAGCTTAAATATGAACACATTGTCAATATGTGTACTAAGTTAAAGAAAGGTCAAAATTTTCCTCAGTTTTTTTTTTTTAGATTTTTCTCAGAAATTAGACACTTAATACTCAAAGAATCCATAAAAAATTACTTGGGGCTTGCTTATTTTTCTCTTTTGTACAAATCTGCTAATCTTTACTAAAGATTATCTCTGGCTGCCTGGAGACAGTAAAATGGATAAGACTGTTGCCAAAATAATGTCTAAGTACCACCTGGTGTAACACTGAAACAAAAAATATATAGTGCTCTTCTGATTACTATCACTTTATTTAATTTGTTCATTATGTTTGGTTATATTTTTAATCCATTTATTTCTAATTTTAGAATTTTATTGATTTTTAGTTTAGGTCATTTTAATTATTTTTTTCTTTCTAGTTTAGAATCAGTAGTCAATCTTAATTCTTGAAAATATTAAGCCTTCTTTTTTTTGACAATTATGATTGGGGAGTAGGAATTGTGCCTGCCACAATCCATACTCTGATAATGATGGGAAATAATGCAGTACATGCCTACAACTTTCTAGATGCAGAGAAGTGAGATAAGCCAGCTTTACCCTAATAGGCACCCTGACCCAGCAGGAGCCATATGTGCAATTGGTCTTCCGATCAAGCCTGGTGGAAGCAGAATGTGTAAACCTGATTTTACTTTTATGCGTGGGATAGAGCATGCTTGAGTGTGGTAAAGAAGAGCAGTAAGAGTGGGATGTGTCCCAGAACCATGAGAAGCAGAAGTTGATATTGGACCTGGACTAAGCCCTCAGTATGAGCTCATGCAGACTGTACCGCAGGAACAAGGGCCCCATGAAAATGGGTGAGATTATTCTTGTGTCCTGACTGGTTTGGACAAGGCTGAACATCTTTTTCTTTAAGCTGCTTTCAGTAGTATGAATAATTTCATAAATTTCAGTCAGTCTTCCTCTTCTCACAGATCCTAGGTGCTTACTTAGCCTGTTCCTTTGTACTATGCAGATCCCAAGTACCTAGACTGTTTGTTTGTAATATGCAGATCCCAAGTAATTAGCCTATTTGTTTTCAGTATGTGGAATGCTGAGTATTTAGCCTGTTTGTTTTCAGTATGCAGATTCTAAGTACTTAGCTTGTTTGTTTTCAGTATGCAGATTTCAGGTACTTAGTCTGTTTATAGTGTACAGAAAAAACGTTGACTTCACATGTTCTTCCTGTAACTTCTTTGTCTTTGCACATTCTTCCTTTCCCATAACTTCTTTGTTGATGACCTCACAGTGTTGAGTCCCTTAGAGGTATGAACAGTAAGATGGTAATAGAAGGAGATTTCAGGGCACTCTACCTTTGCCACAGGGTCTGAGCGAAACTGGACCCTCCATGAAATATAAGTTATCTCCTGTTCCTTGTCTCAGCGCCACCTACTGAATGAATATTCAAGCAACAAGTGGAACTCTGCACATAAGTCATCAATGGGTACCCACCATGCCTCATGCCTCTTGCAAGAAACATTGGGTGGGAGCTCAGCCCTGTCTACAAAGGAAAGGCTCACATAACAGAGAGAGAGAGAAACACACACACAGAGAGAGAGAGAGAGAGAGAGAGAGAGAGAGAGAGAGAGAGAGAGAGAGAGAGAGAGTCTGCATATGAAAGTACAGGGAGCCAGACCATTATCTGATGCAGCACCAGAGACAAGGGAATCCACAGATTCAGTGGATGAAGAAATTTTCCAGAAAGAGTGGGGAATGTAGCTCATCCCAGATCTTAGAAACCCTGGAGACTTTTACAAAGCGTACATCCCTGAATTTTCAGTAGGTTAATGTCTTTGTGAGGTCCATCTGTATGGTGGAGTCTTTGGGGGTATGAAGGTGATTTTGGATAGAACCTGACGGGCTACACGCCCCCATCCTGGGTCTCCAGACACTTGGCTCTTCCATAATATGCTGATGCGGAGCAGGCTGTCCCTGGTAAAAATGGCAGCAGTTCAGCGCTTACACGGATTTGCCTTTGGCTCCCCATGGCGGGAATCCAGTGCATCCCACCAACTGTAGGACCTGAGCTTTATGGTGGCACTGATTGGACCCAAAGTGCCCTGTTCAGTACTTTAGAACTCTTCTTTCACCCATAGGCCGAGAAACCAAAAGCTGTGGCAACTCTGCCAGCTGGCACTGCACCCCTGCCATCCTCTCATGCTCCACTCCAAGTCAGTGTTCCATGGCCAGATGACCTGCAGGTTTTGTTTGATGGCACTTCCCCTGAGACAGAATATCCAACGGGCACCCTCCTTTACTCACACAGAAATTGTATGACCCCCATGGGTTGTTGAGATCGCTGACAGTTGCCATCCCTCCACCAGCCCTGCCTCTGCTGCTCAAGTATTTGAGTTCTAAACTCCTTGGATTCCCTTGAAGACATACATCAGAATATTATCTTCTGAATACATAAAATATGCCTATAATTCTATATATAAATGATAGGCAAATAACACTTCACTCTAAATACCATTGTGCTTGTTTTGATATGAGTTAAAAATTGGTTCTAGGCTAGGTTAATTCATGCCAGTAAAAAGTTCTGGTTATCTATTGAGAAACTTTATGTAGTATACACATATGTTCATTATGAACATAAAAACTGATGAAATGCTTATTTCAAAGACATTTCAAATAAACACATTTGAGGGAGAGTTAAATAGAAGGAGATAGAGGACAAAGGTGTAGGGAAGTGACCACTTGGTGTGGTGTGAAATGATGCATGTATAATACTATTATTCATTTATTGTAATTTTTGGTATATAAAAAACTGTGGAAAGGAATGTAAAATACTAAAACAATGCAATAAATAAATAAATAAAGAAAGAAAGAACCTTAAAGGTTGACAATTTTCCTTAGGTCTTTTCTGCCTTTCTCTTAGAAAGACTTGTTGTACAGCTGGTTGCTAAGTTCAAAACAGATGGTATTAGATTACTTGTGAAAGGGATGTGTGTGTATGTGTGTGTGTGTGTGTGTGTTTGTGTGTGTGCACGTGTGTGTGTACATGTGCACATTCCTGCCTGCCTGTGAGTGAATGTATCACGAGTCTTAACTTTATTTTTTTTCCACTTTTATTGAAGAGTGGTCCTAAAATTGCAGTCAGTATTTAGTCTGATTGGACCCTCTCTTCTCTGAAATTATGCAACAGTGTCTCTGCAACAAAGTGGTCTAAGAATGCTGGAGGCTCATATCTCTCACAGACAGGCCAAAATAAGATATGCATGTTATGAGATGTTTACTTACTTAAGGTAAGCCTCTTAGAACTAGAGCTTGTGATCAAAAATTGAAAATTTTCAGAACTGTTGACACGGAGAGATTTTATACCTGTTCATTACATTCCCACAGACCTCTCAAAATAATAAAATGACTAGAGCAAGTTCTAGTCAATTTATATCACTCTAGATTGTATCTAGATTATATCACTTAATTGGAGCACTGGAGATCTTTCCTTTTGAAGCAGAGGTCTTCAAATTGACCTAAACAAAGGTTTATTTCATATTCAGCATCAACGGTTTCTTAGAGATAAAAATCACTTGAAAGACAAGAGTTTCCTGATATTTCCAATCCAAAATTTCAGTTCATTTACTCACAGTGCTGTGTTTTTGATATTCTTCAAATATACAGTGTATCTGTTAACATATATGTCTGTTCACATACATATGTAGGACTAAGTGTTATATGTATATTATATAAAGTATGTCCAAATGAATATATAATTCATATTATACATATATTATATAATACATGAGGAATTTTCAATTATATTTTCCTGAGGAAATGTCTGCCCATTTCCCACCACCACGGATCCCAGTATCCCTCCCATCCCCCATCCCCCCCATTCCACCCTGCCTCTGTGGCAGGGCATTCCCTTTTGTTCTCTCTCTCTTATTGGGTGTTGTGGTTTGCAAAAGAGGCAATGGGTGACAATCATGTTTGATCTATAGTGTACTTTCAGCATGCTTCTCCCATCCTGGGAGGATCCTCCCAAAACACTTTATTTGGAGCTCCCTTCACTATCTGAGCTCCCTTTTCCCCTAGCATGTGTGGCTGGCCTCCAAGCCATGGGGTAAAATTCCTGGTACAAATCTTGGCCATTCTTGGGTGTTAGTCTCCTCTTTTCTTACTTTATGTTCCCCAGATGAATGCAATCTTTCTATGTCTATCCCTTTCTTTCTGAGTCATTTCGCTTAACTTGATATTTTCCATGTAGTACCACTTGTATGAAAATTTCATGACTTCATCTTTTCTAACCGCTACATAGTATTCCATTGTGTAAATGTACCAAAGTTTCTTTAACCAGTCATCTGTTCTCGGGCACTCAGTTTTTTTTCCAGATTCTGCCTATTATAAAGAGTGCTGCAATGAACAAACAAGTGCAGATGTCACTTAGACTATACTTTTTTGCTTCTCTGGGATATATTCCCAGGAGTGGTATTGCTGGGTCAAATGGGAATTCAATTTCTAATTTTTTGAGAATAGTTCATACTGTTTTCCAAAAGGGCTGAACCAGTCCACATTCCCAACAGCAGTGAAGGAGGGTTCCTTCCTCGCTACATCCATGCTAGCACCGGTTGCTTTTGTTCTTGTGGATGTGGGCCAGGCTCTGTGGTGTGAAATGATATTTCATTGTTGTTTTGATATGCATCTCCCTGATGATTAATGATGTGGAACATTTTCTCATGTGCCTCTTAGCCACTCGGATTTCTTCATTGAGAAAGTTTCTGTTCATTTCATCGCCCCATTTTTTGATGGGGTTGGATGTTTTCTTCTTGTGAAGTTCAACCAGTACTTTGTATATCCTTGATATCAACCCCTTTTAGGATGTGTATTCAGCGAATATTCTTTCCCATTCTGTAGACTATCTTTGTATTTTGGTCAATGTTTCTTTTGAGGTGCAGAAGCTTGTTAGTATAAGATAGTCCCATTTGTCTATATCTGTTTTCACTTGCTTGGCCAGTGGTGTGACATCTTTGAAGATACCATTAGCTTCGATGTCATGGAAGGTTTTGCCAACTTTTTCTTCAATGTACCTTATGCATTCCTGTCTGATGTTGAGGTCTTTATTCCACTTTGATCTTATTTTTGTACATGGCATTAGACAGAGATCTGAGTCCACTTTTTTGCATGTAGCCTTCCAGTTTTGCCAGCACAATTTGTTAAAGAGACTTTCCCTGCTCCACTTCACTTTTCTTGCCCCCTAATCAAAGATTAGATGACCATATGCTTGTGGGGATATGTCAGTATATTCAACCCTGTTCCATTGGTCTACAGCTCTGCCTTCAGGGGAGATGTCAGTATATTCAACCCTGTTCCGTTGGTCTACAGCTCTGCCTCATGTTGATTTAATTATTTTTGCTTTGTAGTAGATTTGAAGTTAGGGAGGTTGATTCCTCACATTTTCTTTTTCCCAAGAATTGCTTTAGCTATTCCTGGGGGCTTATTGTTCCATATAAATTTCAGGAGTGTTTGCTCCTTTCTTTGAAGAATATCATGGGTATCCTAATAGGGATCGAGTTGAATTTGTACATTGTTTTGGGAACTATTGCAATTTTGACAATGGTAATTCTCCCCATCCGAGAACAGGGGGTATTTTTCCATTTCTTCGTGTCCTTTTTTATTTCCTGGAGTAGCATATTGTAGTTTTCTTTGTACAGGTTCTTTGCTTCCTTAGTTAAGCTGATTCCTAGGTACTTGATTTTCTGGGGGAAATTGTGAACGGGATTGTTTTCTTCATGTCACTTTCTTCTCTTTCACTATTTGCCTATAGGAAAGCCATGGACTTTTGGGTAGTGATTTTATGGCATGCAACTTTACTATACAAGTCTAATGTTTCTAGGAGTTTCTTGGTAGAGGTTTTGGGGTTCTCTAAGTATATTATCATATCATCTGGGAATAGTGAGAGCTTGATTTCTTCCTTTCCTACCTGGATGCCCTTAATATCTTTTTCTTGCCTAATCGCTATTGCAAGTACTTCCTGTACTATATTGAACAGCAGTGGAGATAGTGGACATCCTTGTCTCGTCCCTGATCTTAGGGGGAAGGCTTTCAGTTTTTCCCCATTAAGGATGATACTTGCTGTAGGCTTGTGGTAGATGGCTCTAACTATACTGAGGAAATTCCCCTCTATCCCCATTTTTGAGAGGGTTTTCATCATAAACAGGTGCTGGATCTTGTCAAATTCTTTCTCTGCATCTATTGATATGATCATATGATTTTTATCGTTTCTTTTGTTGATATGATGGAATGTGTTGATTGATTTCCGGGTGTCAAACCATTCTTGCATGCCCGGGATGAATCTCACTTGGTCATGGTGTGTGATCTTTTTGATGACTATTTGAATTCTATTTGCTAGTGTTTTTTTTGGAAATCTTCGCATCTGTGTTCATCAGGGATATTGGCCTGTAGTTTTCTTTTCTCGTGGTGTCTTTGTTTCCTTTTAGTATTAGAGAGATATGGGCTTCATAGAATCTTTTTGGGAGAGTTTCTGTTTATTCAATTTCCTGGAAAAGCTTGAGAAGAACTGGCAGTAGGTCCTCTTTAAATGTTTGGAAAAATTCGCTAGTGAATCCATCTGGACTCTGGGCTTTTGTTTTTGGGAAGACTTTTGATTACAGTTTCAATATCCTTGATGTTAGTAGGTCTATTCAGGTACTCTAGATCTTCTTGATTCAGCTTTGGGAGATTATAGGAGTCCAGGAATTTATCCATTTCTTCTAGTTTCTCTTGTTTTGTGGCATACAGGCTTTCAAAGTAGTCTTTGATGATTTTTTGTATTACTTCGGTTTCTGTTGTGATATCCCCCTTCTCATTTCTGATTTGGTTTATTAGGGTTCTCTCTCTCTGTTTCTTTGTGAGTGTTGTTAGTGGCTTATCTATCTTGTTTATTTTCTTGAAGTACCAGCTCTTGGTTTCATTGATCTTTCGGATTGTATCTTTGGTTTCCATGTCATTGATTTCTGCTCTAAGTTTTATGATCTCTTTCCTTCTGCCCGATTCGGGGTCTTTCTCTTGGTTAAGACTTAACGTCTTGAGATATGAAGCCAAGTTGTTTATGTGCATCCATTCTTCCTTCCTGAGAAATGCTTGCAGAGCTGTAAATTTTCCCCTTAATACGGCTTTCGCTGCATTCCATAGGTTCTGGTAGCTCGTGTCTTCATTCTCATTTGTTTCCAGGTATCTTTTGATTTCGTCCTTGACTTTGTTCCTGACCCACATGTTGTTCAGCATTGAGTTGTTTAATTTCCAGGTGTTTGATTTGGTTCTCCGTGTCTGTGTGTGATTCATTTCTATCCTCAGTGCATTGTGGTCCGAAAAGATAGTTGATACTATTTCTATATTCCTGATTCTATTCAGGTATGTTGTGTGGCCTAGCACATGGTCTATTTTGGAAAATGTTCCATGTGCACTGGAGAAGAATGTGTATTCTTTCTTTTTGTGGTGTAAATCCCTGTATAGGTCTATAATCCCTTTCTCTTTTATTTCTTCTTTCAAAGCCAATGATTCCTTGCTGAGTTTTGTTATTGTTGATCTATCCAGAGGTGATAAGGCGATGTTCTAGTCTCCAACTGCTATTGTGTTGCTAGCAATGTCCTCCTTAACATCTGTTAGCAGTTGTTTTAAATATTTAGCTGTTCCCTCATTAGGTGCATATACATTTAAGAGTGTGATTTCTTCCTGTTGTACATATCTCTTGATGAAGTTAATTTTGTCAGATACTAGTATGGCCAGCCTAGCTTTTTTGAGGAACTGTTTTCTTGCCAGATTGTTTTCCATCCTTTAACTTTGAGTCTGTGTTTGCTCTGACTGTTGAGATGAGTTTCTTGCAGGCAGCAGAATGTTGGGTTCTGCCTCTGAATCGATTTTGCCACTCTGTCTCTCTTAAATGGTGAATTTAGACCGTTGACATTGAGAGAGATTACTGTTATGGAGTTTTGTGTCATCTTTTTTTTAAGGGTCCCGTGTGGTTGTAGGGTTTGTCTTGTCTTATAGTAGCCCCTTTAGCCCTTGTTTTAGGTTTAGTTTTGAGTCTATGAAGTTTATGAGCTGCTGTTTATCTAGAAAATAGTGTACTGTTCCTTTGAGTTTGAGTGAGAATTTAGCCAGATAGAGTATTATTGGTGAAGCATTCATTTCAGTGAGTTTTTTCACTATATCTCGCCACTACCTTCAGTTTTGAAGGTTTCCTCCGATAGATCTGCTGTGAATCGAAGGGTTGCTTCTTATATGTGATTTCCCTCTTTGACCTTGCTGCTTGCAGTATTGTATCTCTATTGGCAGCATCGATCATTCTCACTATGATATGTCTTGGAGTGTTTTTGTTAGGGTCTCTTTTAGCTAGCACCCTTCAGGCTCCTTGAATCTCAATGGCTGTAGTGTGGAGCTCTGGGAATTTTTCAGCGATGATTTGTTTAACCGTGGCTTTTTCATTGGGAATTTTTCCCTGAGCTTCTGGTATTCCAATGATTCTAATGGTGTTTCTCTTGGAATCATCTCCTAGGATTCTGAGTCTCTGTAGAGCTATTTTGAGGTCCCTTGCCATGGTTTGTTGTTGCCTGTTGGCTTGGTGCAGCTGATCTTCAGCTCATTGATTTTGTTCCTCAGCTGTGGTCATTCTACTTTTGAGGGCACATGCTGATTTTCTTATTTCATCGACGGAATCTTTTGTCAGTGACATTTCTGTGTGTAACTTTCCAATTTCTGCTCTCATTTCTTCCTGCATTTTCTCGATTATCTGATCCATTGTTTCTTTCATATCCTTCTTCAATTTACTGGATATCGGTGTGACTGTTCCATTAAGTTGATTTGAACATCTTCATGATTTCATATCTGAATTCTTTGTCAAAGAGGTCCCTTAGGTGAGCAGGACCTATAGAGGCTTCTGGACTCTTTTTATCGACCTCCCCTTGTGGTGGGGATTTACGTTGTTTCTTCATGTTGGAGTGTAGGTGTGGGGACTAGATTCCTTGGTATGACTATACTACCTGTGGTGGTGTGAATGTAGGCCCACTGAAAATTAGGCAACGCCCACTTCTACAGAAACCACGCCCACTTCTAAAGCAGCCACACCCACACGGGAACCTGGTGTGGGGGGGTGGGGGGAGTAAAGACTGGGTGGGGGAGAATACCAGCTCAGCTTGGGGGAGGAAGAGGAAGAGGCAGAGGGTCAGAGCTTCTTTGTCTCCCAAGGTCCGAGAGGATGCCTGGGAGTCTTGCAGGGAGAAATCCAAGTCCCGGGTTTGAGAAGCAGCGGATAAACTGACCTGAGTGGGGGGAGAAGATCAGCTCAGCTTGGGGGATGAAGAGGAAGAGGCAGAGTCTCCTAGTATAGATTCTTTTTAAGTTATGGTTATTTGCCTTTAATTTATATACTTCATGAATGAGTACTCTTTGGTGAATATTGGTTTCATATTTTTTTAATTCTAGTTGAGTTTTTGTTTATACCTCTTTTGTGCTTTATATAAGATGCTTACAAAATTAATGGATGGGGAAAAGTGGAAATAGCATAATCAATGAAAAGAAAGTTAAAAATTAGTTAAAAGTGAAATACATAGATTTTAGGAGTACATGGATAATTGATGGAAGGAAGCCATCATTTTTTATTATCATATTGGTATGGTAGTGATGATTGCATGAAACTATCATTAGCAGTACTGTAGACCAAACAAACAACAAACACTGTCTCCTGTTATTCATCGATTTGCTCGAGTGGGCCCAGTAATGTCTCTATTTTGAGACTATGGTAGGGCGTTTGCCTTGCATGCAGCCAGCCTGGCCGACCCGAGTTTGATTCCTCCGCCCCTCTCGGAGAGCCCGGCAAGCTACCGAGAGTATCTCGCCCGCACGGCAGAGCCTGGCAAGCTCCCCGTGACGTATTCAATATGCCAGACACAGTAACAACAAAGTCTCCAATGGAGACGTTACTGGGCCCGCTTGAGCAAATCGATGATCAACGGGAGGGCCTTTACCTTTACCTTTACTTTTACCTTTACCTTTACCGTTGTTACTGTTTTTGCCATATCAAATACGTCACAGGGAGCTTGCCAGGCTTTGCCACGCAGGCGAGATACTCTTGGTAGATTACCAGGCTCTCCAAGAGGGGCGGAGGAATTGAACCCGGCTCGGCCAGGCTGGCTGCGTGGAAGGCAAATGCCCTACCACTGTGCTCTCCCTCCAGCCCATTGTAGACCAGCTTACCTTAATAAGAAGTGAAAGAAAAACAAAATAAAGAAAAGAAATAAAACACCGTTAGGGCATTTGTCTTGCAAGTGGCTGGCCCGGCTGAGCTGGGTTCGATTCCTTTGGCCCTCTTGGAAAGCCCAGAAAGGTACCAAGAGTAACTCACCTGCCCGGCAAAGCCTGGCAAGCTACCCTTGATGTATTGGATATGCCAAACACAGTAACAACAAGTCTCACAATGAAGAAGTTACTGGGCCCGCTAGCGCAAATCGATAAACAGGAGGTTAGTGCTACTATTTGAACAGGATACACATATAAGTATATAAATGAATATATGTTTATATTGGGGACTCTGGAAGCAAATGCAAAAGAATGAACATGGTATTCTTTTACCTTTGTTACATGAGCAGGATCTCACTATTCATTCAGTGTACTTTGATTTGAAATAAAAACATAAACTTTTAAAAGATATTCCAACATAGAAAATAAAATTTCAATAGCTATTTTGTGTCATTTTAATTTTGTTCAGTTATAACCAGTCATTGACCTTTCAGAAATAATATTATTTCTAGATTTAATACTATTAAAGTCATTTTTGAATCTGGATAATACAATTAAATTTCCAGTAATTTGATATCACAACTTTGAGTAAAAATCTTTAGAATATAGTGGCAAAGTAGAAAGCCTGGTGTTTAGAATGAATTGTGATCAGGACACAAAATTAATTGAAATAGGAGTAGTGAAAATCTTATTATTTCACTTATAACTACCATATTTTTAACTTTAGATACAGGGAATGTAACCAGTATTCTGAGTTGGGATTTTTCATCAAGTTAATAAGGATAGGCAAAAGAAATAAATAAGCAATATTGTATAAAAACTTAAGTTTTAATTTTTTGACATAGTCACCTGTAACTTGTTATGTATCTGTAGAGATGTATCTTTTCTATGTGATTTACTAAGCTCTTTAATTAAATTTATTTTGATGTGTATTAGTCAAATGAATCTCATTATCTCTTTATTCCAGGATTCTAAATTCTATCTAATCCTTAGTAGTCAAAGAGGCATGTAGACAATGATTTCTTTGGAAAATTTGGCACAGTACACTATAGTGAAATCACTATTTTCCAAATGTGTAACGAACTTAACACACTAATCTTAAACATTACTATGGAATAAACAACCATCATAGAAATGGCACAGATTGTAAAGGAAGTTCATAGGGAAAGATGCTAGGCTTCTATCACAGTGACTAGTTTTGAATGTGGCACCTTGCATATGTTCCCCTGAGCACCACCAGGAATTATCTCTAAACACTGAGTCAGAAGTAAGTACTGACCACTGCTGGTTATAGCACCCAAACCCAACCCAATCCATTTATAGCAAACCAGACAGAAGAAAACAAAGGAGCAAAATTTTTACATCTAATCAATTACAGAATGTTGCCTCATATTTCATAGAAAACATCATAAAATTGTTAAAAATTTTAATTTTAGAAGTACAATATGCACATCCTCTCTGGCAACTCACGTTTCTAATATTGTCCCCAGAAAAGGAGCAAGGGTCTGGTTACCTCAAAGTAGCATTTACTCTGGTCTCCCCATTGTTATTGTGGGCTTATACTTTAAAATGATCAAATGTTTTGAATTGGAGAATGTTAATAGGAGAAGGTACATATCCAAGAGTTAAGAAGACTGCTACCAATGATGTAGCTGTATAGAAAGAGTGTTCATTTATAAATGAATGACTTCAGGGGCAGACAGTTCATGGATAAAAGCCTTTGCCCCAGTTTGATCCCCAGAATGACTCCCCCAAATCCAAGTAGCACTCAGATGCACAATTATTCCTCTGGAGATTGCAGACCCTGACAGAGTGATACAATTCTCAGACTAGACCTCTTTCAGCCTAAAAATTGAGGACCAGGAACACCTTGTCCATATGAAGGTCTGGCTAGAAGCACGCCCCTATTCCCTTGCATAGACTGTGGTGCTTCCCTTATGGACTCTCTTTCATCAGAATAACTGCTCTAGGGGATCTACCTCCCCTTCCATGCACAAGTCGATCTAATTTCTCCAACTCAGGTGTATAGACTGCAGTGGTGGGATTACTCCCATCCTTTGGCTTGAAATCTGATCCCCCACACGGGTGGCACTTTGGACCCTCAGGGTTTCGCTTTTCAGCTGCCCAGGCTCTGTTGGGGCAGGGAGGGAAACTCAATCTGCCCCTTTCTGAGTTTCTCCAGTAAAGATGGCTTGGCTGGGGGTCTGGGCACTCTGTGTCACTCTTTTCCAGATCTTTATTTCATAGAATCTGGGTCTTGGTTGTTGATGAGATTATATGGGGGTGGGGCAGTTTGTGGGTGTGACTCCCAAGCTACTGGAAAGCTGAGGAGCTTGGGGAGGAGGCCCAGTACCCACTTTGAGTGAGCATGGAGATCTTAGTCACGGATCTGTATACCTGTTTTTTCTGCAGGTTCCCTCATAATGAGGCTTGTCCAAGCTTGTGGAGAGCCACCTTGACCATGGCTGCTGTTGGGTTCTGTAAGGTTTTTGGGTAGGGGAGAATTTAACAATTGTACTTGGTACCTGTGAATCTCAGAAAGAATTAGGTTCTGTGATCATATATATGAATATTAGATTCCAGATTTTTAGAGAACAAACTTCAAAATCACACATTTTATGATAATTTCATTCAATGTTTCTTTGAAATTATTACAAAGATGATCACGGTCATACTCAAATATTTTTCCTTAAAGTCCCCTTAGAATGACTATTAAAAGAATGTGTGATAGTTCAATGAAATATGGTGAACAAATTTAATATGTAGTAGAAGACAGTGAAAGAGATCAACTGAAGATACCAAGCTGCCTGAGATTCCCAACCACTTGTATTTTTATTTGAACTAAACTATGTTGACTTAGATATTTAGATTATGCTTGCTTTCATGGATAATGCTAATAAACTTGTCAATTATCACCTTCCTAGGTTCACAATTTTAAGCTCCACCAAATTATACAACATTTAATATATTTCTCTACAAGTTTTAATTCATTCTCTCTTTTTCTAGATTTGATTAGACCTTTCCTATTGGAATAATCGTCCTAGATATAAAGCATATTTACATATATGTGAAACACTGTCTTTATTTTACAGGTCTTATTCATGAAACATGAACAGATCACATTCAATCAAAATATCTTGAATAGAATAAAGTAGTTTCAGCAATTGGTATACGTCAAGTGTTGTATAATATGTATATATATTCAGTGAATAATCTGCAATCAGAAGAAAATTTATGATCAGCATTACTCAAGAAAATATTTTCAATGTAAATAGGTGTTTTTATATGATAAAGATAAGGAATAATATGAAAATTATCCACATTACATAGTAGTTCAACGGAAGTTAGATGTCCCACACAGAAGATACTTAAGTTAGTTGTCATGGAGATTAGAACTGGATATGATTATTTGCTAAGAGCTGAAAATGGAATGAAATCATTAGCAATGGTTAAAGGAAAGGAGTGATATTTCTACTAAGCAAGAACTGAAGTAATGCTCTGTCTTTCCTGTGATGGTAAGAAAAGCAGTACAAACTCAATGAACATAGTTATAGTTAGAAAGTTAATCTTTAGTTTGTGAGTCTTTCAAAATAATGATCTGAAATGAGAAGCACATTACTTTTGTGAGCATGTGAACATATGCACATGACAGGAGTCAGTTCCAATTTTTGCTAACTCCTTTGATAGCACAAAACAGTTTCAATGTGTTAGTACATATTTTGGCAGTGGCCTAGTACATAAATGTGTGAGATGGATGAGGTTATTAGAATTGAGATATTGTTGAACTTGAAAAGATTAATATCAGGATAAGACATTATCATTAAATATCTTTGTAAGTTTATACCTGGGTGTGACACAATATAGCTTTCATTAAAAATATATTTATTGAATCACCATTAGATACAGTTACAAAGTTGTTCATTATTGGGGTTCGGTCATACAATGTTACAGGACCTATCCCTTCATCACTGTACCTTTTGTATCACCAAAGTCCCCAGCTACCCTGATGCCACCACCAGGCCCACCTTACCTCTGACACAGGGAGTTTTCTAGTTTTGGTGTCTCTGTATGTCTCTCTCTGTCCCTGTCTCTTTCTCTCTGTCAGTCTCTGTCTTTGTCTCTGTCTCTGTCTCTCTCCCTCCCCAGCATCCCCACCCCCATTCTTCGGCTGTATGGTTGCAGTACAGGTACTGTAATGTTATCACGTTTGCATGGTTACATACTTTCAGCACTCAGTTCTTGTCCAAAGGGATCATTTCCAACTATCACTCTCTTAGTAGTTACTTCTCTACCCTAGCTTCCCCCTGTCCACACACACACACACGCACACACACACACACACACACACACGCACGCGCGCGCGCACACACACACGCATACGCACATGCACACACACACACCTCTTATGGAAAACTTTTAGCCTTGAAGAGTTCTCCTACACCTTACTGCCCCTGTGTTTCTGTATTTGTATTATTTAAGCTTCTTTATATCACACAAATGACTAAAATCATTCTTTGTATCTCTCGTTCTGATTCACATCAATCAGAATGTTACTCTCCATGCACACCCATTTATAAACAAATCTCATGGTTTTACTTTGTATTTGTGGCTGTGTAGTATACTGCTTACACATACCATAGTTTCTTTACCCAGTCTCTTCTCAGACACTCAGGATGATCCAGATTCTGGCTTTTGTGAATACTGCTGCCATGAACAGAGAAGTGCATGTGGCTTTTGCTGAATCTTGTTTATGGATCTGGAGGTATATTCAAATAAGTGACATTGCAAGGATATATGGATGCTCAATTTCCAGTTTTGTGGGGATTCTGTATTGTTCTCCAAATTAGCTGTACAGATCAGCAGTCTAACCAACAATGAGTGAGAGTTCCTCTTTCCTGTACCCACAAAGGTATTGGTTGTGCTTGTTCATTGGGAGATGCTCCAGTCTCTGTGGTGTGCCAAGATATTGATATCGCAATGTTGTTTCCATTTGTGACTCCCTGGTGTTTAGCTATGTAGAGCATTCTTTCATGGCCTTGAGATCATTTGTATTTCTCCTTTCTTTGTGAAAGTTTCTGTTCATTTCTTCTTCCCATTTTTTTGGAACTGTTTGCATGTTTTTTTTTTGTCATGTTCTACCAATGCCTTATATATATCTTATATATTAAAGTGATTATCCAATGTGCATTAGGTAAACAATGTTTCCATTCAGTGGGCCTTCTTTGATATGAGTAATCATTAATTTTCAGGTTGTAGAACCTCTTAATTTGGGGTAATCCCATTTTTCTTCTCTTTGCTTCCATTTGTTTGCTCAGCCTTATTTCATTTTTTGAAGATTCCTTTAGCTTCAATATTAGGGAAAGTTCTGCCTACACTTCCCACCATGAACATATGGATTCAAGTAGGATATTGAGTTATTATTTTTTCTTTTGGGGTCACACCTGTAAATCGCCAGGGACTTCCCTGCCTCTGATCTCAGGCATTACACGTGGCCATGCTTCAATGACCTATAGGGAAGCAGAAATACATCCTGGGAAAATGCCCTTCCCACTGTCCTATCTCTCAGGCCCTGATGTTCTGACATTTGTATCTGGCATTGGAATGATGGCTTAGTTCTGTTTCCTTCATCTTCATAGCTGACCATATTTCCAAGAACCACTTTTTCAAAGCTTTTTTTTGGATGCACTTCACATCTCTTGCTTATTTATCAAGATTAAGTGATCATATATTGGAAGTTTGGTGTCATTATATTTAAGTCTATTTTTTGTTCACAGGGTATGTGTTTATTGCAGTCCTCTGCTCTATGAACAACTACTATTCCTAGAACAGTTTGAAGTCATGGACAGTGAGGTCTCCCATCTTCTTTTACCCAAGTATTTCTTTAGCTACTGATGTGGTATTATTGCTTGAAGTGAATGAGAAAAATATTTAATAGTTATCTTTGAAAAATGTTGTGAGTATTCTTATCGGAATGCACTGGATCTCTATATGATTTGGGAAGTAGAGTTATTTTGACAATGTAAATTATTCGACAATGTTAATCTTCTAGATCCATGAGCTGGGAGTTTTACTTGTCCTCTTTTATTTTTGATGTAGTGTTTTGGTCATTTCCTTTGTTCAGCCCTTTACCTCTTTAATCAAATTAATTCTGAGCTACTTGATTTTCTAACACACAATTGTGAAGAGATTGTTTTTCAATGTCTTTTTTTTGCTTATTGTTTATATAAAGGAAAAGCCAAGGATGTTTCAGTATTGATTTTGGAACCTGCTACTTTACAATACAAACCTATTGTACCTAGTAGCTCTTTTGTAAAGCGTTTTTGATTTTCTAAGTATAGTTACATGTCATCTTCACGTAGTGAATGCTTGATTGCATCCTATCCAATGTACTTGATAACTTTTACTGACCTATCTGCTATAGCAAGTACTTCAAGTACTGTCTCCACTAGAAGGCAGCTGCTCTGTCTTTCTGCCTTCCCCTGGAGCTGAAATATTTTTCTTTTTTTTAATCACTATGAGATATACAGTTACAGCAGTTTTCATGATTGGGTTTTAGTCACACAATTTTCTAACAAACATTTCTCCACCAGGGTTACTTATTCCTAGACCAATGTCCTGAATTAACTTCCTGTCACCTTCCCTCACCATTTGTTTATGACAGGAATTTTCTTATTTTCCTTGCCTCTCCCTCTCTCTTTTTCTTTTCTCTCTCTCTCTCACTCTCTCTCTCACTCACTCACTCTCTTTATCTCCTTTTGCTTTAAGGCATTGGGATTTTGGAATTCTGATACTGAGAGGTTATCATGTTGGTTCCTTTAGATAGATTCACAACAAATTTCTTTTTTAAATTTTTTTATTTTAATGAATCATCGTGAGATACATTTACAGACTTACAGACTTCCATGATTGCGCTTCAGTCAAACAATGTTCAAGTACCCATACCTCCACCAGTGCCTGTTCTCCACTTTCAATGTTCCCAGTATCCCTCCCCTCCCCCAGCCCTTCCCACCTCCTGCCTCTGTGGCAGGCACAATCTCTCTTACTCTCTGTCATTTTGAGTGTTATGATTTGCAGTACAGGTAACAAGCAGCTATGATTTTTGATCCATAGTCAACTTTCAACATACATCTACTACCCCAAGTGATCCTTCCAACCATCATTTATTTAGTGTTTCTCACTCCATACAAGCTACCTTTTCCCCCAGTGCATAATATGGCTATCAAGCCATGAGGCAGTCCTCCTGACCCTTATTTTTACTGTCCTTAGATGTTAGTCCCCAATTATGTTGCTTTATATTACACAATGAATGAATACTTTTATGTCTGCCCCTCTCTTTCTGACTCATTTTATTTTAGTATGATACACTCCATGTCGGTCCACTTATATATAAATTTCAGGACTTCATTTTTTCTAACCCATGCATAGCGTTCCATCGTGTAGATATACCAAAGTTTCTATAACCAGTCGTCTGTTCTCGGACATTCAGGTTTTTTCAGGTTTCTAGATATTGAAAATAGTGCTGCAATAAACATACAAGTGCAGCTGTCATTTCTACTGTACGTTTTTGAATCTCCGGTATATATTCTCAAAAGTGGTATTTCTGGATCAAATGGGAGCTCGATTTCTAGTTTTTAAAGAAACATCCATATTGTTTTCCAAAAAGGCTAGACCAGTAGGTGTTCCCACCAGCAGTAAAGGAGTGTCCCTTTCTCGCTGCATCCACACCAACACTGGTTGTTTTTGTTCTTTTGGATGTGGGCCAGTCTCTGTAGTGTGAGATGATAACTCATTGTTGTTTTCCTCTGCATATCCCTGATAATTAATAATGAAGAGCATTTTTTCATGTGTCTTTTGAGTATTCGAACTTCTTCTTTGAGAAAGTTTCTGTTCATTTCATCACCCCATTTTCTGATGGGATTGGGAGTTTTCTTCTTTCCCAATTTAATCGGTATCATGTATATCTTTGATATTAACTCCTTCTATGAGGGGTATTGGATGAATATCCTTTCCCATTCTGAAGACTGTCTTTGTGTTCTGGCCACTGTTTCTTTTTGGGTATAGAGACTTCTTAGCTTAAGATAGTACCTTTTGTTCATCTGTCTTTCCACTCTTTGGTCAATGGCATTTCATTTTCTAAGATAACTTTGGCTTCAATGTTCGTAGAGGGTTTTGACGACCTTTTCTTCAATGCACCTGGATTTGGTTTAATGTTGAGGTCTTTAATCCATTTTGATCTGACTTTTGTGCATGGTGTAATATAGAAGTCTGAGCCCATTTTTTGCATGTAGCTGTCCAGTTTTGCAAGCATCATTTGTTAAATAGATTTTCTTTGCTCCACTTCACATCTCTGGCTCTGCTATCAAAGATCATAAGCTCATATATTTGTGGGTATGTGTAAGAATGTTCATCCATATTCTACTGGTATGCAGTTTTCTTTTTTCCCCAATACTATGCCATTTTCTTTATTACCACTTTGTAGTACAGTTTGACATTGAGAAAGGTGCTAGCCCCCATCTTTTTTCCCCCTGAGAATTGCTTTAGCTATTAATGGGTGCTTGCTGTTCCATATGAATTTCCAGAGTATTTGGTCAATTCCTTTGAAGAATGTCATGGGTACCCAGATAGAGATCATAATGAATTGTATAATACTTTGGGGAGTATTGCCATTTTAACAATGTTAATTCTCCCAATCCATGAGCAGGAGTATGTTTCCATTTCCTTGTGTGCTCTTTTATTTCTTGAAGTAGATTTTTGTACAACAAATTTCTTATCCAGAGTAATCATTTTCAACTCTTTTCTGTCATAGTGATCCCTATATTATTCCAACTGCCTTCTCCCTGAACACTTGAGGTGAGCTTTGAACTGTCGACCAATCTCCCTAGCTTGTGTCTGTACTGACTTTGAGTATTAGTGTCATGCTTTGTTGTTGCTATTTCATAAGTGAGTGCAATGATTCTTTCTGTCTCTCCCCTTCGACTCATTTGACTCAGCATGATACCCCACATATCATCTATTTATAAGTCAATTTCATGATTTCATTCTTACTAACAGCTGAGTAGTATTCCCTCTTGTAGATGTCCAATAGTTTCTTAACCATTCATCTATTTTCAATCACTCAGGTTGTTTCCAGTTTCTGGGTATTCGCAATGGTGCTAGTGTGTGTTTTGGGTACTTGGGGACATTTGCAGAATTGGATTTCCTGGTTGTAGCACAGTTATTAGTGTGTCAGGAACATATATGTCTGGTTCATTTTAAAACGAAACCAGCAAAGAGGGATTTATATTCCTTCATTGAATATATACATATATGTATATGTACATATATAAATGTATTTACCCAGTTATGTTTTAAATGTCATCTTCTGTATATATGTCTAAAAACCGAGAGTGAATATTTTGGTATATCATAATATTTTGGTCTTATTATGTTATCTAATTTCTCTACCAGCAGTACAATGTTACTTTGATAAGATCATTATCATTTAACAATAAGAATTTTTTGGAAAATGTTAATCTATATATTTAGCTCCTTTGAGGATTTTTTTTTTTTTTTGCTTTTTGGGTCACATCTTGCGATGCACAAGGGTTACTCCTGGTTCATACACTCAGGAATTTCTCCTGGCTGTGCTCAGAGGACCATATGGGATGCTGGGAATCGAACCTGGGTTGGGCCACGTGCAAGACAAATGCCCTACCCGCTGTGCTATCACTACAACCCCTCCTTTGAGGATTTTCAATGCAACCAGAAAGTGGATATTCAGTGTGAATCTTCACCCGAAAAATGTAAAGAAAACCTTTGTAAATCTTATGACCTTTCTGATTAGAAATCTCATGATCATATCTCAGTTATGATCTGTACATCTGTACACATTTTGGATAAAAGTTGCATTGTATTTTCTTTGTAGTTTTGGTACATTGATGTATAAATGGGTAAAAAGGTATAAAAGTTTAATAGATTTTGCTTTCTTTGAGAATGTGTCCATAGTCCTTGCAGTATGGAGAAAGAGGTAGACTGCAGGGAAGAGTGGAGAAATTGAGAAGATGAAAAAAATTAATAAAAAAATATGAATGCTTCATACATTGGAACAGTGTGTTTTTATTACGAATAAAATACAGTGGCTAGTGAGATAGGAGAGGCGGGGAGGGGGTTTCCTTACATGAGGCCAATACAACTTCAATCCCCTGCATCAGATAGGGTTTCCTGAGCATGAATCCACCACAGAGGGATTCCTGAGTGCAGAGCCAGATGTTTCCCTGAAAATCACCAGGCCTAGACTCCAAAACAAGCAAAAAGACTAAAATTCAGAGATAAAATCATATACTGGTTTTGTAAGACTTAATGCAGTCAGGATAATTATAAGTTTTTGTCATACCATACTCAAATTATTATATATCTCTGAAAATTGACTTTGAGGGTGAAACATGTTTTCCTCTAATTAGTTAGATCATAATTAGTAGCATAACTTGCTCTAACACAGACAAGAGAAAAACCTTTGGTGGGTTGATAAAAAGAAAATGAAAAATTGTTCATATTTTTCAAATATTCCTCAGGTTTATTGTATATTTGTATAATATTAAGGAAGATGCACAAATACAAGTTAAGAGCTATAACTATTAATTTTGTGCTTGGTAACCATCTCATTAAAGATATTATATTTATGTCAGAAAAAGCCAAACCAAGCATCTAATCTGAACATATATGTAAATTAAAAGATATGAGCACTTCCTTTGCTGATCTTTATACTGTAGATTTAATAGACATAGACAAAAATAAGCTCTCCTTGAAGAAGCAGGAAGACAGCAAAAACTGTTGCATTTTCTAGCAGAAAGTGAAATTATATGAGAGCAAGAAAACTCTCTAGAAGACAGAAAAAGTAAAATTGAATCATTTTTTAAGTAGAAGGGGTCGAAGCAATAGTCCAGAGGACAGTACACTAGGCTTAATAGCCCAACCAAGGTGGAATCCCTGGCATCAAATGGCATCCATGAGCCCTGCCAGGAGTGTGGAATAAGCTCATGAGGAAAGAGCCTGCCCACAAAGCCCTAAAATTAAAAAGTAAATAATGAATAAGTAACGAAATGCTGGAGCGATAGTACAGCAAGTAGGGTGCTTGTCTTGCAACCTCTGATCCAGGTTCCATTCTTCTACCACATGTTTTCACAAGAACTGGCAACAATGATCCTTGAGACCTGAGCCATGAGTTAACATTGACACCTTTCAGTTTAGCCCAGAAACCTAAATAAATGAATAGAAAAATAATCAAACCAAGCATTCCACACATACATTGTTAATCAAGATAATGCAAATATAAATTCTCGACCATGTATTGTACTTATGCTGGTAAGAGCATTTAATGGTGTGTTTATTTCATACATAAAGAAGTAACTCACATTTAGCTCATAGACTAGGCAACAGTAAACTGGACCATATGTATTCTTCCTGTGGGCTGTTAAAGAGGCAAGTTTGGTATCAGCCATTCTAATTTTCAGGGTGTCTCACCATTAATTTAGAGTAGTTGCAATGGAGTAGAGCATTTCATGTCTTGAGCATAACAGTAATTTGATTTATTGATAAATTCAGCTTTCTTTTTATGAATATTTCATGTGCTAGTCTCTATTTCTTTTCCTTTTATATCTTTGCTTTAGTATCTTGCTTTCATGGGGTGATACATGAAAAGGACACACATTTCAAGGACAACACTGTGTAGAAGTAGCTCCGAGAGACAAGAGTCAACAGAGATCCTTCCAGGAGTCTTGTCCACTACTCTCACCAATAGATCTTCAGGATGGTTGCATAGGGTCATAGTGAGACTGTGGTGTGAGTGAGGATGCAATTCCTGCTTCTCTGGCTGAAGCTGTTTCTCTTCCTGGGCAGATGGTCCCTAACTGTACACTCTCAAAGCCTAGGTCCCCCGGAAGTAACGATTCCCTTGAAGATTACAGACCCTGACCAGGGCACCAAGCCTTCAGACTGGATCTCTTACAGCCTGAAGTTTGAAGGTCAGAGACACGTTGTCCATCTAAAGGTCATCAAGGACTTGCTGACTAGGCATGTGCCAGTGTTCACCTACACAGACCAAGGAGCTCTCCGTGAGGACTATCCTTTCATCCAGGATAACTGCTACTATTATGGCTATATGGATGGGGACCCAACATCTCAGGTTTCCCTAAATACCTGTTTTGGGGGGCTCCACGGATTTTTACACAAAAACAACTCAGTTTATCAAGTGGAGCCCAAACTAAATTCAACCACATTTGAGCATCTGGTATCTAAGCTGGTCAGAGAGGAGAAAGAATCCACAGCTAGGAGATATAAAACAACATTTGAAGAACCGCAATACCAGTCCGACAGTACAGAGGATGACCATTTGTCCACTTTAAGACAGAGCACGAAAGTCAGCTGGTGGACGCATACACGATACGCTCGAATATCAATTATTTTTTCTTATGATATTTATGTTGATTATGGTGCTAATGTCACAGCCATAGAGGATTTACTTATGCTAATACTCAATGAAGTATATGCAAATTATGTGCAGTTTGACATGCATCTGAGTTTAGTGTCACTTGAAATTTGGACTGAAAGAAATCTTCCAGAGGTTAAGCCTGGTGATTCTGATTTGAAGTCTTTCTGTAGATGGAAGGAAAAATATTTCAGTGTACAAATGCCACATGATTCTGCAATTTTAATTGGCAAAGCAGCTAAACGGGATTTATTATTCTTGACTTACACAAAACAAATATGTGAGGCCGCTTACAAATGTG
This sequence comes from Sorex fumeus, assembly GCF_029834395.1. Lineage (NCBI taxonomy): Eukaryota > Metazoa > Chordata > Mammalia > Eulipotyphla > Soricidae > Sorex > Sorex fumeus. The sequence continues at coordinate 41,838,725 of NW_026606081.1, forward strand.
CTTTTGTTAACCATCAAAAAGACGAAATGATTTCTAAAAATATATTGAAAGTTTCACAAGCATTTGGTCAACAATTAGGTTTGAAAGAGGATGGTTCTAATTGTGTATGTGAGCAAAAATATTGCATTATGAATTGGGCGGCAATAGCTGCACATCGTTTTAGCAACTGCAGTTATGTTGACTTTTATACACGAAGAATACTGTGCCTGCTTCGTCTACCAGAAGATTACAGAGAGGAACGCTGTGGGAACGGTGTGCTTGAAGCAGGAGAAGCTTGTGATTGTGGCACTATTGATTCTTGTGTGGCAGATCCGTGCTGTCAGGCTGACTGCACACTGGCTCCTGGGGCTGACTGTGCTGGGGGTCTTTGTTGCCAGAACTGCACATTTTTACCAAGAGGAACCCTGTGTAGAAAAGAAGAAAATGAATGTGACCTTCCTGAGTGGTGTAATGGGAAAAGCTCTCAGTGTCCAGATGATGTGTACGTACAGAGTGGGATTTCTTGCAAAGGTAATGGATACTGTTATGAGAAGAGATGCAAAAAACGTGAAGACAAGTGTAAAAGCCTTTTTGGTGACCAGGCTAAGAGAGCAAGTCTCACATGTTACATAGATGTCAATACTCGAGGTGATCGGTTTGGAAACTGTGGTTTCAACTTCAGTTCATATAGAGCGTGTCATCAAAGAGATTCCTTGTGTGGAAGGCTTCAGTGTGAGAATGTGAAAACGATTCCCGATCTTCCACATCATAGTACCTTGATTTCAACGAATATCAGTGGCACCATTTGCTGGGGAATTGACTACCACTTGGGGACCAACACATCTAATTCTGGTGAAGTAGAAGATGGAACTGAATGCGGCAAACATCATATTTGTATTAAACGCCGATGTACCCCTATATCATACTTCACAAAACGTTGCTCACCACAGAAATGCAGAATGCTTGGCATCTGCAACAATAGACATCACTGCCACTGTAAACCTCCTTGGAGCCCACCCTATTGTTATGTCCAAGGTGGTGGAGGTAGTCTGGACAGCGGCCCTCCAAATGCAAGTGATTTTGATGAATCTGAAGATTTTTCAACTGGCAGCGAAATTGGATCTGAAAATTTGACACACGCTTCTTTTTATGTTCTTCTATTGCGTGTCATTGTGTTTCTACTGATTCTCCTTGTTATATTTATTAAAGTAAACATCTAAGACAGGAGAAGAAAACGACTTTCATTCCCTATGGAGGAAATATCCTACCTGGATCTCTGTAAGTGAACCAAAAACTATGATTAAAAAGAAACAAATACTAACTTAATTTTTTGTATATATATTTTATCCCCTGTGATCCTGGATTATCTATGGGCAAGATGTCTCTGGCACAACATTCGGAGGCATCGCCATGGCTAGAGTAGGGCTCGGTCCTGCCTATGGGTCCTGGGCAGTGTAAGTTTTATAAACATTAACCATTATTCAATTAGGAAATGTTAATATATAGAAATAAGCATGTTCAGAAGAATTTCTTTTCCCTCATTTTATGATATTTTAGTGGTCAATTCTCATAAAACCTTTCCCTTTTCTTTCCTGACCCAAATCAGTAAAATGTATTCGAGAGTAGATAAAAAGATATAAAAGCATGCATTGGTGTGTGTGTGTGTGTGTGTGTGTGTGTGTGTGTGTGTGTGTGTGTAATAGAGAGTATTTGTGTTCTTACCCAAGCTGCTGAGAGGCGTGCATTTCTTGTTGCCCCTATTCTGGAATATTCTCACCATTTTTACTTTAAATTTTGAACAAAAAGATGAGAAACTAAATACTTAATATTGTTAGTTTGTTCATTATTAATATCTCACCAAAGGTAAAAGTTGATTCATTTAAGAAAGAAGGGACTTTTTTACTTTTTTTTGTTGATCATTTGCAACATATCAAATTTCAACTTGACAAGGGTGATTTTAAAGCCTACATTTTGATACTCATGGTATTAACAGAATCGTGCTTTATATATTATGTCTATTCAAATACACATACTATGACAGAGAAATTTGGGTGTTGACATCTTCAGCTCCATGTGGTAGTGCTGAGAGATTATTCCTGGCTCTTGGCACATGGATTGTTCTTGAATAAACTTGTGCCACAATACTGATGCCATGGATTGAACTGGTATCCTCTGCTTACAACACGAGTGCTTTAGCCTCTGACCTCTCTTCAATCTGATAATGCTTTGAGACCTAGTAACTGAGAGAACAAAACAGAAATAAAAGGAGAAATGACAAGTATGTCTGAATCCTGTAAGCCTTAACATATATTTATAGAATATTTGAATGTATTTTAAAATAGAACAAAAGTCCATTAAAAAGTGACAAACAGCTTATCTTCACTGATATTAAAATTTGGAATAACAGGTGGATAGATTACATTGAGTAATCATGAGAAAAGAGTGTAGGTTCTGAAGACAGTATAGTGAGTAGGCCATTTCCCTTGCATGGAGGCAAACAGGTTTCCTCCCCGATTACCATATCTCCACCTGAGAAATACCAAGCACAATTCAAGAATCAAAGGTTCTTTTGGTTATTATCACTCTATTTAATTCTCCACTGTCCTGTGCCCTGAAAACAGGTAAATGCTGCACATTAATCAAGAGAAGGAAAGAAAAAAAATAGTATACTGTTCTAACAGTAATTGGATATTTGAGATTTCAGTATTGTTTATTTTTGAGAAAAATCAATGAAAATCTCCATTTATCTGTCAGACAGGGACAACTAAAACCACAAAAATAAATGTTTGAGAAATATATAGGATATATCAAAATTTTTGGATCATGTTGGTGAGAGAGAATGAGAAAACATAGATGTGAATAGAAATGCGGTTTAATATTTAATGAAGCTAAATATGAACATATTGTCAATATGTGTACTAAGTTAAAGAAGGGTCAAATTTTCCTCAGTGTCTTTAAGATTTTTATCAGAGACAAGTTCTTAGTACTTAAGGAATCCATAAAAAATTACTTGGGAGTTCTTACTTGTCTCAGTTGCACAAGTATTCTGCTAATCTTTACCAACGTTATCTTTAGGGGCCTGGAGACAGTAATATGAGTAAGACTGTTGCCTAATTAATGTATAAGTACCACCTGGTGTGACATTGAAACAAAATACATAAAATGCACTTTTTCTTTTGGTTATGATCACTTTATTTAAATCTCCACTCTTCTTTTCACCATACCTTTAGATCAACTTTTCCACTATGTTTTGCTTTTTCTTTTTTCTATGTACTTGTAATTTTACTGTTTCATTGATGGTCAGGTTGGGTTCTTTCATTATTTGGCCTTTCTAGAATAGGGTCAGTAGTTAAGCTTAATTCTTGAAAACATTAAGCCTTCTTTTTCTGGACAGATATGACCGGGGAGTAGAAATGTGTAGATGTCACAACCTTTACTCTGATAACGACTGGGAATACAACAGTATATGCCCACAATGTTCTAGATGCAAAGAAGTGACATAAGCCAGCTTTACCCTAACAGGCAGCCTGACTCATAAGGAGGAGCCCTCTGCCCAAATGGTCCACTGACCAAGCCTGGTGGAAGCAGAATATGCAATCCTGTTTCCACTTTAATAGGCAGGGCAGAGGGCAACTGAGTGAGATAAAGAAGAGCAGGTACAGTAGGATGTGTCCCAGAACCAGGAGAAGCAGCAATTGAACTCTGCACACAAGGCAGGGAGTAATAACGCGTACCCACCATGCCTCTCATTCAAACATTTGGTGGAGCTCAGCCTCCTCTACAAAGGAAAATGCCCACATGCGAGAAAGAGAGAGGAAAGAGAGGTGAGAGGAGAGAGAGAGGGGAAGGAGAGGAGAGAAAGAGGAGAGAGAGGAGTTCGAGAGAGAAGAGAGAGAGAGATTCTGAATATTTAAGTACAGAGAGCTAGACCATTATTTGATGCAGCACCAGAGGCAATGAGAAATTCAAGGAAATCCACAGATTCAATGGATAGGGAATTTTCTAGAAAGAGTGTGTGGAGGTAGATCATCCCAACTCTTTGAAACCCTGGCGATATTTATAAATCCAATATATCTGAATTTTCAGCAGGTTAATATCTTCATGAGGTTTTTCCCACTGGTGGAGTCTATCCAGGGGTCTCGGTGATTTTGGATTGTGAGAGCTAGTTGCTGCTGGAGGCTCTTCTTGAGAAGGCAATTGGATAATACCCCTGCCTACCCTCAGAAGTGCCAAGAGTTGACCAGCCTTGCACAGGTTTGATATTGCCTGCTGCTTTTTTTCATTTTTTATAATTTTATTTATTGAATCACCATGAGAGCAGTTACAAAGCTTTTGGGTCTAAGTCTTGGTCATACAATGAAACATCCATATCTTTACCAGTGACCATTCTCCACCACCAAAACCCCCAGTATACCCCCATCCCACACCCTCCCCCTACCTGTGGGGCAGATGATTTCCATATTACTCTCTCTCTACTTTGATCACATTCAATATTTCGACACTGGACCCACCATTATTATTTGAGATTTTACCCCAACACTCAGATCTGCTGAAAAGGCAACAATAGACAATTTGTGTTCTATTGCTGGTTATAAAAAACATATGATGTCGCGTGGATGCTGTAGTGGCTGCGGGATTTTGAAATTCTGAAATTTTAACACTTAAATCTGGAGGGATTTCTGCCAAAAGCCACTGGGTTTTGAGATCTTCTCCTGAGTCTCTGGGATCATGGCCATTGAGCAGCTTGATGAGGAGCCAGAGAGGCCGTTCGTGGGCGATGACTTGGGGTCTCGTTGGGATGGGGAGGACAGGCCCGGCTCCACCCCATCCCATGAGGCCCAACAAGTTTTGACACTTCGGGCCCAAGCCTGACTGTCCAGTGGCCTCTGGAGGATGATGGCCACAGAGCCGCCAGAAGGAAACAGGCGGAGGGACAGCACCCTTTCCCCCCTGAGGCGGCCCACCTACAGTAACCTACTGCTGGGTCCAGACACATTTCTGCCAAAAGCCACTGGGTTTCGAGATTTGTTTCTGAGTCTCTGGGATCAAGGCCGTTAAGCAGCTTGATCAGGAGCCAGAGAGGCCGTTCGTGGGAGAAGACTTAGGGTCTCATTGGTGTGGGGAGGACAGGCCCAGCTCCCCCACCATCCCATGAGGCCCAACAAGTTTCAGCACTGCGGGCCCAAGCCTGACTGTCCAATGGTCTCTGGAGGATGACGGCCACCAAGCCGCCAAGAGGGAGTAGGTGGAGGGTCAACACCCTTTCCTCCCTGGGGTGGCCAGGCGACAGTAACGTACTGTGGGGTTCGGACGCATTTTTGCCAAAAGCCACTGGGTTTTGAGATTTGTTTCTGAGTCTCTGGGATCATGACCATTAAGCAGCTTGATCAGGAGCCAGAGAGGCCATTCGTGGGCGATGACTTGGGGTCTTGTTGGGGTGGGAGGACAAGGCCGGCTCCACCCCCATCCCGTGAGGCCCAGTGTGTTCTCCTCACTGGGGGCCCAAATGTGACTATCCAGTGGCCTCTGAAGAATGGCGGCCACTGGGCCGCCAGGGGGAACAGGCCAAGGCACGAAACCTATTCCCACCTGGTTGGCCCAGCACCGGTAGCCTACTGCAGGGACCAGACGCATTTCTACCTAAAGCCGCTCGGTTCCGAGATTAGTTTCTGAGTCTCTGGGATCATGGCCATTAAGCAGTTCAATTAGGAACCAAAGAGGTCTTGCCTCTAATTATATAGCTGAGCCGGAGATGGTTTGTGGGTGTGTTTCCCACATACCTAACTTTTGGTCACTTACTTTCTTGGTAAACTTTGCCCCAAGTTTTTGGGGTCTGGCCAAAGGCACAGCAGCAATTTTGGTGTATCTGGAAGTCTGAAGGTGCCATGAGGCTGCTAATGCACTCGCCTCACAGGTACAAATTGACCTGCTGGTGGCACCATACCCCCTGCCTGCTGCTTTTGATGTCTTTACTGAATTTTTTTTTTAAATGAGACTCTTCATAAGTCCCATACTGAGTTGGACAGCAGAGCAGGAGGTGGTTTGTGAGAGTAACTCTCACATACCTTACTTTGAGCAATTTAAATTCTAGGGGCACTTGGTCCAGATAGTTGGAGTCTGGCCAGAGGCATAGCGGCAATCTGGGGTTTTTAGGAAGCCTAAAGGCAGCAACCAGACTTCTGATACATTGCTGCACAGGCCCAGTTGACTCACAGGTGGTGCCAGGCCCCTGGGCCCCAGTACTGTTAGCAGCAATGGCCCCAGCAGGGACCAGGACTGGAGCTAGTGATGCTACTATTCACAGCTTGGGCACCAAGGATGTGCGGAAGTCAGCAATCCAAGAGAACCTGACGGGCTACACTGCCCCATCCCGGGTCTCCAGACACTTGCCTGCTCCATAATATGCTGATGCAAAGCAGGCTGGTCCTGGAAAAAATGGCAGCGGTTGAGCTTTTCCACTGATATGCCTTTGGCTCTTCATGGCGGGAACTCGGCACAACCAATGAACTGCAGGACCTGAGATCTGTGGTGGCACTGATTGAACCCAAAGCGCCAGATTCAGTCACTTTAGAACACTGCTTCCACCCATAATCTGCGAGACCAAGGGCTGTGGCAACTCTGCCAGCTGGCACTGCAATGCTGCCATTCTCACATGCCCTGCACAAAGTCGGTGCTCCATGGCAGGGTGACCTGCAGATTTTGTTTGATGGCAGTCCCTCTGAGACAGAATATCCAAGGGGTGCCCTCCTTTACTCATGCAGAAATTGTATGACCCTGTGGGTTGTTGAGATCGCTGACAGTTGCCATCCCTCCACCAGCCCTGCCTCTGCTGCTCAAGTATTTGAGTTCTATGTCGATCCTTGGATCCCCTTGAAGACATACATCAGAATATTATCTTCTGAATACATTAATTATGTCTATAGTTTGATACATAAAGTATAGGAAAATAACGCTTGACCCTAAATACCATTGTGCTTATTTTTATTTAATGAATTAAAAATTGGTTCTAGACTTGGTTCAGTCATACCAGTTTACAGTTTTGGTTATCTATTGGGAAACTTTATGTACTATATACATATATTCATTATGAACACATAAACTGATATAATGCTTTTTTCAAAGAAATTTCAAATAAAAAAATGCATGTGAGGGAGAGGTAAATAGAAGGAGTTAGAGGAACCAGGTGGAGGGAGGTGACCAATGGTGTGGTGGGGAATGATGTATACAGGATACTATCAATTCTAATACTATCAATTTATTGAAATCTATCAAATACTATCAATTTATTGAAAATTTATCAAATACTATCAATTTATTGAAAATTTTGGTACTCCAAAAATCTGTGAGTAGAAATGTAAAATACCTATGACACACAATATAATGTTGGATGTGTAAATCTCAGCAGACAAGTTTCCTCAAGAAAAGATAACTGAAAATTTCTTATGTTATATAATATATGTATAATATAAATTTATATATTCATTTGGACATACTTTATGTATCGTATATAACACTTATTTCTGCATATGTATGTGAACATATATATGTATATATATATAAATGTTAACAGACAGGCTATATGTTTGAAAAACATCAAAAATACAACAGTGTGAGTAAATGAACTGAATTTTTGGTTGGAAATACCAGAAAAATTTTTTCTTTCAAGTTATTTGTATCTCTAAAGACCTGTTGATGTGAATATGAAATAAACCTTTATTTAGGTCAATTTGAAGATCTCTGCATCAAAAGAAAAAATCTCCAGTGCTGTAATTAAGTTAACAGATCTAGAAAGATATAAATTGACTAAAACTTGCTGTACTTTCAGTTTCTTATTTTGAGAGGTCTGTGGTAATGTAATGAACAGGTATAAAATTTCTCAGTGTCATTGACACTTAAAATTTTGTATTTTTGATCAAAACTGGAGATATAAGAGACTTACCTTAAGTAAATAAACACATGTTTCATAACATGCATATCTTATTTTGGCCTGTGTGGGAGATATGAATTGAGTATGAGCCTCCAGAGCTCATTCTAAAAGCTCTCTGTTGCAGAGACACTGTTGCATAATTTCAGATAAGTCAGGATCCAATCATAATAAATACTGACTGCAATTTTAGAACCGTATTTTAAAAAATGGAAAGGAAATAAGGTTAAGATGTGTAATATACTAACAGGCAGGCATTAGCACACACCCGTGCACACATGTACACATACACATACAGACACACAAGAACATACACACACAGACATGCACACACAAAGAACATTAGCAAGCAATCTAACACTATTTGTGTTGAACTTAGGCGGCTATACAATAAGTCTTCCTAAGAGAAAAAGATAGAAAAGAGCTAAGGAAAACTGTCAACCTCTAAGGTCTTTTAATTTTCCAAGTTTTCCCATAGACACTTGTTTTGCGGTGTGGTTAGTGACTGGTCTCTTGCCTAGCACATAGCCAGCATTCATCTTCCACCTCACTGTGGATTCTTCCCTACAAGAGTGTCTTTCGTACACTATTCTGTGCAAACTGAGTGACAATTTATAGGACTCCAATTTATAATCATAAAATTAAAGAGGAACAAAGAGGAACCTGGTTTCTTCATGATGACTCAAACACAGCGAAAGAAGACATCAAAATGTCAATGGTGACTAACCATAGAATCAAAGGAAAAAATACAAAAAATTAAGCATATGTCTATCCTGCATGTTTTGAAATATGCAGAAAGCCATGTAATGACTATTGTGGACTTGAAAATTGAAATATATAGAAGAATTAATCGGGGCTGAGCATCCTTCACCCAGATCCTCCATATTCCAGTAGGCAGGGGTCATACCCACCAACTGGCCCCTGGCTCTGTGTAATCCCATCAACGGCCAAGACCCAGAGAGTATAAAACCCAGCTCCTGGTAGAGAACAGCACAGAGTCTCCTGCCCCTGCGCCTGGCCGTCCTTGCTGGGGCCCCTTGGAGGGGAGTGGATTGAATTTCCCTCCCCGCCCCGACCAGGGCTCCGGCAGCCAAAGACCTCCAGAACCAGCCACCACCATGCTGAAACCACTCTCCACACATGTAAAGGTACCGGCAGAGGAACAAAGGCATGAGGGTGCCGGGGCTGAGATCTCCAAGCCTGCTTGGAAAGGGGCTGAGCATCCTCCACCAAGATCCTCCATATTCCAGGAGGCAGGGGTCACAACCACCAACAGGCCCCCTGGCGCCATGTAATCCTATCAATGGCCAAGACCCAGAGACTGTAAAACCCAGCTCCTGGAAGTGCGCAGCCGCATTTGGGGCCACACGAAATCTTATTATCTCATTCTTACTTTGGACAAACTGGTAGGCTACTGAATGTAACTTGCCCACACGGCAGAGTCTGGCAAACTCCCCGTGGGCCTCTTCCACCAGATCGCCTGTTTTCCAGTAACTTGGCAGTCACACCCACAAACTGTCCCCACAAACTCCCCGTGGCGTACCCAGTATGCCAAATACCAGTAACAATGATGGGTCTCATTCTCCTAGCCCTGAAAGAACCTTAAATATGGCAGTTTTAAAAAAAATTGCAGGGTTAGGACGAAGGAGACATTACTGGGGCCTGCTCGAGGCAATCGACAAACAACAGGATGGTCGTGATTGTCGTGATATATATACTTCATCTCTCTCTCTCTCTCTCTCTATATATATATATATATATATACATACATATTTATATCACTGTATCACTATCATCCCATTGTTCATCAATTTACTCAAGCGGTTGCCAGTAACATCTCTATTTGTCTCAGCCCTGAGATTTTAGCAGCCTCTCCTTACTTATCTTTCCCAACAATTGGAGGCTCTTTCAGGGTTAGGAGAATGAGACCTGTTATAGTTACTGGTTTTTGCATATTGAGTATGCCACGGGGAGTTTGCCAGGCTCTGCTAATGCTGGCAGGATACTCTCGGTGGCTTGCTGGGATCACTGAGATCTATCTATCTATCTATCTATCTATCTATCTATCTATCTATCTATCCTCTCTATATTTTTTGCCTACAGTTTGAAACCCATCAAACATGGTGTGGAAACTACGAAAAATGGGTAAGAAGTGTTGCGTGACCTGGAAAGCGACCTGGAGCATGGCAGCAATTGTGTAGTGGGGGTTGGCTGCAGAGCTGGGGTGGGGAGGGCTCTCAACCGCCCCTCTCTGGGGTACCCCAAGTAAAAACAGCCTGGTGTGGAGTCCCATAAATAATATTTTACATAATTTATATATGCATAAAGGTAAAGGTAAGGCCCTCCCGTTGAGCGTCGATTTGCTCGAGCGGGCCCAGTAACGTCTCTATTGGAGACTTTGTTGTTACTGTGTCTGGCATATCGAATACTCTCAGTAGCTTGCCGGGCTCTCCGAGAGGGGCGGAGGAATCGAACTCGGGTCGGCCATGTTGGCCGCTTGTAAGGCGAACGCCCTACCCGCTGTGCTATCGCTCCAGCCCATACATATATGTGTTTATATATTTATATATAAATAATATATATTCTGCACCTGTGTATATATATGCATATATATATACATAGGTGCAGAATTTTCTGCTCCCGTCCCAGGCTGTCTTCACCAGTGCTGCCTTGGAGGGGGGCTGGTTGAGTTTCCCTCCCTGCCCCAAGCAGACCCCAGCAGCCTAAACCTCCAGAATTCAGTCACAGCCATGCTTAAGACCACTCTCCACACACTAGGACAAGCCTCACGCATGAAGGAACTGACAGAGGAATCCAGGTATGCAGGACCTGTGACTGAGATCTCTAAGCTTGCCTGGATTAGGACTGGGCCTCTTCCACCAGATCGCCTGTTTTCCAGTAACTTGGCAGTCACACCCACAAACTGTCCCCTGCGCATGTAATCTCATCATTGGCCAAGATCCAGAGACTATAAAACAAAGCAATTTTTCTCGGGGAGCCTGGAAAGCTACCGAGGATATCATGCCCATACGGCAGAGCCTGGCAAGGTACCTGTGATGTATTCGATATGCCAAAAACAGTAACAATAACATGCTCTTCATGTTCCTGGAGCAAGCAGACACAATTGGGCTAAACTAGCAGGCAATAAGGATGAATGGAGATGTTATAAGCACCCGCTCAAGCAAATCAGTGAGTAACAAGATGATAGTGATACAGTGATACAGTGATATATATAGGTATATTAGTTCTCTTTGGTGAATATTTATCTGGTTTCATATTTTTTAATTATAAGCTAAAGGTAAAGGCCCTCCCGTTGATCGTCGATTTGCTAGAGCGGTCCCAGTAACGTCTCCATTTGAGACTTTGTTGTTACCGTGTCTGGCATATCGAATACTCTCGGTAGCTTGCCGGGGTCTCCGAGAGGGGCGGAGGAATCGAACTCGGGTCGGCCATGTTGGCCGCTTGTAAGGCGAACGCCCTACCCGCTGTGCTATCGCTCCAGTCCAATATTAAGAAAGATATGAAAATAAAAGTTAAGAGCTATAGCTATTAATTTTGTGCTTGGTAAATAATAATAATTATAGTTGAATATTTTATTATACATATTTTGTGTTTTATATAAGATGTTTACAATAACAAAGTGATGGGGGAAAGTTAAAATAGTATGATCATTGAAAAGAAAGGTAACATTTAATCAAAAAGGGAAAAACATAGGTTTTAGGGGTGCATGGGTTAAGGTGGAAGGAAGGTATCACTTGGTGTTACTATATTGCTATTGGGGTAATGTCTGCATCAAAGTATCATTAGCCGTATTGTAGACTCTAATAAGAAGTGAAAGAACAACAAATAAAATAAACTAAACAAATAAAATAAAAATAAACTAAAAAAAGATATACACTTGTATTTGAACAGGATATACATGGATATACATGAACAAGATATACATGTAAATGTATAAATGAATATATGTTTATATGAATTAAATGATTATATGAATTAAATGAAGATATGATTATGTTGTGGACTCTAGGGGCAAATGCAAAGTAATGAACACGGTATTCTTTTACCTTTGTTCCAGGAGCAGGATTTCACCATTAATTCAAAGATTTGAAATAAAAAAATAAACTTTTAAAAGAAATTCAAACATAGAAAATAAAATTTCAGTTATTTTATGTCATTTTAATTTTGTTAAACTAGAGTCAATCATTCACCTTTGAGAAATAATAGTATTCAAGATTTGATGCTCTTAAGTCATTTCTGAATCTTTGATTAGTACGATCAAATTTCCAGTACTTTCATATCAAAACTTTGATTAAAAAATTTCAGAATATAATGGCAAAAAAAGAATGGTGTTTGGAATGATTGTTAGCAGTGTCTCACAAAATAACTTGAAATGGGAATAGCAAAAATTTTATTATTTCACTTGTAACTAACATATTTTTAAACTTAGGCACAGACAATGTAACCAATAAATTGAGTTGGGATTTTTTTTATTAGAAAAACATCATGACATACAGTTATAGACTTAGAAACTTTCGTAATTGGGTTTCAGTTATGCAATGATTGAGTACCCATCCCTCCACCAGTGCCCATTCTCCACCACCAATGATCTTAGTAACCCTCCCACGCCCACATACCATCTCCCCATCCCGCCCAGTTTCTGTGGCAGGTCATTCCCTTTTGCTCACTCTTTCCTTTAGGATGTTGTAGTTTGAAATAGAGGTATTGAGTGTTTATCCTGTAGAATGTATAGTCTACATTCAGCACGAATATCACATCCCCAGTGAGTCCTCTAAACATCCTTTACTTAGTATTCCCTTCTCTCTCTGAACTGCCTTTCCCCCCAGCATATGAGGTCAGTTTCCAAGCACTGGAGCAGACCTCCTGGTACTTATCTCAACTATTCTTGGGTGTTCAACTACCATTCTGTTACTTTATATTCCCCAGATGAGCGCAGTTTTTCTATGTCTGTCCCTCTCTTTCTGGCTCATTTCACTTAGCATGATACTTTCCATGTAGAACCACTTGTATGTAAATTTTTATGACTTCATCTTTTCTAACAGCTGCATAGTATTCCATTGTGTAGATATACTAAAGTTTCTTTAACCAGTCATCTGTTCTTGGGCACTCGGATTTTTTCCAGATTTTGGCTATTGTGAACAGTGCAGCAATGAACATAGAAGGGCAGATGTCATTTTGACTGTACTTTTTTTGCCTCTCTGGGATATATTCCCAGGAGTGGTATTCCTGGATCAAATGGGAGTTCAATTTCTAATTTTTTGAGAATTGTCCATACTATTTTCCAAAAGGGCTGAACCAGTTGGCATTTCCACCAGCAATGAAGGAGGGTCCCTTTATCACCAAATTTGCACCAACACGGGTTGCTTTTATTGTTTTGGATGTGGACCAGTCTCTGTGGTGTGAGATGATATATCATTGTTGTTTTGATCTGCATCTCCCTGATGATTAGTGATGTAGAGCATTTTCTCATGTGTCTTTTAGCCAGATGTTTTCTTTTTGTGGAGTTCAACCAGTGCTTTGCATATCCTTGATATCAACCCCTTGTCAGATGGGTATTGGTTAAATATCCTTTTCCATTTTGTAGACTGTCTTTGTATTTTGGTCACTGTCTCTTTTGAGGTGCATAAGCTTCTTAGTTTAAGATAGTCCCATTTGTGTAAAGGCAGCTCAGATAGAGAAGGGAGCACCAAATAAAGGGTGTTGGAAGGATCCTCCCAGACTAAGAGATTCATGCTAAAAGTAGACTATAGACCGAACATGATTGTCACTCAATGCCTCTTTTGCAAACAACAGCACACAATAGGAGAGAGAGAACAAAAGGAAATGCCCTGCCACAGAGGTGGGGTGGAATGGGGGGATGTGGGGTGGGAAGGATAGTGGGATTAGTGGTGATGGAGAACGGACATTGGTGGAGGGATTGTTGCTCGATCATTGTATAACTGAAATCAAAGCACATAGCTTGTAAGTACACATCAATACCTCATGGTGTTTTATTAATAAAAATTTAAGAAAAGATAGTACCATTTGTCTATCTCTGTTTTCACGTGCTTGGCCAGTGGTATGTCATCTTTGAAGATACCATTAGCTCCAATGTCGTGTAGGGTTTTGCCAACCTTGTCTTCAATATCGTTATGGATTCAGGTCTGATGCTGAGGTCTTTAATCCATTTTTTCTTACTTTTGTACATGGTGTTAGGCAGAGATATGAGCCCATTTTTTGCATGTAGCCGTCCAGTATTGCCAGCACAATTTGGTAAAGAGGCTTTTCTTGCTCCATTCAGATTTCTTGCTCCCTTATCAAAGATTAGATTATCATACGTTTGTGGGTAGATGTCAGTATATTCAACCCTGTTCCATCAATCTAAAGCTCTGTCTTTGTTCCAGTACCATGCTGTTTTAATTATTACTGCTTCATAGTAGAGTTTAAAGTTGGGGAGGTTGATTCCTCCCATTTTCCCCCCAAGTATTGCTTTAGCTATTCGTGGGTGCTTATTGTTCCATACGAATTTCAGGAGTGTTTGCTCCATTTCTTGAAGAATGTCATTGGTATCGTTATATGGATCACTTTGAATTTGTACAATTCGTTGGGGAATATTGCCATTTTGATAATGTTAATGCTCATGATCCATCACAGTATCACTGTATCAATGTCATCCTGTTGTTCGTCAATTTCCTCGAGCAGGCCCCAGTAATGTCTCCTTTATTCTAGCCCTGAGATTTTAGAAAGTGCCACATTCGAGGCTCTTTCAGGGTCAGGAGAATGAGACCCATCATTGTTAATGTTTTTTGGCATATTGAATATGCCACGGGGAGTTTGCCAGACTCTGCCGTGTGGGCAGGATACTTTCGGTAGCCTGCCAAGTTCTCCAGAGTAAGAACTAAATAATAAGATGTTGGCCTCCTGCTTCAGGGAGCTAGGTTTTATCGTCTCTGGGTCTTGGCCATTGATGGAATTACACGGCACCATGGCACTTGGTGGGTGTAACCTACACACTGGAAGATGGGGGATCTGGGTGGAGGTGGCCCAGTCCCGACTCAAGCAGGGTTGGAGATCTAAGCCCCAGGTCCCGCACACTCGATCTATGAGTAAGGGATATCTTTCCATTTCCATTTCCTCTTGTCCCCTTTTATTTCCTGAAGTAGCATTTGGTTGTTTTCTTTGTACAGGTTTTTTACATGTTCAGTTAAGCTGATTCCTAGCTACCTGATTTTCTGAGGCACAATTGTGAATGGGATTGTGACAGATGGCTTTGACTATATTGACAAAAGTCCCTTCTATCCTCATTTTGGTGAGGGTTTTCATCATAAATGGGTGCTGGATCTTGTCAAATGCTTTCTCTGCATCTAATGTTATAGTAATATGGATTTTATCATTTCTTTTGCTGATATGATGGATTATCTTGATTGATTTCCGAATGCTAAACCATCCTTGTATCTCTGGGATGAATCCCACTTGGTCATGGTGTATGATCTTATTGGTGAGTTGTTGAATTCTATTTGCTAGTATTTTGTTGAGTTCACATCCAAGTTCATCAGGGATATCAACCTGTAGTTTTTGTTTCTTGTGGTGTGTTTGTTTCCTTTTGGCATTAGAGAGATAAGGGCTTCATAGATACTATGTGGGAGAGTTTCTCTTTCTTCAATTTCCTGGAAAACCTTAAGAACTGGCAATAGATCCTCTTTAAATGTTTGGAAAAATTCGCTAGTGATTCTATCTGGACCTGGTCTTTTGTTTTGGGGAAGACTTTTGATTACAGTTTCAATTTACTTGATGTTAATAGGATTATTCAGGTACTCTAGATTTTGATACAGCCTTGGGAAATTATAGGAATCCAGGAACTTATCAATTTCTTCTAGGTTCTCTTGTTTTGTGGCATACAGACTTTCAAAGTAGTCTCTGATGATATTTTAAATTTCTTTGGTTTCTGTTGTGATATCCACCTTCTCATTTCTGATTCAGTTTATTAGGGTTCTCTCTCTCTTTTTCTTTGTGAGTCTTGCTAGTGGTTTATCTTATTTATTTTCTCAATGAACCAGCTCTTGATTTCATTGATCTTTTGGATTGTTTTTTGGGTTTTCATGTCGTTGATTTCTGCTGTAAGTTTATGATCTTTTTCCTTCTGCCTGGTTTGGACTCCTTTTGTTGGTCTTTTTCTAAGATCTTGAGCTGTGAAGTCAAGTTACTTATGTGGGCCCTTTCTTCCTTACTGAGAAATGCTTGCAGAGCTATATATTTTCTCTTAACATAGCTTTAGCTGCATCCCATAGGTTCTTGTAGCTCATTTTCATTTGTTTCAATGTATCTTTTGATTTTGTCCTTGATGTCCTTCCTGATCCACTCCTTATTCAACTTTGAGTTGTTTAATTTCCAGGTGTTTGATTTTGTTCTCAGTGTCTTTGTGTGATTCACTTCTATCTTCAGTGCATCGTGGTCTGAAAAAACTTGTTAATACAATTTCTATCTTTCTGATTCTATTGATGTATGTTTTGTGGCCTAACATGTGGTCTATTTTGAAAAATGTTCTCTGTGCACGGGAAAATAATGTATATTCTTTCTTATAGGAGTGTAAAGTCCTGTATAGCTCTAAAAGCCCTCTTCTATTTCTTCTTTCAAAGCCAATGTTTCTTTGCTGAATTTTGTTCTTGTTGTTCTATACAGAGATGATAAGGTGATGTTTAAGTCTCCAGCTACTATTGTATTGCTAGCAATAGCCTCCTTAAAATCTGTTAGCAGCTTCACTCCTCGCGCTGCGCTGATCTCATCCCAAACCCAGGTCAGTTTATCCGCCAGTACTTGAACCCGTGACTTGGATCTCTCCCTGCGGGACCTCAGGTGTCTTCCCAGACGCCTGGAGTAAAGCAGCTCTGAGCGTCTGCCTTCCTCTTTTCACTCCTCACGCTGCACTGATCTCATCCCAAACCCAGGTTCCCGTGGGGGCATGACCTCTTAACTGGTGGGTGTGGCTTCTGTGAAAGTGGGCATGGCCTATTTTTCAATGGGCGGCCACTTACGGGGCCACAGGTAGTTTAGCTATACTAAGGAACATAGTCCCAAAGGAACCTACACAGCAATATGAAAAAACAACGAAAATCACCACCACATCAGGAGGACAATGAAAAGAATCCAGAATTCTCTGTCAATACTGCTCACCTAAGGGACCTCTCTGACATAGAATTCAGGTACAAAGTCATGAAGATGTTCAATCAACTCTGTGAAACAGTCAGACAGATATCCAGTAACATGACAGAAAAAATCGACAAATTACGTGAAGAAATGAGAGCAGAAATGTCGCGAATAAAAGATTCCATAGATGAAATGAAAAACTCAGTCTCTTCTCTCAACAGTAGAATGACTGCAGCCAAAGAAAGAATCAGTGAGCTGGAAGATCAGCTGCACCAAGCCAACAGGCAACAACAAACAGTGGCAAGGGACCTCAAAATAGCTCAAGAATGAATCAGAGACTTAGGAGATGATTCCAAGAGGAACAACATTAGAATCATTGAACTACCGGAAGCTCAGGAAAACAATCCCAATGAAAAAAAACGGTCAAACAAATCATAGATGAAAAATTCTCAGAGCTCCACAATGCAGTCATTCAGGTTCAAGGAGACCGAAGGGTACCAGCTAAAAGAGACCCTAACAAAAACACTCCAAGACATCTCATAGTTAGAATGACTGATGCTGCCGATAGAGATACAATACTGCAAGCACCAAGGGCAAAGAAGGAAATCACATACAAAGGAGCACCCCTTAGATTCACAGCAGATCTATCAGAAGAAACCCTCCAAGCCCAAAGGCAGTGGTGAGATATAGTGAAAAAACTCACTGAAATGAATGCCTCACCAAGAATACTCTATCCAGCTAAACTCTCACTCAAAATCGAAGGAACAGTACACTATTTTCTAGACAAACATCAGCTCCGGAACTTCATTGATTCAAACCCAAACCTAAAACAAGGGCTAAAGGGGCTACTATAAGACAAGACTAATCCTACAACCACAACAGACACTCAAAGAAAGATGACACAAAACCCCATAACAATAATCTCTCTCGATGTCAGTGGTCTAAATTCACCAATTAAGAGACACAGAGTGGCAAAATGGATTCAAGAGACAGAACCCAACATTCTTCTGCCTGCAAGAAACCCATCTCAACAGCCAGAGCAAACACAGACTCAAAGTCAAAGGATGGAAAACAGTCCTGCAAACAAACAGCTCCCTCAAAAAAGCTGTGGTGGCCATACTAGTATCCGACAGCATTAATTTTGCGTTGAAAAAGATTAGAAGGGACAGTGGAGGCTATTTTCTCTTCATCAAGGGATACGTACAACAGGAAGAAATCACACTCTTAAATGTATACTCACCTAATGAGGGAAAAGCTAAATATTTAAAACAACTGCTAACAGATTTTAAGGAGGACTTTGCTAGCAACACAATAGTAGCGGGCGATTTCAACATCAACTTATATCCTCTGAATAGATCAACAAGAACAAAACTCAGCAAGGAAACATTGGCTTCGAAAGAAGTAATAGAAGAGAAGGGCTTATAGACCTACACAGGGCTTTATACCCCCCAAAGAAAGAATACACATTCTTCTTCAGTGCACACAGAACATTTTCCAAAGTAGACCATGTCCTAGGCCACAAAACATACCTACATAGAATCAGGAAGATAGAAATAGTATCAACAGTCTTTTCAGACCATGATGCACTGAGAATAGAAGTGAATCACACACAGACACCGAGAATCAAATCAAACACATGGAAATTAAACAATTCAATGCTGAACAATGAGTGGATTAGGAAGGAAATCAAAGACAAAATCAAAAGAAACTTGGAAACTAATGAGAATGAAGACACGAGCTACCAGAACTTATGGGATACAGCGAAAGCTGTTTCAAGGGGAAAATTTATAGCTCTGCAAGAATATTTCAGGGCAGAGGAAAGGATGCACATAAACAACTTCACTTCACAGCTCAAGATCTTAGAAAAGGATCAACAGAAAGAGCCCAAATCGGGCAGAAGGAAAGAGACCATAAAACTTAGAGCAGAAATCAACGACATGGAAACCAAAGAAACAATCCGAAAGATCAATGAAACCAAGAGCTGGTTCTTTGAGAAAATAAATAAGATAGATAAACCACTTGCAACACTCACAAAGAAACAGAGAGAGAGAACCCTAATAAATAGAATCAGAAATAAGAATGGGGATATCACAGCAGAAACCAAAGAAATTCAAACGATCATCAGAGACTACTTTGAAAGTCTGTATGCCATGAAAAAAGAGAACCTAGAAGAAATGGATAAATTCCTGGATTCCTATCATCTCCCAAAGATGAATCAAGAAGATATAGAGTACCTGAATAGACCTATTCACATCAAGGAAATTGAAACTGTAATCAAAAGTCTTCCCAAAAATAAAAAACCCAGGTCCAGATGGATTCACTAGCGAATTTTTCCAACTATTTAAAGAGTACATACTGCCAGTTCTTCTTAAGCCTTTCCAGGAAATTGAAAAAACAGAAACTCTCCCAAACAGTTTCTATGAAGCCCATATCTCTCTAATACCAAAAGGAAACAAAGACACCACAAGAAAAGAAAACTACAGGATGATATCCCTGACGAACACAGATGTGAAGATTCTCAACAAAATACTTGCAAATAAAATTCAGCAACTCATCAAAAAGATCATACACCGTGACCAAATGGGATTCATCCCCGGGTGGCAAGGATGGTTCAGCATTTGGAAATCAATCAACATAATCCATCATATCAACAAAAGAAATGATAAAAATCATATGATCATATCAATAGATGCAGAGAAAGCATTTGACAAGATCCAGCACCCTTTTATGATGAAAACCCTCTCGAAAATGGGGATAGAGGGGACTTTCCTCAATATAGTTAAAGCCATCTACCACAAGCCTACAGCAAGTATCATCCTTAATGGGGAAAAACTTAGAGCCTTCCGCCTAAGATCAGGGATGAGACAAGGATGTTCACTCTCTCCACTGCTGTTCAATATAGTACTGAAAGTATTTGCAATAGCAATTAGGCAAGAAAAAAGATATTAAGGGTATCCAGGTAGGAAAGGAAGAAATCAAGCTCTCACTATTTGCAGACGATATAATACTATACTAAGAGAACCCTAAAACCTCTACCAAGAAACTCCAAGAAACGATAGGCTTGTATAGTAATGTTGCAGGCTATAAAATCAATACCCAAAAGTCCATGGCTTTCCTATAGGCAAATAGTGAAAGAGACGAAAATGACATGAAGAAAACAATCCCGTTTACAATTGTGCCCCAGAAAATCAAGTACCTAGGAATCAGCTTAACTAAGGAAGTAAAGGATCTGTACAAAGAAAACTACAAAACGCTACTTCAGGAAATAAAAGAGCATATGAGGAAATAGAAAAATATCCCCTGTTCATGGATTGGGAAAGTTAATATTGTCAAAATGGCAATACTTCCCAAAGCATTGTATAAATTCAATGTGATCCCTATTAGGATACCCATGACATTCTTCAAAGAAATGGAGTAAATACTCCTGAAATTTATACAGAACAATAAGCCCCCACGAATAGCTAAAGCAATTCTTGGGAAAAAGAAAATGGGAGGAATCAACCTGCCTAACTTCAAGCTCTACTACAAAGCAGTAATAATTAAAACAGCATGGTACTGGAACAAAGGCAGAGCTGCACACCAATGGAACAGGGTTGAATATACTGATATCTCCTCCCAAGCACACGAGCATCTAATCTTCGATAAGGGGACAAGAAAAGTGAAGTGGAGCAGGGAAAGCCTCTTTAACAAATTGTGCTGGTAAAACTGGAAGGCTACATGCAAAAAAGTGGGCTCAGATCTTTGCCTAACTCCATGTACAAAAGTAATATCAAAGTGGATTAAAGACCTCAACATCAGACCGGAATCCATAAGGTACATTGAAGACAAAGTCAGCAAAACCCTTCATGAAATTGAAGCTAATGGTTTCTTCAAAGATGTCACACCACTGGCCAAGCAAGTGAAAACAGAGATAGACAAATGGGACTATCTTAAACTAAGAAGCTTCTGCACCTCAAAAGAAACATTGACCAAAATACAAAGACATTCTGCAGAATGGGAAAGGATATTCGCCAAATACACATTTGACAAAGGGTTGATATCAAGGATATACAAAGTACTAGTTGAATTCCACAAAAAGAAAACATCCAACCCCATCAAAAATGGGTAAAAGGCACATGAGAAAATGCTCCACATCATTAAACATCAGGAAGATTCAGATCAAAACAACAATGATATATCATTTCACACAACAGACACTGGCCCACATCCACAAAAACAAAAGCAATCGGTGCTGGTGCGGATGTGGCGAGAAAGGGACCCTCCTTCACTGTTGGTGGGAATGCTGACTGGTTCAGCCTTTTTGGAAAACAGTATGGACTATTCTCAAAAAATTAGAAATTGAGCTCCCATTTGACCCAGCAATACCACTCCTGGGAATTTATCCCAGAGAGGCAAAAAAGTATAGTCGAAGTGACATCTGCAATTGTTTGTTCATTGCAGCACTCTTTACAATAGCCAGAATCTGGAAAAAACCTGAGTGCCCGAGAACAGACAACTGGTTAAAGAAACTTTGGTACATCTACACAATGGAGTACTATGTAGCTGTTAGAAAACACAAAATCATGGATGTGGACCAGTCTCTGTGGCGTGAGATGGTATCTCATTGTTGTTTTGATCTGACTCTCCCTTATGATTAGTGATGAAGAGCAATTTTTCATGTGTCTTTTGGCCATTCGGATATCTTCTTTGAGAAAGTCTTTTTGTTCTGGTCACTGTTTCTTTTGAGGTACAGAAACTCCTTAGCTTAAGATAGTCCCATTTATTTATCTCTATTTCCACTTTTTGGTCAATGGCATGTCCTCCTTGAGGATAACTTTAGCTTCAGTGTCGTAGACAGCTTTTTCCAAACTTTTCTTCAATATACCTTATAGATTCTGGTCTCAATGGAAAGTCTTTAATCCATTTTGATCTGACATTTGTGCATGGTGTCAAGTAAAAGTCAGAGCCCATTTTTTTAAATGTATTTGTCTAGTTTTGCCAGGACCATTTGTTAAAAGAAATTTTTCTTGCTCCACTTCTCATCTCTTGCTTTGTTATCAAAGATTATATGCTCATATGTTTGAGGGTATGTCTAAGGATGTTCAACCCTATTCCATTGGTCGGCAGGTCTGCTTTTCTTTCAATACCATGCCATTTTAATTATTTCCGCTTTGTAGTGCAGTCCCTGGCATCACATAGGGTCTCCTGAGCACCACCAAACGGATTCCTAATTGCAGAGCCAGGAGTTTCCCCGGAATATCACCAGGTCTGGCTTCCAAAACAAGTAAAAAAACTAAAATTTATAGATAAAATTATATATTGTTTTTGAGAGACTTAAAGCATTCAAGGTCATTATAGATTTTGGTCATTCCATATACAAATTATTATATATCTCTCAAAAATGGTTTTGAAGACAAGCCATGTTTTCCCCTATTTACTTAGAACATAATTAGTCGTGCAACTTGTGCTAATACAGATAAGAGAAAAAACATTGGTGGTTCGATAAAAAGAAAATGAAAAAGTGTTCATATTCTTTGAAAGTTCCTCAGGATTTTTATATATTTGTGTAATATTAAGAAAGTCGTGCAAATATAAGTTAAGTGCTATGGCTATTAAATATATACAAATATAAGTCAACTGCTATATCTTGCAAATCACTGCATCATTGTATCACTATCACGCTGTGTTTCTTTGATTTATACTTGCAGGCACCAATAAAGTCTCCATTTATCCCAGCCCCGAGATTTTAGCAGCCTCTCCTTACTCATCTTTCCCAACATTTTGGAGGCTCTTTCAGGATAAAGGGAAAGGGATCCATTATTATTACTGCTTTTGACATATCGAATATACCACGGCTAGCTTGCCAGGCTCTGCTGTGCTGGTGTGATACTCTTGGTAGCTTGCCAGACTCTCTGAGATATATATTCATATTTTATTATATTTTTATTTATTATATTGTATTATATGTAATAAAATATGGTGTGGTAATTATGCAAAATGTTGTAAGGAGTGTCTTTGTGGCCCAGCGGTCCAGAAATATATTCACTAATATGTGCGGCTCAGCCTGAGCATGTGGAAAGCAGCCGGAGCATGGAGGCGGTTGATTAGTAGAGGTAAGCTGCCAGGGCTGGGTCCCTCGGGTCAGGAAGGGCTCTCACCCGGCCCCCTGTGGGGCTCCCCAAGTGAAAACAGCCTGGTGCAGAGTACCATGCTTGGTTAATATCTTCATTAAATATATTTATAAGTCAGAAAAAGCCAAACCAAAAATCTAATCTGTATGTATATGTAAAATCAAAGACATGGACCGTAGGCATTCTTCTTGTAGGCTGTTAAAGAGGCAAGTACTCTATGATCCATTCAAAGTTTTGCAGGGATTTATTTTTACTTTAGAGTAGTTGCAATGCAGAAGAGAGTTTCAAGTGTTGAGTGAAATGATAATCCAATTTATTCACAAATTCAGCTTCCTTTTTCTCTTTGACTATATCTCGTATGCTAGTGACTGTATTTCTTTTTCTTTTATTACTTTATTTCTTTTTCTTTTATTACTTTTTTACTACTCTTGCTTTTATGGGGTGGCATATGATGAAAAAAAAAACCCCACATATTTCAAGAACAACACTGTGTAGAAGCAGCTCCAAGAGACAAAAGTCAACAGAGCTCCTCCCAGGAGTCTCTCCCACTGCTCTAACCAATAGATCTTCTGGAGGGCTGCAAAGGGTCATATGTGAGGCTGTGGTGTGAGTGAGGATGTAGCTCCTGCTGCTCTGACTGAAGGTATTTCTCTTCCTGTGTACAGTTGGCTCTCGACTGTATACTCTCAAAGCCTAGGTCCCCCAGAAGTAACAATTCCCTTGAAGATCACAGACCCTCATAGGGGCACCAAGCCTTCAGACTGGATCTCTTACAGCCTCGAGTTTGAGGGTCAGAGACACGCTGTCCATAAGAAGGTTATCAAGTACTTGCTGGCTAGGCACAGGCCAATGTTCACCTACACAGTCAAGTCCCCAATGTCCATGGGGACTATCCTTTTATCCAGGATAACTACTACTATTATGGCTGTATAGATGGGGACCCAAATCTCAGGTTTCCCTAAATACCTGTTTTGGGGGAATTCCATGGGTTTTTACAGAAAGACAATACAGTTTATAAAGTAGAGCACAAACTAAATGCAACCACAATTCAACACCTGGTACCTAAGCTGCTTCGTGAGGAGAAAGAATTCCCAGCTAGGAGATATGGAAAATGAGTAGAAGAACCTCAATAGCAGTCAAGAGTAAAGAGGATGACCATTTATCCACTTCAAGACAGAGCAGGATAGAGGGTTGGTGGACCCACACACAAAATGTGCAATTATCATTAGTTTGTAGTCATGATAATTATATTGATCATGGTACTAATGTCACAGCGATTTGGGATTTACTTTGGTCATAACCAGTTCAGTACATTCAAACTATTTTAAAATTGACTTACAAGTGAGTTTAGTGTCACTTGAAATCTAGACTGACAAAGATCATGCACCTTCTAAGACTAGTGATACAATAGTGACAACTTTCTGTATATGGAAGGAAAAATCTTTCAGTCTACATATTCCACATGATTCAACAATTTTAATTGGAAGAATAGGTACACAGAAGATATTATATCTGGCTTATAGAAGAAAGCATGTTCTCTGACTAACAAATGTGCTTTTGTTAGTCATCACATAGATGATGATATTGGTAGAACTGTGGTGAAAGTTTCACAAGCATTGGGTCAACAACTAGGTATGGTTGAGGGTGTTGATAATTGTGTATATGATGAAGAAATATACATTATGAATTGGGGAGCAAGGGTTTCACATCGTTTTAACAACTGCAGCTATGCTGATTATTATGCAGGCACCATAGAATGCCTGCTACGTGTGCCAGAAGATTTCAGAGAGGAATGCTGTGGGAACGGTGTGCTTGAAGGAGGAGAAGCTTGTGATTGTGGCACCATTGATTCTTGTGCAGCAGATCCATGCTGTGAGGCTGATTGTACACTGGCACCTGGGGCTGACTGTGCTGGGGGTCTGTGTCGCCAGAACTGCACGTTTTTGCCAAGAGGAACCCTGTGTAGAAAAGAAGAAAATTAATGTGATCTTCCTAAGTGGTGTAATGGGAAAATCTCTCAGTGTCCAGATGATGGGGGTATCTACAGAGTGGGGTTTCCTGCAAGGGTAGTATTATCACCATTTTTACTGTTATGAGAAGAGATGCAAAAAACGTGAAGACAAGTATAAAAGACTTTTTGGACACCACGTTAAGAGAGCAGGTCTTATATGTTACATAGATATCAATACTTGGGGTGATCAGTTTGGAAACTGTGGTTTCAACTTCAGCTCATATACAGCGTGCCCGTAAAGGGACTCTCTGTGTGGAAGTCTTCAGTGTGAGAATGTGGAAATGATTCCTGACTTCCACATCATAACACCTTGATTTCAACAAATATCAGTGACACCATTTGCTGGGGAATTGACTGACTACCACCTGGGGATGAACACATCTAACACTGGTGAAGTAGAAGATGGGACTGTATGCAGCAAACATCATATTTGTATTAAACGCTGATGTATCCCTATATCATACTTCACAGACCATTACAAACCTCAGAAATGCAGAATGCATGGCATCTGCAACAATAGACATCACTGCCACTGCAAATCTCCTTGACGCTCACCCTATTTTTATGTCCAAGGTGGAGAATGTAGTCTGGATAGCAAACCACCCAATGCAAATAATTTTGATGAGTCCCAAGGAGATATTTCACGTGACAGCGAGATTTGGTCTGAAAATACAACACTCCCACATGCTTCTTTTTATGTTCTTCTATTGCATGTCATTGTGTTGCTACTGATTATCCTTGTTATATTTATCAAAACAAACATCTGAGACAGAATGAAAATGACCTGCATTCCCTAAGGAGGAATTATTCTACCCGAATCTCTGTAAGTTTATATAGAAATGATGATTAAAAATAAACAATAATATCATAATTTTCATGTATATATTTTATCCCCTGCCACCATGGATTATCTATGGACCAGAGGTCTCTGGCACAAGATCTAATGGATTAATTATGTATTGGCAGTGTAGTTATTAGAAGCACTAACCAGTATGAAATTAAGAAGTGCTGATTTGTAGAAAGAAGCATGTTCAGAAGAATTTCTTTTGACTCCTTTTTATGATATTTTGGTGGTCAATTTGTGTGTGTGTGTATGTGTGTGTGTGAATGAGAGAGAGAGAGAGAATGTGTGTTCTCACCAAAGCTGCTGAGAGTAGTGCACTTCATGTTTTCCCTACTTTGATGTATTATCACCATTTTTACTTTAAATTCCGAACAATAATATGAGAAGCTAAATATTTTATATTCTGTTAGTTTTTTCATTAATAATATCTTCCCAAAGGTAAAATTTGGTTCACTTAAGAAAGAAATGACTTCTTTACTTTTATTCTTTGAGGATTTGCAACATACCAAATTTCAACTTGACAAGGGTGAATTTTCAGCATACATTTTGATACTCATGTTTTTAACAGAATCATGTGCTTTCTATATTATGACTATTCAAAGTCATACATTCTATGACAGAGAAATTTGGGTTCTGGTATCTTCAGCACCATGTGGTAGTGGTAAATGATTATTCCTGGTTCTTGGCACATGGACTGTTTTTGGCTGGACTTGTGACACAATACTGATGTCAGTGATTAAACTGGTAACCTCTGCATAGAACACGAGTGTCTTAGCCTCTGACCTCTCTTCAGCCTGTTAACCCATTGTCAACTATTAACTGAGAGAAGAAAATAGAAATAAAAGGAGAAATGACAAGTATATCTGGATCCTGTAAGCATGAACATATATTTATAAAATGTTTAAATATTATTTTAAAATAGAACAAAAGTCCATATAAAAGGGATGGGCAGCTCATCTTCATTGAGTTTCAAATATAGAATAACAGCTGAATAGATTAGATTGAGTAATCATAAGAAAAGAGTGTGGGTTCTGAAGATAGTATAGTGAGAAGGCAATTTCCCTTGCATGGAGGTAAACAGATTTTCTCCCTGATTACCATACCTTCACAAGAGCATGATGAAATAGAAGTTTCTTTTGGTTACTATCACTTAATCACTCAATCACTTAATTTCCGGTTAGTCGTCGATTTGCTCGAGCGGGCGCCAGTAACGTCTCCATTTATCCCTGTTGCGTGCTAGTGTAGCCCAATGGCATCTGTTTGCTCCGGGAACATGAAGAGCCTCAAACCGATCGTTCATGATCTTGATGAAGAAGTGGGCGGCCACGTGGTCTTTTGACATCCCATGGAATCCAGTCTGTAACAGCTCTAGTCCAGCGGTCGTCTTTAAATCTCATTACGTGACCAGCCCATCTGATTTTCTACACCTTGGCAAATGAGACAGCGTCCCTGATTCTTGATCGTCGACGGATGTCAGAACTCTGGATTCTTTCTCTCATTTGAGTGAAATGTGATATTCCAAGCATAGCTCTTTCTATTCTTCTTTGGAAGACCTGAATAGCGTTCTCATCTTGTTTGCGTAGGGCCCAGGTCTCTGAGGTCCCTAATGCAGGAAGAACAGTGGAATCAAAGAGATGTGCCCAGAGTCGGAGGTTCTTCATCCTCTTAGCTATTTCCTTGACGTTCTTGAAGGCGTTCCAAGCCGCTCTCTTCCTCCTGCGCAGCTTGGGTGCCAGGTCATTTGTCATGTTGACTTCTCGACTTAGGTACACATAGCTGTTGCATTCGGAGATGGTCGTTCCATTGAGAGTGAATGGGGCGTCAGGAACGAGGCTGTTTCTCATAAACATTGTCTTCGTAAGATTTAGCTGTAGTCCTACCTTTCCACACTCACGGTCAAAGTCGGCCAGCATTTGTGCCGCTTGGCTGATGTTTGGTGTTATTAAAACAATGTCATCAGCAAAGCGGAGGTGATGTAGTTGCCGACCATTCACTCCCATTCCTTCCCATTCCACTTCTATAAAGAAGACCACACCTTCTACACGATCATTGTGGGTGATTTTAATGCCAAGATAGGACCAAGAGGATCAGCTGAAGAACTTCATATTGGGACCCATGGCCTAGAATGAATGAACAGGGTGAGAGACTGTCTGAGTTCATCATGTCGACCAAGACCATTCATGGTAACTCACAGTTCCAGAAGGCAGAATCTAAGCGATGGACATGGGAGTCTCCCGGTGGATGATTCCACAATGAAATAGACCACATCATATTCAATCGAGGGTTTTGCCTGACTGATGTCGCTGTTGTCCCAAAATTTCGAAGGGGATCGGACCACCGTCTCCTTCGTGCAAAATTCTACTTCACAGAGTGGGGAGAAAGGGCTGCAAAGTTCAAAAAGAGAACTCCCAGAACGACCACCAACTGGGAACTCTGTGGCACTATTGCAGCAACATGGGAAGATGCCATTGTTGACAACATTGACGAGGAATACGATCGACTGGTTCAGCACCTCCATGAATGTGCGAGGAACGCCAAGAGAGAGATAGCCACAAAAAATCATCTATCTTCGAAAACTCTTGAGCTAATTTGCCAGCGTGGTTTGGCGCATGCCTCAGGCAACCGCAAGCTAATGTCCGAGCTCGCAAAGCAGTGCAGAGATGTGATCAAGGAAGACCTCAA
The DNA here is from genome assembly GCF_029834395.1 of Sorex fumeus. Lineage (NCBI taxonomy): Eukaryota > Metazoa > Chordata > Mammalia > Eulipotyphla > Soricidae > Sorex > Sorex fumeus. The sequence continues at coordinate 41,867,419 of NW_026606081.1, forward strand.
AGAGAGAAGAGCAGAAGTACTGGTAGATGCAGCAGAAGCCGGGAAAAATATTCGTAATGCCCACCTGTCCTTCGCCAACTACAAGACCAAGATGACTGCCCTCCGACGTCCTGATGGATCCATCACATCCTCCAGAACGGCAATAGAGAAGATTATCCATGACTTCTACTCAAATCTCTTCGATAGCCATGTCCACTTGCCGACATACCAAATTCCACAGGATGGATATGTCGTTCCCAATGTTCTCCCCTCCGAAATCCAACACGCCATTTCGTCGGTAAAGAAACAAATAGCACCCGGCCCAGACAAGGTCAGACCTGAACACTTGAAGAACCTGCCGTCAGTACTCATCAATACACTGGCTCGACTCTTCACTCACTACCTGTCTGAATGCAAGGTTCTGTCCCAATGGAAAACCAGCAGGACCGTACTACTGTTCAAGAAGGGAGACATCCATGACATTGGCAACTATCGCCCAATCTGCCTATTGTCTGTCATCTACAAGTTGTTCACTCGAGTCATCCTAAATAGGATTGGCAGAACACTAGATGAAGGACAACCATGTGAGTAAGCCAGGTTCTGCAAAGGATTCAGCACCATCAACCATATCCACATGATAACCAAGCTCATTGAAGTTTCTTGGGAGTTCAAGATGCCGCTCTGTTTAACATTCATTGATTTAAAGAAGGCCTTTGATTCTGTTGAGACAGAAGCGGTCATTGAAGCCCTAGCCAATCAGGGCATTCAAGCCCAATACATCAGGATCCTCCGTGAGCTGTATTGCGGATTCACTACCAGGATCTCACCATTCTACAAAGAAGTGATCGTTGATGTCAAGAGAGGGGTGCGGCAGGGTGATACCATTTCACCAAAACTCTTCAGTGCCACCCTCGAGAACATCATGCGACGACTGGAATTGGTTACTATCACTCTATTTAATTCTCCATTGTTCTGTGCCCTGTGAACAGCTAAATACTGCACATTAATCAAGAGAAGGAAAGAAAAAATAGTATACTGTTGGAATAGTAATTGGACGTTTCAGATTACAGTATTGTTTATTTGTGAGAGCAGTCAATGACAATCTCCATTTGTCTGTCACATGGACAACTAAAACCATAAAAATAAATGTCTGAGAAATATATAGGATATGTCAAAATTTTTAGAGCATCATATTGGTGAGAGAGAATAAGAAATCATAGACATGAATAGAAATAAGGTTTAATATTTAATAAGGTTAAATATGAACACATTTTCAACATTTACACTAAGTTAAAGAAAGGTTCAAAATTTCCTCAGTGTCAATTTTGTATTTTTCTCACAGATAAGATATCTTAGTACTTAAACAATCCATTAAATTATTTTGGAGTTCTTATTTTTTTTGTTGTTCAAATATTCTCATAATCTTTACTATTGATTATCTTACTGAGGGCCCAGAGAGAGTAAAATGGGTAAGACTGTTGACTAAGTAATGTCTAAGTATCACCTGGCATAACATTGAAACAAAATACATAAAATACATTTTTTCTTTTGGTTATGATTACTTTATCTGAATCTCCAACTCTTCTTTTCACCATACTTTTAGATCAACTTTTCCACTATGTTTTGCTATATCTTTTTTCTATTTACTTGTAATTTTACTATTTCATTGATGGTCAGGTTGGGTTCTTTTCATTAGTTGGTCTTTCTAATACAGGGTCAGTAGTCAAGCTTAATTCTTGAAAACATTTAGCCTTCCTTTTTTAGATAAATATGATTGGGGAGTAGAAATGTGTGGATGCCACAACCTTTACTCTGATAATGACGAGGAATACAGCAGTACATGCGCACAAATGTTCTAGATGCAAAGAGGAGACAGAAGGCAGCTTTACCCTAACAGGCGCTCTGACTCACCAGAAGGAACCTTCTGTGCCAATGGTCCACTGACCAAGACTGGTGGAAGCAGAATGTGTAATACTGAATCCATTTTTATGGATGGGGCAGAGGGTGATTGAGTGTGATAAAGAAGAACCGTTACAGTGGAATGTATCTCAGAACCATGAAAAGCAGTAGTCGAATTCTGCACATGAGCAGGGAGTCATCAATTTGTACCCACCATGCCTGTAATAATAAACATTTGGAGGAGTTCAGTCCCATTTACAAAGGAAAATGCCCACATAAGAGTGACAGAGAGAGAGAGAGGAAAAGAGAGAGAGAAAGAGAGAGAGACTCTCTAAATACATAAATACAGAGCCAGAACATTATTTGATTCAGCACCAGAGGCAATAAGAAATTCAAGGGAATCCAGAGGCTCAATGGATGTGGTTATATTTCAGAAAGAGGGGAGGAATAATCCATCCCAGCTCTTTGAAACCCTGGAGATTTCTACAAATCCCACATATCCGAATTTTCAACAGGTTAATATCTCCGTGAGGTTTGTCCCTGTTGTGGAGCCTATCTGGAAGTCTGGGGTGATTTTGGATTATGAGAGCTAGTTGATTCTGGGAGTTCTTCTTGAGAGGGCACTTGGATAATACGTCTGCCCACCTTCACAAGTGCCAAGTGTTGTCCAGCCTTGTGCAGGTTTGATATTGCTTTCTATTTTGATCTCCTTAGAGAATTTTTTTAAATTAGTCTCTTAACAAACCCCATACTGAACCTGGATGGCTGAGCAGGAAGTGGTTTGAGTGAGTGACTCCCCCATACCTAACTTTGGGCAGTATAAATTCTGGGAGCACTTGGTCTGAATTGTTGGAGTCTGGCCAGAGGTATAGTGGGATATGGGGTTTCCAGGAATCCTGAAGACTGCACCAGACTTTTAATTCATTGGCACATAAGTACAGGTGGACTCACAGGTGGTTCCAGGTATCTGGACCCCAAAACCTATTGCAGCAGTGGTCCAAGAAGGGACCAAGGCCAGAGCCAGTGATGTTACTATTCATGGCTTGGGCACTACAGATATAGTGAAGTCACCAGTTCAGCAGAACCTACACAGCCCCATCCTGGGTCTCCACACACTTGCCTCTTCCATAATATGCAGATTATGGAAGCGGATAAGGCTGGACCTAGAAAATATTACAGCAGTTCAGCACTTCCACTGATTTGCTTTTGGCTCCCCGTGGCCAGAACCCAGGGCATTCCATCAACACAGGACCTGAGCTCTGTGGTGGCACTGATTGCACCCAAAAGCCCTATTCAGTCACTTTAGAGCTCTGCCTCCACCCATAGGTCAAGGACTGTGGCAACTCTGCCAGCTGGCACTGCACTGCCGCCATCCTCTTGTGCCCTACCCAAGTCCGTGTTCCATAGTGGGGTAACCTGCAGGTTTTGTTTGATGGCACTCCCCCTGAGACAGAATATTTAAGGAGTGCCCTCCTTTACTCATGCAGAAATTTTATCACCTTATGGACTCTTCAGAGTTCTGGCAGTTGCTTCTCTCTGCCAACTCTGCCTCTTCTGCTCAAGTATTTGAGTTCTATGTGAATACTTGGATCCCCTTGAAGATATACTTCAAATTATTATCTTCTGAACACATTAATTATGTCCACAGTTTGATATTTTATCAGCCTCTCCTTGCTCATCCTCTTACCGCTGCCATATTTGGGGGTCTTTCAGAGCCAGGGGAATGAGACCCATTGTATTTATTGTATTTGGCATATCAAACACATTACAGATAGTTTGCCCAGCTCGGCCTTGTTGGCGGGATATGCTTAGAAGCTTGCCGGGCTCTCTGAGAGGGATAGAGGCTTTTAGGGGGCCTTCTAATAGAATCTACAGGTGTTCTCATAGTTCAAACCATATTTGAACACCATCAAATATGGTGCAGTAATAATGAAAAATGAGTATTAAGTGTCTTATGACACTTCGTGGCCACGTGGACAAGAAAGGAGCCTGGAGTGTGGCGTCAGCTGGGTAGTGGAGGTAGTGGAGGTCGGTCAATGAGGCATTTATCTCATTTATCTGACTCCAGCAGGGTGAGTCTTCTGGGTGTGATCCCTGAGTCGCTGGAGATTGGTGAAAGCAGGCAGTGGATCTTTGTTTCCATGTTCCTTGAGTTTGGAGTCCAAGGTCACAAAGTTTCAATTTACCTTGTTCTATAGGGCTTCACTCATGCATGAGGCTCGACCCTATCTGCCTGTTGTCCATTGTCTACAATCTGTTCACTCGAGTCATCCTGAATAGGATTGTCAGAACACTAGATGAAGGATAATCATGCGAGCAAGCTGAGTTCCAAAAAGGATTCAGCACGATCGACCATATCCACATGATAACCAAGCTCATTGAGGTTTCTTGGGAGTTCAAGATGCTGCTCTAATGTTCATTGATTTAAAGAAGGCCTTTGATTCTGTTGAGACAGAAGCAGTCATCAAAGCCCTAGTCAAGCAGAGTGTTCAAATTCAATACATCAGAATTCTCCTTGAAGTGTATTACGGATTCATTGCCAGGATATCACCATTCTACAAGGAAGTGATATCGACAACAAGAAAAGTGTTCAGCAGGGTGATACCATTTCACCGAAACTCTTCAGTGCCACCTTGAGAATGTCATGCAATGATTGGAATGGGAATGAATGGGTGTGAAGATAGACAGTGAGCAACTGCACCACCTCTACTTCACTGATATCATTCTAATAACATCAAACATTAGCCAAGCGGCACAACTGCTGGCCGACTTCGACCATGAGTGTGGAAAGGTCAGACTGCAGCTGAATCTCAAGAAGACAATGTTCATGAGAAACGGACTCATTCCTGATGTTTCGTTTGCTCTCCAGGTAATGAAAATCTGTGAATGCAGCAGTTATGTGTACCTAGGTTGAGAACTCAATATGACAAACGACCTGGCACCTTAGTTGTGCAGGAGAAAGAGAGCAGCATGGAATGACTTCAAGAACATCAAAGAAATAGCTAACAGGATGAAGAACGTCTGGCTCTGGGCGCAACTCTTCAATTCCACCATTCTTCCTGCATTAACATATGCCTCAGAGACCTGGGCCCTATGAAAACAGGATGAGAATGCTATTTGGATCTCCCAAAGAGGAATCAAAAGATCTATGCTTGGTTGGAGTATCACGCTTCACTTAAATGAGAGATAGAATCCGGAGTTCTGGCCTCCGTTGAGGATTGAGAATCAGGGATGCTCTCCTGTTTGCCAAGGCATCGAAAATCAGAAGGGCTGGACATGCAATGCAATTTGGAGATGACCCCTGGACTAGACCCATTACTGACTGAATTCCTTGGGATGTCAAAAGATCGATTGGCCCCCACCTACGAGATGGTCAAACTTCTTGTCAAGACCCTGAATGAATGGTTTGAGGCTCTTCGTTTTCCTGGAGCTAGCAGATACCACTGTGTTACACTAGCATGCAACAGGGATGAAGGATACGTTACTGGTGCCCATTTGAGCAAATTGGTGGGTAATGGGATGTCAATTGATCAAGTGATAGATCAATATAAAAGTATAGGAACATAATACTTCGCCCAAAATACCATTGTGCTTGGTTTTATATAAAATTAAAAATTGGTTCTAGACTAGGTTAATTCATGCCAGTGTACAATTCTGGTTATGTGTTGGTAAACTTTATGCAGGATCACTTGATCTCCCTTCTTGTACAGTAGAGTAGTCCTGCTTGTTTTCCATTGGGATGGAACATTGCATTCAGACAGGTAGTATGTGAAGAGTTGAGACAGTGTACTGATGAGTACTGACAGCAGGTTATTCAGGTTTTCGGTTCTCACCTTGTCTGGACCGGGTGATATTTGCTTCTTTACCAACAAAATGGCATGTCGGATTTTGGAAGGGATAACATTGGGAACAACATATCCATCCTGCAAAAATTGGTATGTGGGCAGGATCAAATTGATCCGAGTCGAAGTCAGGGATAATCTTCTCCATTGCCCTTCTGGAAATGTGGTAGATCCATCAGGATGTCGGAGGGCAGTCGTCTTGGTCTTGTCATTGGCGAAGGACAGGCAGGTGTTGTGACTGCTTTTCCTGGCTTCTGCCGCATCTACCAGCAGTACTGCTCTTCTCTCTTTGAGGTCTTCCTTTATTGCTTCTCTACACTGCTTTGAGAGCTTGGACGTTTGTTAGCAGTTGCCTGTGGCTTGTGCCAAGCCACGTTGGTGAATGAGCTCTAGAGCTTTTGCAAGAGAGGAGTCTTTTTGTGGCTATCTCTTAGCGTTCCTTGCACAATCATGGAGGTGCTGAAACAGTCGATCATATTCTTCATCAATGTTCTCAAGGACGGCATCTTCTCATACTGCCACAATAGTGCCAAAGAGCTCCCAGTTACTGATTGTTCTGGGAGTCCTGTTCTTAAACTTTGCAGCCCTTTCTTCCCTCTCTATGAAGTAGAAGTTAGCATGAAGGAGACAGTGGTCGGATCCCGTTTGGAATTTTGGTAAAACAGCAACATTGGTCAGGCAAAACCATTGTTTTCGGTCAATTTCGTTGTTCAACTGTCCACTGGGAGACTCCCATGTCCAACGTTTAGATTTGGACTTCTGGAACTCTGAGTTACCATGGATGGTCTTGCTCAACATGATGAACTCAGACAGTCTCTCACCGTGTTATTTCCACTCTTTTTTAAAAAATGTTTATTAGTGACAAACCAAGAGGTAGAGTTGTAGACTTACAAATTTTTGTGCTTGGGTTTCAATTATACAATGATTAAGTAACCATCCCTCCACCAGTGCCCATTTTCCACCACCGCGATTCCAGTATCCCTCCCACCCCCTATACCCCCTACACCAACCTGCCTCTGTGGCAGGGAATTCCCTTTTGTTCTCTCTCTCCTTTTGGGTGCTGTGGTTTGCAAAAGAGGCATTGAGTGGCAAGCATGTTCGGTCTATAATCTATTTTCAGCATGCTTCTCCCATCCTGGGAGGATCCTCCCAACACCCTTTATTTGGTGCTCCCTTCTCTATCTGAGCTGCCTTTTCCCCTAGCATGTGTGGCTGGTCTCCAAGCCATGGAGTAAACCTCCTGGTACTTATCTTGGCTATTCTTAGGTGTTAGTCCCCTATTTTGTTCCTTTATGTTCCCCAGATGAATGCAATATTTCTATGTCTATCCCTCTCTTTCTGACTCATTTTGCTTAGCATGAAACTTTCCATGTAGTACCTCTTGTATGTAAATTTCATGGCTTCATCTTTTATAACCGATACATAGTACTCCATTGTGTAGATGGACCAAAATTTCTTTAACCAGTCATTTGTTCTCAGGAACTCAGATTTTTTTTACAGATTCTGGCTATTGTAAAGAGTGCTGCAACGAACAAACAAGCGCAGATGTCACTTCAACTATACTTTTTTGCTTCTCTGGGATATATTCCCAGGAGAGGTATCGCTGGGTCAAAAGGGAGCTCAATTTCTAGTTTTAGAGAATCTTCCATGCTGTTTTCCAAAAGGGTAGAACCAGATGGCACTTCCACCAGCAGTGACGGAGGATCCCTTTCTCGCCACATCCACGTCAGCACCGATTGCTTTTGTTCTTTAGGATGTGGGCCAATCTCTTGTGGTGTGAGATGATATCTCATTGTGGTTTTCATCTGCAGCTCCCTAATGAGCAATGATGTAGAGCATTTTCTTGTGTGCCTTCTTGCCACTGGGATTTCTTCTTTGAGAAAGTTTCTGTTCATTTCGTCACCCCATTTTTTGATGAGGTTGGATGTTTTCTTCTTGTGGAGTTCAACCAGTACTTTATATACTCTTGATATCAACCCCTTGTCAGATGTGTATTTGGCGAATATCCTTTCCCATTCTGTATACTGTCTTTGTATTTTGGTCATTGTTTCTTTTGAGGTGCAGAAGCTTCTTAGTTTGAGATAGTCCAATTTGTCTATCTCTGTTTCCACGTGCTCGGCCAGTGGCATGTCATCTTTGAAGATACCATTAGCTTCAATGTCATGGAGGGTTTTGCCAGCTTTTTCCTCAATATACCTTATGGGTTCCGGTCTGATGTTGAGGTCTTTAATCCACTTTGATCTTACTTTTGTACATGGAGTTAGGCAAAGACCTGAGCCTACTTTTTTTGCATGTAGCCATCCAGTTTTGTCAGCACAATTTGTTAAATAGGCTTTCCTTATTCCACTTCACTTTTCTTGCTCCTTTATCAAAGATTATATGATCATATGTTTGAGGAGAGGTGTCAGTATATTCAACCCTGTTCCATTGGTGTGCAGCTCTGCCTTTGTTCCAGTACCATGCTGTTTTAATTATTACTGCTTTGTAGTAGACCTTGAAGTTAGGAGGTTGATTCCTACCATTTTCTTTTTCCCAAGAATAGCTTTATCTTTTCTTTTGGTGATATGATGGATTATATTGATTGATTTCCGAATGTTAATCCATACTTGCATCCCTTGGATGAATCCTACCTGGTCATTATGTATAATCTTTTTGATGAGTCATTGGATTCTATTTGCTAATAGTTTGTTGAGAATTTTTGTGTCTGTGTTCATCAGGGATACCGGCCTGTAATTCTCTTTCTTGTGGTATCTCTGTCTGCTTTTGGTATCAGGGTGATTATTTGCATCATAGAAACTTTTTGGAGTTTTTTTGATATTTCAATTTCATGGAAAAGCTTAAAGAAGATTGGGAGTAAGTCCTCTTTAAAGATTTGGAAGAATTCACTAGTGAATTCATCTGGACCAGGATTTTTGTTCTTAGGGAGAGTTTTTATAACTGTTTCAATTTCCTTGATAGTGATTGGTCTGTTCAGGTATTTTAGGTCTTCTTGGTTCAGCCTTGGGAGTCTGTAGGAGTCTAGGAATTTATCCACTTCCTTGAGGTTTTCATGTTCCGTGGCATACAGCTTTTTAAAGTGCTCCCTGAGAATCCTTTGAATTTCTGTAGTTTCTGTTGTAATGAGCCCCTTTTCATTTCTGATTCAGTTTATTAGGGTTTTCTCTCTCCTTTCTTTGTGAGTTTTGCTAGAGGCTTATCAATCTTGCTTATTTTCTCAAATAACCAGCTCTTGGTTTTATTGACCTTTAGGATTGTTTTTTGGGTTTCCATCTCGTTAATCTCTGCTCTGACTTTTATTATTTCCTTCCTATTGTTTGGGTTGGGCTCCTTTTGTTGGTCCTTCTCCAAGCTCTTAAACTGTGAGGTTAGGTTAATTATGTGGGCTTCTTCCTCCTTCCTGAGGAATGCTTGTAGAGCTATAAACTTCCTTCTTAACACAGCTTTTGCTGTGTCCCATAAGTTTTGGTAACTCATGTCCTCATTTTCATTTGTTTCCAGGAATTCTTGATTACCTCTTTGATTTCCTTTCTAAGCCAGTCGTTGTCCAATAGTGAACTGTTTAATTTCCAGGTGTTTGATATAGTTTTTTGTTTTTGTGTGTGATTTAATTCTAATTTCAGCGCATTATGGTCTGAGAAGATTGTTGATACAATCTCTATCTTCTTAATTTTATGGAGGTATGTTTTGTGGCTCAGCATGTGGTCTATCTTGGAGAATGTTTCACACACGCTTAAGAAGAATATATATTCAGATTTTTGAGGGTGAAGTGTCCTGTATATATCTAAGTCCCTTTCTTCCATTTTTTCCCTCAGATGAAGTATGTCCTTGTTAACTTGAGTCTGGTTGAACTATCAAGAGGTGATAAAGCGGTGTTGAAGTCTCCCACTAGTAAAAAGGCCTTCCCGTTGATCGTCGATTTGCTCGAGCGGGCCCAGTAACGTCTCCATTGGAGACTTTGTTGTTACTGTGTTTGGCATATCGAATACTCTCGGTAGCTTGCCGGGGTCTCCAAGAGGGGCTGAGGAATCGAACTCGGGTTGGCCATGTTGGCCTCTTGTAAGGCGAACGCCCGACCCGCTGTGCTATCGTTCCAGCCCTTTAAAGGTAAAGGCCCTCCCGTTGATCGTCGATTTGCTCGAGTGGGCCCAGTAACGTCTCCATTGGAGACTTTGTTGTTACTGTGTTTGGCATATCGAATGCTCTCGGTAGCTTGCCGGGCTCTCCGACCCACTCGAGCCCACTAGTATTGCATTGGTATCAATGTCTTTCTCCAAGTCTATGAGTAGTTGTTTTAAGTACTTTGTTGGTTCCTCTTTAGGTGCATATACAATTAGTATTATAAGTTCTTCCTGTTGTACAGATCCCTTGATCAATAAGAAATGGCCTTCACTGTCTCTTATGACCTTCTTCACTCTGAAATCGATGTGCTCTGATATTAGGATGGCTACCCCAGCATTTTTATGGGAGCTGTTTGCTTGTAGGATTGTTTTCCAGCCTTTGACTATAAGCCTGTGTTTGCTTTGACTATTGAGATGTGTTTCTTGGAGGTAGCAGAAGGTTGGGATCAATTTTCTAATCCATCCTGCCACTCTGTGTCTTTTAATCGGTGCGTTTAGCCCATTGATGTTGAGAGAGATTATTTTTATGGGATTTTGCCCCATTTTTTCTTTTGAAATTTGGTGTGTTTGAGGGGCTTGTCTTGTCATAAAGTAGCCAATTTAGTTGTTCTTGTAACCATGGTTTTGAGTCTATGAAGTTTTTAATTTTGGGGTCACACCCGGTGATGCACATGGGTTACTCCTTGGCTCTGCACTTAGGAATTAATCTGACCGTGTTCAGGGGACCATATAGGATGCTGGGAATCAAACTTTGATTGGTTGCGTGCAAGGCAAATGCTCTACCTGCTGTGCTGTTGCTCCAGCCCCCAACTGACATATTTTTAACCTTAGGCACAGACAATGTAACCAATATCTTGAGCTCGAATTTTCAATTAAATTAATAAGGATAAGTAAAAGAAATAAAATAAGCAATATTGTATAAAAAACTTGTTTCATTTTTTGACATAGTCACTTGTAAGTTGGTATATATCTGTAAAGATTCATCTTTTCTATGTGATTTACTAAGTTCTTTAATTAAATTTATTTTTATGTGTATTAATCAGATGAATCTCATTATGTCTTTACTCCAGGGTTCTATATTCCATCTATTTCTTAATAGCCAAAGAAGCATGTGGACAATGATTTCTTTGGAAAAATTGTAACCATTATAATAAAGTGAGATCAGTATTTGCCAAATGTGTAATGAACTAACCCACTAATCGTATAACTCACATATGGAATAAACAATCAACATAGAAGTGACAAAGTTTGTAAAGCAGGTTCATAGGGAAAGGCACTAGGCTTGTATCACAATGACTGCTTTTGAATGCGGCACCTTGCCTATGATCCCCTAAGTAGCACTGGGAATTATCTCTAAGCACTGAGTCAGAAGTAAGTAGTGACCACTGCTGGTTATAACACCCAAACCCTATCCATTCCATTGATAGCAAACCAAACAAAAGAAAACAAAGGAGCGAAATTTTTGTATCTAATAATTATAGAGATTCGTATTGAACATTTCCTCATATTTCATAGAAAACATTATAAAATAGTGAAAATTTTAATTTTACAGTTACAATATGCACAATCTCACGGCGACTCTCAGTTCTAATATTGTCCCCAGAAATTGGAGCAAGGTAATGGTTACCTCATTAATGGCATTCACTCTGGTCTCCTCATTGTTACTTGTGGGTATATGCTTTAAAATGATCAAATCTTTTGAACAAGATAATGTTAAAAAGAAAAGGTACATATCCAAAAGTTAAGAAAAGTGCTCCTAGTTATGTAGCTGTACAGAAATAAATACTGTTTATTTCTAAATGAATGACTTGGGAGCAGACATACCGTTTATGGATAAAGGTGGTTATCTTTCATAAACATAGCCCAGTTTGAATCCCAGACTGATTCCCTCATATCCAAGTAGCACTCACATGCAATCATTCCTCTAGAGATTGCAGACACCAACAGAGGCATACAATTTTTAGACGAGACCTGTTTCAGCCTAAGAATTGAGGGCCAGAGACACCTTGTCCATATAAGGCCATAAAGCCTTTGTTGGATAGAAGCATGCACCCATTCCCCTATGCAGACTGTGGTGCTTTCCTTATGGACTTTCTTTCATCAGAACGACTGCTCTAGGGAAACTGCCTCCCATTCCAGGCATCGGACTCCACACACTGATCTAACTTCTCCATCTCAGGTGTGTGGACCGTGGTGGTGGGCTTACTCCCATCCCTTGCCCTGAAATCTGGTCCCCTACACAAGGGGAATCTTGGAACCTCAGGGTTTTGCTTTTCATATGTCCAGGTTCTGCTTGGGGTATGGAGGGAAACTTAATCCGCCCCTTTCCCAATCTCTCTAATAAGATGGCTTGACTGGGGGTCTGGGTATTCTGTATCTCTCTCTTCTGGGACCTTTATTTCATAGTCTCTGGACCTTAGCCATTGATGAGAAAATATGATTGGGGGGGCGTTTGCAGGTGCGACTGCCACTCTACTGGAAAGCTTGGGAGCTGGGGGTAGAAGGTCCAGTTCCATATGAGCAAGTATGGAGACCTCAATGAAGGGCCTGCATATCTGGTTTTTCTGCAGGTTACCTCATAGGTGAGGCTTAACAGAGCTTGTGGAGAGAAACCTTGAGCATGGCTGTGCAATTGGGTTCTGGATGTTTTTCTGTTTGGGGAGAAGTTAATAGCTGTACATGGTACCTTTGAGTGTCAGAAAGAATTAGGATCTATGAACTTATATATAAATATTAGCTTACAGATTTTTAGAGAAAAAACCTGCAAAATCACATTTTATGGTAAATTTATCCAATGATTCTATAAAATTCAAACAAAGATGATCACAGTCATACTCAGTTTTTTTAAAGTTCTCCTTAAAGTGACTGATAAAAGAATGTGTGATTGTTCAATGAAAAAAGATGAACAAATTTTGTGGGTTGTAAAAGACAGTTAAAGAGATTAAACTGAAGATTCCAACTGACAGAAATCCCCACCTACCTGTGTTTTGTTTGAATTAAAAACTGATGACTTAGATATTTAGATTATGTTTGCTTTCATCATTAACTCTAGTCAACTTGCCCAGGTTCACAATTTTAAGCTACACCAAAGTATAAAACATTTCATATATTTCCTTACAAACTTTAGTTGATTCTCTCTTCTTTAGATTTGCAATTACCTTTCCTATTGCACTTATCTTCTTAGAAAGAAAGCATATTTACATATACGTGAAACAAGTGTCTTTATTTTAAAGGACTTATTCACATAAACACAAACAGGTCACATTCAATCAAAATATCTTGAATAAAAGAGAGTAGTTTTCAGTAATTGGGATACTTCAAGTGTTTTATAAAATGAACATATATTCAGTGTGTAATCTACAATCAGTAGAGTACTTATATCAGCTTTATTGAAAGAAAATATTTTCAATGTAAGTAGGTGATTATGTATGGTAAATATAAGGAATATTATGAAAATTATCCACATTACAGAGTAGTTCGACGGAAGTTAAAAAGATGACAATGTTCCATTGCAGAAGTTACTTAAGTTAGTTGCCATGAAGTGTAGAACTGGGCATGTTTATTTGCTAAGAGCTGGAACTAGAATGAAATCGTTACTCATGGTTAAATTAAAGGAGAGTGATTTGGTTAAGCAAGAACTGAAGTAATAATTTTTTTACCCTGTGATGGTAAGATAAGCAGTATAAACTTGATGAATATAGTTATAGTTGGAAAGTTAATCTTTGGTTTGGGAGTACTTCAAAAATTAATCTGAAATTACAAGCAGACTACTTTTGTGAGCACGTGAACATATGCATATGTAAGGATTCAGTTCCAGCATTTGCTTATTCCTTTGACAGCATAAAACTGATTTAACCTTTCAGTACACATTTTGGCAGTGAACTAGGGCATACATGAGTGAGATGTAAGAGAAGATTAGGATTGAGAGATTGTTGAACTTGAAAAAATTAATATCAGGATATGACATTCTTTTTAAATATGCTGTGTAAGAGAATACTTGAATGTGAAAGTTACAATATACAATGTAGCATAGATTTCTTCAAAGATATTTTTATTTAATCACCATTAGATGCAGTTACAAAGTTGTTCATGATTCATATTCAATCCTACAATGTACCAACACCTATCCCTTCATCATTATACCTCTTTTTATCACCAATGTCCCCAGCTTCTCTGATGCCACCACCCAGTCCAGAAATCCTCTAAGGCAGGTAGTTTTCTAGTTTTGGTCTCTCGGTGTCTCTCTGTCTCTGTCTCTCTTTCTCTCTCTGTCTCTGTCTCTCACTATCTCTGTCTCTCTGTAACCCCCCTTCCCCCAATCCTTGCTTCTTGGGCAGTATGGTTGCAGTACAGGTACTGAAATGACATCATATTTGAATGTTTACATACTTTCACAACTCAATTATTGTCCAGAGGGGTCATTTCCAACTACAACTGACTTAGTACTCTGTTCTCTATCTTCACATCCCCTTCTCCTCACACAGCTTTTCTGGAAAACCTTCAGTCCTGCAGAGTTCTCCTAGCCCTTCTTGCCACTTACTTTCTTAATTTGTCTTATTTGTGCACCTTTATATACCAAAATGACTGTAATCATTCTATGTCTGTACCTGTCCTTCTGATTCATATCAACCAGAATGATACTCTCTATGAACACCCATTTATAAGCAAAGTTCATGGTTTTCCTTTTTATTTGTGGCTGTGTAGTACACTATTGCATACATATACAGCAGTTTCTTTACCAAGTGTCTTCTTAGGCACACAGGATGATGCAGATTTGTTTATTCTGAGTAGTGCTGCCATGACAATTGAAGTGCTGATGACTTTTTCTGCATCTTGTTTATGGATCTGGTGGTACATTCAAAGAAGGCCTTTGATTCTGTTGAGATGGAAGCAGTCATCGAAGCCCTAGCCAAACGGGCATTCAAACTCAATGCATCAATATTCTGCAAGAGCTGCATTATGGATTCACTAATAGGATCTCATCATTCTATAAAAAAGTGATCATCCATGTCAAGAGAGGGGTTCGGTAGGGTGATATCATTTCCCCGAAATTCTTCAGTGCTACCCTCAAAAATGTCATGCAATGACTGGAATGGGAAGGAATGGGAGTGAAGATAGACGGTCAGCAACTACACCACCTTCGCTTCCCTAATGACATTGTTCTAATAACACCAACCATTAGCCAAGCAGCAGAAATGCTTGCCAACTTTGACCGTGAGTGTGGAAAGGTTGGACTACTGCTGAATCTCACGAAGACAATGTTCATGAGAAACGGACTCATTTCTGACATTCTATTCACTCTCAATGGAACAAACATCTCTGAATGCAACAGTTACATGTACCTAGTTCAATAAGTCAACATGATTAATGACCTGGCACCTGAGTTGTGCAGGAGGAAGAGAGTGCTTGGAAGGCCTTCAAGAGTGTAGAAGAAATAGCAAAGAGGACCAATAACCTCTGGCTCTGGGCACATCTCGTTGATTCCACTGTTCTTCCTGCATTACCATACACCTCAGAGATCTGGGCCCTATAAAAACAGTATGAGAAAGCTATTCGGGTTTTCCAAAGAAGAATTGAAAAAGCTATGCTTGAGTATCAGGTTTCACTCAAATGAGAGAAAGAATCTGGAGTCCCCACCTCGATCGATGGTCAAGAATCAGGGACACTGTTTCATTTGCCAAGGTGTCGAAAATCAGATAGGCTGGACACATAATGACTTTTGGAGATGACCCCTGGAATAGAGCTGTTACCAACAGTCTTGTGGAATGAGACTTCAAAAGACCACGTGGCCGCCCACCTAGGAGATGGTGAGACTTCTTCCTCAAGACCCGAATGATCAGTTTGAGGCTATTCATGTCCCTGGTGTGAGCAGATGCTATTGGGCTACAGTAGCATGTGACAGGGATGAATGGAGACATTACTGGAGCCCACTTGAGCAAATCTATGAGTAATGGGATGTCAAGTGATCAAATGATCAAGTGATGTTACTGTATGATCGTGAGATACATTTACAGACTTAGAGACTTTCATGATTTGAGTTTCAGTCAAAAAATGTTCAAGTAGCCATCTACCATGAGTGCCCATTCTCCACACCCAATGTTTCTTCTTTCGCTCCCCTACCCCACCTCTCCAACCTCCTACCTCTGTGGCAGGCGTGATCCCTCTTACTCTCTCTGTCCTTCTGGGTGTTATGGTTTGCAATACTGGTAACAAGCAGCCATTATGTTTGGTCTATAGTCAACTTTCAAGAAGCATCTACAATCCCAAGTGATCCCTCCAACCGTCATGTATTCATTGCTTCTCTCTCCATTCCAGCTACCTATTCCCCCATTGTATGAAATTGGCTATCAAGCTATGGGGCAGTCCTCCTGACCCTTATTTTAACTGTTCTTAGGTGTTAGTCTCCTATTATGTTACATTATATTCTACAAATGAGTGCAGTCCTTTTATGTCTGTCTGTCTCTTTCTGACTCATTTCACTTAGCATGATACACTCCATGTTGATCCACTTATATGCAAAGTTCAGGACTTCATTTTTTCAAACAGCTTCATAGTATTCCATTGTGTACAGTGGTTAATTCCATTAACCAGTTGTCTGCCTCGGGCACTCGGGCTTTTTTTCCAGATTCTAGCTATTGTAAATAGTGCTGCAATAAACATACAAGTGCATATATCATTTCTACTGTATTATTTTAAATCTCTGTGATATATTCCCCAAAATGCTGGTTAAAATGGGAGCTCATTTCTAGTTTTTCTTTTAAATTTTATTAGTGAAACACCATGAGGTACAGTTTTAGACTTACAACTTTTTGTGCTTGGGTTTCAGTTATACAATGATTGAGTATCCATCCTTCCAACAGTGGCCATTCTCCACCACCAATGATCCCAGAATACTTCTCACCCCCTTATCCCTCCAATCCCACCCTGCCTCTCTGGCAGGGAATTCCCTTTTGTTCTCTCTCTCCTTTTGAGTGCTGTGGTTTGAAAAGAGGCATTGAGTGGCAATCATCTTTGGTCTATAGTCTACTTTCAGCAGACATCTCCCATCCTGGAAGGGTCGTCCCAACACCCTTTATTTGGTACTCCCTTCTATATCTGAGCTGCTTTTTCTACTAGCATGTGAGGCTGGTCGCCACGCCATGGAGTAAACCTCCTGGTACTTATCTCGGCAATTCTTGGGTGTTAGTCTCCTATTTTGTTACTTTTTGGTGCTCAGATGAATGCAATTTTTCATGTCTGTCCCTCTCTTTCTGACTCATTTCATCTAGCATGATACTTTCATGTAGTACCACTTGTACGTAAATTTTATGACTTCATCTTTTCTAACAGCTACATAGTACTCCATTGTGTAGATGTACCAAAGTTTCTTTAACCAGTCATCTGTTCTCAAAACTTAGGTTCTTTTAGCACAGCGGGTAGGGCGTTCACCTTACACGCGGCCAACATGGCCGACCCGAGTTCGATTCCTCCGCCCCTCTCGGAGAGCCCGGCAAGCTACCGAGAGTATTCGATATTCCAGACACAGTAACAACAAAGTCTCCAATGGAGACGTTACTGGGCCCGCTCGAGCAAATCGATGATCAACAGGAGGGCCTTTACATCTTTTACTGCACACTTTAATTTTTAAATGTTTTATATATATATGTTTTATTAGTGAGACGCTATGATGTACAGTTGTAGACTTACAAATTTTGTGCTTGGGTTTCAATTATACAATGATCAAATACCCATCCCTCCACCAGTGCCAATTTCCCACCACCACGGATCCTAATGTCCCTCCCACATCCCATCCACCCCATCCTACCCTGTCTCTGTGGCAGGGCATTCCCTTTTGTTCTCTCTCTCTCTTTTTGGGTGTTGTGGTTTGCAAAAGAGGCATTGAGTGTCAATCGTGTTTGGTCTATAGTCTACTTTCAGCATGCTTCTCCCATCCTGGGAGGATCCTCCCAACACCCTTTATTTGGCGTTCCCTTCTATATCTGAGCTGACTTTACCCCTAGCATGTGTGGCTGGCCTCCAAACCATGGAGCAAAGTTCCAGGTACTAATCTCGGCCATTCTTGGGTGTTAGTCTCCTATTTTGTTACTTTATGTTCCCTAGATAAATGTAATCTTTCTATGTCCATCCCTCTCTTTCTAGCTCATTTCGCTTAACATGATACTTTCCATGTAATACCACTTGTATGTAAATTTCATGACGTTATCTTTTCTAACCACTACACAGTACTCCGTTGTGTAAATGTACCAAAGTTTCTTTAATCAGTCATCTGTTCTCAGGCACTCAGGTTTTTTCCAGATTCTGGCTATTGTAAAGAGTGCTGCAGTGAACAAACAAGTGCAGATGTCATTTCGACTATACTTTTTTGTCTCTCTGGGATATATTCCCAGGAGTGGTATTGCTGGGTCAAATGGGAGCTCAATTTCTAATTTTTTGAGAATCGTCCATACTGTTTTCCAAAAGGTCTGAACCAATCGGCATTCCCACCATCAGTGAAGGAGTGTCCCTTTCTCGCCACATCCGTGCCAGCACCGATTGCTTTTGTTTTTGTGGATGTGGGCCAGTCTCTGTTGTGTGAAATGATATATCATTGTTGTTTTGATCTGCATCTTCCTGATGACTAATGATGTGGAGCATTTTCTCATGTGCCTTTTAGCCATTATGATTTCTTCTTTGAGAAAGTTTCTATTCATTTCATCGCCCCATTTTTTGATGGGGTTGGATGTTTTCTTCTTGAGAGTTCAACCAGTACTTTGTATATCCTTGATAACAACCCCATGTCGGATGTATATTCAGCGAATATCCTTTCCCATTCTGTGAACTGTCTATGTGCGGGGGGCCCGCAAAACCACTCTCCAGCCCGCGGAGGTGGCCCTATGATCCATAGGTGCAGGGAAGGACCGACCGAATGAACACAAGACACAAGAGACAGAATGCAGCTCAGAAACAGAGAGAAAAAGGGACAGACTTTATTGGGGGCAATCAGGGTATATATCCATTAGTGAGGCAGCTACACTAAAGGTCGTGCCCATATATGATTAGGAAGGTTTGTTTTCACCTATCATGCATTACAAGGTTTATGTGTATCTGGTACCAGACACGAGGTGATTACACAAAGGGCCATGTCCATATGATTTACCAAACATGAGGTAGATACACAAAGAGCCATGTCCATATGATTTATAAAATTTACATGCATCACGTACCAGACACGAAATAGTTACTTCTTGTTATTACTGACAGCCATGACAGATGTTCTCTCAGGATAACCATACATCAAGATAACCATACATAGCACTGGTTTTGCCTGTTGCGGGGTCACGTAGGTCAAGATGACCATACATAGCACAGGTTGTGCCTGCAGTGGGGTCGTAGGTCAGGATGACCATACAGGCACTTAGGCCTTGGTCAGTTAAAGGGCCAGCTTCCCACATCTATGTATTTTGGTCACTGTTTCTTTTGAGGTGCAGAAGCTTCTTGGTTTAAGATAGTCCCATTTTCTATCTCTGTTTTCACTTGCTTGGCCAGTGGCATGACATCTTTGAAGATACCATTAGCTTCAATATCATGGAGGCTTTTGCCAACTTTGTCTTCAATGTACCTTATGAATTCCAGTCTGATGTTGAGGTCTTTAATCCACTTCAATATTACTTTTGTACATGGCGTTAGGAAGAGATCTGAGCCCACTTTTTTGCATGTAGCTGTACAGTTTTGCCAGCACAATTTGGTAAAGAGGCTTCCTTGCTCCACTTCACTTTTCTTACCCCCTTATCAAAGATTAGATGATCATATGCTTAGGGGGGAGATGTCAGTATACTCAACCCTGTTCCATTGGTCTGTAGCTCTACCTTTGTTCTAGTACCATGCTGTTTTAAATATTACTGCTTTGTAGTAGAGTTTAAAGTTAGGAAGGTTGATACCTCCCATTTTTTTCCCCAAGAATTGCTTTAGCTAAGACTACAGCTGAATCTTACGAAGACAATGTTTATGAGAAACAGCCTTGTTCCTGACGCTCCATTCGCTCTCAACGGAACCACCATCTCCGAATGCAACAGTTATATATACCTAGGTCGAGAAATCAACATGATGAATGACCTGGCACCTGAGTTGCGCAGGAGGAAGAGAGCGGCTTGGAATGCCTTCAAGAGCATTGAAGAAATAACTAAAAGGACAAAGAACCTCCAGCTACGAGCACATCTCTTTGATTCCACTATTCTTCCTGCATTAACATATGCCTCAGAAACCTGGACCCTATGAAAACAGGATGAGAACACTATTCGGGTCTCTCAAAGAGGAATCGAAAGAACTATGCTTGGAATATCACGATTCACTCAAATGAGAGATAGAATCCGGAGTTCTGATCTTCGTCAACGCTCAAGAATCAGGGACGCTGTCTCATTTGCCAAGACATCAAAAATCAGATGGGCTGGACACGTAATGAGGTTTACAGACAACCGCTGAACTAGAGCCATTACCGATTGGATTCCACGAGACATCAAAAGATCACGTGGACGCCCACCTATAAGATGGTCAGACTTCTTCGTCAAGACCCTAAATGATCGGTTTGAGGCTCTACATGTTCCTAAAACGAACAGATACCATTGGGCTACGCTAGCACGCAACCGGGATGAATGGAGACGTTACTGGCACCCGCTCGAATAAATCGATGAATAACGGGGATTAAGTGATTAAGTGAAGTGATTTTTCCATATAAATTTCAGGAATGTTTCCTCCATTTCTTTGAAAAATGTCATGAGTATCGTAATAGGGATCATGTTGAATTTGTACAGTGCTTTCGGAAGTATTGCCATTTTGACAATATTAATTCTCCCCATCCATGAACAGGGGATATTGGATATTTTTCCATTTCCTCTTGTCCTATTTTATTTCCTAAAGTAGGGTTTTGTAGTTTTCTTTGTACAGATCCTTTACTTCCTTAGTTAAGCTAATTCCTAGGTACTTGATTATCTGGGGTACAATTGTTAACGGTACTGTCACTTTCTTCTCTCACTGTTTGCATATAGGAAAGTCGTGTTGTTTTGGATATTGATTTTATAGCCTGCAATTTTACTATACAAGTCATTTGTTTCTAGGATTTTCTTGGTAGAGATTTTAGGGTTCTCTATAGTATCATATCATCTGAGAATATTTAGAGCTTGATTTCTTCCTTTCCTACCTGGATGTCCTTAATATCTTTTTTCTTCCCTAATCGCTATTGCAAATACTTCCAGTACTATATTGAACAGCAGTGGAGAGAGTGGATATCCTTGTCTCATCCCTGATCTTAGGGGTAAGTCTCTCAGTTTTTCCCCATTGAGGATGATGCTTGCTGTAGGTTTGTGGTAGATGACTTTAACTATATTGAGGAAAGTACCCTCTGTCCCCATTTTCGGAAGGGTTTTCATCATAAACAGGTGCTGGATCTTGTCAAATGCTTTCTCTGCATCTACTGATATGATCATATTGTTTTTATCTTTTCCTTTGTTGATATGATGGATTATATTGATTGATTTCTGAGTGTTAACCATCCTTGCATCCCCGGCATGAATCCCACTCAGTCATGGTGCATGGTTTTTTTGATGATTTGTTGAATTCTATTTGCTAGTAATATGTTGAGAATCTTCGCATCCGTGTTCATCAGGAATATCATCCTGTAGTTTTCTTTTCTTGTGGTGTCTTTATTTCCTTTTGGTATTAGAGAGATATGGGCTTCATAGAAACTGTTTGGGAGAGTTTCTGTTTTTTCAATTTCCTGGAAAAGCTTGTGAAGAACTGGCAGTATGTTCTCTTTATATGTTTTGAAAAATTCGCTTGTAAATCCATCTGGACCTGGGCTTTTTTTTTGGGGGGGGGAAGACTTTTGATTACAGTTTCAATTTCCTTGATGTTAATAGGTCTATTCATGTACTCTGTAACTTCTTGATTCATCTTTGGGATATGATAGGAGTCCTGGAATTTGTCTACTTCTAGTTTCTCTTGTTTCGTGGCATACAGACTTTCAAAGTAGCCTCTGATGATCTTTTGAATTTCTTTGGTTTCTGTTGTGATATCCCCCTTCTCATTTCCAATTCGGTTCATTAGGGTTCTCTCTCTGTTATTTTGTGAGTGTTGTTAGTGGTTTATCTATCTTGTTTATTTTCTCGAAGAACCAGCTCTTGGTTTCATTGATCTTTCGGATTATTTCTTTGGTTTCCATGTCATTGATTTCTGCTCTAAGTTTTATGATCTCTTTCCTTCTGCCCAATCTGGGCTCTTTCTGTTGGTCCTTTTCTAAGGTCTTGAGCTGTAAAGTCAAGTTGTTTATATGCATCCTTCCTTCTGTCCTGAGAAATGCTTGCAGAGCTATAAATTTTCCCCTTAATATGGCTTTCGCTGCATCCCATAAGTTCTGGTAGCTCGTGTCTTCATTCTCATTTTTTTCCAGGTATCTTTTGATTTCGTCCTTGACTTCCTTCCTGACCCACTTGTTGTTCAGCATTGAGTTGTTTAATTTCCAGGTGTTTGATTTGGGTCTCCTTGTCTGTTTGTGATTCACTTCTATCCTCAGTGCACCATGGTCTGAAAAGATGGTTGTTACTATTTCTATCTTCCTGATTCTCTTGAGGTATGTTTTGTGGCCTAGCACATGGTCTAATTTGGAAAATGTTCTTTGTGCACTGGAGAAGAATTTGTATTGTTTCTTTTTGGGGTGTAAAGCCCTGTATAGGTTTATAAATCCTCTCTCTTCTATTTCATACCTCAAAGCCAGTGTTTCCTTGCTGAGTTTTGTTCTTGTCGATCTATCCAGAAGTGATAAGGCGATGTTGTAGTCTCCAACTACTATTGTGTTGCTAACAATGTCCTCCTTAACATCTGTTAGCAGTTGTTTTAAATATTTAGCTGTTCCCTCATTAGGTGCATATATATTTAAGAGTGTTATTTCTGGGGCCGGAGTGATAGCACAGTGGGTAGGGCATTTGCCTTACACGTGGCCGACCTGGGTTCAATCCCTGGCATCTCATATGGTCCCCCAAGCATCGCCAGGAGTAATTTCCGAGTGCAGAGCCAGGAATAACCCCTGAACATCGCTGGGTGTGACCCAAAAAGCAAAAAAAAAAGAGTGTTATTTCTTCCTGTTGTATGTATCCCTTGATGAAGATAAAATAGCCTCCACTGTCCCTTCTAATCTTTTTCAATGTGAAATTAATGTTGTCGAATACTATTATGGCCATGTAAGCTTTTTTGAGGGAGATGTTTGCTTGCAGGATTGTTTTCCATCCTTTGACTTTGAGTTTGTGATTGCTCGGACTGTTGAGATGAGTTTCTTGTAGGCAGCAGAATGTTGGGTTCTGTCTTTTAATCTATTTTGCCACTCTGTGTCTCTTAAATGGTGAATTTAGACCATTGACATTGAGAGAGATTACTGTTATGGGGTTTTGTGTCATCTGTAATGGTCTGCTGTGGTTGTAAGGTTTGTCTTGTCTTATAGTAGCCCCTTTATCCCTTGTTTTAGGTTTGGTTTTGATTCTACGAAGTTCCTGAGCAGCTGTTTATCTAGAAAATAGTGTAGCATTCCTTTGATTTTGAGTGAAAGTTTAGCTGGATAGAGTATTCTTGGTGAAGCATATATTTCAGTGAATTTTTTCACTATATCTCACCACTGCCTTTGGGCTTGGAGGGTTTCCTCTGATCTGCTCTGAAATGAATCTAAGGGGTACTCCTTTGTATGTGATTTTCTTCTTTGACCTTGCTGCTTTGTAGTATTGTGTCTCTATCAGCAACATCGATCATTCTAACTATGATATGTCTTGGAGTGTTTATGGGGTGGATATTTTCTTAATGCAGAATTCAATCAGTACCTTGTATATCTTTGATATTATCCCCTTATCGGAGGGGTATTGTGTGAAAATCTTTTCCCATTCTGTATACTGTCTTTGTGTTCTGATTATTGTTTCTTTTGAGGAAAAGACACTTCTTAACTTAAGATAGTCCCATTTGTTTATTTCTGTTTCCACTTGTTTGGTCAATGACATTTCGTCCTTAAAGAAACCTTAGTCTTCAATATTGTAGAGGTTTTTGACTACCTTTTCTTCAATGTACTTTATGGATTCTGGTCTGATGGTAAGTTCCTTAATCCGTTTCGATCTGACTTTTGTGCATTGTGTTATGTACAGGTCTGAGCTCATTTTTTTTTTTTTGCATGTAGCTGTCTAGTTTTGCCAGCACAGTTGTTAAAGAGACTTTTCTTCCTCTGCTTCTCATATCTTGGTCCGTTATCAAATATTATATGCTCATGTATTTGAGGGTATGTGTAAAAATGTTCAACCACATTCCACTGGTCTGCAGGTCTGATTTTCTTTTAACACTATGTCATTTTAATTATTACCTCTTTGTAGTACAGTCCCCTCCTGAGCACCAACAAAACACCAAGAGGAATTCCTAATTGCAGCATCAGGTTTCTTCCCTGAACATCACTAGGTCTGTCCTCTAAAACAAGCAAAAAGACTAAAATACTTATATAAGTAAAGTACAGTAAAGTAAAGGCCCTCCCGTTGATCATCGATTTGTTCGAGTGGGCCCAGTAACGTCTCCATTGGAGACTTTGTTGTTACTGTGTTTGGCATATCAAATACGTCACGGGGAGCTTGCCAGGCTCTGCCATGCAGGTGAGATACTCTCGGTAGCTTGCCGGGCTCTCCAAGAGGGGCGGAGGAATCGAACTCAGGTCGGCCATGTTGGCTGCATGCAAGGCAAACGCCCTACCGCTGTGCTATATAAAATTATATAAAGTTTTTGTAAGATTAATGCTGTCAGAGTGATTATAGGTTTTTTCATACCATATGCAAATTATTATATATCTCTGAAAATTGGTTTTGAAGGCAAATCATATTTTCCCCTATTTATTTAGAACATAATTATAAGCATAACTTGTACTAATTCAGATAAGAGAAAAACCATTGGTGGTTTGATAAAAAGTAAACGAAAAAGTGTTCATATTCTTTAAAGGTTCTTCAGGTTTTTTCTATATATGTGTAATATTAAGAGGCAAAGGCAAAAGGTAAAGGCCCTCCCGTTGATCATCGATTTGCTCAAGCGGGCCCAGTAACGTCTCCATTGGAGACTTTGTTGTTACTGTGTCTGGCATATTGAATACGTCACGGGGAGCTTGCCAGGCTCTGCCGTGCGGGCGAGATACTCTCGGTAGCTTGCCGGGCTCTCCGAGAGGGGCGGAGGAATCGAACTCGGGTCGGCCATGTTGACCGCTTGTAAGGCGAACGCCCTACCCGCTGTGCTATCGCTCCAGTCCAATATTAAGAAAGATATGAAAATAAAAGTTAAGAGCTATAGCTATTAATTTTGTGCTTGGTAAATATCTTCATTACAGATATCATATTTATAAGTAAAAAAACAGCCAAGCTAAACACCTAATATGGACAGTATATGTAAATTCAAAGGCATGAGAATTTCCTTTGATGACTCTTATAACATAGATTTAATAGACCTAAAAAAATAAGAAGCTCTCCTTGATGAAGCAGAAGGACAGAGAAAATTGTTGCATTTTCTAGCGGAAAGTGAAATTATATGAGAGCAGAAAACTTTCTAGAAGACAAAAGAATGTAAAATTGAATCATATTTTAAATGGAAGAGGTCAAAGCATAGTCCAGAGGATAGTGCACTGGACTTGCATGGGGCCAACCAGGGTGGGATCCCTGGCACCAAATGGCATCCACTGAGCCCTGTTAGGAGTGTATAGTAAGCTCATGAGTAAATGGCCTGCCCAAAGCCCCCTAAACATTAAAAAAATGAATAATGAACAAGTAATGAAGTGCTGGATGGATAATACAACAGGTGCGATGCTTGTCTTGCAGCCTCTGATCCAGGTTCCACCCTTGCACCACATGTTTTCTCACGAACTGGCAACAATGATCCCTGAAAATTGAGCCATGTATTAACACTGACACCTCTGAGTTTAACCCAGAATCGTACATGAGTAAATAGTAAGTAAATAGGAAAAAATTCAAATCAGGCATTTCACACATACATTGTTAATCAAGATAACGTAAATACAAATTCTCAACCATTAATATGTTGAGCCACTGTCACTGTCACTGTCCTCCCATTGTTCATCTATTTGCTAGAGCAGGCCCAGTAACATCTCCATTGTGACAATTGTTACTGTGTTTGGCATATCGTCATGGGGAGCTTGCCAGACTTTGCCATGTGGGCAAGATACTCTCGGTAGCTTGCCGGGCTCTCCAAGAGGGGTGGAGGAGCATTTAATGATGTGTTTACTTCATGCTTAAAGAGGTAACTCACATTTAGCTGATAGCTAGCCAACAGTAAAATGGACTACAGTCTTTGTTCTTGCAGGCTGTTGAGAGGCAAGTTCGCTATGAGCCATTCAAATTTTTATGGAGACTCACCATTACTTTAGAGTAGTTTCAATAGAGAAGAGCATTTTATGTCTTGAGCTAAACACTAATCCAATTTATTCATAAATTTAGCTTCCTTTTTTAACTTTGTCCTATGAATATCTCATGTACTAGTCTCTGTATTTTTTTAAATTTTATTCCTTTGTTTTAGTATCTTGCTTTCATTGGGTGACAAATGAAAAGGACACATATTTCAAGAACAACACTGTGTAGAAGCAGGTCCGAGAGACAAGAGTCAATAGAGATCTTCCCAGGAGTCTTGCCCACTGCTCTCACCAATAGATCTTCAAGAGGACTGCATAGGGTCATAGGTGAGGCTGTGGTGTGAGTGAGGATGCAACTCCTACTGCTCTGGCTAAAGGTGTTTCTTGTCCTGGGCAGTTGGTGCCTGAATGTGCACTCTCAAATTCCTGGTCCGTCCGAAGTAATGATTCCTTTGAAGATCACAGACCGTAACAGGGGTACCAAGCCTCCAGACTGGATCTCTTACAGCCTGAAATTTGAGGGACAGAGACATATTGTCCATATGAAGGTCAACAAGCACCTGTTGGCTAGACACATGCCAGTGTTCACCTACACAGACCAGGGAGCTCTCCATGAGGACTATCCTTTCATTCAGGATAACTGCTACTATTATGGCCATATGGATGGGGACCCAACATCTAAGGTTTCCCTAAATACCTGTTTTGGGGGACTCCACAGATTTTTACACAAAGACAACACAGTTTATAAAGTGGAGTCCAAACTAAATTCAACCACATTTGAGCATCTGGTATATAAGTTGGTCAGTGAGGAGAAAGAATTTCCAGCCAGGAGTATGGATTAACAGTTGAAGAATCACAATATCATTCCAAGAGTACAGAGGATGAGCATTTATCCACTTCAAGACAAAGTGGGATAGAGGGTTGGTGGGCCCATGTGCAGTACATGCAATCAGCGTTAATTTGTAGTTATGCTACTTATCTTGAATATCGTGCTAATGTCACAGCGGTAGAGGTTTTACTTATGGTAATACTCAATTCAGTACATACAAACTATTTGCAACTTGACTTACATGTGTCTTTAGTTGCACTTGAAATCTGGACTGACAAATCATGCACCTTATCAGCATGGTGTTTCAATAGTTGAAAATTTCTGTAGATGGAAAGAAAAATCTTTCAGTCTACACATTCCATGTGATTTAGCAATTTTAATTGGCATACTAAGTAGACAGGAGGTATTATACCTGACTTATCCAAGACAAGCATGTGCTGAGTCTTACAAATGTGCTTTTGTTAACCATAACGTATTTGATGATATTAGTAGAACTGTAATGAAAGTTACACAAGCATTGGGTAAACAACTAGGTATGATTGAGGATGGTGATATTTGTGTATGTGGGGAACAAAATTGTCTTATGAATTTGGAGGCAAATGTTGCACATCGTTTTAGCAACTGCAGTTATGCTGATTATTATTCATCCAGCATAGAATGCCTGCTTAGTGTAACAGATGATTTCAGAGAGGAACCTGTGGGAACTGTGTGCTTGAAGGAGGAAAAGCTTGTGATTGTGGCACTGTTGATTCCTGTGCAGCAGATCTGTGCTGTGAGGCTAACTGCACATTGGCACCTGGGGGCCTTTGTTGCCAGAACTGCCGGTTTTTGCCAAGAGGAACCCTGTGTAGAAAAGAAGAAAATGAATGTGACCTTCTGTAGTGGTGTAATGGGAAAAGCTCTCAGTGTTCAGATGATGTGTATCTACAGAGTGGGATTTCCTACGAGGGTGGTTGTGGGTACTGTTATGAGAAGAGATGCAACAAACGTGAAGACAAGTGTAAAAGAATTTTTGGGGGACCAGGCTAAGAGAGCAAGTCTCACATGTTATATAGATGTCAATACTCAAGGTGATCAGTTTGGAAACTGTGGTTTCAACTTCAACAACAAGATCCAGTGGTTGCACTTTAGATCTCATTTTTCAGTATTGTTGAGTTTGTGTCTTGAATTTATGGCTAGACCTCCATTATCACCAGTATAACTAAAGCCCTGTTACCTATTCTCCCATTAGTTTACATTTCTTCTTTCTCCAGGCAGATTTCATTTGCCTAGCAGTAAGTCAAAGTTCTGGATGCTTTACTTACAGAATTTCTACATTCATACTTATATGAGATAAGAGACTTACGGCTTATCTGCCATGCTTCACATACAACTATAGCCATTCATTTGGATTCATTCATTTGGTTTCTTACTTAAGACATAACTACCTTCCAAGACAACAAAATGTATGGTTAAGATTTCAATAAATAGGGGTTGAAACAATAGTATGCCAGGTAACACATTGTGTTACATGCAACTGACCCAGGTTCATTCCCTACATCTCATAAATATCCTAGCTACTGCCAGGAATAATTCCTGAGTGCAGTTTAAAAGTATACCCTGGACATTTTCTGGTATGGATAAAATAAAAAAAAATTAAAGATGTAAATATATAGGTTACTGGACTCTGCACCAGGCTGTTTTCACTCGGAAAGCCCCAGAAGGTGGGTGGGTGAGAGCCCTCCCTGCCCCAAGGGACCCAGCCCCAGCAGCTCACCTCTGCTACACAACCACGACCACACTTCAGGCTGCTTTCTGGATGCTCAGGCCTAGCCTCACACAGGAGTGAAGTTCCCACAGAATGCAGATAATGTGGAACTTTGTGACCTTGGACTCTGGACTCAATGGGACCCAGGAGTAGAGATCCTCGGCCTGCTTCCCCCAGTCTCTGGCAACACAGGGGTCACACCCATAAGCCACACCCTGCCAGCACCAGATAATCTCCTCATGGGCCACTCTCCAGAACACGTTGCTCCTCCCAGATGGGAGTATAAAAGTGAAGCCCCCATAACCATTCCACCAGACTCCGTGCCAGGCTGTTTTCACTAAGGGCACCCCAGGGTGGGGGTGAAAGCCCTCCCCACCCCAAGGGACCCAGCCCCAGCAGCCAACCTTCACTATCCAACCAATGACATGCTCCAGGACACTTCCTACCCATTTTCTATAATTGCCACACCATGTTTGATGAACTTTAGACAATAGGCAACAAATCATAGAGAGAAATATATGTTATATGTATATATACAATTGTGTATATATATATATGGCTCTTGGAGAGCCTGGCAACCTACTGAGATTATCCCGCCTGCTTGGGCAGAACCTGCAAGCTCCCCATGGCATATTCAATATGCCAAAACCAGTAACTATAACAGGTCTCATTCCCCTGACCCTGAAAGAGCCTCCAATTGTTGGGAAAGATGATTAAGTAGAGGCTGCTAAAATCTCAGGGCTAGAACGAATAGAGATGTTACTGGCACCTGCTCGAGTAAATCAACGAACAAAGGGATAACAGTGATACAATGATATTCAACTTACAACAATACTAATATTTTCATACAACAGTAAATTATAGAAATTATCAACTATCACTTTTATCACTTGTCATCCTGTTAATATTTGATTTGCTCTAGCAGCACCAGTAATGTATCCACTTATCCCTGTCGCATGCAAGTGTAGCCCAGTGGTATCTGCTCGCTTTAGGAACATGAAGAGCCTCAAACTGTTGTTTAGGTTTTCGACAAAGAAGTCTGACCATCTCATAGGTGGGCAGCCATGCGTTCTTTTGACATCCTGTAGAATCCAGTCAGTAACAGCTCTAGTCCATCGGTCACCTCTAAATTGAATTATGTGTCTGGTCCATCTGATTTTTGACTCCTTGGCAAGCGAGACAGTGTCACTTATTCTTGATTGTCCATGGAGGTCGGGACTCTGGATTCCTTCTCTCACTTGAATGAAATGTGATATTCCAAGCATAGCTCTCTCAATTCCTCTTTGGGAGACCGGATAGCGTTCTTGTCCTGTTTTCATAGGGCCCTGGTCTCTGAGGCATATGTTAGTGCAGGAAGAACAGTGGAGTCGAGAAGGTGAGCCCAGGGACGGAGATTTTTTGTCCTCTTAACAAATTTCTTGACCCTCTTGAAGGTATTCCACACTGCTCTTTTCCTCCTGCGCAGTTCTGGTGCCAAGTCGTTCGTCATGTTGAATTCTTGACCCAGGTACACATAGCTGCTGCATTCATACATGTTCGTTCTGTTGAGAGGAAATGTAACATCAGGAACGACTTCTTTTTTTCATGAACATAGTCTTGGTGAGATTCAGCTGAAGTCTGACCTTTCCACATTGAGAGTGTGAGTGTGGAATCAACTATAAATATAGAAAATAAAAGCATATTTAATTTCAAGGTCATCATTTGGATAGTCTGGAAGAAAAAATATAATCAATGTGGTAGTGTAAAATTTTCTCATAACTCTTTGACATAGTCTCACATTTATTTCTTCTGTCTTTTAGAATCAGCTTTAAAAAATCACTTCTAGTTAACTAAGTCAAAAGACTGATGGTTTGCACTCTATTTCCAAAATGCAGATCTTCAACTACAAATTCCTGTCTGTTAGAAAGAAAACGTTCACTGCTGAGATTTATTAAGGTGATGGATTACAGAATAGGATAGTCCTCTAATTTACTAAATCAGAATCTTTATTAAAAAGGCATACATGAAAGTGAAAATATCAAATGAAAATAGAACTACGCTGTCACAGGCAACAATCACCTGAATTTTGGGGAGAAGTTAACAATTGTATGCTGTACCTATGAGTCTCGGAGAGAATTAGGTTCTGTGAACTTATATATGAATATTAGCTTCCAGATTCTTAGAGAATAACTTGTGCAAAAATCACAGATTTTATGGTAATTTGCTCAAGTAGTTCTATGAAATTAATAAAATGATAATCACAGTCAACACTTAATTTTCTTTCCTGTAAGTTCTACTTAAAAATGACTATTAAAAGAATGTGTGGGTGCCCAGTCTTCTTCCTCCCCCAGGTCAGTCAGTACTCGAACCCGGGACTTGGATTTCTCTGCTTACACACCCCAGGCATCCTCTAGGACCTTGGGATGCTCAGCATCCCTGAACCTCTTTCTGTTTGTCCCCAACACTGTGCCCAGTATTCTTCCTCCCCCAGGTTGTACCCTGAACACACACCAGATACACATAGGCACATGGCCTCTGCAGAAGTGAGCGTGGATTCTGTAGAAGTTGGTGTGGCCAAATTTTGAGCCGGCCAATGCTCATAATTTTCTCATACTGGTGATCTCGTGTAACATCCCAGTCTCTGCACCTACACACCAACATGAAGAAACAATGCAAATCCCCACCACAAGGGGAGGATGACGAAAAGAATTCAGAAGCCTCAGTAGGTGCTACTCACGTAAGGGACCTCTATGAAAAAGAATTCGGATATGGAGTAATAAAGATGTTCAATGAACTCAATGAAACAGTGAGACATATATCCAGTAAATAAAAGGAGAAATATGAAAGAAACAAGAAAATATGGAAAGAAATGAGAGCAGAAATTGGAAAACTATGAACAGAAATGTAACAAATAAAAGATTCGGTAGATGAAATGAAAAACTCAGTCTGTGTTCTCAACAATAGAATGGCCAAAGCTGAAGACAGAATCAGTGAGCTGGGAAGATTGGCTGCACGAAACCAACAGGCAACAACAAATAATGGCAAGAGACTTCAAAATAGCTCTAGAGAGAATCAGAGTCCTAGGAGACGATTCCAAGAAGAACAACATTAGAATCATTGGAGTACCAGAAGAACAGGGAAACAATCCCAATGAAAAAGCCACAGTTAAACAAATCATTGCTGAAAAGTTCCCAGAGCTGGATAATACAGCCATTCAGATTCAAGGAGCCCTAAGGGTGCCAACTAAAAGAGATCCTAACAAAAACACTCCAAGACATATCATAGTCAGAATGATGAATGCCGCAGATAGAGACACAATACTGCAAGCAGCAAGGTCAAAGAAGAAACTCACATACAAAGGAGCACCCCTTATTCACAGTAGACCAATCAGAAGAAACCCTCCAAACCTGAAAACAATGGTGGGATATAGTGAAAAAACTCACTGAAATGAATGCTTCACCAAGAATGCTCTATCCAGCTAAACTTTCACTCAAACTCGAAGGAATGGTACACTGTTTTCTGGATAAACAGTAACTTCATGGACTCAAAAAACAACCCTAAAAGAAGGGCTAAAGGGGCTACTATAAGACAAGACAAACCCTACTAGCACAACAGACCTTAAAGAAAGATGACACAAAACCCCATAACATTAATCTCTCTCAACATCAATGGTTTGAATTCACCAATTAAGAGACCACAGGGTGGCAAAATGGATTCAGAGACAGAACCCAACATTCTGCTGCCTACAAGAAACTCATCTGAACAGTTGGAGCATACACAGACTAAAGTTAAAGGATGAAAAACAATCCTGAAAGCAAACAGCTCCTTCAGAAAAGCTGGGGTGACCATACTAGTATCCGACAACATAAAATTCAGGTTGAAGAAGATTAGAAGGGACAGCGAAGGCAATTTTCTATTTAACAAGGGATATGTACTACAGGAATAAATCATACTCTTAAATGTATATGCACCTAATGAGAGAACAGCTAAATATTTAAAACAACTGCTAACAGATTTTAAGGAGGACGTTGCTAACAACACAATAGTAGCTGGAGATTTCAACATCACCTTATCACCTAAAGATAGATCAACAAGAACAAAACTCAGCAAGGAAACACTGGCTTTGAGGGATGAAATAGAAGAGAGAGGACTTATAGACCTATACAGGGCTTTACATTCCAAAAAGAAAGAATACACATTCTTATCCAGTGCACAATGAACATTTTCCAAAATAGACCATGTGCTAAGCCACAAAACATAGTGCAATAGAATCAGGAAGATAAAAATAGTATCATAAAAATTTTCAGACCAAGATGCACTGAAGATAGAAGTGAGTCACACACAGTCTTGGAGAACCAAATCAAACAACTGGAAATTAAGCAACTCAATATTGAACAATGAGTGGGTCAGGAAGGAAGTCAAGGACAAAATCAAAAGTTACATGGAAACAATGAAAATAAAGATATGAGCTAACAGAACCTATGGGATGCAGCTAAAGCCCTGTTAGGAGGAAAAATTATAGCTCTTCAAGTATTTCTAAGGAAAGAGAAGGGATCCACATAAATAACTTGACTTCAAATCTCAAGGTCTTATAAAAGGACCAACAAAAGGAGCCCAAACCAGGCAGAAGGAAAGAGATCATAAAACTTAGAGGAGAAATTAACTACATGGAAACCCAAAAAACAATCCAAAATATCAATGAAACCAAGAGCTGGATCTTTGAGAAGATAAACAAGATAGATAAATACTAGCAAGGCTCACAAAGAATGAGAGTGAGAGAATCATAATAAACTGAATCAGAAATGAGAAGAGGGATATAACAACAGAAAGTAAAGAAATTCAAAAGATCATCAGAGACTACCTCAAAAGTCTGTATGCTATGGAACAGGAGAACCTAGAGGAAATGGAAAAATTCCTGGATTCCTATAATCTCCAAAGGCTGAATCAAGAAGATCTAGAATGCCTGAATAGTCCTATTACTATCAAGGAAATTGAAACTGTAATCAAAAGTCTTCCCCAAAACAAAAGACCTGATAGAGATGAATTCACTAGAAAATTTATCTAAACACTTAAAGAGGACCTATTACCAGTTATTCTCAAGCTTTTCTGGAAATTGAAGAAACAAAAACTCTCCCAAACAGTTTCTATGAAGCCCATATCTCTCTAATAACAAAAGGAAACAAAGGCACCACAAGAAAAGAAACTATAGGCCTATATCCCTGATGAACAAGGATGTGAAGATTCTCAACAAAATACTTGCAAATACAATTCAACAACTCATCAAAAAATCATATACCATGACTAAGTGGTATTCATCCCTGGTATGCAGAGATGGTTTAACATTGGGAAATCAATCAACATAATCCATCATACCAACAAAAGGAAAGATTAAAAAAAAACATATGATCACATCAATAGATTCGGAGAAAGCATTTGACAAGATCCAGCACCCATTTATGATTAAAACCCTCGCCAAAATGGGTATACAGGAGACTTTCTTCAATATAGTTAAAGCCATCTACCACAAGCCTACAGCAAGCATCATCCTCAATGGGGAAAAACTGAGAGCCTTCCCAATAAGATCAGGGACGAGACAAAGATGCCCACTCTCTCCACTGCTGTTCAATATAATACTGGAAGTACTTTCAACCGTGGTTAGGCAAGAAAAAGATATTAAGTGCACTCAGGTAGGAAAGGAAAAAATCAAGCTTTCACTATTCGCAGACGATATGATACTATACTTAGAGAACCCTAATAACTCTACCAAGAAATTCCTAGAAACAATAGACTTGTATAGTAATGTTGCAGGCTATAAAATCTATACCCAGAAGTCCATGGCTTTCCTATATGCAAATAGTGAGAGAGAAGAAGGTGACATAAAAAAAAATTACGTTCACAATTTGTCCCGAGAAAATCAAATACCTACGAATCAGCTTAACTAAGGAAGTAAAAGACCAATATAAAAATTTAAAAAGGAAAACAAAAGATGGAATTTCAAAACACACACATACACAAAAGAATGTGTGATTTTTCAATGAAAAGAGGTGAGCAAAATTTTTATGTAGTAAAAGACAGTGAAAGAGATAAAACGGAAAGTAGTAAACTGACAGATTCCCCACCACTTGTATTTTTATTTCAATTAAATACTACTGACTTATATATTGTATATTTTGCTTCATGGTTTGCTCAAGCAACTTCCCAAATAAAATATTCCTGGATTGACAATTTTAATACCCACAAACCTATTCAACATTGAACACATTTCATTACAATTTTAATAACTTCTAGGTTTGGTTTGACTTTTCCTACTGCAATAATTTTCTTAGAAATAAGGCATATTTATATATGTGAAACAAGTGTTTTTATTATATATAAATTATAAACATAAACACTTATGAACAGATATGAATTCAATAAAAGCATTATGAATAGAATAAACTAGTTTCCATTAACTGTTGTACTTCAAGAAATCTATAATATAGATAGGTATTCTGTGAATAATCTGGAATCAGAAGAAACTATGAGTAGCATTATTAAAGCAAATATTTTTTCAATATAAATAGGTGATTATATATGGTAAAGATAATGAATATCATTAAAATTATCCATATTACAGAGTAGTTCAACGAAACTTAAATGGATGACAAAGTCCCATGGAGAAGATACTTAAGTTAGTTGCCATGATGTGTAGAACTGGACATGTTTATTTGCTAAGATCTGGATCTAGAATGAAACCATTAGCAATGGTTAAAGGGAAGTAGAGTGATATTTCTACTAAGCAAGATCTGAAGTGAAACTATATCTTCCCTGTCATGGTAAGTTAAGCAGTACAAACTCTATAAATATAGTTAGAAAGTAAATCTTTGGTTTGTGAGCCTTTTAAAAAATGATCTGTAATGAGAAGTGCACTACTTTTGTGAACATGTGAATACATAATATGTAAACATAGCTAAACACATGCATATGACATGAATCAGTTTTAAAGTTTGAAATCTTGAAATAATATCTATTTGAAATTTTTGAAATTTAACTAAATTTAATTGATTTGAGAGTAGAAAAAAGATTTAATGGACTGGTATATATATTGGCAAACAGTGAATTAGGGCTTAAGTCAGTGAGATGGATGAAGTTAATTAGGATTGAGAAATTGATGACCTTGATAAAATTAATTATGATTAGGTTATGATATTCTTGCTCGAATATCTTATTAAATATCTTGCATGAGAGTCACTGTCACTATCACTGTCCTCTCTTTGTTCACTGATTTGCTCGAGCGGGCCCAGTAATGTCTCCATCGTGACAATTGGTACTGTGTTTGGTATAACAAATACTTCACAGGTAGCTTGCAGGGCTTTGCTGTGTGGGCGAGTTACTCTCGGTAGGTAGCTTGCTGGACTCTCCAAGAGGAGTGGAGGAATTGAACTCGGGTTGGCCATGTTGGTTGCTTGCAAGGCAAACACCCTACCCACTGTGCTATTGCTATACAAGCAAATTATAATGTACACTATAGCATCATGTTTGAAAAAGAATATTTTTTATTGAATCACCATGAGATACACTCACATAGTTGTTTGTGATTGGTTTACAGTCGTTTACAGTCGTACAATGTTCCAACACCTAACCCTTCATCAGTGTACCTTTTTTTATCCCTGATGTCCCCAGTTTTCCTGATGTCAGCACCATGCCAAGTCTTCCTCTAAGGCATGTAGTTTTCTAGTTTTGGTCTCCCTGTCTCTCTCTCTTTGCTCTCTCTCTGTGTCTGTCTTTCTATCTCTGCTTCTGTCTCTCTCCCCTCCCCCGCCTCTTTGGGAATTATGGTTGCAATACAGGTACTGAATTGATATGTTTGTCCCTTTGCATACTTTCAGCACTAAGTTTTTGGCCAGCATGATTATTTCCAACTGTTATTGTCATAGTCACGGTCACGGTCCTCCCATTGTTCATCGATTTTGCTCGAGTGGGCCCAGTAACGTCTCCATTGGAAACTTTGTTGTTACTGTGTTTGGCATATCAAATAGCTTGCCAGGCTCTACCAGGGAGTGAGATACTCTAGGAAGCTTGCTGGCCTCTCCGAGAGGGGTGGAGGAATCGAACTCGGGTCCGCCATATTGGCTGCGTGCAAGGCGAACGCCCTAGCGCTGTGCTATTGCTATTACTTAGTATTACTAAGTCATAGTATTACTTTCTATATCCTATCTATATCCTAACTTCTCATACCCCTCTCCCCCACCTTCCATTCAGCTC
Source organism: Sorex fumeus (assembly GCF_029834395.1). NCBI lineage: Eukaryota > Metazoa > Chordata > Mammalia > Eulipotyphla > Soricidae > Sorex > Sorex fumeus. Next base: position 41,904,449 of record NW_026606081.1, read on the forward strand.
TTCTGGCAACCATTCAACCATAGAGAAGTTCTCCTGGCTCTTGTTTCTACTTTCCTTGTGCTTTTCTCATATTATGCTTATTTTTTATATCCCACAAATAAGTGCAGTGGTTCTTTGTCTGTTTCTCTCCTTCTGACTCATATCAATCAGAATGTTACTCTCCATGTTCATCCATTTATAAGCAAATCATGACCTCACTTTTGCTTGTGACTGTGTTGTATTTCATAATTTCATAATATATATATACATATATATATATATCACAAATCACAAAATCACAAATCATCCTGTTATTCATCGATTGCCTCGAGCAGGCCCCAGTAACGTCTCCTTCATCCTAGCCCTGAGATTATATTCAAGGCTCTTTAGGAGAATGAGACCCATCATTGTTACTGGTATTTGGCATATTGGGTACGCCAAGGGGAGTTTGCCAGACTCTGCCATGTGGGCAGGCTACATTCGGTAACCTGCCAGTTTGTCCAAAGTAGGAATGAGATAATATCTTATTATCTTATTATATCTTATTATCTCATATATATTTGTATATATATATATATATATATATATATATCATAACTTCTTTATCCAGTCTGTTCTCAGGTACTCAGGATGCTTCCAGATTCTGGATATTGTGGATAGTGCTGCCATGAACACAGAACTGCAGATACTTTTTTTTTGAAGTATCTTTTTGGATCCTTATATTATATTCCTAGATGCCATATTGTTGGGTCTTACAAAAGTTTCTAGTTTTTCAAGGTGTCCCTTATTGTTTTACAAAAAGTCTGGACAGGTCAGTAATCCAACCAACAATGAAAATGAGAGAGACTTTGTCCCTGCATCTGGGGCCAGCATTGTTTGTTCTTGTTCTTTAGAATGTGAACTGGTCTCTGTGGTGTGCGATGATATCTCATTGGTATTTTGATTTAGATTTCCCTGATGATTAACTATGCAGAGCATTTCTCCCCTTGCCTTTTGACCATTTTTATTTCTTACTTGAGGAAATTTCTATTATCCCCATTTTTTATTGAGGTTGGATGATTTTTCTTGTAATATTCTACCAGTGCCTTTTATAGCTTACATGTTACTCCTTATCAGATAGGTATTGGGTGAACGATCTTTCTCATTCATTCAGTGCACTGTCTGTGATCTGGGTCACCATTTCTTTTCAGTTGTAGAAGCTTGCTAATTTGATGCAATCCACAAGTTTATCTTTGCTTCTACTTGTTTGGTCAGTGTTGTTTAATTTTTGAAGTTTCTTTTAGATTCAATGTCATGGAGATTTCTGCTTACATTTTCCTCCATGTACGTTAGTGATTTAGGAATGATATCATGTACATTAGTGATTTAGGAATGATATCAAGGCATTTATTTATGTATTTATTTTTATTGTGTATTTTTTGGGGAATGACCCATTGTATTTACTGGTATTTGTATTTTAAGAAGAAAACTCCCAGAACGACCACCAACTGGGGTTCTTTGGCACTATTATGGCAACATGGGAAGATGCCGTCCTTCACAACATTAATGAGGAATATGATCGGTTGGGTCAGCACCTCCATGATTGTGCGAGGTATGCCAAGAGACAGATAGCCTCAAAAAATTGCTTGTCTTTGAAAACTCTTGAGCTAATTCGCCAACCTGGCTTACCGCAAGTCTCAGGGAACCGCAAGCCTATGTCCAAGCTCTCAAAGCAGTGCAGAGAAGCAATAAAGGAAGACCTCAAAGAGAGAAGAGCAGCAGTGCTGGCTGATGTGGCAGAAGCTGGGAAAAACATTTGCAATGCCCACCTGTCTTTTGCCAACTACAAGAACAAGATGACTGCCCTCTGGCATCCTGATGGATCTATCATGTCTTCCAGAAGGGCAATGGAGAAAATTATCCATGACTTTTACTCGGATCTCTTCGATAGCCACATCCACCTGCCCACATACCAAATTCCACAGGATGAATATATCATTCCCAGTGTTCTCCCTTCCAAAATCCAACATGCTTTTTCATCAATAAAGAAGAGAAAATGTCAGACCCGAACCTGAAGAACCTGCCATCAGCTCTCATCAATACACTGACTGGGCTCCTCACATGCTGTCTGAATGCAAATTTCCATCCCAGTGGAAAACCAGCTGGACTGTATCACTGTACAAGAAGGAAGACATCCACAACATTGTCTACTATCGCCTGATATGCCTGTTGTCTGTCTTCTACAAGCATCAACTCGAGTCAAGCAACTCGAGTCATCCCGAATAGTATTGGCAGAACACTAGATGAAGGACAAAATGCGAGCAAGCAGTGTTCCTAAAAGGATTCAGCACTATCGTTCATATCCACAGGATAACTAAGCAAATTGAGGTTTCTTGGGAGTTCAAAATGCTACTCTGTCTAACATTCATTGATTTAAAGAAGGCCTTTGATTCGAAGCCCTAGCCAAACAGGTCATTCAAACTCAATACATCAGGATCCTCTATGAGCTGTATTACGGATTCACTACTAGGATCTCACCATTCTAGAGGGGTTCAGCAGGGTGATACCATTTCACTGAAACTCTTCAGTCCCACCCTTGAGAACGTCATGCAATGACTGGAATGGGAAAGTATGGGAATGAAGATAGATGGTCAGCAACTATACCACCTCTGTTTTGCTGATAACATCATTCTAATAACACAAAACATTGACCAAGCATCACAAATCCTGGCCAACTTTGACTGTGAGTGTTGAAAGGTTGGTCTGCAGCTGAATCTCACGAAGACAATGTTTATGAGAAACGGTCTCGTTCCTGACACTCCATTCACTCTCAACGAAACGAACATCTCCGAATGCAACAGTTATGTGTACGTAGGTTGAGAAGTCAACTTGACGAATGACATGGCACCTGAGTTGCGAAGAAGGAAGAGAGTGGCTTGGAAAGCCTTCAAAAACATCAAAGACCCGCCCGCTCCTCTCTGGAAAGAAAGATGGCGGCCGCACGGGAGCCTTGTGGACAGCCGGTTTGAGACGGGCTCGGCAGGAGCGGCGGGGACCTCATGGGAAGGGGGGCTTTGTGGGCCGTCCCCCACGCCCCACCAAGGTCGCCGGCTGCCCCCCACAAGCGGCTCTCCGGCACAGCCACGGCCCCGGAGGCACAAGGACTTAGCACAGAGAACCAGCCGCTTGGAGCAGAAAAGCAAATGGACTATGTGTTAAACAGCGCCACCAAGCCTGCCCGGAGGGGAAAGGGTGTTGACCGGCCCGCCCGCTCCTCTCTGGAAAGAAAGATGGCGGCCGCACGGGCACAGAAACCAATCTCTTAACTATCTAACTTTTTTTTTTTTTCTTCTTTTTTTTTTTCTTCTTTTTTTGGAACTGATTCATATTTTATTTATTCATTTTTTAAATTTTGTCGAATCATCGTGAGAAAGTTACAAGCTTTCATGTTTGGGTTACAATCACACAATGATCAAACACCCATCCCTCCACCAGTGCACATTCCACACCACCAATCTCCCCAATATACACCCCCTTCCGCACCTTCTCCCTACTTCTATGGCAGACAATATTCCCCATACTCTCTCTCTACTTTTGAACATTATGGTTTGCAATATAGAAACCGAGAGATCATCATGTTTGGTCCATTATCTACTTTTGGCACACATCTCCTATCCCGACCAATTCCTCCAACCATCATTTTCTTAGTGATCCCTTCTCTATTTCATCTGCCTTCTCCCCTCCACTCATGAGGCAGGCTTCCAGCTATGGGGCAATCCTCCTGACCCTTGTGTCTACTGTCATTGGGTGTCAACCTCATGAAAAACTTAAAATTTTTCCAGCAGCTTGTATGGAAAGGAACAGTATCCTCAGAGCATCCCTCAAATCCTCTCTTTTTTTTTCCCCTTTATTTTATTTTATTTTATTTAAAGTTGTAGATTTACAATTTTTTGTGCTTTGGTTTCAATTATACAATGATCAGATACCCATCCCTCCACCAGTGCCCATTTTCCACCACCATGGATAATATCCCTCCCACCCCCATCCCCCCATCCCCCCTGTCTCTGTGGCAGGGCAATCCCCTGTGTTCTCTCTCTCCTTTTGGGTGTTGTGGTCTGCAAAAGAGGCATTGAGTGGCAAACATGTTCAGTCCATAGTCTACTTTCGACATGCATCTCCCCTCCTGGGAGGATCCTCCAAACATCCTTTATTTGGTGCTCCCTTCTCTATCTGAATAGCCCTTTCCTCTAGGATACCCGGCTGGCCTCTAAGTTATGGAGTAATCCTCCTGGTGCTGATCTCAGCTATTCTTGGGTATTAATCTCATACTTTGTTACTTTATATCCCCCAGATGAATGCAATCTTTCTATGTCTATCCCTCTCTTTCTGACTCATTTCGCTTAGCATGATACTTTCCATATTGTACCACTTGTATGTAAATTTCATGACTTCATCTTTTCTAAGAGCTACATAGTACTCCATTGTGTAGATGTACCAAAGTTTCTTTAACCAGTCATCTGTTCTTGGGCATTCAGGTTTCTTCCAGTTTCTGGCTATTGTAAAGAGGGCTGCAATGAACAAACAAGTGCAGATGTCACTTCGACTATACATTTTTGCCTCTCTGGGATATATTCCCAGGAGTGGTATTGCTGGGTCAAATGGGAGCTCAATTTCTAATTTTTTGAGAATCGTCCATACTGTTTTCCAGAAGGGCTGAACCAGTGGACATTCCCACCAACAGTGAAGGAGTGTCCCTTTCTCGCCACATCCACGCCAGCATCGGTTGCTTTTGTTCTTTTGAATGTGGGCCAGTCTCTGAGGTGTGAGATGGTATCTCATTGTGGTTTTGATCTGCATCTCCCTGATGATTAATGATGTGGAGCATTTTCTCATGTGCTTTTTTGCCATTCAGATTTCTTCTTTGAGAAAGTTTCTGTTCATTTCATTGCCCCATTTTTGGATGGGGTTGGATGTTTTCTTCTTGTGGAGTTTAACCAGTATTTTGTATATCCTGGATATCAACCCCTTGTCAGATGTGTATTCGGTGAATATCCTTTCCCATTCTGTAGACTGTCTTTGTATTTTGGTCACTGTATCTTTGGAGGTGCAGAAGCTTCTTAGTTTAAGATAGTCCCATTTATCTATCTCTGTTTTCACTTGCTCGGCCAGTGGCGTGGCATCTTTGAAGATACCATTAGCTTCAATGTCATGGAGGGTTTTGCCAACTTTGTCTTCAATGTACCTTATGGTTTCTGGTCTGATGTTGAGGTCTTTAATCCATTTTGATCTTACTTTTGTACATGGTGTTAGGCAGAGTTCTGAGCCTATTTTTTTGCATGTAGCCGTCCAGTGATGCCAACACAATTTATTAAAGAGGCTTTCCTTACTCCACTTCACATTACTTGCACCTTTATCAAAGATTAGATGAGCATATGATTGAGGAGAGATGTCAGTGTATTCAACCCTGTTCCATTGGTCTGCAGTTCTACCTTTGTTCCAGTACCATGCTGTTTTAATTATTACTGCTTTGTAGTACAGTTTGAAGTTCGGGAGGTTGATTCCTCCCATTTTCTTTTTCCCAAGAATTGCTTTAGCTATTCGTGGGGGCTTATTGTTCCATATAAATTTCAAGAGTGTTTGCTCCATTTCTTTGAAGAATGTCATGGGTATCCTTACAGGGATTGCATTGAATTTATACAATGCTTTCGGTAGTATTGCCATTTTGACAATGTTAAGTCTCCCGACCCATGAGCAGGGGATATCTTTCCATTTCCTCATGTCCTCTTTTATTTCCTGAAGTAGCGTTTTGTAGTTTTCTTTGTACAGGTCCTTTACTTCCTTAGTTAAGCTGATTCCTAGGTACTTGATTTTCTGGGGCACAATTGTGAATGGGATTGTTTTTTTCATGTTGCTTTCTTCTCTCTCACTGTTTGCGTATAGGAAAGCCATGGACTTTTGGGTATTGATTTTATAGCCTGCAACTTTACTATACGAGTCTATTGTTTCTAGGAGTTTTTTGGTGGAGGTTATTGGGTTCTCTAAGTATAGTAACATATCATCTGCGAATAGTGAGAGCTTGATTTCTTCCTTTCCTACCTGAATGCCCTTAATATCTTTTTCCTGCCTAATCGCTATTGCAAGTACTTCCAGTACTATATTGAACAGCAGTGGAGAGAGTGGGCATCCCTGTCTCGTCCCTGATCTTAGAGGGAAGGCTCTCAGTTTTTCCCCATTGAGGATGATGCTTGCTGTAGGCTTGTGGTAGATGGCTTTAATTATGTTGAGGAAGGTTCCCTCTATACCCATTTTGGCTAGGGTTTTCATCATAAAGGGGTGCTGGATCTTATCAAATGCTTTCTCTGCATCTATTGATATGATCATATGCTTTTTATCTTTTCTTTTGTTGATATGGTGGATTATGTTGATTGATTTCCGAATGTTGAACCATCCTTGCATCCCTGGGATGAATCCTACTTGGTCATGGTGTATGATCTTTTTGATGAGTAGTTGGATTCTATTTGCTAGTAGTTTGTTGAGGATCTTTGCATCTGTGTTCATCAGGGATATCGGCCTGTAATTCTCTTTCTTTGTGGTATCTCTGTCTGCTTTTGGTATCAGTGTGATATTTGCTTCGTAGAAACTGTTCGGAAGTGTTTTTGATATTTCAATTTCGTGGAAAAGCTTAAAGAGCATTGGGAGTAAGTCCTCTTTAAAGGTTTGGAAGAATTCACTAGTGAATCCATCCGGGCCAGGACTTTTGTGCTTGGGGAGACTTTTTATTACCATTTCAATTTCCTTGATGGTGATAGGTCTGTTCAGGTATTCCAGGTCTTCTTGGTTCAGCCTTGGGAGTCTGTAGGAGTCTAGGAATTTATCCATTTCCTCGAGGTTTTGATGTTCCGTGGCATAAAGCTTCTCAAAGTACTCCCTGAGGATCCTCTGAATTTCTGTGGTTTCTGTTGTAATGACCCCCTTTTCATTTCTGATTCGGTTTATTAGGGTTTTCTCTCTCCCTTTCTTTGTGAGTTTTGCTAGAGGCTTATCGATCTTGTTAATTTTCTCAAAGAACCAGCTCTTGGTTTCATTGATCTTTCGGATTGTTTTTTGGGTTTCCATCTCGTTAATCTCTGCTCTGAGTTTTATTATTTCCTTTCTCCTGTTCGGGTTGTGCTCCTTTTTTTGGTCCTTCTCCAAGCTCTTAAGCTGTGAGGTTAGGTTACTTATGTGTGCTCGCTCCTCCTTCCTGAGGAATGCTTGTAGAGCTATAAACTTTCCTCTTAACACAGCCTTTGCTGTGTACCATAAGTTTTGGTAACTCGTGTTCTCATTTTCATTCGTTTCTAGGAATCTTTTGATTTCCTCTTTGATTTCCTGTCTAATCCACTCGTTGTTCAATAGTGCACTGTTTAATATCCAGGTGTTTGATTTAGTTTTCTGTTTTTGTGTGTGATTTACTTCTAATTTCAGCGCATTATGGTCTGAGAACATTGTTGATACAATCTCTACCTTCTTAATTTTATGGAGGCATGTTTTGTGGCTCAGCATGTGGTCTATCTTGGAGAATGTTCCATGGACGCTTGAGAAGAATGTGTATTCAGCTTTTTGTGGATGAAGTGTCCTGTATATATCTACTAAGTCCCTTTCTTCCATTGTTTCCCTCAAATGAAGTATGTCCTTGCTAAGCTTGAGTCTGGTTGATCTATCAAGAGGTGACAAAGCAGTGTTGAAGTCTCCCACTAGTATTGTGTTGCTATTGATGTCTTTTTCCAAATCTATGAGTAGTTGTTTTAAGTACTTTGCTGGTCTCTCATTAGGTGCATATACATTTATTATTGTAAGTTCTTCCTGTTGTACAGATCCTCTGATCAATAAGTAATGGCCTTCACTGTCTCTTATGACCTTCCTCACTCTGAAATCGATGTGGTCTGATATAAGGATGGCTACCCCAGCTTTTTTATGGGAGCTGTTTGCCTGTAGGATTGTTTTCCAGCCTTTGACTCTGAGTCTGTGTTTGCTTTGACTATTGAGATGCGTTTCTTGCAGGCAGCAGAATGTTGGGTTCAATTTTCTAATCCATCCTGCCACTCTATGTCTTTTAATTGGTGCGTTTAGCCCATTGACATTGAGAGAGATTATTGTTATGGGATTTTGTCCCATTGTTATGTTAAAATTGGGTGTATTTGAGGGGCCTTTCTTGCCTTAAAGTAGCCCATTTAGTTGTTCTTGTAACCATGGTTTTGAGTCTATGAAGTTCCTGAGCTGTTGTTTGTCTGTGAAACTGTGTGTTGTTCCTTCTATTATGAATGAGAGTCTTGCTGGGAAAAGTATTTTGGGGGAGGCATTTATTTCATTGAGTTTTTTTACTATGTCCCACCACTGTTTTCGGGCCATGAGGGTTTCATCAGAAAAATCAGCTGTGAATTTTAAGGATGCTCCTTTGTAAGAGATTTCTTTCTTCGATCTTGCTGCTTTCAGAATTTTGTCTCTGTCTAAGGTTTTGGTCATTTTGATCAGAATGTGTCTTGGGGTATTTTTATTCGGATTTCTTCTAGCTGGTACCCTTCGGGCCTCCTGAATGTGGTCACAAGTTTTCTTCAGCTCTGGAAATGTTGTAGCAATGATGTCTTTGACAGTTTCTTCTTCATCGAGGTTTTCTTCCTGTCCCTCTGGGACTCCAATAATTCTTATGTTACCCCTCTTGGCTTCATCACGATCTTCTCTTGCCATCTGTTCCCGAATTGTGAGTCTCTTTTCCATTTTCTGCTCTTTTCGGGAGAGTCTCTGAACTTCATCCTCGAGCTCACTGATTCTGTTCTCAGCCGCTCTTACTCTGCTGCTGAGGCCTTCCACTGAGCTTTTCAATTCGCCTACGAGATTTTTCAGGTCTGACATTTCTGATTGCATTTTCCTCATTTCTGCCTTCAGATCCTCTTGTCTTCTATTGGCATTGCTTTCCATTGTTTCTTTTAATTCCCTAAGCATCCTAAGTAGCTCCCTTCTGAATTCCTTGTCAGAGAGGTTGTCTAACACTACAGTACTGTTGGTGTCATCTGGGCTAGACTCTTCAATATGAATGTTTGGTGGGCTTTTGCGTTGCTTTACCATTGTGAGAGGTGTGGTTTAGTCCTTCACGTTCAGTGTTACTATTCTGCTTGATATGCAGTGTGAGTTAAGATAGGCTTATGAGTTATTGGCAACTGTATTTCTAGTGGCTGAGCTAAAATAGAGAAGTTTCCATCTAAGAAGTTAGCTTATGGTTCCTATGGCATATGTAGCGGGAAAATATTTCGCGGCCGCGTTAGCCGCCGCGGCTCCGGAAAGAGTCCCTGGCACTGGGCGAGGAGTTGGGAATGTCTCCTGTTTGGAATTGGAGCCGTTCAGCTTTGTTGCCCAGAGCTGGGCCTCTGTGCCCGTCCCACGCGAATCAGGTGTTGAAAACCGGCTGTCTCGGGGCTGTTTCTAGCTGCGCGTGCCCAGAGAGGAACCCAGGCCCTTGGGGGCGGGCTGTACCTGTTGGAATTGGAGCCGTTCAGCTTTGTTGCCCAGAGCTGGGCCTCTGTGCCTGTCCCACGCGGATCAGGGGTTGAAAACCGGCTGTCTCGGGGCTGTTTCAACTATCTAACTTTTAATAGAAATTCTTCCAGGGTCAATAAGTAAAATAGCAGAAATTCAAAACCGCGCGGCTGCAATAGCGGCCGCGCGACATCATTTTATCCTTAAACCAAGTTGTAGAAAGCAAATCATTTCACAACGCTGTTTCAGCATTTCTGATTGTCGGGGGTGGGTCGTAAACTCTAAACAATAATTGTGCATCTTCTTTCGAAACAATCTATCTAGTCAAAGTAGATAGAGTATTAACTAGAACTCATCTGCCTCACAAGAATTGGGAGGGGTGGGGGGAGGTGGGGGTCTATTGGGGTTCGGGGTTAAAAATAAGTATTGGTAAAGGGAAATGTGTTTGATATTTACATGACTGTGACCTAAACCCGAAAGCTCTGTAACTTTTCCCACAGTGATTCAATAAAAAAATAAATTATAAAAAAAAAAATCAAAGAAATAGCTAAGAGGACAAAGAACCTCTGGCTCTGGGCACATCTCTTTGATTCCACTGTTCTTCCTGCATTACCATACGCCTCAGAGACCTGGGTCCTCCAACCTCCATCAACGGTCAAGAATCATGAACACTGTCTCGTTTACCAAGGTGTTGAAAATCAGATGAGTTCGAGACGTAATGAGATTTGGAGACGACTGCTGAACTAGAGCTGTTACTGACTGGATTCCGTGAGATGTCAAAAGATCGCATGGCTGCCCACCCACGAGATGGTCAGACTTCTTCGTCAGAACCCTGAATGATCGGTTTGAGGCTCTTTGTGTTCCTAGAATGAGCAGACCCCATTGGGCTACACTAGCAAGTGATAGGGACAAATAGAGATGTTACTGGAGCCCGGGGCTGGAGTGATAGCACAGCGGTAAGGCGTTTGCCTTGCATGCAGCCAACATGGCCAACCCGAGTTCGATTCCTCCGCCCCTCTTGGAGAGCCCAGCAAGCTACCGAGAGTATCTCGCCTGCGCGGCAGAGCCTGGCAAGCTCCCCATGACGTATTCAATACGCCAAACACAGTAACAACAAAGTCTCCAATGGAGACGTTACTGGGCCCGCTCGAGCAAATCGATGATCAACGGGAGGGCCTTTACCTTTACCTTACCTTTACTGGCGCCCACTTGAACAAATCGATGAGTAACGGGATGTCAAGTGATCAAATGATCAAGTGATTTTTTGGGGGGAGTCACACGTGCAATGGCTAGGGACTATGCCTGCCTCTAAACTCAGGAATTCAGGAATTACTCATGGTGCTACTAGGAGACTATATGGGATGCAACAATCCAACCTGAGCCAACCCTTTGCAGTACAACGCCCTACTTTCTATACTATTTCTCCAGCACCGATTTTCTGACTTTTATGTCTGATATTAAAGAGTTCTGAGGTGGATTTTCTTTTATGTAATGTAGCTCACCAGATTTTTCAGCACCACTTTTGAAGCATTTTTCCTCTCTCCTCTTTGCCTTCCTTGTTCCTTATCAAAGATTAAGTGATGATAAATTTGAGGGTTGGTGTTAAGATATTCAATTCTAATTTATCTAAGGATCTGTTTTATTCCAGGACTATGCTATTTGAATGCCTACCACTTTGTAGCACAGTTTGAAGGCAGGGAAAGTGATGTCTCCCATCTCTTTTTACCCAAGTATTCTTTTGGCTACTTTTGGGGTTTTATTGTTTGACATGAATTTCAAGAGTATTTGATCTATTTCTTTGAAAAATAACATGAGTATCCTTATAGGAATGCACTGAATCTGTATATGCTTTGGGGAGTACATTAATTGTGACAATGTTAATCCTTTGACAATGTTAATCCTCCAGATCCATGAGCAGGAAGTATGTCTCCATTTACTCTTGTTTTCTTTTATTTTTGAGGTGTGTTTTCATTACCTTTGTGTGGTTGTTTAGCTTTGAATCGAGCTGATTCTGGGGCACATGATTTTCTGAGGCACCATTGTAAAGGGAATTTTTTTAATGTCTCATTCTTCTCTCTCATTATTTGTATGTAGGAAAGCCAAGGACTTTTTGGTATTGATTTTGTAAGTGCTACTTTACAATACAAATCTATCTAGGATTTTTTTTGTAGAGTGTGTTTGATTTTCTAAGTATAGTTTCATGTCACGTACAAATAGTGAAAATATGGTTTCTTTGTTTCCTATCTGAATCATCGCCCACAAGGTAGAGCCTGGCAAGCTCCCCGTGATGTATTCGATATGCCAAACACAGTAACAACAAAGTCTCCAATGGAGACATTACTGGGCCCGCTCAATCTGAATACACTTGGTAATTTTTTCTTGCATATCTGCTATGGCAAGTACTTCAGATACAATATTGAATAGGAGTGTGAATGTGGCAACTTTGTCTTGTGCCTGATCATAGAGGAAAGGCTTTTATTTTTTCCCCATTGAGAATAATGCTCACTGTCGGCATGTGGAAGATGACTTTGATTCTATTGAGGAGAGTTTCTTCAACTCCCATTTTTTTAATCATGAATGGATGCTGGATCTCTGTCAAATGCTTTCTCTGTATCTATTCATGAGATCACATGGTTTTTATCTTTTCTTTTATTAATTTGATGTATTGCATTGATTAATCTGCGAATGTTTAACCATCAAAGGATCCCCCGGATGCAATCTACTTGATGATGTTGTATGATTTTTTGATGAATTGTTAGAGCCTTTTTGCTAGTATTTTGCTGAGGGTTTTCACATCTTTGTTCATCAAGTATACCTGCCTGTAATTCTCTGTCCTTTTGGTTTGTTTGTCTGCTTTTGGTATCAGGATGATATTTGCCTCCTTGAAGATGTTTTGAAGTGTTTCTTTTACTTCAAATTCCTGGAAAAGGTAGAAAAGGATTGGCAGTAGGTCCTCTTTCAAGGTTTGAGTGATTCAATAGTAAATTCATCTAGTCCTGGGCTTTTGTTCTGGAGAATATTTTTGCTCACCATTTAAATTTTCTTGATAGTGATAAGTCTGTTTAAGTATTCCAAGTCTTCTTGCTTCACCCTTGGGTGGTTAAAAGAATCCAGGAATTAACGCATTTCTTCTAGATTTTCTTGATTTGTAGTATTTAGTATCTCCAAAATAATCTCCAATAATTCTTTGAATTTCTGTAATTTTCCATTGTATTCCCCCCTTTCATTTTCGATAACATTTATTAGGGGTCTCTTTCACCATCTTTCTATATGGGTCTTGCTATTTGTTTATCAATCTTGTATGTTTTCTCAAAGAACCCGTTTAGTTTCATTGGTCTTTCATGTTGGTTTTGGTGATTTCAACTCAAGCATTTTTTCTCCAAGTTTTATAATTTCCTTCCTCCTTTATGGATTAGGCTCCAATTGCTGCTCATTTTCCAATATGTTAAGCTGCGAAGTTCAGTTATTCATGTGACCCTTATCTTCCTTCCTCAATGAATACTTGCAGAGCTATAAACTTTATTCTTAACAAGGCTTTTGAGGTATCACATAAATTCTGATAGTTCGTATTTCCTTCTCATTTATTTCTAGGAATCTATTCATTTCCTCTTTGATTTCCTCTCTAAGCCACTGGTTGTTCAGTAGTAATTTGTTTAATTTCAAGTTGTTTGATTTAATTCTGCATTTAAAAAGTCTAATTAACTTCTACTTGTATGGTCTGAATAGAAAGTTGATAGAATTTCTCTCCTTTTGATTTTTATGGAGTTATGTTTAGTGGCCCAACATGTGCTATATTTTGGAGAATGTCCCATGTGCACTAGAGGCAAATATGTATGTGGTTTTGGCACATGAAAAGTCCTACATGTTTGTACTAACTCTCTCTTTCTTCCCTCAAAGTATTTTCTTTCCAAGTTTTGGTCCAGTTGATCTCGCAGGATGTGAAAAATAAGTGTTGAAATCTCCAACTACTATTATGTTGATATCAATGTCTTTCTTCAAGTCTCTTAGCAGTTGTTTTAATAATTTGCTGGTCCATCATTGGTGCATTTGCATTTAGGAGTGGGTTCTTCCTGAATTTACATTTTATTATATGTATAATATTATATCATATGTATATAATATTATAATATATTATATATTTATACATACTATATACCATACATATATAATAATTATACATACCATTTCTTGATTATTAAGAAATTATGATCACTGTCGCTTATAAACTTTTTAGCCTGAAATCTGTGTCATCTGGTACTAGTATGGTTACCTCAGCTTTTTTGAGGGTCATATGTGCTTGAAGAAATGTTTTCCATGGTGTTTCACTAATAAAATTTTTTAAAAAATCTTTAATGTAGGATAATAAAATTAAAATAAAAAACTATCAATAAAAATGTTTTCCAGCCTTTAACTTTTAGTCTCTACTATTTTACAAATTTTTAGTTTTTTTTTTAATCACCGTGAGATGCAATTACAAAGTTTTCATGATTGGGTTCCAGTCATACAATATTCTAACACCCATTCCTCCATCAGTGTATATTTTCCACCATGTATCCCATGTATCCCTCCTGACAACCCCCAGACAACCCCCACCCCAGCTTGCCCTTATGGCAGGCACTTTTATGTCTGTCTCTCTCTGTCTCCTCTCTGTTCTGTCTCTGTCTCTGTCTCTGTCTCTCTGTCTCTGTCTCTCTGTCTCTGTCTCTCTGTCTCTGTCTCTCTGTCTCTGTCTCCATCTCTCTCTCTCTCTCTCTCCCTCTCTCTCTCTCTCTCCCTCCTCTTTCCTTTCTGTTCTGTGTATTTGCACCACAGGGGTATATTCTCAGAACTGGTATTGCTGGGTCACATGCAAGGAAAATTTTTAGTATTTTTTAGGAATGCCTATATTGTTTTTGAAAAAGGCTGGATCAGTCAGCATTCCCACCAACAATAAATGAGAGTCCCTTTGTTCCCACAGTATCACCAGTATTGGTTATTCTTATTCTTTTTTGATGTGTGACAGGCTCTGTGCTGTAAAGTGATGTTTCATTGTTGTTAGTCTCTGTTTGCTGTGACTGTTCAAATATGTTTCTTGAAGGAAGCAGAGCATTGGGTTCAATTATCTATTCTATCCTGTCTTTCTATGTCTCCTAATTGGTTAATTTAGCCCTTTGACATGAGAGGTAACTGTTATGGCATGTCATGCTATCTTTCTGCAAGAATTTTGCATGTTTGTGGTGCTTGTCTTATCTTAAAATATCCCATTTATTTCTTCTAACAATAATGGTTTTGAGTCAAAGAAGATCATAAGTTGTTTATCAGTGAAGTTGTATATTTATTTTTCATATCTGAAAGAGAGCTTGGTTTAGTAAAGTATTTTTGGAGAGGTGCTCATTTTATTGAGATTTTTCACATATCACACCCTGTTCTTTTGGCCCAGGGTGTTTAGTCTGAAAAGTCTGCTGTAAACCTAAAGGATGCTCTTTTGTAAATAATTTCCTTCTTTGATCTTGCTGCTTTCAGTGTTCTATTTCTCTCATGTAGTTTTCGTCGATTAATTAGAATATGTCCTGGAGTAATTTTTTTGGATTTCTCTTTTGCTGATCCCCTTTGGGCATTATGCCTCTGGTTCGTGCATCTTCAGCTATGAAGCTATGATACCTTTGATACCTGCTTTATCATCAGAATTTGCTTCCTGCCTCTTTGTGACCCCAACAGTACTCATGTTGTTCCTACTGAATTTCTCAAAGTTCTGTAGTCATCTGGTGATTTATTTTGAGGCTCTGTTTGATCTTCTTCTATTGTCTGGAGAATTCCTGCACCTCATATTGGAGCTCACTGATTGTATCCTCCACTGCTCTTCCTCTGCTGCTGAGGTCACCCGTAAGTCCTTCATTTTACCTGTTTCTGCTTGTATTTTCATTTGTAATTTCCTGATTTCTGCTCTCATGTATATTATTAGCAGTGGATTCCATTATTTCTTTGAATTCCTATCCATCCTCAACAATTCCGTTCTAAATTCTTTATCAGAGACATTAGATAGCCCTTATTACTGGCTGGGTCATCTGCTTAGCGTTTTCATGTACTAAGTTTGCTGGGTTTCAGTCTTGCTTTACCATTGGAACCTTTCAGTTCAGAGTCTTTCTTGTATGCTCTCTTGTGTTGTGGTTAGGAACCTACCATTATGTCTTTGTATGTTTAGAGTGAGTTTGAGGTGGAGAAAGTTGTGGCCATGAAGCAAAGAAAAATTGTGCTTCTGAGTTCAATGCTGTGGGAACCTCTCCCTGGCCCCTCTCCCTTGGCTCTTCTCAAATGCCATGGCAGGGCTGGTCTTGGGACAGGCCAGAGTATCTTTGAGATAACAGGATGTCAGCAAGGCCACTCTTTGCTTAACTGCACAAATTAGTACCCGCATGAAACAGGATGCACCAGGCATGTGATGCTTCGCCATTCAACCACAGGACACTTTGATATTATCTTTGGCCCATATTAGGAAATGCATCTGTTTAAGTAAAACCACATATGTGACCCCTCCCCCCACCATGCACAGCTTTACTTGCTCCCTGCCTATTTAAACTCTGGATGTACTCAATAAAGAGGGAACTGCTTGACAGGACCCCCGCTGTGTGAGTTTGTGTTGGCCAGCAGCAGCTAGAAGCCCCTCTTTCTCTCAACCCTTTCCTATAGGAAATAAGGCAGTCAGGAGTCGCCTGGACCTCAGTCTTCACCTCCTCAACTGGTCAGAGCTGGAGGGAAGATCCCCTGCGGAGAGCCCCCCGCCCAACACAGTGCAGTGACCCTGATGCCAGGCCTCTTTGGTCTTTAAAATTTTAGGTCTAGTAGGTTGGGCGGGGCCCACCAGGATGCTAGACATCCTGCCACTTCTAGGCCTTGGTTCACTAGTACTCAGGTCAATGAAAGTTTCCTTTACATCCTAGGACTTCCCCTTTCTGTTTGCCATTTTCTGTCTATGCTTTCCATATCAACACCTGCTGTCTCCAATAGAAGGCAGGCTGTTGCAGACCAGCAGCTGCTCTGCTTTTCAGGGACTCCACCTAGAGCAGAATTTTTTTCCTTTTGTTGGGATGATCCACCATGAGATATGCAGTTACAATGCTGCTAATAATCAGGTTTCAATCACACAGTGTTTTAACACCCTTTACTCCACAGAATACTTATCCCAAACAAATGTCCTCAGATTTCTCCAGCTACCTCCCTAACTCCATCTCTATGGCAGGCATTTTTCTTTTCTGTCTCCTACCAGGCATTATGGTTTGCAGTACAGATAGGAGCAGTTACCATGTTCAGTGCTTTACATACATTGACCATGATTTTTTTTTATTGAATCACCGTGAGATACAGTTACAAAGCTTTCATATCTGAGTTTCAGTCATACAATGATTGAACGTCCATCTCTCCAACAGTGCACATTTTCCATCACCAATTCCCCCAGTATCCCACCCTCACCCCTTCTTCTGCCTCTATATCAGACAATTTTCTACTTACTCTCCACTTTTTTTTTTGCTTTTTTTTTTTGAGGGGGGGGGGCGTCACACCCGGTGATGCTCAGGGGTTACTTACTCCTGGCTCTGCACTTAGGAAGTACTCTTGGTGGTGCTTAGGGGACCATATGGGATTCTGGGGGTCTTGAAGCTGGGTCAGTTGTGTGCAAGGCAAACTCTTTACTGGCTGTCCTATTGTTCCTGCCCCTCTCTCTCTACTTTTGGGCATTCTGGTTTGAAATACAGAAAGTGAGAGGCCATCATGTTTGGTCCTTTATCTACTTTCAGCACACGTTTCCCATCCCAAGCAAGCCCTCCACCCATCATTGATTTAGTGATCTCTTTTCTATCCCAGCTGCCTTTTCCCCCAGCTCACAAGGCAGGCTTCCAACCATGGAGCAATCTTCCTAGTCCTTGTTGCTACTTTCCTTGGGTGTAAGTTTCATATTATGTTATTTTATATTTCACACATGAGTGCAGTGATTCTATGTCTGTCCCCCTCTTTCTGACTCATTTCACTTTGCATGATTCATTCACTTATAAGCAAACTTCATGACTTCATCTTGCCTAATAGCTCCATAGTATTCCATTGTGTAGCTCTATCATAGTTTCTATAACCAGTTGTATTTAACCGGTGTTCTCAGGCACTTGGGTTGTTTCCACATTCTGGCTATTGTGAATAGTGCTACAACGGACATATAGGTGCAAACCTTTATTTACATCCCTGGAGTATATTCGCAGAAGTGGTATTGCTTAGTTGTAATTCAGTGATTCTTTAGTGTTACAGAAACATATATTTCCATATCTCTGGAGTCATTATAAAAAGGAATCCATTAAAGGTTTATTAATCTACCTTCATTCCATATATATTATATATAATCTGTGTTGGGGTATATATATACATATATACATGATATATATATATATACATTTATATCCCATATTGTTTAAATTTCAATTTCCTAATATATGTCTGTAAGTTGAGAGCTAAGGAATATATATATTCTGGTATTGTTATATTATATAAATTCTCTACCAGTGGAGTAATGTTACTATTGATAAGTCCCTGCTTTTGATTTCAGCAAGGATTCATATTCCTTAATAATGAATATGTGTTGATAGAGATAAAGAGCAACCCTTAGCTACTATTGTTTATCTTATTTTTGAAAACACTTGTTTTCAAAGTTGTATTTTCTTCTTTTTACCTTTAAAGGTGAAACATTTTTGTCATATTTTTGCAACATAATTAATAGCATCACTTGTGCTTTAAAATCTTTAACAATTTCTTCACCATTTATCACTAATAATGTACCCATGTGGCAACAAAACATAGTGATTTTAATGATTATTATAATTTTTTAAAGAAGTTTTATTGGATCACCATGAGATATTCACAAATTTGCATGATGATATTTAAGTCACACAGTGCTTGAGCACCCATCCTTCCACCAGTTCATACTTTCTACCACCATTGTTCCCAGTGTTCCACCCGCCATCCCCACCCCATTTCACTCCCTGCCTCTGTGGCAGGTACAATCCTTCTTACTCTTTCTCTAATTTTGGGCATTATAATTTGCAATACAGATATTAAGACGTCATCGTCTTTGGTCCTGGTTCTACTTTCAGCACAGATTTCCCATCCCAGGAGATCCCTCCAATCATCATTTACTTTGTTATTCCTTCTCCATCCCAGCTGCCATTTCCCCAGAATGTGGGGCCAGCCTCAAATCATTGCATGATCCTTCTGCCCTTATCTGTAATGTCCTTAGGTATTAGTCTCATATAATGATATTTTATATTTCACAAATTAGTGCAGTCATTCTATGCTGGTTCCTCTCTTTCTGGCTAATTTCACTTAGCATGATACTCTCCATGTCCATCCACTTATATTCGAATTTCATTATTTCATCTTTTCTAACAGCTGCATAGTATTCCATTGTGTAGATGTACCAGGGTTTCTTTAACCAGTCATCTGTTCTCAAGCACTCGGATTTTTTCCAGATGCTGGTTATTGTAAACTGTGCTGCAATAAACACACAAGTGCAGATGTTATTTCTACTGTATTATTATTTTTTGCATGTCTGTGATTTATTCCACAGCCAACATGACCGACCTGAGTTTGATTCCTCCGCCCCTCTCAGAGAGCCCAGCAAGCTGCCAAGAGTATCTCACCCGCACGGCAAAGCCTGGCAAGCTACCTATGACATATTCAATACGCCAAACACAGTTACAACAAAGTCTCACAACGGAGACATTACTGGGCCCGCTCGAGAAAATCGATAAACAATGGGAGGACAGTGACAGTCATTTATTCCCAGGAGTGGTATTGCTGCATCATGTGGAAGCTCAATTTCTACTTTTTGGAGGAATATCCATATTGTTTTCCAAAAAGACTAGACCAGTCGGCATTCCCACACCAATAATGAGAGTCCCTTTCTCCCTTCATCCGCACCAGCATTGGTTATTCTTGTTCTTATTGATGTGTACCAGTTTCTGTTGTGTAAGATGATACCCCATTATTGTTTTGATTTTCATCTCCCTGATGAGTAATGATATAGAGTATTTTTTTTCGTGTGCCTTTTGATGATTTGAACTTGTTTTTTATGGAAGTTTCTGTTCATTTCTTCTCCTCATTTTTTGATGGAGTTAGAGTTTTTATTCTTGTAAAGTTCTACCAATGTCTTGTATATCCTGGATATCAAGACCCTATCTGATGAATATTGGGTAAATATTTTTCCCATTCCATAGGCTCTTTATGTATTTTAGTCACTGTTTCTTTTGAGGTGCAGAAGCTTTTTAGTTTAATGTAGTCCCATTTGGTTATATTTGTTTCCACTTTCTTGGTCAATGGCATTTCATCCTTGAAAATGCCCTTAGCTTCAATGTCATGGAGGGTTCTGCCTACATTCTCCTCCATGTACTTAGGAATTCATGTCGTATATTGAGGTCTTCAACCCATTTTGATCTGATGTTTGTGCTTGGCATTAGAAAGAGGTCTCAGTTCTTCTGTTTGCATGTAACTGTCCAGTTTTCCAAGCACCACTTGTTGAAGAGGATTTCCTTGCTACACTTCACATTATTGCTCCTTTATCAAAGATTAAGTGATCGTATACTTGAGAGATTGTCAGAATATTCAACTCTGTATCATTGGTATGTAGTTCTGTTTCTGTTCCAACACCATGCTGTTTTAATTCCTACTGCTTTGTAGTACAGTTTGAGATGGATAACGTGATGCCACCCATCTTCTTTTTCCCAAGGATTGCTTTGGCTATTTGTGGGACTTACTACTTGAGACACATTTCAGGAGTGTTTTGGTTATATCTTTTAATGTCATGGATATCTTTATAGGGACTGCATTAAATCTGTATAATGCTTTGGGGAGTATTACCATTTTGACAATATCAATCCTTCCAATCCATGAGCAGGGGATGTGTTTCCATTTCCTAGTGTCCTCCTTTATTTCTTGAAGTAGAGTTTTGTAGTTTTCTTTGTATAGGTCCTTCACCTCTTATTTAAGGTGATTCCAAGGTGCTTAATTTTCTGAGACATTATTGTGAACGGGATTTTTAAAAAATATCCCTTTCTTCTTTTTCGTGATTTATGGATAGAAAGGTCATGAACTTTTGAGTATTGAATTTGTAACCTGCCACTCTGCTATTGAAGCCTATTATTTCTAGGAATGTTTCTGAAGCGCCTTTAGGTTTCTCTGAGTATCATGTCATCTGTGAAGAGTGATAGCTTGAATTCTTCCTTTCCTATCTGGATGCCTTTGGTATCCTTTTCTTGCCTAAGTGCTATGGCAAGTACTATATTGAATGGAAGTAGTGAAAGTGGACAACCTTGTCTTGTACCCAATTTTGTAGGGAAGGTTATCAGCTTTTCCCCATTTAGAATAATGCTTTGTGGTAGAAGACTTTGACTATATTGAATAAAGTTTCTCAATTCCTATTTTGTTGAGAGTTTTTTTTTATCATAAATGGGTATTGGATCTTGTCAAATACCATCTCTGCATCTATTGATATGATCATATGGTTTTCATCTTTCCTTTTGATATGGTGTATTATGTTGATTTATATGCAAATGTTAAGTCATGCTTGCATACACGGGATGAATCCTACTTGGTCATGGTGTATGATCTTTTTGATGAGTCGTTGGATTCTATTTTCTAGTATTTTGTTGAGGATCTTTGCATCTGTATTCATCAGGGATTTATCACTGTCACTGTCACTGTCCTTCCGTTGTTCATTGATTTGCTGAAGTGGGCCCAGTAACATTGTGAGACTTGTTACTGTGTTTGGCATATTGAATACATCATGGGTAGCTTGCTAGGCTTTGCTGTGCAGGCGAGATACTCTCGATAGCTTGCTGGGCTCTCTGAGAGGAGTACAGGAATTGAACTTGGGTCGGCCATGTTGGCTGCATGCAAGGCAAATCTCCTACCTGCTGTGCTATCATGCCAGCCCATTCATCAGGGATATTGATCTGTAGTTCTATTTTTTCTTTTGTGATGTCTCTGCCAGCTTTTGGTATGAGGGTGATATTTGTCTCATAGAAACTGTTTGGAAATGTTTCTGTTTTTTTAATTTCTTGGAAAAGCTTAAGCAGGATTGGGAGTAGGTCCTTTTTGAAGATTTGGAAGAAATCACTAGTGAATCCATCTGGGCCTGGGCTTTTGTTTATTGGGAGACTTTTGGTTACTATTTCGATTTCCTTGATAGTGATATGTACTATAACATTGGTTTGTCCTTTCTCCCTTACCAAAGGGAGCTTAGGTTTATAGAGTTACACCCATCACAGTGCTCCAAAGTCACTTCCATTCCTTGTGTGCTTATCTGTAACTTCTCTGTGCTGTCTTCCCCAACTAGTTAATTATCATTTTCCCCTAGTCAGACTTCGTTAACTTGTAAGATCAGATCCTTCTAAGGATACTGAACTTGTAAGTTAATATTGCCTTTCTTCTCTCCTTATATCTTTTGAATAGTTTACTTTAAAGCAATATTCTTTTTGTATGGAAAAAGGAAGACAGTTAATATTATGATTTTGTAACTTAGGAGTTAATTGATTCCAAATAATATGTCCTCCTTGTAATTTCTGATTCCATTTATTAGGGAATCTCTCTTTCTCATTCCTTGTGAGTCTTCTTGTGAGAGTGGTTTATCAATTCTGTTTATTTTCTCAAAGAACCAGCTTTTGAATTTACTGATCTTTTGGATTGTTTTTTGGGTTTCCATGTCATCAATCTCTGCTCTAAGTTTTATTATTTCTTTCCTCCAGTCTGGTTTAGGTTCCTTTTGTTGTCATTTTCCAAGCTCTTAATCTGTGAGGTTAAATTATTTATGTGGGCTTGCTCTTCCTTCCTAAGGAATGCTTGTAGAGCTATGAACTTTCCTCTTAACACTGCTTTTGCAGTGTCCCATTAGTTCTGGTAACTCGTGTCTTCACTCTCATTTGTTTCCAAGAATCTTTTGATTTCCTTTTTTATTTCCTTTCTAAGCCAGTCTTTATTTAGTAGTGAGTGTTTAATTTCCAGTTATTTGCTTTGAATTTCTGTTACTGAGTGTCATTTACTTTGATTTTCAGTGCATTATGGTCTGAAAAGATCGTTGATACAATTCCTATCCTCTAAATTTTATGGAGGTATGTTTTGTGACCCACATGGTCTATCTTGGAGAATGTCCAACGTGCACTTGAGAAAAATGTGTATTCAGCTTTTTGGGGGGTGAAAGGTTTTGTATATACATATACATATACATATACATATATATATATATATATATATATATATTAGACCCTGTCTTCCATTTTTTCCCTCAGATAGACTATATCCCTGTTGAACTTGAGTCTTGTTGATCTATCAAGAGGTTATAAAGTGGTATAGAGATCTCCAACTATTATTGTGTTGCTGTCAATGTCTTTTTCAAGTCTATGAGCATTTTTTAAAAGTATTTACCTGTTTCTTTTTAGGTGCATGTACATTTAGGAGAGTGAGTTCTTCCTGGTGTACAGATCCCTTGATCATTAAGAAATTAAATTCACTGTCTCTTGTAAATTTATTGTCTGAAGTCTATATGGTCTGATATTAGTATGGCCACTCCCAGTTTTGGGTTTTTTTTTAATGCTGCCGTATTGGTGGCTCTTTCAGGGTCAGGTGAATGAGACCCACTGTAATTACTGGTTTTGTCATATCGAATATGCCAAGGATCTGCCGTGCGGGCAGGTTACTCTTGGTACCTTACCATGCTCTTCGAGAAGAATAGAGGCTTTTAGGGCAGCCTCTAATTTCCCTTGCAAGTATTCCCATGGTTCAAGCCATATTTGAACCCTATCAAATATGGTGCTGCAGTCGGGCAAGATGGGTATTAAGTATCTTATGATGTCCAGAAAGTATCCTGGAGTTGGAGGCAGCTGAGTAGTAGAGGTAGTAGAGGTAGTGGAGGTCTGCAGGTGAGGTATTTATCTGGTACCTGTAGGGTGGGTCTTCTGTGTGTAATCCCTGCGTCGCGGTTGGTGGCAGCAGACAGGGCAGGTAGGGTGAGGTTCCTGATTTTAATTCCCTGGTCACCTGAGGTTGTGTTGGAGCAGGCAGAGGATCTCTGTTCCGGGGTCTGTTGACCCTGGAGTCCAAAGTCTCCGAGTTCCGCTTGCCTGGTTCTGTAGGGCTTCACTCATGCGTGAGTCTCTGCCTGAGCGTCCAGAAATCGTCCTGGAGCGTGGCAGCAGCTGGGTAGTGTAGGTAGCGGAGGTAGGTTTTACTATTTAAAGTATCATTATTATAATTGAACAATGAATTTTTGAAAAAATGTTAATGAATATTTTTTAGCTCCTTAGAAGATTTTAAATGCAACCAGAAAGTGAATATTCACTGTGAACCAACCCCTAAAAATTTTTAAAGAATAATTTTAAAATTTTGTGACTTTTATGAGTAGAAACCTAATGATCATATCTCAATTAGGATTCATTCACTTTTTACACATATTGAATAAATTTTGCATTCTAGTTTTAGTGTGATATTGCTGCATTGATGTATAAATGGCTAATAAGATATAAAGATTTAATTGATCTTTCTTTGGGAATTTGTCAATAGTATACAGGGGTAGGCTGCAGGGAAAAGTGGGGTAAAGATAGAAGATGGAGGACAAATTTAATGAAAATGTGAATACTTCCTATCTTTGAAGTATATTTTTATAATGAATAAAATACTGGTTCTTGTGAGATAGTAGAGCAGTTAAAGTCTTGCCTTGAAAGTAACCAATGCAACTTCAATCCCTGTCATCACATATGGTCTCCTGAGTACCACCAAAGAAGAATTCCTAAGAGCAGAACTAGTAGTACCTCCAGAGCATCACTAGGTTTGACCTCAAAACAAAACAGAAAAAGAAAAAAGGACTAAAGTACATAGTTAAAATTATCCACTATTTTTCAAATAGTTAGAACAATCAGAGTGATTATAGGTTATAGGTCACAGCCATAGGCAAATTATTACACAGCTGAAAATAAGCATCTAGTTGACACTTGTTTTGTCATATTTATTTGCAACATAGCTAAATGCATTACTTGTGTTAACACAGATTAGAGAGAAACCACTGGGATAGAGAAAAAATGTTCAAATTCTTAAAAGATGTTGCAGGATTTGGGGGATATTATTGTAATATTAAGAACAGCAGTTCAATGATATAGCTATTAATTTTGTGCTTGGTAAGTACATTCATATAAGCCAGTTAAAGATAAAACAAACATCTATCCTGGACAGTATATGTATATTCTATGACATGAATATTTCCTTTCCTGAGTCTTCTGCCCCTGCGCCTGGCTGCCCTCGTGGGGGACCTTTGGAGGGGGGCAGGTTGAGTTTCCCTCCCTGCCCCGAGCAGAGCTCCAGCAGTCAAAGACTTCCAGAACCAGCCACAAACATGCTGAGATCACTCTCCACATGCATGAAGGTACTGGCAGAGGAACAAAAGCATGCCGGTCCAGGGGCTGAGATCTCCAAGCCTGCTCGGATCAGGGCTGAGCATCCTCCACCCAGATCCTCCATCTTCCAGTAGGCCAGGGTCACACCCACCAACTGGCCCCCTGTCGCCGTGTAATCCCATCAATGGCCAAGATCCAGAGACTATAAAGTCCAGCTCCCGGAAGCTGGACATCTTATTATCTCATTTTTACTTTGGACAACCTGACAGGCTACCGAATGTAACCTGCCCACACGGCAGAGTCTGGCAAACTCCCCGTGGCGTACTCAATATGCCAAATACCAGTAACAATGATGGGTCTCATTCTCCTAACCCTGAAAGAGCCTTGAATATTGCACTTTTTAAAATCTTAGGGCTAGGACAAAGAAGATGTTACTGGGGCCTGCTCGAGGCAATCAACGAACAACAGAATGATCGTGATCGTGATTGTGAGCTTTACACTGTACATTTTATAGACCTAAGCAAAATTAAGCAGCGCTCCTTGAAAAGCACGAGCAAAGAGAAAACTGTTGCATTTTCTAAGCAAAAGGGAAAATATATGAGAGAAAGAAAAGTTCTTAGAAGAAAAATGTAAAATTAATCAATTTGAAAAAATACAAAGGGACAGAACAATAGTCCACTGGGTTTGGCACTAGTTTTGCATGTGGCCACTCCGGTTTGGATTCCTGGTACCACATCAGTAAGGATCTACTGAGCCGTGACAGGAGTGTTTACTATGCTCATCAGGGAGTGGCCTGTCAAAAGCCTCCCAAAATTAAAAAAAGAAGAAAAAAAAAAAGAAAATCTAGATGTATAGTACAGCAGGCAGGATCCTTGTCCTATAGGCTCCGATCCACATTTGATCCTTTTTACCACATATTTTTCTCAGGCACTATCAAGATGAATCCCTGAGAACAAGCACTTGCTGGCTAGGTGCATGCCTAAGTTCACCTACACAGACCAGAGAGCTCTCCCTGAGGACCATCCTTTCATCCAGGATAACTGCTGCTATTATGGCTATATGGATTGGAACCCAACATCTCAGGTTTCCTTAAATACCTGTTTTGGGGAGTTGCATGGAATTTTGCACAAAGAAAACACAGTTTATAAAGTGGAGCCCAAGCTAAATTCAACCACATTTGAGCATCTGGTATCCAAGCTGGTCAGTGAGGAGAGAGAATTTCCAGCCAGGAGATGTGGATTAACAGATGAGGAATCTTAATGCCAGTTCAAGAGTACAAAGGTTCATCATTTACACACTTCAAGGCAGAGTGGGATTATGTGTTGGTGGACCCACACTTGGTACTATCAATTGGGATTAATTGTCAAATTGTTAATTATCATCTCTATCATGATTATGGTTCTAATATCACTTCAGCACAAAATTTATTATGTCAATAGTTAGCTTAGTACACCCCCATTTTGCAACATTTGATTTACATATGATTTTAATGGTAATTGATATATGGTTTGATCACATGAATGTACATGTACATTATGTTCATAATGAGCAATACTTGAGAGATTTCTGGAAATGGAAGGAAAAATATTTCAGTCTACGTATTCCACATAATTCAGCAATTTTAGTTGGCCAAGTACCATATTCCAAGGTCCAATTCAGTGCTTACTCTAGAACATCATGCTTTGATAAATACAAATGTAATATTGTCCATCACCAAAGTAATGAGACTCTTGCTAAAACTGCAGTTTTAATGTCAAAAATGATTGGTAATCAAATAGGTCTGCCTATAGATGATGATTATTGTGTATGTGGGCAACAACATTGCTTTATGACTCATGGGGCAACCTTGGCCCATCGTTTTAGCAACTGCAGCTATTGCTTCCTTTTATGCAGGCAAAATAGAATGCCTGCTTCATGTACCAGAAGATATCAGAGAGGAACACTGTGGGAATGGTGTGCTTGAAGGAGAAGCTTGTGATTGTGGCACCATTGATTCTTATGTGGCAAATCCATGCTGTGAGGTTAACTGTACACTGACACCTAGGACTGATTGTGTTGTGGGCCTTTGTTGCCAGAATTGCACATTTTCCCCCAGAGGAACCCTGTTTAGAAAAGAAGTAAATAAATGTGACCTTCCAGAGTTTTGCAATGGGACAACTCTCAGTGTCCAGATGATATGTACGTACAGGGTGGAATTTCTGTGAGAATGGCAGATACTGCTATGAGAAAAGATGCAATAAACGCGAAGAACAGTGTAAAAGGCTTTTTGTTTTTTTTTATATATTTTTTTAAATTTTTATTAGTGAGACACCATGACATACAGTTGTAGACTTACAAATTTTTGTGCTTGGGTTTCAATGGAGGGATGGGTATTTGATCATGGTATTTGATCATTGTAAAAGACTTTTTGATGACCAGGCTAAGAGCGCACATCTTCATTGTTACACAGAGATCAGCACTCGTGGTGATAGTTTTGGTAACTGTGGTTTAAAGTTCATTTCATATAAACCATGTCCTCAAGGGGATTCTCTGTGTGGAAGGCTTCAGTGTGAGAATGTGAAAATGATTCCTGATCTTCCACATCATAGTACCTAGATTTCAGTGACTATCAGTGGCACCATTTGCTGGGGGATTGACTACCACCTGGGCACAAACATATCCAATACTGGTAAAATAGAAGATGGTACCTGAATGTGGTAAACATCACATTTGTGGTAAATGACAATGTACCCCTATATCATACTTCACAGGATGTTGCTCAACTCAGAAATGCAGAATGCACAGAATCTGCAACAATGAACATCACTGCCACTGAAAACCTCCTTGACGCCCACCCAATTGTTATGTCCAAGGTGGGGGAGGTAGCCTGAACAGAGGCCCTCCAAATGAAAGTGATTTTTATGAGTCCGAAGAAGATTTTTTCAACTGACAGTGATTTGGGGTCTAAAGTTAAGGCACAAGAATACATTCGTTTTTCTCTTCTGCTATTGTATTTCATTGTGTTCCTACTGATTTTCTTTGTTATACTGATCAAAGCAAACATCTAAGAAGGTAGAACACAGTGATTCGTACTCCCTATGGAATCAATTTTCCAGCTGAATCTTTGTAAGAGGATTCAAAATTAGGATTAAAAATAAACAAACAGTCTCTGGAAAGAAAGGTGGTGGCCACATGGGAGCCTTGTGGACAGCAGGTATGAGCCGGGGACCGAGGGCAACAAAAACCTCATGGGAAGGGGGGCGTTCTGGCCCGTCCTTCACGTCCTACTGAGGTCACCAGTTGCCCCCCACGAGCGGCTCTCTGGCACGGCCACGACTCCAGAGCACAGAAACCAATTTCTTAATTATCTGACTTTTAGTAGAAATACTTCCAGGGTTAATAAGTAAAATAGCAGAAATCCAAAACCGCGTGGCCGCTATCGCGGCCAAGCAACAACATTTAATTCTTGAACCCAGCTGTAGAAAGCAAATCATTTCACAATGCTTTTTCAGCATGTCTGATTGGGGGGGGGGGATAAACTCTAAATAATAATTGTGCGCCTTTTACCGAAACAATGAATCTAGTCAAAGTAGATAGAGTGTTAACTAGAACTCATCTGCCTCACAGGAATTGGGAGGGGTGGGAGGTGGGGTTCTATTGGGGTTTGTGGTAAAAAATAAGTATTGGTAAAGGGAAATGTGTTTGATATTTGCATGACTGAGACCTAAACCTGAAAGTCTGTAACTTTTCCCACAGTGATTCAATAAATAAATAAATTATAAAAAAATAAACAAACAAAAATTTAAATTCTTTTATATTCATATTATATAAAGGTAAAGGCCCTCCCGTTGATCGTCGATTTGCTCGAGCGGGCCCAGTAACGTCTCCATTGGAGACTTTGTTGTTACTGTGTCTGGCATATCGAATACTCTCGGTAGCTTGCCGGGCTCTCATATTGTATATCTCCTGCCACTGTAGATTACCTATGTTCCAGAGAGCACTGGAACAAGATCCAATGGAGAAAACAGTAGGCATCAGAAGTATTATAAGCATTAACCAGCATACAATTAGAAAATGCTAATTCATAGAAATATGCATTTCCAGAAGTATTTCTTATCCTCCACTTTATATTCAGTTTTCATAAAACTATTTCCTTTTACTTTCCTGAACTGAAGCACAGAAAGTTATTCAATTTTAAATACAAAGATATTAAAACATGTATGGGAATATGTGTATGTGTGTATGTGTGTTTGTGTGTGTGTCTGTGTATGTTAAAAAAGAGAGTATGTGTGTGGTTACCCAAGCTGGAGAGAGGAGTATTTTTCTGAATCTAAAATATTCTTACTAGTTTTGCTTCAAATTCCCAGTAAAATAACAAGAAATCAAACATTGAATATTTTGTGTTAGTTTTTCCATTATTAACATTGTTTCAAAGGCAAAATTCCTTTTCACTTAAGAAACTAGGGAGGTTTATTTTTTACTTTTGTTCATTGTAGATTTACACATAACAAATTTCAACTTTACAAGAGTGAGTCTTTAGTCTGCATTGTGATGTACTCATGGTATTAATAGAATCATGTGCTTTGTATTTTATGTGTATTCAAAGACATGTATACAGGACTACTATAGAGAGATTTGGGGAGCTTTATTTAATTCTCCACTGTTCTTTTCATCACACTTTTAGATAGATTTGTCTATTATGTTTTGCTAGATTTTTATTCTATTTACTTCTAACTTTACCCTTTTTTTTGATGATCAGGTTGGGTCCTTTTAATTATTTTGTCTTTCTAGTGTAGGGTCAGTAGTTGGACCTAAGTCTTGGTACCATTAAGTCTTTTTTTAGTAACAAATATGGGGCCGTTGAAATGTGTGGTCTTCCACAATCCATACTTTGATGGTCACTAGGTATACCGTAGTGCATGGCTACAGTATTCTTGATGCAAAATAGTGCCATCAAGCTAGCTTTACCCTAACAGACACCCTGACCCACCAGGAGGAACCCTCTGCCCATATAGTCCACTGATCAAGACTGGTGAAAGCAGAATGTGTAAACCTGATTCCACTTTTATGGGCGGGGCAGGGGGGGTGCTTGAGTGTGTTACAGTAGGATGTGTCCCAGAATCATGAGAAGCAGCAGCTGAACTCTGCATACCATACAGGGTGTCATCAATGGGTACCCACTATGTCTCTCACAATAAACATTGGGTGGGAGGTCATCCCCATCTATAAAAAATAAATGCCCCACATAACAGAGAGATGATTGTGATAAATAGTGTGGAAATATTTTTTATTTCAATGGCCAAGAGCACAAATATTAAGTGCTAAAAGAAAATTCATATCAAAATGACCGTCTTGTCCACTGTGGTATAATTCACTCAGTAGATTAAAAAGGGCAGTGCAAGTTGGTCCTGGAACAAATAAGGGTGAAGCTGTCCCCCCTACTCCGGGATCTAAGTTCTGTGGTGACACTGAGTTGAACCCAAAAATCCCTATTTGGTCACTTCAAAACTCTGCTTTCACCCATAGCACCAAAAGATCAAGGGCCACCGTAACTCTGTCAGCTAGTGGCCGCCCAGCCGCCATCCTCAGTACTTCCAATACAAATTGTGGCTCTACAGCAGGGTGACCTGAAAGTTTCTTGAATGGCGCTCTCTCTAAAACAGAATATCCAGAATATCATTACTCACACAGAAATTGTAGGACCCCATGGGCTCTTCAGAACACTGAGACTAGCCATCCCTCCACCAGTTCTGACACTTGCTATACAAGTATTGGATTTTTATGTCCAGATTTTGATCCCCTTGAAGACAAAAATCAGAATAATATCTTCTGAATATATAAAAAATATGTCTATAGTTTGATATATAAAGCATAGGAAAATAATACTTTTCCCTAAATTCCATTGTACTTTTATTTGCATAATGAATTAAAAATAAGTTCTAAATCAGGTTAATGCATGCTAATATAGAGTGCTGATTACTTATTGGGAAATTTTATGCAGTATAAACATACATTCATTATGAAGATTTGAATGGATATAATGCTTATTTCAATGATATTTCAAATTGAAATACACGTATATGAGGGAGAGGTAAATGAGACAGAGTTTGAGGATACAGGTAGAGGGAAGTGACCATCTGGTGTGCTGAGGAATGACAAATTTCTGAAATTACTATTCACCTTATTGCATATCTTGATAATTAAAAAAATGTGAGAAGGAATGTAAAATAACTATGAAAAACAATGCAATGTAGAATGTGTAACTCTCAGCAGACAAGTTTCCTCAGAAAATGATAAAATGTCAATTCTATAGATATTATAATTGTATCTATATATAATATAAATTACATATATTTATTTCTACATACTTATAGAACATATAGGTGAATAAGTGTTTTTTTTTATTTAGTCCAAGCAGGTAGGACGTTTGCCTTGCACACGGCCGGGTACTTTTCCTCCATCTTTCTCGGAGAGACCGGCAAGCTACCAAGAGTATCCTGCGGGCACGGCAGAGCCTGACAAGCTCCCCATGATGTATTTGATATGCCAAAAACAGTAACAACAAGTCTCACGATGGAGACATTACTGGTGCCCACTTGAGCAAATCGAACAATAGGAAGACAGTGCTACAGTACAACTTATAACATAGTCCTACTTATATATGTCAACAGACATATTCTAAGTTCTAATATCATCAAAAATATGGCAATGTATTTTGAGTAAATGAACTGAAATTTTTGTTTGGAAATATCAGAAAACCATTATCTTTTAAGTTATTTTTATCTCTGGGAAACTGTTAATGTAAATATGAAATAAATCTTAGTTTAGATCAATTTGAAGACCTCTGCCTCAAAAATTAAATACCTACTGCTCTAATTAAGGCCAACAGTTAGAGGAACATAAATTCACTAAAACTTACCCTAAAGTCTCATTTTCTTATTTTGAGAGCTTTGTGAGAATTTAATGAGCTGGTAAAAAAAATCTTTCAGTGACATTGTTTCTTAAAATTCTTTATGTTTGGGCACAAACTGTAGTTACCGGGGGGCTTGCCTTAAGTAATGAAATCACTTCCCATAATATGCCTATCTTATTTTGTCCTGTGTGTAAGAAATATGAATTCAGTATGAGCTCACAGAGCTTATTCTTAAAACTTTCTGTTGCAGAGACACTGGTGCATAATTTCAGAGAGGAGAGAGTCCAATCATACTAAATACTGACTGTAATTTTAGGAACATTCTTCAAAAAATGGAAAAAAATAAGGTTAAGATTAGTAACACACTCACTCACAGGCAGGTGTGCATGCACTAGAGCGTGTGCACACAACCACACACACACACACACACACATACACACACAGAGAACTTTCTCAAGTAAACTAACACCATCTGCATTGAACTCAGGCAACCAGCTATATAACCTATCTTCCTTGGAGAGAAAGGCAGAAAAGACCTAAGGAAAACTATCAACCTATAAGGTTCTTTATGTTTTCCAAGTTTTACAATAGGCACTTGTTTTCCAGTGTGGCTAGTAACTGGTCTCATGCCTAGCACATTGCCAGCATTAATCCTCCACCTCACTGTGGATTCTTCTCTCCATGAGTGTCAATGTCTCTTTCATACACAAGTCTAACTATTCAAAGCATCACTGTGCATGTTGATTGACAATTTATAGGACTTCAATTTGTATTCATAAAATTAAAGAGGAACAAAGAGAAACCTTGTTTCTTCATGATGTCTCAACCATGGCAAAAGACGGCATTAAAATGCCAATGGTGACTAACCATAAAAAGGCCCTCCTGTTGATCATCGATTTGCTCGAGCGGGCCCAGTAATGTCTCCATTGGAGACTTTGTTGTTACTGTGTTTGGCATATCGACTACGTCATGGGGAGCTTGCCAGGCTCTGCCGTGCGGGCAAGATACTCTCGGTAGCTTGCCGGGCTCTCCGAGAGGGGCGGAGGAATCGAACTCGGGTTGGCCATGTTGGCTGCGTGCAAGGCAAACGCCCTACCGCTGTGCTATCGCTCCAGCCCTAATTTATTTTATTTTATGGTGACTAACCATAAAAGAAAAGAAAAAATATATAAAATTAAGTTTTATTATTTTAAATATATAAAATTAAGTTAAATTATGTTTCCTATCCTTCATGTGTTGAAATGTACACAAAAGTATCTTTGTTTTACAACTGAAAATTGCTTTATGTAAAAGAATCCTATATATAAAATATGTACTACTTTAGAAATAATATCATAATGTCTTTTTAGCTAATTATGGTTTAGTTAAAAAGATTAGACTTCAATTTATACACTTCATGACTATATTTATTTAATGAATTTTAGTGAATATTTCTCTGGTTTGATATGCTTTACTTTAACTTTGGTTTTTACTTTTATGTACTTCTTGTTTTAAATAAGAGGCTAGCAAAAATAAATGAGAAATATAAAAGAATGTAATCAATTTAAACAAAATTTAAAATTTAACTATTTTTTTAAATTAAATACTATAGGAGTACATGGGTCATTGGTGGAGGGAAGCCATCACTTGGTATTACTTTGGTGGTATTGGAGTAAAATATGCATGAAACTATGATTAATAGTATCGTAAATCAACTTACCTCAAAGTAGAAGTGAAAGAAAAAACAAAATAAAATAAACTAACAAGAAGAAAAGTAAGGCTTGCCATTAAAACAATACACAAACACACACACACATGAGCATTTTTATCACAAATGTTATGCCATTAACAGCCTAACGGCTCTAATATTGTCACTCCAAATTGGAGCAAAGTTCTGATTACCTCAAAATAGCCTTCACTCTGGTCTTCTTATAGCTATTTGAGGAGATATGCTTTAAAATGATCAAATCTTTTGAACTGGATAATGTTCATTTGTTCATTTGATACCCCGTTACTCATCGATTTACTCGAGCGGGTACCAGTAACGTCTCTATTCATCCCTGTTGCATGCTAGCATAGCCCAATGGCTCGAGCGGGCCCAGTAACGTCTCCATTGGAGACTTTGTTGTTACTGTGTTTGGCATATCGAATATATCACGGGGAGCTTGCCAGGCTCTGCTGTGCGGGCGAGATACTCTCGGTAGCTTGCCGGGCTCTCCGAGAGGGGCGGAGGAATCGAACTCGGGTCGGCCATGTTGGCTGCGTGCAAGGCAAACGCCCTACTGCTGTGCTATCGCTCCAGCCCAATGGCATCTGCTCATTTTTGGAATATGCAGAGTCTCAAACCAAACATTCAGGGTCTTGACGAAGATGTCTGACCATCTTGTAGGTGGGCATCCACGTGATCTTTTGACGTCCCATGGAATCCAGACAATAATGGCTCTAGTCCAGTGGTTATCTCTAAACCTCATTATGTGTCCAGCCCATCTGATTTTTGATGCCTTGGCAAATGAGACAGCATCCCTGATTCTTGAGCGTTGACAGAGATCAGAACTCTGGATTCTAACTCTCATTTGAGTGAAGCGTGATACTCCAAGCATAGCTCTTTCTATTCCTCTTTGAGAGACCCGAATAGCGTTCTCATCCTGTTTTCGTAGGGCCCAGGTCTCTGAGGCATATGTTAATGCAGGAAGAACAGTGGAATCAAAGAGATGTGCCTGGAGCTGGAGGTTCTTTGTCCTCTTAGTTATTTCTTCAACGCTCTTGAAGGCCTTCCAAGATGCTCTCTTCCTCCTTCATAACTCAGGTGCCAGGTCATTCATTATGTTGATTTCTCGACCTAGGTATATATAACTGTTGCATTCAGAGATGGTGGTTCCATTGAGAGTGAATGGAACATAAGGAACAAGACTGTTTTTCATGAACATTGTCTTTGTAAGATTCAATTGTAATCCGACCTTTCCACACTCATGGTCAAAGTGGGTCAGCATTTGTGCCACATGGCTGATGTTTGGTGTTATTAGAATGATGTCATCAGCAAAGCAGAGGTGGTATAGTTGCCGACCATCTATCTTCACTCTCATTCCTTCCCATTCCAGTCATCGCATGATGTTCTCGAGGGTGGCACTGAAGAGTTTTGGTGAAATGGTATCACCCTGCCGAACCCCTCTCTTGACATCAATGGTTACTTCTTTGTAGAATGGTGAGATCCTGGTAGTGAATCCGTAAAAAAGCTCACTGAGGATCCTGATGTATTGAGTTTGTACGCCCTTATTGGCTAGGGCTTCTATGACCACTTCCATCTCAACAGAATCGAAGGCCTTCTTTAAATCAATGAATGTTAGACAGAGCGGCATCTTGAACTCCTGAGAAACCTCAATGAGTTTACTTATCGTGTGGATATGGTCGATGGTGCTGAATCCTTTTTGGAACCCAGCTTGTTCACATGGTTGTCCTTCAACTAGTGTTCTGCCAATCCTATTCAGGATGACTCAACTGAACAGTTTGTAGATGACAGACAATAGGCAGATTGGGCGGTAGTTGCCAATGTCGTGGATGTCTCCCTTCTTGTATAGTAGTACAGTCTTGCTGGTTTTCCATTGGGATGGAACCTTGCATTCAGACAGGTAGCG
Source organism: Sorex fumeus (assembly GCF_029834395.1). Classification (NCBI taxonomy): domain Eukaryota; kingdom Metazoa; phylum Chordata; class Mammalia; order Eulipotyphla; family Soricidae; genus Sorex; species Sorex fumeus. Next base: position 41,939,815 of record NW_026606081.1, read on the forward strand.
TGTGAAGAGCTGAGCCAATGTATTGATGAGTACTGATGGTAAGTTCTTCAGGTGCTCAGTTCTGACCTTGTCTGTGCCAGGTGCTCTTTGTTTCTTTACCAATAAGATGGCGTGTTGAATTTTGGAAGGGAGAACATTGGGAACGACATATCCATCCTGTGGAATTTGGTATGTGGGCAAGTGGACGTGGCTATTAAAGAGATCTGAGTAGAAGTCATGACTAATCTTCTCCATTGCCTTTCTGGAAGATGTGATAGATCCATCAGGATGTCGGAGGACAGTCATCTTGGTCTTGTAGTTGGTGAAGGACAGGCGGGCATTACGAATGCTTTTCCCGGCATCTGCCGCATCTACCAGCACCGCTGCTCTCCTGTCTCTAAGGTCTTCCTTAATTGCTTCTCTGAACTGTTTTGCCAGCTCGGATGTTTGCTTGTGGTTGCCTGAGGCATATGCCAAGCCACGTTGGCGAATAAGTTCAAGAGTGTTTGAAGGAAGGCGTTTTTTTTTTTGTGATTATCTCTCTCTTAGTGTTCCTCGCACAATCATGGAGGTGCTGAATCATTCAATCGTATTCCTCATCAATGTTGTCAATGACGGCATCTTCCCATGTTGCCGCAACAGAGCCAAAGAGCTCTCAGCTTGTGGTCATTCTGGGAGTTCTCTTCTTAAACTTTGCATTTTTTCTCCCCATTCTGTGAGGTAGAATTTTGCACGAAGGAGATGGTGGTTCTATCCCATTTGGAATTTTGGGACAACAGCAACATCGGTTAGGCAAAACCGCTGATTGAATATGATGTGGTCTGTTTCATTGTGGAACCGTCCACCAGGAGACTCCCATGTCCAACGTTTACAGTCAGCTTTTTGCAACGGTGAGTTACCATGGATGGTCTTGGTTGACATGATGAACTCAGACAATCTGTCACCCTGTTTGTTCCATTCTAGGCCATGAGTCCCAATGTGGAGTTCATCGGCTGATCTTCTTAGTTCTATCTTGGCATTAAAATCACCGACAATGATCTTGTAGAAGGTCTGGTCTTCTTTATAGAACTTCTCCAGCTCCATGTAGAACTTCTCAATTTCTCTTTCACCATAATTGGATGTTGGTGCATAGACAACAAAGATAGAAACTGCCGGCAGTGAGCCACATCTATTCAAGTGTAATCGTCTGATTTGTGTTGTTAGGCATTCGAATGAATCAATGCTCATGGCTAAGTTCTTGTTGACAAGGATGCCGACACCACCGATGCCTCTTTTGTCACATGTTCCAAGCAACAGTTTTTCTCCAGTGTCAAAAACAGCATGATGTGATTGATGTCTTCTTGTTTCTGTCAGACCAATGATGTCGTACTTGATCTTTCACGCTTGAACCATCAGGTCCTCAATGAATGCATCAGATGCCAGCGTACGTGCATTGAAAGTACAGACAATCATTTTTGTCTTTCTTCGTTTTGGCAGCCTAGTTCGGCCTTGGGATTTTATCAGCCTCTCCTTCCACATCCTTCTCAACTCTGCCATATTCAGGGTCAGGGGAATGAGATCCATTTTTTTTTTACTGGATTTGGCATATCGAGTATACCATGGATAGCTTGTCAGGCTCTACCATGTGGGTGGGATATTCAAAATAGCCTGAAAAATTAAATAAATATAAATAAAAAGTCCTGGGAGCTTGGTGTTAAGATAATGTTAAGAGCAAAAAAATACATATCAAAAAGTTAAGAGTTACTAATGATGCACCAGTATAGAGATGAATAGTGTTCAACTATAAATGAGTGGCTTGTGTGCCAGATAGGAACAAGGCACTTGTTGCTCATAGAAGCAACCCCAATTGCATCCCTAGCACCACCTGGAGTTCCCTAGACACAGCAGGAGTGATCTTCGAGTACAGAGCCCATAGGAAGCCCTGAGGACCACCAGATGTTGTGCCTAAACAAAGCAAAAATTTAAAAGTTAATAACTTCCTTTTTAATTATTCCCCTCGTATTTGGGACACACATTGGTGCTCAGGCCAAACTCCAAGCTCCCTGCTGAGGGTCACACAGGGATGGCCTGCAGAACCATAGATGTACTGAGTCTGTCTCTGAAGCTTACGAGGTAAATGTCCTACCTGATATACTATTATCTGTCCTCCCAAAACAAATGACTTTTAATGCAGAAATTAACAGTATATAAATAGTATATGAAAAACCTAAGACCAAATATAAATGTCCCAAATAAAGAAATAGCACCTAAGAGAGGATAGTAAGGTACTCTTAGAACAATGTGAAAAAATATATGTAAATCACACGGTCATCAGACATTCAGACAATTGAAATAGAAAGTATAACCAAATGAAATTGACACAGTAATTGCACTTCATTCTTTAAAGGTTAGCAATATCTAATGAGGATAGGATCTTGGTGTTAGAATGAGAAAATGAACTCATCAAGCAGTGAGCAGAGGGGAAGAGAAGGGGCGGAGTTAGGGTGGCACACAAAATGATGAAAGATAATGGATACTTTGCTGTGGGTGAAATGCAATAACTCATTACATAAAAGTCATGTACCTTAAAAATTCTAACTGAACATAAATAGAAATCAGTTAAAAAATAATTTAGAAACTGGAGAGATAGTACAGTGGGTAAGGTGACTGCTTTGCACATGACCAAATTAGATTCAAGCACATGAGTCAGCCAAGAGTGATCCCTGAGTGCAGAGCAAAGAATAATCCTTGAGCATATCTGTGACTCCCCCGAAACTTAAAGTCTACCTATAAAACGAAGACCAAGTAGTTTTCCAAAAATGTCTACAAATAGTCAAGAATCAAGAAATTCTTACTCAAAAAAATTTTCTGTACAATTTCTTTTTCTAATTTAATTCTTAAATGTTTTCAAATAAAGAACTTACAAACTTGGCCATTGAGATTTAGGCGTATAATATTTGAACACCAGCCCAAACACCAAGTATCAACATCCCTCTACAAGGATTCTCATATTTCCTCCTGAGACCCATCCCTGCCACATCCCTGTCACATCCTTACCTGTCAACTTGACAGGCACATTACAAAATTGGTAGTTGCTAGCATAGTAGGTAGGGTAATTGCCTTGCATGCAGCCAACATGGCCAACCCGAGTTTGATTCCTCCACCCCTCTAGGAGAGCCCAGCAACCTACTGAGAGTATCTTGCCCACACGGCAAAGCCTGGCAAGCTACCCGTGACGTATTCTATATATCAAACATGGTAACAACAAAGTCTCACAATGGAGACGTTACTGGGCCCACTCGAGAAAATTGATGAACAATGGAAGGACAGTGACAGTGACAGTTTAGATCTCATGGTTTCAGTGTTGTTGACTCTGTGTTTTGGATATACGGCTAGACCACTCATCAGTATCACCCGGATAATTAAAGCCCTGTTGTCTATTCCCCATTACTTCCCATCTCTTCTTCCCCCTTGATCTCTTTCCTTCTCAGCTCTTCTCTCCAAACACTGTGGTCAAGGGTGAGTTTTCAAATTGGTGAAACTGGAAGATCCCCTACTCTCATCTTCCCTTGGGAACAATATTCCTGAAAATAGTGAAATTCTAAGAACAGCATATGCATATAACTATCTCTACAGTGTGAATGAGAGACTCCTGTTGGAAGTGTCTAAATTGGATACAAGTCCTCACTAGTCTCTACCCCATTATACACAACCATGATCTGGGAGGGATTTTATAACAGACATGCTTCTACATGGAAAATGAAGAACTCATTCCTTCTTTGAATGCACCAACCCTGGTAAACTGCCCCAGAACTAAGTAGCCATGCCCAGCTTCAGAAAATAAGAGAACTTTAAGAAAAATACTAGAATTATATGAAACAGATAATGCACACCTGAAATATTGACTGCTGAGCCATTCACACCAAAACTCAATAAATGCAAATTGGAATAACTACTTAGACCATGCTTGAATGTGTTTTGTTGTGTATAAAATAAGAAAAAAATGATTTCAATGTTATTTTTCAACATGTCATTTCACTTTTTGTGGTTTTTAACGTAAGAAAATATGTATATCAATTTTGTTTTCTTTTTGAACATGATGTCTTTTATGTACTTGAAATAATAAGAAGCATTTATGTTTTTAACCTTGTGAATCTCAAAACTAATAATCTCATGAGGTAATAATGAAGAAACTGATAAACTTAGAAGAGGTAATTTTAATCTATGCAAATAAAAAATCAAAACCATGTAATGCAATATAATATAATGCTTAATCTCATTGACATAGTTTTTAACTTTGGAGTCTCAAATGTCATGTTCACTGTCACTGTCCTCCCATTGTTCATCAATTTGCTCAAGCGGGCCCAGTAACATTGTTAGACTTGTTACTGTGTTTGCCATATTGAATATGTCACAGAACAGTCTCAAATGTACTGCATTTAATTTCATTTTGTACTTGTATCTCAGTGTGGTAATGATAAGGCCTTGCTTGTCATAAAATATAACCTTTACAAAAATTCTGTGCTTCTGTTAACAGTAGCTATAATCAGGAAGCAATCAGAGTGCCTTAGAACAGATTGGTGAAAATAACTATGGTACATCTACACAATGCAATATTCTGCAGATGTCAGGAAAATGAAGTCCTGAAATTCTCCTATTATTGGGAGGACATGTAGAGTATCATGCTGCGTTAAATGAATCAGAAAGAGAGGGACAGACATAGAATGATCACACTAATTTGTGGGATGTAAAAATCATACTATGAGACTTTAACCCAAGGACAGTAGAAACAAGGGCCAGGAGAATTTGTCCATGGTGGGACACCTGCTTCAATTGCTTGGGGCAATGGCAGTTGGAATAGAGAAAGGAGCTATGACAAAGATAGTTGGAAATGATCACTATGGATAAGAACTTTATGCTGAAAGTAGGTAAAGGAACAAACTTGATCAACCCTCAGTATCTGTATTGCAAATCATAGTGTCCCAAAGTAGAGCGAGAGAGCAAGGGGGAGAGAGAGAAAGGAAGATGAGAAGCAGAAACAGTGAGACAGAGAGACAGTGAGACAGGAGAGAGAGAGAGGGGGGGGGGTCTGGAACAGAGGCAAACTGGGTGGCGGACTGGTGGGAGGGAAACTGGTGTCATTGGTGGTAGGATCCCTCTGGTGGAGGGATGGGTGTTGGAACACTGTATGACTGAAACCAGATCATAAACAGCTTTGTAACTCCTTATCACATGGTAATTCAAAAAACATATAAATTTGTTTTTAAAAGGAGTATGGTACGGAGACCTCTCTGGTCTACCTGCCTGCAGTCAGGTATGACTTTTGAATCAAAAATAACTTTGAATTACTATCAAATTAACAAAGACACTGAGACACAGTTATACAAATCGCAGAAAACACAATGCAATATCTAATGTAAACTTATTTGTAGGCCAATGCCTTTCTAACTGAAAGAATCAAAGATGGGAATCAGTCCTGTTGGGGCCAAAAAACACATAGGACTCTTGCCTTGCAGACAGTCCCCTGAGCCCTGAAAGAAATATTCAGAAGTACAGAGTTATAAGTAATCCCTGAGCACTGCCATATTGTGGCAACAAAACAAGCAAACAAAACTCAAAAGAAAAATATATCCTGAGCCATCCCTTAAAACACATGCATAGGGGCAACAAAGCTGAACGGCTCCAATTCCAACAGGTTCGGCCCGCCCCCAAGGGCCTGGGTTCCTCTCTGGGCACGCGCAGCTAGAAACAGCCCCTAGACAGCCGGTTTTCAACCCCTGATCTGCGTGGGACGGGCACAGAGGCCCAGCTCTGGGCAACAAAGCTGAACGGCTCCAATTCCAACAGGTACAGCCCGCCCCCCAGGGCCTGGGTTCCTCTCTGGGCACGCGCAGCTAGAAACAGCCCCTAGACAGCCGGTTTTCAACCCCTGATCTGCGTGGGACAGGCACAGAGGCCCAGCTCTGGGCAACAAAGCTGAACGGCTCCAATTCCAACAGGTACAGCCCGCCCCCCAGGGCCTGGGTTCCTCTCTGGGCACGCGCAGCTAGAAACAGCCCCTAGACAGCCGGTTTTCAACCCCTGATCTGCGTGGGACGGGCACAGAGGCCCAGCTCTGGGCAACAAAGCTGAACGGCTCCAATTCCAAACAGGAGACATTCCCAACTCCTCGCCCAGTGCCAGGGACTTTTTCCGGAGCCGCGGCCGCTAATGCGGCCGCGAAATATTTTCCCACTACATATGCCATAGGAACCATAAGCTAACTTCTTAGATGGAAACTTCTCTATTTTAGCTCAGCCACTAGAAACACAGTTGCCAATAACTCATAAGCCTATCTTAACTCACACTGCATATCAAGCAGAATAGTAACACTGAACGTGAAGGACTAAACCACACCTATCACAATGGTAAAGCAACGCAAAAGCCCACCAAACATTCACATTGAAGAGTCTAGCCCAGATGACACCAACAGTACTGTAGTGTTAGACAACCTCTCTGACAAGGAATTCAGAAGGGAGCTACTTAGGATGCTTAGGGAATTAAAAGAAACAATGGAAAGCAATGCCAATAGAAGACAAGAGGATCTGAAGGCAGAAATGAGGAAAATGCAATCAGAAATGTCAGACCTGAAAAATCTCGTAGGCGAATTGAAAAGCTCAGTGGAAGGCCTCAGCAGCAGAGTAAGAGCGGCTGAGAACAGAATCAGTGAGCTCGAGGATGAAGTTCAGAGACTCTCCCGAAAAGAGCAGAAAATGGAAAAGAGACTCACAATTCGGGAACAGATGGCAAGAGAAGATCGTGATGAAGCCAAGAGGGGTAACATAAGAATTATTGGAGTCCCAGAGGGACAGGAAGAAAACCTCGATGAAGAAGAAACTGTCAAAGACATCATTGCTACAACATTTCCAGAGCTGAAGAAAACTTGTGACCACATTCAGGAGGCCCGAAGGGTACCAGCTAGAAGAAATCCGAATAAAAATACCCCAAGACACATTCTGATCAAAATGACCAAAACCTTAGACAGAGACAAAATTCTGAAAGCAGCAAGATCGAAGAAAGAAATCTCTTACAAAGGAGCATCCTTAAAATTCACAGCTGATTTTTCTGATGAAACCCTCATGGCCCGAAAACAGTGGTGGGACATAGTAAAAAAACTCAATGAAATAAATGCCTCCCCCAAAATACTTTTCCCAGCAAGACTCTCATTCATAATAGAAGGAACAACACACAGTTTCACAGACAAACAACAGCTCAGGAACTTCATAGACTCAAAACCATGGTTACAAGAACAACTAAATGGGCTACTTTAAGGCAAGAAAGGCCCCTCAAATACACCAAATTTTAACATAACAATGGGACAAAATCCCATAACAATAATCTCTCTCAATGTCAATGGGCTAAACTCACCAATTAAAAGACATAGAGTGGCAGGATGGATTAGAAAATTGAACCCAACATTCTGCTGCCTGCAAGAAACGCATCTCAATAGTCAAAGCAAACACAGACTCAGAGTCAAAGGCTGGAAAACAATCCTACAGGCAAACAGCTCCCATAAAAAAGCTGGGGTAGCCATCCTTATATCAGACCACATCGATTTCAGAGTGAGGAAGGTCATAAGAGACAGTGAAGGCCATTTCTTATTGATCAGAGGATCTGTACAACAGGAAGAACTTACAATAATAAATGTATATGCACCTAATGAGAGACCAGCAAAGTACTTAAAACAACTACTCATAGATTTGGAAAAAGACATCAATAGCAACACAATACTAGTGGGAGACTTCAACACTGCTTTGTCACCTCTTGATAGATCAACCAGACTCAAGCTTAGCAAGGACATACTTCATTTGAGGGAAACAATGGAAGAAAGGGACTTAGTAGATATATACAGGACACTTCATCCACAAAAAGCTGAATACACATTCTTCTCAAGCGTCCATGGAACATTCTCCAAGATAGACCACATGCTGAGCCACAAAACATGCCTCCATAAAATTAAGAAGGTAGAGATTGTATCAACAATGTTCTCAGACCATAATGCGCTGAAATTAGAAGTAAATCACACACAAAAACAGAAAACTAAATCAAACACCTGGAAATTAAACAGTGCACTATTGAACAACGAGTGGATTAGACAGGAAATCAAAGAGGAAATCAAAAGATTCCTAGAAACGAATGAAAATGAGAACACGAGTTACCAAAACTTATGGGACACAGCAAAGGCTGTGTTAAGAGGAAAGTTTATAGCTCTACAAGCATTCCTCAGGAAGGAGGAGCGAGCACACATAAGTAACCTAACCTCACAGCTTAAGAGCTTGGAGAAGGACCAAAAAAAGGAGCACAACCCGAACAGGAGAAAGGAAATAATAAAACTCAGAGCAGAGATTAACGAGATGGAAACCCAAAAAACAATCCGAAAGATCAATGAAACCAAGAGCTGGTTCTTTGAGAAAATTAACAAGATCGATAAGCCTCTAGCAAAACTCACAAAGAAAGGGAGAGAGAAAACCCTAATAAACCGAATCAGAAATGAAAAGGGGGTCATTACAACAGAAACCACAGAAATTCAGAGGATCCTCAGGGAGTACTTTGAGAAGCTTTATGCCACGGAACATCAAAACCTCGAGGAAATGGATAAATTCCTAGACTCCTACAGACTCCCAAGGCTGAACCAAGAAGACCTGGAATACCTGAACAGACCTATCACCATCAAGGAAATTGAAATGGTAATAAAAAGTCTCCCCAAGCACAAAAGTCCTGGCCCGGATGGATTCACTAGTGAATTCTTCCAAACCTTTAAAGAGGACTTACTCCCAATGCTCTTTAAGCTTTTCCACGAAATTGAAATATCAAAAACACTTCCGAACAGTTTCTACGAAGCAAATATCACACTGATACCAAAAGCAGACAGAGATACCACAAAGAAAGAGAATTACAGGCCGATATCCCTGATGAACACAGATGCAAAGATCCTCAACAAACTACTAGCAAATAGAAACCAACTACTCATTAAAAAGATCATACACCATGACCAAGTAGGATTCATCCCAGGGATGCAAGGATGGTTTAACATTCGGAAATCAATCAACATAATCCACCATATCAACAAAAGAAAAGATAAAAAGCATATGATCATATCAATAGATGCAGAGAAAGCATTTGATAAGATCCAGCACCCCTTTATGATGAAAACCCTAGCCAAAATGGGTATAGAGGGGACCTTCCTCAACATAATTAAAGCCATCTACCACAAGCCTACAGCAAGCATCATCCTCAATGGGGAAAAACTGAGAGCCTTCCCTCTAAGATCAGGGATGAGACAGGGATGCCCACTCTCTCCACTGCTGTTCAATATAGTACTGGAAGTACTTGCAATAGCGATTATGCAGGAAAAAGATATTAAGGGCATTCAGGTAGGAAAGGAAGAAATCAAGCTCTCACTATTCGCAGATGATATGATACTCTACTTAGAGAACCCAATAACTTCCACCAAAAAACTCCTAGAAACAATAGACTCGTATAGTAAAGTTGCAGGTTATAAAATCAATACCCAAAAGTCCATGGCTTTCCTATACGCAAACAGTGAGAGAGAAGAAAGCAACATGAAAAAAACAATCCCATTCACAATTGTGCCCCAGAAAATCAAGTACCTAGGAATCAGCTTAACTAAGGAAGTAAAGGACCTGTACAAAGAAAACTACAAAATGCTACTTCAGGAAATAAAAGAGGACATGAGGAAATGGAAAGATATCCCCTGCTCATGGGTCGGGAGACTTAACATTGTCAAAATGGCAATACTACCGAAAGCATTGTATAAATTCAATGCAATCCCTATAAGGATACCCATGACATTCTTCAAAGAAATGGAGTAAACACTCTTGAAATTTATATGGAACAATAAGCCCCCACGAATAGCTAAAGCAATTCTTGGGAAAAAGAAAATGGGAGGAATCAACCTCCCGAACTTCAAACTGTACTACAAAGCAGTAATAATTAAAACAGCATGGTACTGGAACAAAGGCAGAACTGCAGACCAATGGAACAGGGTTGAATACACTGACATCTCTCCTCAATCATATGCTCATCTAATCTTTGATAAAGGTGCAAGTAATGTGAAGTGGAGTAAGGAAAGCCTCTTTAATAAATTGTGTTGGCATCACTGGACGGCTACATGCAAAAAAATAGGCTCAGAACTCTGCCTAACACCATGTACAAAAGTAAGATCAAAATGGATTAAAGACCTCAACATCAGACCAGAAACCATAAGGTACATTGAAGATAAAGTTGGCAAAACCCTCCATGACATTGAAGCTAATGGTATCTTCAAAGATGCCACGCCACTGGCCGAGCAAGTGAAAACAGAGATAGATAAATGGGACTATCTTAAACTAAGAAGCTTCTGCACCTCCAAAGATACAGTGACCAAAATACAAAGACAGTCTACAGAATGGGAAAGGATATTCACCGAATACACATCTGACAAGGGGTTGATATCCAGGATATACAAAATACTGGTTAAACTCCACAAGAAGAAAACATCCAACCCCATCCAAAAATGGGGCAATGAAATGAACAGAAACTTTCTCAAAGAAGAAATCCGAATGGCAAAAAAGCACATGAGAAAATGCTCTACATCATTAATCATCAGGGAGATGCAGATCAAAACCACAATGAGATACCATCTCACACCTCAGAGACTGGCCCACATTCAAAAGAACAAAAGCAACCGATGCTGGCGTGGATGTGGCGAGAAAGGGACACTCCTTCACTGTTGGTGGGAATGTCCACTGGTTCAGCCCTTCTGGAAAACAGTATGGACGATTCTCAAAAAATTAGAAATTGAGCTCCCATTTGACCCAGCAATACCACTCCTGGGAATATATCCCAGAGAGGCAAAAATGTATAGTCGAAGTGACATCTGCACTTGTTTGTTCATTGCAGCCCTCTTTACAATAGCCAGAAACTGGAAGAAACCTGAATGCCCAAGAACAGATGACTGGTTAAAGAAACTTTGGTACATCTACACAATGGAGTGCTATGTAGCTCTTAGAAAAGATGAAGTCATGAAATTTACATACAAGTGGTACAATATGGAAAGTATCATGCTAAGCGAAATGAGTCAGAAAGAGAGGGATAGACATAGAAAGATTGCATTCATCTGGGGGATATAAAGTAACAAAGTATGAGATTAATACCCAAGAATAGCTGAGATCAGTACCAGGAGGATTACTCCATAACTTAGAGGCCAGCCGGGTATCCTAGAGGAAAGGGCTGTTCAGATAGAGAAGGGAGCACCAAATAAAGGATGTTTGGAGGATCCTCCCAGGAGGGGAGATGCATGTAGAAAGTAGACTATGGACTGAACATGTTTGCCACTCAATGCCTCTTTTGCAGACCACAACACCCAAAAGGAGAGAGAGAACACAGGGGATTGTCCTGCCACAGAGACGGGGGGATGGGGGGATGGGGGTGGGAGGGATATTATCCATGGTGGTGGAAAATGGGCACTGGTGGAGGGATGGGTATCTGATCATTGTATAATTGAAACCAAAGCACAAAAAATTGTAAATCTACAACTTTAAAAAAAATAAAATAAAGGGAAAAAAAACACATGCATGAATATCTTATATATAGTTAAGCCAAAATAAAAATTACATTTATCTTTTGAAAAGCAAACATGTGAAACTAGGGATGTGGTGAAATATTTACTGTACTGAGACAAAGTCTCTCAACATAGAATCCTGTATATTAAAAATAAAAATCCTGGGGGTTGGAGCAATATCACGATGGGTAGAGCATTTGTCTTGCACGTGGCTGACTGGGGTTCAATTCCCAGCATCCCATATGGTCCCCTGAGCACTGCCAGGAGTAATTCCTGAATGCAGAGCCAGGAGTAACCCCTGTGCATCGCCAGGTATGACCTACAAAAAGAAAAATAATCCCCAATTTGCTCAAGCGGGCCCAGTAACTTCTCCATTGGAGACTTTGTTTTTACTGTGTCTGGCATATTGAATACTCTCGGTAGCTTGCTGGGCTCTTTGTAACAACAAAGTCTCCAATAGAGACATTACTGGGCCCGCTCGAGCAAATCAATGATCAATGATCAACGGGAGGGCCTTTACCTTTACCTTTAATCCCCAATACAGAAAATAAAACACTTTTTAGAGTCAGTCAAAATTAAAGTAATCAAGAACTTGTCTTCTTCACATTCTAATGAACTGTAACACTGTCCTCCTATTGTTGATCGATTTGCTCAATTCAGCACCAGTAACCTCTCCATTGTGAGACTTGTTGTTACTGTTTTTGGCATATTGAATACACCATGGCAGAGTCTCCTGCCCCCATGCCTGGCTGTCCTCACCGGGACCCCTTGGATGGGGGAGGGTTGAGTTTTCCTCCCCCACTGTACTATCTTCCTACCCCGAGCAGAGCCCCAGCAGTCCAAGACCTCCAGAACCAGCCACAGCCATCCTGACACCACTCTCCTCATGTCCAGACAAGCCTCATGCATGAAGGAACTGGCAGAGGAACCCAGGCGTGCAGGTCCCAGGGCTGAGATCTCCAGGCTTGATCAGATCGGGACTGGGTCTTCTCCGCCCAGATCCTCCATCTTCCGATGGGTAGGCATTGCACCCACCAGCTGCTGCTGGTGCCAGGTGGTCCTATCAACGGCCAAGACCCAGAGACTTTTGAATCTGACTCCTGGGAGTGCGTAGCTGTGCAACATCTTATTATCTCGTTTTTACTTTGGAGAGCCCGGCAGGCTACTGGGAATGTCCTGCCCGCACGGCAGAGTCTGGAAAACTTCCCGTGTCATACTCAATATGCCAAATACCAGTAACAATGATAGATCTCATTTTCCTAGTCCTGAAAGAGCATTGAATATGGCTCTTTTAAAATCTCAGGGCTGAGAGGAGTGATACATTACTGGTGCCTGCTCGAGGCAATCAACAAACAACAGGATGATCATGATCATGATCGTGATCGTGAATACACCATGGGGAGCTTGCCGGGCTCTCCGAGAGAGATGGAGGAATCAAATCCGAGTTGGTCATGTGCAAGGCAAACACCCTACCCACCGTGCTATCACGCCAGCCCCTCACATTCCAATATGTAAAAATAATTATATTCTTACTATTATTTTTGTCCTGAGTTGATAAAAGAAATGTATCAAGGATTTCCATAGCTACTAATACTAAGTATTGATTTCAAAATGTTTTAGCAATCTGCTAGATATTCAGGTGTTATCCCTGCATGCAATATTTTCTTACAAAAGACTAAGCACCTGAGCACCCTAACGAGAGATTTTTGAGTATGAAGAAAAAGATAGGAGTAAACATTCAGAACTACTCAATGTTACCCAAAATAAATTAAAACCATAAATTTAGCATCTTGTTCAGCTCTTACGGTGTTTTTCTCCTTTAGTTATTTCTGTATGGACACAATTGAGAGATACATTGAAGTTTGTAGAGCAGTTGTCATGGGAACATCTTGCCACAGACTCAGACCACAGCACTCAGGCAGGATTAATCATTTCTAACCTTAACAGGGTCCAAATCTAGTTATTACTTTTTGAATCATGACAGCATCTGTCCATGACCAAGCTCTTATCCTATAGTTAAGCATTAGGCACTTTGCCCAGGCCCATCTCGATGCCAGGGTAGCACATAGCTCACCGTTTGCACTGGTATACCCACCCAAATAGCATTCTCATCCTGTTTTCTTAGGGCCCAGCTCTCTGAGGCATATGGTAATGCAGGAAGAACAGAGGAATCAAAGAGATGTGCCCAGAGCCAGAGATTCTTCATCTTAGCTATTTCTTTGATGCTCTTGAAGGCATTCCAAGCCGCTCTCTTCCTCCTGCGAAACTCAGGTGCCAGGTCATTTATCATGTTGAGTTCTCAACCTACCTACAAATAACCGTTCTCTTTGGAGATGTTCATTCTGTTGAGAGCAAATGGAATGTCAGGAACAAGACTTTTTCTCAAAAACATTGTATTGGTGAGATTCAGCTGCAGTCCGACCTTTCCACACTCATGGTCGAAGTTGGCCAGCATTTGTGCCGCTTGGCTAATGTTTGGCTTCATTAGAACGATGTCATTAGTGAAGCGGAGGTGATGTAAATGTCAACTGTCTAACTTCACTCCCACTCCTTTCCATTCCAGTCTTTGCATGACATTCTCGAGGGTGGCACTGAAGAGTTTTGGTGAAATGTTATCACCTTGCCGAACCCCTCTCTTGACATGGATGATTGCTTCCTTGAAGATTGGTGAGGTCCTGGTGGTGAATCCATAATACAGCTCAAGGAGGATCTTGATTTATTCAGTTTGAATGCTCTGTTTAGCTAGGCTTCAATGACCACTTCTGTCTCAACAGAATCAAAGGCCTTGTTTAAATCAATGGAAGTTAGTCAGAGCGGCATGTTGAATTCCTGAGAAGCCTCAATGAGTTTGGATATTGTATGGATATGGTCGATAAGCTGAATCCTTTTCAGAACCCAGTTTGCTTGCATGGTTGTCCTTCATGTAATGTTCTGCCAATCTTATTCAGGATGATTCCAGTGAACAGCCTGTAGACGACAAACAACAGGCAGATCAGGCAGTAGTTGCCAATGTTGTGGATGTCTCCTTCTTGTATAGTCCTGCTGATTTTCCACTAAAACAGAACCTTGCATTCAGACAGTTACCGTATGAAGAGTCAAGCTGGTGTATTGATGAGTACTGATGGCAGGTTCTTCAGGTGTTCGTTTCTGACCTTGTCTAGGGCGGGTGCTGTTCACTTCTTTACCAAAGAGACTGTGTGTCGGATTTTGCAAGGGAGAACATTGGGAATGACATATCCATCCTGAGGAATTTGGTATGTGGGTAGGTGGACATGGCTATCAAAGAGATCCAAGTAGAAGTCAGGGATAATCTTCTCCATTGCCCTTCTGGAAGAAGCAATAGATCCATCAGTATGTCGGAGGGCTGTCATCTTGGTTTTGTAGCTGGTGAAGGACAGGCGGGAAAAACATTGCGAATCTGCCAGCGCTACTGCTCTTCTCTCTTTGAGATCTTCCTTGATCGCTTCTCTGCACTCTTTTGTGAGCTTGGACGTTCGCTTGTGGTTGCGTGAGGCTTGCGCTAAGCCAGGTTGGCGAATAAGCTTAAGAGTTTTCAAAGACAGGCATCTTTTTGTGGCTATCTCCCTCTTGGCATACTTTGCACAATCATGGAGTTGCTGAACCATTCGATCGTGTTCTTTGTCAATGTTGTCAAATAAAGTAGTTTTTTCTCTTGTATTTTACTTTGCTCAGTAGTGATAGAATGAAGCAGTACCTCAGTTCATTTCCAATTAAACACAGTTTAGATGTTTCTGCATCCGAATGTTCAAATTTCTTTCTTTCTTCCTTTTTTTTTTTTTTTACTGAATCACTGTGAGATACAGTTACAAAGCTTTCATGTTTGTTTCAGTGATACAATGATTAAACACCTATCCCTCCACCAGTACACATTTTTCACCACCAATGTCCCCAGTATTTTCCCACCTTTCAACTCAACTCTCCCCCTGCCTTTATGGCAGAAAATTTCCCCCACACTCTTCTCTACTTTGGGGCATTATAGTTTGCAATACAGATACTGAGAGTTTATCACATTAGTCCTTTATCTACTTTCAGCACACATCTTCCATCCTAAACAATTCCTCCAACCATCATTGTCTTAGTGATCTCTTCTGTATTCCAGCTGCCTTCTCCCCCGGATGTTAAAATTTTATGATTGAAAAATAATTACAGTAAGAAACACAATATGTTAGGATCTTCTCCTGGCCTCTGTTCAGCACACTCCCTCTTCCAGCAAGGGACCGCCACTCAGAGTCCTAAGGACAGGGCCGAACTTCCCTCCTGCAGGCAGAGGGGTCCGAGGAAAAAGAGCAGTCCTATGGCACCACCTCCACACCAACCGAGAAATGAGAAATGAGCACACAGGTCGTGGGGGTCCATCAAGTGGTTCTGATTTATTGAGCAAACAATAAGGTTTATATAGGCTTGAATATTTGCAGTTAGTCACATAGTTAAAGTGGTTAGAACAAATATGCGTTTCATCTCAGTTCTATAAATAGGATTACATTGTTTCATTATAGTTCTATAGATAGGTTATAGTCTGCTACTATTATGGCTATATTGAAGGGAACCCAACATCTGAGGTTTACCTAAATACCTGTTTTGGGTGATTCCATGAATTTTTACACAAAGACAACACAGTTTATACAGTGGAGCCCAAACTAAATTCAGCCACATTTGAGCATCTGGTATCTAAGCTGGTCAGTGAGGATAGAGAATTTCCAGCCAGGAGATGTGGATTAACAGATGAGTAATCTCAATGCCAGTTCAAGAATACAAAGATTGATCATTTACAAATTTCAAGACATTGTGGAATTTCTGGCTACGTAGACCCACAGGTGTTATTATAAGTTAGGAATGGTGGTTAATAATGATCTCTATCATAATTATGGTTCTAATGTCACATCAGTACAGAAAGCAATCATGTCAATAGTCATTTAGTACATACAAATATTTTGCAACTTGACTTGTATGTGATTTTAATGGGACTTGGAATCTGAACTGACATCGATTTGCTCGAGGCCCTCCCGTTGACCGTCGATTTGCTCCAGCGGGCCCAGTAACGTCTCCTTTGGAGACTTTGTTGTTACTGTGTCTGGCATATCGAATACTCTCGGTAGCTTGCCGGGCTCTCCGAGAGGGGCGGAGGAATCGAACTCGGGTCGGCCATGTTGGCCGCTTGTAAGGCGAACGCCCTACCCGCTGTGCTATTGCTCCAGCATCAATCATTTAAATTATATTGATGATAGGCAGTTCTTATCTGGATATAGGAAATGGATGAAAAAATCATTCCATTTTATCACTTAATCACTTAACTTCCTGTTAGTCGTGGATTTGCTCGAGTGGGCGCCAGTAATGTCTCCATTTGTCCCTGTCGCGTGCTAGTGTAGCCCAATGGCATCTGTTCGCTCTGGGAACATGAAGAGCCTCAAACCGATCGTTCATGATCTTCACGAAGAAGTCTGAGCATCTGGTAGGTGGGCGGCCACGCGGTCTTTTGACATCCCGTGGAATCCAGTCAGTAACAGCTCTAGTCCAGCGGTCGTCTTTAAATCTCATTACATTACCAGCCCATCTGATTTTTGACACCTTGGCAAATGAGACAGCGTCCCTGATTCTTGATCTTCAACAGATGTCGGAACTCCGGATATTTTCTCTCATTTGATTGAAACGTGATATTCCAAGCATAGCTCTTTCTATTCTTCTTTGGGAGACCTGAATAGCGTTCTCATGTATTCCAAATAATGCAGCAATGTGGTGAACATCATATTTGTAGTTAAACTATGATGTACCCCTATATCATACTTCACAGAACGTTGCTCACCTCATAAATGCAGAGTGCACGGAATCTGCAACAACACACACCACTGCCACTGTAATCCTTCTGGCGCCCATCCTTTTGCAGTATAGCAGGTGTGGAAGGTAGTGTGGACAGCAGGCCACCAAATGGAAGTTATTTCACCATACCCCAAGATATTTCAGCATTTGAATAATCAGTTTCTTTGTGTTTCTATTGATTTTCCTTGTTATACTGACATATGCATTCTTCCAAGATATAAGAGAAGATTATAGCATTCCTTCTAAAGAAAGGGTTCCAACTAGATGTTTTTAATAGTATCCAAAAGTTACAACTAAAAATAAACAAAAAGTAATGTAATTTTTCATGTTTATATTTTCTCTCTTAATATTGCAGGTCTTCTATGTGCAAAAGGTCACTGGAAGAAAGTCAATGGATTAATTAGCAGTAGGTATCACAAATATTATAAACATTAACCAGTAGGCAATTAGAAGATGCTAATTCATAGAAATATGTATTCCAGAATTATTTCTCTCCTTCCATTTTATAGTATTATAAGGGTCAATTTTCATAGAAGTAGTCCCTTTGCCTTTACTCAGTTCAAGCACAGAAAGTAAATACAAAGGTATAAAAACATGCATGCAATGTGTATGTGTTAATATCTTTCAAAAGGCAAAATTAGAGTTCAATTTAGAAATAAGTGTTATTGTTTTACTGTTGTTCATGTCAGAGTTGCCATATAACAAATTTCAACTTGACAAAGAGTGAATTTTCAGCCTGCATTGTGATATACTCAGGGTATTAACAGAATCATGTACTTTTTTATATTATGTATATTCAAAGATGTACATATAAAACTATTTATAGAGAGATTTGGAGCCCTGGTATCTTTGGCCACACATGGTGATGCTAAAAGATTATGCCTGGCTCTTTGCACCATGAATCACTCTTGGGGCACAAATGTGCTGCTGTAAAGATTTGTGGTGTCCCCCCAAAACAAGTATTTAGGGAAACCTGAGATGTTGGGTCCCCATCCATATAGCCATAATAGTAGCAGTTATGCTGGTTAAAAGGATAGTCCTCACAGAGAGCTCCCTGGTCTGAATCAAGAGTAGCACCTGAGCACTAATATATGTATCCACCTACCAATTAAATCCAAGTATATGTGTAGTATTTTTGTCTCATCTTATTTGACCAAATACCAATATCCAGAAGAACTCAATTAGGCTGCATATTTCAATGACATGCCTAAGGAAAATATGACAAAAACCACAAATTATATAGTGATTTGAATTTAATTCATGTTCTAAGGACAATTTCCTTTTGATTTATATATTTGTTTGCTTATTTGTTCATTTATTTAAAGTATTTCCTTTTCCTTTTGTTTTTGTTCTTTATGGTAAAGCCATGATCTGCGCATGTACTCACACTTGACTGGGGCATCCCCCCTTTTGAGCTGTGGTGCTTGTCAAAGCCTGAACATTATATTTTGGTACTTGAACACCTGACCTCAGAGTTTCCTGAGTTTTGTGGTGTCTGCAGTGATTGTACACATGCTTGATGAAGTTTAATGCCTTCATTGAGGCCCTCAAGTCATAATTTTTATTCTCACTCTGCTCCCCAAATGCTCACAAGAGGTGCTACTTCTGGGTCACATGCTCACACATCTTTGAAGTTTCAGTGGTTTCCAGGGGTTGTACACCTATTTAAGGTTCTCACACATAGACCTGACAATGGTGTGCCTTGAGATCACTTCCATGGTTCAAGAAACAAAGCTCAAAGAGTTTAATTTGAAGATTTTAAAGACAAGCTTTTATGCTAAGTAAAGGTGAGATGCCAGGGATTTGAAATCATGACTACTCATCTACATATTAGGTAAGGTGCTCAAATACATTGCACAATCTCTCTGCTCCCACAACTAGAATTTCTAATCATCTTTTGGAGGATAGAGTGGAGAGGCAACTCTTGTTTTACTCAGAGCTTGCTACTGGTTCTGCACATAGAGAACCATCTGAAGTGCTCTGTGAGCTATTAGTCAATGAGACTATATCAAATCTTTTTCATTCACGGTCATGGTCCTCCTGTTCATCGATTTGCTTGAACGCGCCCAGTAACATCTCCTTGTGAGACCTGTTGTTACTGTGTTTGGCATATTGAATACGTCATGGGTAACTTGCCAGGCTTTGCCATGCAGGCGAGATACTCTTGGTAGCTGCCGGGCTCTCTGAGAGGGATGGAGGAATCGAAGTCAGGTTGGCTGCCTGCAAGGCAAATGCCCTACCACTGTGCTATCTCTCTAAGACAGCTACCAGAATGGGAGTAAATTCTTACAGTGAATATGCCAGATTAAAGTTTGATATCCAGGATATATGAAGTAATTACAATGGTCAACAATAAATAACCCAAAAACCCCTTAAAAATGGGGAGAGTAATAATCAAGGATTTCCTTCTCTGAACATGGCCAACAAATTTCTATTAGGCACATGAAAAAATGCTCATCATCATTTATTATCAGGGAAATCCAAACCAAGACAACAATGAAATACCATGTTATACTAGTGAGAATGGTGCATATCAAAAATAATGAAACAATCTGTGTTGTTGGGATGTGATGAAATAGGAACTCTCATCCATTGCTGGTGGAAATGTAGTCTGGTTCAAACAATCTAGAAAAAGTAGGGAGGATTCTCAGTAAAGTTAAAATTGAAATGCCATATGATCCAGCTAATCCTGTTTGGGATAGTTACACCCAGGACAGAAAAATACTCATTCAAAAGGACATAGGCACACCATTATTTATCGCAGTACTCATTACAACAGCTAAGATCTGTAATCAATCTAGATGTCCAAAAAGATCAGTTTTTGGTCATAAAGATCAGAGGATCATTGGATCATAAATATCAGTGGATCAGTGGATCATATATACATAATAGAATACACAACAGCTGTAAGGAATGATGAAATCATGTATACCGATGATGTACATGAATGGAACTGGAAAAAATCACGTTAAATGATAAAATAGAAGAAGGATAAACAGGATGATACCACATCTATATGGTATTTAGAATAACTGAATAAGGAAAAGAAATGTTTTAAATGGAGGGTTTCTGATCACCCGAGGACCCAAATATGGAGAGAAGAAATAAAAACAATGCATGGATTGTGAGGTTGGGTTAGAAAAGACAGATGAGAAATGACAGGGGGCAAGGCTCAATACACATTGGTGGTGTTAAAAATGATAGAGATAATATCCAAACCATAGTGTCAACAACACTGAAATTATGAGACCAAAGCTTAAATAAGGAAACTTCAAAGGTACCTGTTGAGGTGGCAGGCTGGGGTGGTTGTGGGGTCAGAGAGGGTACCTGGAATGCTGATATAAGGAAAATTAACCTGCTGGTGCTATCAGTGACAGAACTTTGTATATGTAAATTCCAAGCATGGATAACTTTGAAAATCGTGGTTTATTCACAAAATAAAATGAAAGAAAATAAACTTTACAAATTTAAATAATTTTAACAAAGATGAGAAATATGTTTTAACTCTTTTACTTTTTGTTGTATATATGTGAAAATAAAACTAAAGGTATATTATTGTTTCACAATATGTATAAGTAAAATCATTATGCTGTACAACTTAGAACTTGCACCAACTGTATGTCTATTATGCATCAATTAAACGGTATTTCATTTTTAAAGTTGAAGTTTGCATAACGTTGCTAATTATGGGTTTGTGATAAAAACCCAAATAAATACAAGGTAAAAAACTTTAAAAGTTTTTCCAGTGTTAAGTAATATAATGTGATGTTAAGGAATCAATCTGGAACCAGAGGCCTTATGAACAAAGTGTTGAAGCTAAAGCAGAGCTAAAGTATAGTACAGCATAGCATAGCATAGCACAGTAAATACTATAGTAAAGCTAAAGCAGAGCTAGAGAATAGTATTGCATAACAGTAAATACTACATTATAGCGTTTTCTATACGCAGTAAATACAACTACTATAATCATATATTTAAATATTAGCTGAAATCCCCACTACTGTTTCCCATAGAGAAAAGTACACAACAGATGCACACATGAAGGTGCATTTATTTTTACAAACAAAAAGAACATTCAAACTAAGAACCAGAGTACAACATAGCCATGAGAAACAACAAAAGAGTATTGTGATGCGATAAACATTTCTGTAAACAATGGTTCTTTTTCTGTTCTCATCCTAGGACTGTCTGGCCATTGTTGCTATCTTCCTATCTAGAAAGAAGGCTAGGCTCAGAGTAAGCTGGGGATCAGTTTCCTGTGCTCGTGTCCCCACATTTCTCTTCTGCCAATAAGTGTTTCACTAATCCTTCATAAAGGATAAGGTATATTTTAAAGAATTAGGCACCAATTCAATGTGTGGTCTATTTCTTACAGTTAATTGAAAAAAAAACCACATTAAGTTGACTAAAGGTACATGCTACAGAATGTCTATTCATATTACACATTAGCATATGTAGAAATAATACTATGATGAAATTGGTAGATGGTACATGAGATGTATCCTGAAACTGTTGTCATGTTCTATAGAACGTGAGAGAATTGTTGCTAAGTAATTCAGTCTAGAACTTAATCAGATAAGGGGGAAGAGTTTGTTATTTCTTATTGTCATGTAAAATCTTAAAAAATTCTTTGCTCATAGAATTTGGGTGTGCCAATTATGATGAGACTACAGGCTAAATGACTGTGGTAACTGTTCCTTCCATTATTAGTAACGCATTCAAGAACTTATCAATAAAACAAGAGAATCACTTGACTTAGCACATACATTAAAACAAACAAAACATGGATCTTGGCCAATTTATATACATATATATGTATATGTATATAAATACATATACATTATATATTATATATAGGGAGAGAGAGGTACATTGAATAACATTTTGGTATACCAACTTTGTCTATTATATTTTATGTTGTTTAAAGATATGAACATTTTTAATTGATATCACCATATGTTACTGCAAACTGTGTTTGTGTCTTTAACCAAATCTATGCTTACACCTCATGCATATCTCTAACATCCTTTGTACTTTTTCTTTAATAATCTTGGGCTGGAGCAATAGCACAGCGAATAGGGTGTTTGCCTTGCATGCGGCCAATCCAGCCTACCCAGATTCGATTCCTCCGTCCCTTTCGGAGAGCCCAGCAAGCTACTGAGAGTATCTTGCCCACACAGCAAAGCCTGGCAAGCTACCTGTGACATATTCAATATGCAAATCACAGTAACAAGTGTCACAATGGAGATGTTACTGAGATGCTCTAGTAAATTGATGAATAATGGGAGGACAGTGACAGTGACAACCTTGAGATACACAGTTTCAAAGCTATTCATGATCAGGTTTCATTCATACAATGTTCCAACACCCATCCCTCCACCAGTGTCCATCTCTCATCACCAGTGTCTCCAGTTTCCCTCTCACCACCCCTTCCACCCCCCAGTCTGGTCTCTATGGTAGGCACTTTTGCTCTCTTTCTCTCTCTTTCTTTCTCTCTCCCTCCTTCCCCCCTCCGTCTCTCTCATTTTGGGCATGATGACTTGTAATACGGATACTGAAAGGTTATCATGATCGATACTTTAAAAATGTGTAGATGTGGGCTGAAGATATAATACAAGGGATAGGGTTGAATGCAATGAACCCTCATTCAGTCCTGCATCCTCTGTTGACCTCTGTGTGTGGTATGGTGGGGGGGTCCCCCCATAATTGATTTTTGAGTGAAAAAGAAGGAGTAAGCACTGAGAACCACTATTCATGTCCCTATGCATATTCGCACACACACAGACACACAGGCGCATGCACGTGTATGCGTTCACACACACATACACACAGATGCATTTATATATATTTATTAATTTAAATATTAAAAACAATACTGTTTCTGATTTAGCTGAATGTTCCTTTCTTGACCCAAACACACACACACACACACACACACACACACACACACACACACACACAGAAATCTGTGCTCATTGTTGGTTTTGATGTGGTAGTGAATACTTTGGAGAGGCATGAAATTGTACTTTACCATAAAGTAAACCAATGTTTTTTTAGTTTAGTAAAAGAATTTATGATCTCGAAGAATCTATGATCTATGGAGGTTTTAACTACTATGGACTGTAGCACTGTCCTCCCACTGTTCATCGACTTGCTCTAGCAGGTACCAGTAACGTTTGCAAGGCAAACGCCCTACCTGCTGTGCTATCGCTTCAGCCACTGTAAATATACTACTATAAATATAATATATATATTATATAAAATTCTGCGCTGGAGTGATAGCACAGTGGGTACGGTATTTGCCTTTCACATGGCCGACCCAGTTTCAATTGTTCCACCCTTCTCAGAGAGCCTGGCAAGCTACAGAGAGTATCTTGGCCACACGGCAAAGCCTGGCAAGCTACCCACGATGTATTCAATATGCCAAAAACAGTAACAAGTCTCACAATTTGTTGTGAGATGTTACTGGTGCCTGATGGAGCAAATGGATGAACAATGGGAGGACAATACTACAGTGCTACTATACAATTCTACTATAAATGTTTCACTTTTAGGATTAAACACATTTATACTTTTACAGGCCAATTCAGGTTTTTCCCTTAAATTTTGCTTAATTCTCCTGTCCTTACTCTTACTTAATAGTACACTTGTGGTATTTATCTATCTCATGTTAATTTTTAATTAATTTTAAATATTAGTGAATTCTCTATCCCAAGTAAATAAAAATCGCAATAAAGTCCTTATCTATCAATTAATGTAAACAGACAAAATTCTCCAAAAACAGAATCACTGAAGAGTTTAATATATATATGATACATGGGATTCACTTTAGCTTTAAGGATAATGAAATAAATGATTACTAAGTAAGAGTTATAAATAAATCCTGTACACTGCCAGGTAATGACCACAGAAACAAACAAAATCAAAGGAAAAAAAATTCTGAGACACCACTTAAAACATACACTTGGTTAACCTATCTATAAAAAAGCAGATACAAAAATTACACTCATCCTTTTGGGAAAGAAAACATGAGAAATATGGGTGTAGTGAAATATTTAATGTGCTCAGAGAAAACGTCTCAACATAGAATGATCTATAATTAATAAAAAATCCTCAACACTGAAAGGAAAATAAAGTGTGGACCAGAGAAATAATACAGTGTTTAAGACATGCTCACACCGTTTTGGATCCCTGTGCCCCATATAGTACCAGTAGCACTATCAGAGCATTATTTAATTCCTTAGTCCAGAGTTAGGAGTAAGCGCTAAGCACTGCCAAGTGTGACCCAATAACTCCACTGTCCAATATTCATGGGAATATATTTGTTTTTTAAATTTTCATGAAAGAAAATTTTAATATTAACATTGTTTTCTCTGAATAGCTTCATTATATATATTAAATTGCCTAAATTTTTCCAAAGATTATAAAACAATGCTTAATTGCCCCCTTAAGCAAAATGACAAACATTTTTTTTCATTTTTTATAATTTTATTTATTGAATGACTGTGAGAGCAGTTACAAAGCTTTCAGGTTTAAATCTCAGTCACACAATGAAACACCCATACCTTCACCAGTGTCCATTCTTCACCACCAAAACCCCCAGTATACATCCATCCCACACCCCCCGCCTACCTGTGGTGTAGATGATTTCCACATTACTCTCTCTCTACTTTGATCACATTCAATATTTTGACACCAGACCCACCATTATTATTTGGGATTTTACCCCAACACTCAGATCTGCTGAAAAGGCAACAGTAGACAATTTGTTTTCTGTTGCTGGTTAAGAATAACATATGATGTTGTGTGGCTGATGAGAAAAATCTATCTAGGTTCATGTACATGTAGTATTGATATTAAGTATTGATTTTAAAATCATTATTTAGCAATTTACTCAATTCTACACAATATGATCATAAAGTTTATTTCCCTAAGTTTCAGAGAGAACTTCACACTTTTTTTTTTAACATTTGTATCCTTTCTTATACTTAAGGAAGTTTCCAAATTACAGAACTACTTATAAGAAATACTAGATGTTTTTAGAGGTGAAAAATATATCTGATATGCAACTTTACTTAAAGAAAAAGGCACTGAAGAAAGTGTAAGGGAAAGCAGAACAATAACTTTTACTTTGATCACTCTTAATTATCAAAAAAATATGTTAAAGAGTGAAATGAGTTAGAAGGAGAGGGTCAGACATAGAATGACTGCATTAATTTATGTAATATAAAAAGGAAAGTATGAAACTTATACCGAAGGCCAGGGAAAACAGGTCAGGAGGACTGGTGAGTGAATGGACAGCACTACAAGGTTGTGGGGGTTAAAGGTAGTTAAAATAGAGACATAAAATGTCCATTATGACAACATTAGTTGGAAATGATCACTCTGGACAGGAACCGAGTGTTGAAAGTAAGTAAAGGGATAATCATGATAACCTTTCAGCATCTGTATTGCAAACCATAATGCTTAAAATAAGAGAGAAAGAGGAAGATAAAGAGAGAGAGCAAGATTTACACAATGGAGTACTATGTAGCTGTTAGAAAAGACGAAGTCACAAAATTTACGTACAAGTGGTACTACATGGAAAGTATCATGTTAAACGAAATGACTCAGAAAGAAAGGGATAGACATAGAAAGATTGCATTCATCTGGGGAACATAAAGTAACAAAATAGGAGACTAACACCCAAGAATGGCTGAGATTAGTACCAGGAATTTTACTCCATGGCTTGGAGGCCAACCACACATACTAGGGGAAAAGGGAGCTCAGATAGAGAAGGGAACACCAAATAAAGGTGTTTGGAGGATCCTCCCAGGATGGGAAAAGCATGTGGAAAGTAAACTATAGACTAAACATGACTGTCACCCGTTGCCTCTTTTGCAAACCACAACACCCAATAAGAGAGAGAGAACAAAAAGGAATGCCTTGCCACAGAGGCAGGGTGGGATTGGGGGGATGGGGGAGTGGAAGGGATACTGGGATCCGTGGTGGTGGGAAGTGGGCACTGGTGGAGGGATGGGTATTTGATCATTGTATAATTGAAACCCAAGCACAAAAATGTGTAAGTCTGCAACTGTACCTCATGATGTCTCACTATTAAAAAAAATTTTTAATTAAAAAAAGGGAGAGAGAGCAAGTATCTAAGATTGTTACTCTATAATACAGAATCCAATTAGATTGGATTGTTTTAGATAAGCCAAGTTGTTTGATTATAACCTTAAAATTGGTACTTCATTGTCCATTATGTTTCTATTTTCAGAGTCTGGTGGCATGGTTCTGTTTTCAGAGTCTGGTGGCATGGTTCTGGGAGCCTCCTTTTATACTCCCATCTGGAAGGAGCATCTGTGAGTTCTGGAGGGTGGCCAATGAGGAGATTATCTGGTGCCGGCAGGATGTGGTTTATGGGTGTGCCACCAGATTCCACGGCAGGCTGTGGGGCAGGTGAGAGCCCCCTCCCCCACCTCAAGGGACCCAGCCCCAGCAGCCAACCTCCACTACCCAACCACTGCCATGCTCCAGGCCTCTTTCTCGATGCTCAGGCCGAGCCTCACACAAGAATGAAGTCCCACAAAACCCAAATAATGCAGAACTTTGTGACCTTGGACTCTGGATTCAATGGGACCCAGATCAGAGATCCTCTGCCTGCTTCCCCCAGTCTCTGGTGATTCAGGGATCACACCCATAAGCCATATTATAAGACATATTATATTATATCATTTTATATTATATTATATGACATATTATAAGACACTTCCTACCCATTTATGCCTTTCAGAGAGCCTGGCAGGCTACCGAGAGTATCTCGCCCACACAGAGTCTGGCAAGCTCCCAGTGGCATATTCAATATGCCAAATACAGTAAAAACAATAGATCTCATTCCCCTGACCCTGAGCCTCCAATTGTTTTGAAAAGACAAGTAAGAAAAGGCTGCTAAAGTTTCAGGGCTGGGAGGAATAGAGACGTTACTGGCACCTGCTCGAGTAATTTGATAATCAATGGAATGACAGTGATTAAGTGAATAAATTTTCAAAAATTGTGTTAGAGGGGCTGGAGTGATAGCACAGCAGGTAAGGCATTTGCCTTGCATGCTGCCGGTCCAGGTTCAATTCCCAGCATCCCATACGGTCCCCCGAACACCATCAGGAGTAATTCCTGAGTGCATGAGCCAGGATTAACCCCTGAGCATTGCTGGATGTGACCCAAAAAGCAAAAAAAATTGTGTTAGAGATAGTTCTTGGGTGCAGCAGCAATGGACCAGTGGTTAAGGTGGTTTCCCTACATACAGTTGTTCCTTGTGAAATTTGTAGCATCATGTATGGTTCCATGAAACTTGAACATCCCAAAGAGTGATCCCTGAGCATGAAGACATGGATGGGAACAAACCTTGAGAAACACTGAGTGTGCTTCAAAATAAACTAAAAACATAAAGGTAGTATTTTTTTGACTATCAAATACAAAATGTATTTTCTATGCATAATTATGTACACATTTTGAAATGCTTATATAAATATAACCATGTCATCTTCTATTTGATAAATGAAGCAATAATTCAGGCAATGGAAGAATTGTATTTGGATTATTTTCACATAACATGCTATACAAATATTGGCATAGGGCAATTGAAGTATATTTGAATTAATTATGAATTTATATTTCAAGTTCCAAATCAACTGCTTAAATAAAGGAAATATGAATAGTGGTAATAGGCAGAAATAGTATAGGGGTAAAGTGCTCACCTTGCATGCAGCCTACATTTTTAAATATCTGGCATTATATCAAGTTCCCTAAGCACCACAAGCTTTGATCCCTGAGTAGAGTCAGTAGAAAGTCCTGAACACTCCAGAATACGGTCAAAAACTAAACAAAAGCAAACAAAACCCCACTAGAAATATACTAATAGGAGATGGTCCAAAAGGGAAATTGACTTCCAAGCTCATTTATTGGCTTGGAGAGCTTCACTTTCTTTTTATGATATGTATGGAAAGTTAGATTAATGACACCTTGTCTGCTAAGGATCTCTCAGAATCCTCTGTGAACTGAGAAAACAACAGCAAGTATCATATCAGGGTATTACTCTGTAATACAGAATCCAAAGATATTAATATTATTATATCTGACATATCAATAGTCTTAGAAAAGCCAAATTGTTTGATCACAAGCTTAAACATTGATACTTCATTATCCATTATGTTTTCATATTTCCATAAATAAATTTGTTTGATAAATACGTCCATGTTGGGGGGAAAATCATATACTTTATTTCTGGGGATAATTTTTATTAACTATCAAATGCACGGTTCTAAGTCTTATACTGATGTTCCAGTTTTATGTGGTATACAGTTTTTACTTTCCTTCATATCCATCTATTTAGAGAACAATATAATGGACACAGGCATCCTTTACCTAGTTACAGTAAGGGACGAGATACAACTAGAAGCCATATTTATGCCCAATGCATATCTCACTATTTCTCCCATGACTTCCAAGTAGTGCAAGGCATTGCAGTTACTGCAATCTGACTAAAACTTAATCAATTTATCTCACAATTCTAGTTTCTTTTCCTCCTTGGCTGTTAAAAAGGGTTATTTCAGTGCCTGGATTTCTTAGTGTTTCGTTTCTTTTATTCCCATTGCTTTGTTGATGTGACACTTTTAGAAGACATGTATTTTGAGGACATCACTGATGCCAGCCTGGTAAGGGACAGTTGGAGGTGGAGGAATGATCAGTGATTCACCCAGGCCTCTCCTCCACTGCTCTCATCTATAGATCTCTCTGAGGGCCCCATGAAGGTCATATGTGAGGTTCTGGTGTGTATGAGAGTGCAGCTCCTACTGTTCTGGCTGAAGACGTTTCTCTTTTATGATGGATGATTCTAGTCGCTCTCTCCCAAATCTAAGTCTCCCCCAGATGTAATTATTCCTCTGGAGATTGTATACACTGGCAGTGGCAAAAAATTCTCAAACTGGATCTCTTTCAGCCTAAATATTGTAAGCCAGAGATCCACTGTCCATATGAAGGTCATCAAGCATTTGCTGATTTTTTTTTAAATGTAAGGGTACTGCTATTTATTCAGACATTGATTAAACTGATTGAATTGGGCATGAACTCCATATTACCTTTCTTATTCAGAATGTCAATTTTATTTTATTTATGTATTTTATTTTTTACTGAACACTGTGAAATACAGTTACAAAGCTTTCCTGTTTGAGTTTCAGTCATACAATGATGGAACGCCCAACCCTCTACCAGTGCACACCTTCCACCACCAATATCCCCAGGATCCCCCCTCCCGTCCTTCCCCCTGCCTCTGTGGCAGACGATCTCCCCTATACTCTCTTTTGTATTGCTTGTTATGAATAGCATAAGATGTTGTGTAGGTGCAAGAATGAGCATGTGCTTCTGGAATTCTAAAGTTTTAGATAATTAAGGTCTGGAGAAATCCCCGCAGGGAGCTACTTGATTCAGAGATTCTTTTGTGTGTCTCTGGAACATGGCCATTAAGAAGCTTAAGTAGCAGCCAGAGGCAGTTTGTGGGAGTGACCTCCAGGGTCCTATGGAGATGACAGGAAGGGGGAGAGGGCAAGAAGAGGGGCCAGCCCATCC
Organism: Sorex fumeus; assembly: GCF_029834395.1. Classification (NCBI taxonomy): domain Eukaryota; kingdom Metazoa; phylum Chordata; class Mammalia; order Eulipotyphla; family Soricidae; genus Sorex; species Sorex fumeus. The sequence continues at coordinate 41,969,813 of NW_026606081.1, forward strand.
CCTATCCCTTGAGGCCTGGAATCTGTCCTCACTGAACCTGCATACCTGCACTTCTCATTAGATCCTGGAAGTTGATGGCTGCCGGGGTTTTTTAGGGATCAGGTGGAAAGAAGATGCCTGCCCCCATCTGAGGCAACCTGGTGAATTCAGCCTGGCTTAGAGTCTGGAGGCATTTCTGCAATGAGTTGCTGGTTCCTTTATCACAGGATAATGAAGAAATACATGCCTCTAGTTCACTTTGTACTAAAATAAGTGATTGGAAAGTTCTAGTCAGATTTGTAACCTTCTTTAGGAACCTAAAATGCTTAAGGAAGCAATGCCATTGTAGATGGACTATGCAGTTAGCCATAAGAGAACAATACAGACTTCATGATCTTGATATGAATGGGGCCTTAGGCTTGGCTTTAATTGAGGTAAAGAGAAATTCCTAGGGCTCTTAATCACTATACACTTGTAGATATGTTTTCTCTGTTTGATATTAAGAGAGCAAAAGGGAATGCCTTGCCATCGAGACTGGGTGGGGTAAAGGGGATAGGCTGGGGGTGATGGGAGGGATGCTAGGACCATTGGCGGTGGAGGGTGGGCACTGGTGGAGGGATAGGAACTCGATCATTGTATGACTGAGGTGCAAGCACAAAAGTCTGTAAGTCTGTAACTGTATCTCACGGTGATTCACTAATAAAAAAATATTAAAATAAATAAATTATAAAAGGTAAAGGTAAAGGCCCTCCTGTTGTTCATCGATTTGCTCCAGCGGACCCAGTAACGTCTCCATTGGAGACTTTGTTGTTACTCTGTTTGGCATATCAAACACGTCACGGGGAGCTTGCCAGGCTCTGCCGTGAGGGCGAGATACTCTCGGTAGCTTGCCGGGCTCTCCGAGAGGGGCGGAGGAATTGAACTCGTGTTGGCCATGTTGGCTGCGTGCAAGGCAAACGCCCTACCTCTGTGCTATCGCTCCATTGCATTTAATTTTATTTTGTACTTGGATCTCATTGAGGTATGATCAGGTCTTCCTTGTTATTAAAATATAATCTATAAAATAATTCTGTGCTACTATTCACAATAGTCGGACTCTGTAAACAACCTGAGTGCCCAAGAACATAATATGACTGGTCAAAGAAACTATGGCACATCTACACTATGGAATACTATGCTGCTGTTAGGAAAAATTAGATTATGTAATTCACTTGTAAATGGAGGGACATGGAGAGTATCAAGCTGAATGAAATGAGTCAGAAGGAGAGGGATAAACATATTATAACTGCACTCATTTGTGGGATTATATATAACATATAATTATATTATATATGATTATATATATATATAAATACTATGAGACTGATACTGAAGTACAGTAGAAACAAAGGCCAGGAGAATTGGTTCAGGTCCACAGTTGTAAGCCTGCCTCAAGAGCTGGGAGAAGGCACTTGGGATAGAGACAAGATCACCATTATGACAATGATAGTTGAAAATGATCATTCTGGCTAAGAACTTCATGCTGAAAGTAGTTAAAAGACCAAACATGATAACCTCTAAGTACTTATATTGCAAATCACAATGCCCAAAAGAGAAGGGGAAAAAGAGAGGCAGAGAGAGAGAGAGAGAGAGAGAGAGAGAGAGAGGAGAGAAAGAGAGAGGAAAGTGCCTGCCATAGAGGCAGACTAGAGGTTCAGGGTTGACAGACAGGATGGATACTAGGGACATTGATTTTGGGAAAAGTACATTGATGGAGGAGGGATGGGTGATGGAACATTGTGTGACTGAAATGCGATCATGACAGTTTTGTAATTGTGTATCTCACAGTTATTCAATTAAAAAAACTCAATAAAACATTCCTACAAAAATAAAACAATAAAATATTTTAGCTTTTTATACAAAAGTTCTGTGGTAAATCGGATGGAACTGAAAGACATCATTTTGAATAAAGTAAGCCTGAAGATGAAGGTTAAATACAGGATGATATCAATTATATGTGGTATTTAGAATAACTAGATGAAGGAATGCAATATCCTAAAGGGGGGAATGCCTAAATAAACCTTAGCTCTGGAGTATATGGAGAAGAAGGAAAGAAAGGGTGGAGAGGAGAGGGAGAAGAAACAGATGAGAAACAATAGGGGCCAGGTCAAAGGGTTAGGTACAAAGGTGGTGTTAAAGAATAATAGAGACAAATATGCAAAACACACAGTCAACAAAAATGAAATAAGAGAAAAATAATTTAAAGACCAAACTTAGAAAGGTATCTTTCATTGGGCAGGTTGGAGGTTAGTGAGGGAATATTTGAGGGGCCCTGGGAAGAAATGTGGAGAGAAGTTGACACAGGCGATGGGATTGGCATTGTTATTGTATGTCTAAAACTCAATGATGAATAGCTTTGTAAATCATGGTGTATTTAAAAAAATTCTGTGCTAATAAATTTTAGAGTTTACTTAAAAAAAAAGTAAAACCCCCAAATGTAAATTTTAGTAAGAGTGAAGAAAATTAGGAAAATATAAAGGGGATATTTGAATAGGACTGTAAAAAACAAAGTGTTTATTCTAAGAAATTGAAAAATTGTTTTATATTAGAAAATACTATGTTATAGATGCTATTTAAATTTCAACGTTAAGAAATAAAAGATTGCAAAACAAATCTCTGGATGTAAAAAAGCTGATCAGATATAAAACATTCAATATAAAGTAGGTATTAATTTGTTGTTGAAAATGTGTAAGAGCCCTTAGCAGGCTTGGAGTGGACATATCTTTCTGAATCTACCAGTGGGCAACACCAAGAGCAATGTGGGAATGCTATATTAGTGCTGCTTGCTGAAAGTTCTGTTCTTGAAGGAAGGTCCTTTAATCTTCATGTAATACTGGTTTGAAGGCAATGAATTCCCTCAGCTGTTACCTCTCCATAAAACTCTAGAATATTCCTTACCATCCGAATAATTGGGCTGGAACGAGTATCCTTGGTGAGGTGTTTGTTTCATTGAGTTTTTGTTCTGTACTTCTTTTACAGAGACTTCTCTGATTTACAGAAACTATTTTTTTCTACCTTTGTGAATCTTATGGACTTTCTTTTGTTTGGATGTTTTCTACGAAGCTTGCTGCTCTCAATATTCATTCTGTCTTTGGCTTTTATCTTTCTGACCACAATGTGTCTTGGAGCTTTTCTAGTTGTGTCTGTTTTCACTGGGACTCTCCATTTGGCCTCATGAGTTTAATTACCTATTTTTCTGAGCTCTGCAAAATATACTACTCAGATGTCTTTAACTGTTGTTCTCCATCAAATATGCCTGCCTGTCCTTAGGAACTGTGATAATTCTCATGCGGTCCCTCAGGAGTTCATTCCACAGTTCTCTGATGTGTTGGTCATTTCTTTTCAGGTTCTTTTCCAACTTCTGCTGTTTCCTAGAAAGCCTATTTTTAGGATCAAAACCTGCTAAGTACAACCTATTTTCCACATTCTTAAACCATTTCAGGTGAATCTTTTAGCACTTTTAGCACATCTTTTAGTCATTATACAGGGTACAAATATATTTTGTTTTAACAAGCAATAAATATGTTTAGCTAAATACAAGTACTCTAGTAAAATATATTATTAACTTTTATTTTAATATTGCTATCACTTTTATTATAACTTTTGTTTTATATTTTCTGATTAAACAGTATGAAGATTTCACAGAAAAGCAAGCACAGAGTTCCTGTATAAAATACCATATCCACATATTTCCATCTAGCTCCATAACATAGAAATATCAATAAGAAAACATATATGCAATATTTCAAACCAAGGTGTCAAAAAGGGAAAAATAGACATATATAATAAAGGTTTCTCAAAAGCAACCGATGCTGGCGCGGATGTGGCGAGAAAGGGACACTCCTTCACTGTTGGTGGGAATGTCCACTGGTTCAGCCCTTCTGGAAAACAGTATGGACGATTCTCAAAAAATTAGAAATTGAGCTCCCATTTGACCCAGCAATACCACTCCTGGGAATATATCCCAGAGAGGCAAAAATGTATAGTTGAAGTGACATCTGCAACTTGTTTGTTCATTGCAGCACTCTTTACAATAGCCAGAAACTGGAAGAAACCTGAATGCCCAAGAACAGATGACTGGTTAAAGAAACTTTGGTACATCTACACAATGGAGTACTATGTAGCTCTTAGAAAAGATGAAGTCATGAAATTTACATACAAGTGGTACAACATGGAAAGTATCATGCTAAGCGAAATGAGTCAGAAAGAGAGGGATAGACATAGAAAGATTGCATTCATCTGGGGGACATAAAGTAACAAAATATGAGATTAATACCCAAGAATAGCTGAGATCAGCACCAGGAGGATTACTCCATAACTGGATTACTCCATAACTTAGTGGCCAGTCGGGCATTCTAGAGGAAAGGGCAGCTCAGATAGAGAAGGGAACACCAAATAAAGGGTGTTTGGAGGATCCTCCCAGGAGGGGAGATGCATGTCAAAAGTGGACTATGGACTGAACATGTTTGCCACTCAATGCCTCTTTTGCAGACCACAACACCCAAAAGGAGAGAGAGAACACAGGGGATTGCCCTGCCACAGAGGCAGGGGGGGATGGGAGGATGGGCGTGGGGGGGATATTGTCCATGGTGGTGGAAAATGGGCACTGGTGGAGGGATGGGTATCTGATCATTGTATAATCAAACCCAAGCACAAAAAATTGTAAATCTACAACTGTACCTCATGGTGTTTCACTAATAAAAAAAAATAAAGGTTTCTGCCTTATGGAAGGTTGGGGGTTGGAGGGTCACGCAGGACAGGAAGAAGGTGGGATATCGGTGGTGGAAAATATACAGTGGTGAACAGATGGGTATTGTAGTATTGTATGACTGAAACTTAATACACGAACAACTTCATAACAGTGATCTCATGGTAGTTCATTGAAAAAAAGGACAAATATATATATACAAACACATAAATTTATTGAAATTTATTAAGTTTACTTGCATATTTTTCGACCGTGAGTGTGGAAAGGTTAAACTGCAGCTGAATCTCACTAAGACAATGTTCATGAAAAATGAACTAGTCCCTGAAGTTTTATTTGCTCTCAACGGAATGAACATCTCCAAATGCAGCAGCTATGTGTACCTGGATTGAGAACTCAACATGAGGAACGACTTGGCACCAGAACTGCGCAGGAGGAAGAGAACAGCGTGGAACATCTTCAAGAGCTTTGAAAAAGTTGTTAAGAGGATGAAGAACCTCGGGCTCCGGACACATCTATATATTAAATATAAATATTATATTTATATTACATAAATATATATATAAGATACCTAGCTGTAGAAAAGATGAAATCCTCTGTCTCTGCAACTTAGATGGAGCTAGGTGGTATCATGCTAAGTGAAGTAAGTCTGAGCAAGAAGTTCAAACAATAGATTTCTATCACTAGTGGTATACAGAAGAAAACAATAAGAATATGGAAGTTATCAAATGTTGGCATTTTTGGTCCTGGATTAATATTTAATATTAAATGTCTCTCCCTACAATTTTTATTATTTCTCTAAATTTGGTTTCACTTTTCCCACTGGCAATAATTTCTTTATAAATAAGTCATATTTACATATACATATAAAACATGCTATTTTACAAGGACACTTTTAACATATTTGTATTTAATTAAAATATTTTAAATAGAATAAACTTGATTTCTGTAACTGGTGTACTTCAAGAGTTCTATAATATCGATATATATTTAGTGAATAATCTAAAATCAGAAGAAACAGTCTGATCAGTATTATGAAAACAAGAACATTTTCAGTATAAGTGGGTGTCTATATATGATAAGGACAAGGAATATCATCAAGTTTATTCATATTATAGAGTAGTCCAATGGAAGTTAAATGAATAACAAAGTTAAATTTAAGAGATACTAGAATTCGTTACCATGGTGTATAGAACTGAGCATTCTCGGTTGCCAAGCAGCTGCTCTAGAATGATACCATTATCAATGATTAAAGGAAAGGGGAGTTATATTTCTATTGTGCAAGATCTGAAACAAAAATATCTCTAACATGATGGTAAGATATGTGGTATGAATATAGATATAGTTAGAAAGTATAAGGAGAGTCATTAAATCGTTGGCTTGTGAGTCCTTCGCAAAGGGATCTGTAATAAAAAGTGCACAATATTTGTGAACATTTAAATACATATGCATTGGGTGAAAAACACACTTGGTTCAAATTTAGCTCATTTAATGACTTTGAGAGCACAAAACTGGTTTAATGGATTTAAACTCATTTTGGCAAATAGTGAATTAGAGCATAAATGAGTGAAAAATAATAGTAATTAGGATAGAGAAATTAATGAACTTGATAAAATTAACCATAATTGTAATATGAAAATCTTATAAAATATGATACATAAGAGTATACTTTAAAACTACAGCAGAAGTTTGATGATGTTTTGGTGTATCAGAAAGGTATATCTCTGGAGTCATTATAAAAACTGATGTATTGAAGGTTGATTTGTATATATATATATATATTATGTGTACATATATATACCAAATTGTGGCTTGTTTCATTTTTTCAATAAACTGAGAGCTAAGGCCTCCTGAGTTTAATTGGTGCTTTTATATTGGCTATGTACAATGTTACTATTAGTACAATGTTACTATTGATAAATCCCTGATTTCTATCACAACAAGAATGTGTCAGAAGATATAAAGAGAACCTCTTAACCTCTTTTGTTCACTTATTTTTGAAAATGCTTGTTTTCAAATTTCTGTTTTCTTCTTGTAGGCTTTGATAACTGTTAACATTTCTTCCCCTTTAGCACTAATAGATAGTGTATACAGGTGGCACCATAACTTAGCATTTTAATGACCATTTTACACTTGAACATGAACTGGGGCCCCCTGCCATTCTCTGAATAACAGACACCATCCCTTACTTAACCATTTAATAAATATGTGATAAGTGAAAAATTCTTGGAAAAATTATAATTTGAATTATCATTATTAAAATTCAGTAATAATATTCTGTGAAAATGCAAATGTAATGATCTGCTTTGTTGAGGATTTTAAATTCAATCAGAAAATTAACATTCAATGTGAAGCAACTTCTGAAAATTTCTAAGGCAAATATTTTTAAGTGTTATAACCTTTGTGAATAGCAACCAAACTATCACATCAGAAGTAGTACTATACACTCTTTACACACTTTGAATAAAATTTAAAATCTCTATTTTAACTTTTTTATTTTATAAGGTGATTTACAATATTTGATTACAGTTAAAATTCAACCACCAATCCCACCACCATTATACCTTCCCACCACCAAATTTGGGATGTTTCTATTACAAGCCCCAATCCCTGTCCCAAAGCACAACTTGAATAATATGTTTTGTATTGTTTGTTATGGAAAACTGTCTTATGATGTGTCTAAGGACAAGGAATATATTCAATAGTACATGAGGCTCGGCCTGAGTGTTTGGGGAACAACAGCCTTGAGCATGTCGGCGGTTGGGTTCTGGAGGTTTTTGGCTGCTGAGACTGGGTCCCCTGGGGCAGGGAGGGCTCTCACTCATCCCCCTTTGGGGCACCCCACATGAAACAGCCTGGCTCAGAGTCCGGTGGCATGGCTATGGCAGGCATCATGTTGCTCCATTCCAGGAGAAAAAGTTGTGTGATCTGGATGGTAGCAGATGAGGAGATTATCTGGCACCAGCAGGAAGTGGTTTATGGGCATGACCCCTGGGTCGCCAGAGACTGGGGGAAAACAGGCAGAGGATCTCCGCTCCCGGTCCTGTTGAGCCCAGAGTCTAAGGTCACAAAGTTCTGCATTACCTGGGTTTTGTCAGACTTCACTTATGTGTGAGTCTCGGCCAAGCCTGTGGGGAACGGCCTTCAGCATGGCGGTGGTTGAGTTGTGGAGGTTTTCGGCTACTGGAGCTGGGTCTTTTGGGGCAGGGAGGGCTCTCACTTACTCTCTTCTGGGGCACCCCGTTTAATTCCTTTTATAAGTAGTATTGGTACATTGATATAGAATAACCAACATAGATATAAAAGTTTAATTTATTCTGCTTTGTGGAGTTGTCAATAGTATATGAAGTAATTGAGATAGAAGTAGCCTATAGGGTAGAGGTGACAGAATTTAGAACACTGGGGGCACACAATGAAAATGTTAATATTTCTTATATTTGAATAGCATTTATTTAAATAATAAAATATACTAGGGCTGGAGAGATAATAGAGCAGCTAGGCACTTGCCTTGCATCTAGCCACACAAGTTTAACCCCTTGCATCACATATGGTCCACTGAGCACCATCAAAGACTGACTCCTGAGTGTAAACTAGAGGTTTCCCCTGAGCATCATCAGTTTGGCCCCAAAACGAACAAATAAAATGATTAAAATTTATAGTTAATATTTTTAAGAGTTACTGTGTTCAGGGTGATTATAACTTATAGGTCATAGCCATAGGCAAATTATTACATACCTCTGAAGATGTACTTTGAAGTCGAAACTTAAGTTTGGATACATTTATTTGTTACATAATTATTAGCATATCTTGTGGTAACACAAGATAAGAGTAAAATCATATTAATGGTGGATGGATAACACATTGACTAACAATGTTCAGATTCTTTAAAGGCCTTGCAGGCTTTTTTCGTGTTTGTGCAACATTAAGAAAGATATGAAAACAGAAGATTACTGCTATTACTGCTATTGTTTTGAATTTTTTGCTTAAGAAGTAGCTGTATAAATATAAGCAAGTTAAAGCCAAACCAGATATCAATCAGGACAGAATATGTACTTTCTAACTAAGGACAGTTTTCTTTGCCGAGCTTCACGCTAGATGTAATAGAACTAAGCAATAACAAGAAGTTCTCCTTGAAGAAGTATGAGGAAATTGCTGCATTTTCTAACTAAAACAGGAACTATACAAGACATAGGAAAATTTACAGACACAAGAGAGAAGGAAAATCAAATCATTAAAAAAAGGGGATCAGAGCTGTAATAGGGGACAGGACATTAGCCTTGCATGTGGCTCCCTCAGACCTAATTCTTGAAGGTTGAATTTCAACGGAAACCTGGTTCTGAATGGTTGGACTCCGGCAAGGGGCACAGAGGTGATATTGGGGTATCAGAAAGTCTAAAGGCACCATGAGGCTTCGATGCACTCACACGTGTGGGTCCAGTTTGACCTTCTGGCAGAATCGTGTCTCTTGGGACCCACTGGTGAACACAGCAGTAGCCCCAGAAGGTACAGAACCTGGGTCAGGGCTTCCACTCAAGCCGTGGTGCTCTGGGTGGGATGTAACCTCAGACCAGCAGAGCCTCACCAGGGACCTCCTTGCCTTTGGTGAATCACTGGGGCCCCATGGTGGGAATCCAATGCATGACCTCCACTTGGGGACCCATTCTCCAGAGTGCGAAGTGGGACCTGGAGAACAACTGCTCAGACAGCTTCAAACCCAGCTGTCCCGACAGCACCCAAAGCTAATGATAGTCATACCACCACCCTCCTCACTGTTTCCCATTCTGGACCAGCTCTCCACAGCGGGTGACAGGCCAGGATCATTAACACACTCTCCCTGAGGTAGAGCATCCAAGGGGGCACCCCACTCACTCACACAGAAATTTTATGAGCCCATGAGCTGTCCAGAGCACTTCAATGTGCCAGCTTCCCCCAGTGTTGGCACACCACTTGATTAAAACTTTACTAAATAGATATTCTTAATACAGCAAAAGGGCTGGAGCGATAGCACGGTGGTAGAGCGTTTGCCTTGCGCAGCCACCCCAGTCGAGCCTGGTTCGATTCCTCCACCCCTCTCAGAAAGCCCTACAAGCTACAGAGAGTATCCCACCCAAATGGCAAAGCCTGGCAAGCTACCCATGATGTATTCGGTAATGCCAAACACAGTAGCAAGTCTCACAATGGAGATGTTACTGGGCCCGCTTGAGCAAATCAATGAACAACGGGAGGATAGGATAGGACAATACAGCAAATTCATTTTACTTTATCTACAATGCTTAATGCATTTGACAAATATATTTTAATCACATAGTCAATGGTCTATATAGGGAACAGTATAATGGACCCTAGGTATCTAGATTGACATTTTAATGTTCACCATGCCTCACTTTGACTCATCATACTTTAGAGTAGTCAGATGCAGATTTATGTTTTATTTCTTGAGCAAACACAAATCCAATTTATCCATAATTTAGCTTCCTTTTTCACCCTGTCCTGTGAATAGTTCATATTTTAGTCTCTATTTCTTTTTTTTCCCTTTAGTACTAGTGACTTGATGGTTTGACACCATAAGAAGACTCATTTTTCAAGAGCGGAACTGTGTAGAAGCAGCTCAGGAGGAAAAAATTCAGCAGAAATCCTTCCAGCCCTTTGTTTCACTGCTATCACCAGTAAATCTTCAGGAGGGCTCCATAGTGGTCATAGATAAAACAGTGGTGTGAGTGAGGATGCAACTCCTGCTGTTCTTGCTGAAGCTGTTTCTCTTTCTGGGCAGATGGCCCCCGACTGTACACTCTCAAAGTCAAGGTCCCCCAGAAGTAACGATTCCCTTGAAGATCACAGTCTCTGACAGAGGCATAAGGTCTTCAGAATGGATCTCTTACAGCCTGAAGTTTGAGGGTCAGAGTCATATTGTTCATATGAAGATCATCAAGCACTTGATGGCTAGGCACATGCCAGTGTTCACCTACACAGACCAGGGATCTCTCCGTGAGGACCATCCTTTCATCCAGAATAACTGCTACTATAATGGCTATATGGATGGAGACCCAATGTCCCAGGTTTCCATAAATAGTTGTTTTGGAGGCTTTCAAGGAATTTTACAGAAAAATAAAACTATATATAAAATTGAGCCAAAAATGCAATCAACCACTTTTGAACATCTGATATATAAGGTGGATGACATGCACAAAGAGTTTCCAGTCAGGATATGTGATTTTAAAGACAACAATTTTCAAAAACAAATGCAGTTAAAGGAGAATAATGATTTGTCTACTTCAAAGCAGAGTGGATACAAAGTCTGGTGGACCCATAAGCGATATTTTACAGAGGGCTTTGTAGTCTCACATGATCTGTTTGAATTTTTTGAACATAATGTCTCAGACACAATAAGTAAAATTTTCTACATGAACATAATTATAACTAACATTTTTAAGGCAATTGATATGAAACCTATTATAATGGGAATAGAAATCTGGACTGAAAAAAATTTGTTTATTGCATTTACTAATTATGAATCCGTTTATAAATTCTGTGAATGGAAGAGAAGGACTTTTACTCTACGCATTTTCCATAATACTGCCTTTTTCCTTCTCCACCATGATCATGGAAAGTCATACGGCACAGCTTTCAGGAAGAAACATTGTTCTCTGGAAGATAACTGTTCCACTATTAATTACCGATCTGAAGATAATCTGCACGGCATTGCATTTGTAATATCACATCAGATAGGCCATATTCTGGGTTTTGATCATGATGAATTTAATGATGACTATTGTTATTGTAATGACGATTTTTGTCTTATGAATGCACATTCCAGACTGGCAAATAGAATCAGCAACTGCAGCTATAGTAAGTTTTTTACTATCAGAGGGGAATGTTTCTTTGTTCCACCACCTCCACAGTATTTCTACAAAGAGGAACGCTGTGGAAATGGTATGCTTGAAGAAGGAGAAGACTGTGACTGTGGCACCATTCAGGAATGTGAAAATGATCCATGCTGTGAGGCAAACTGCACGCTTACACTTGGGGCTGTTTGTGCTTTTGGGCTTTGCTGCAAGGACTGCAAGATTTCGCCAGCAGGTACATTGTGTAGGGCAAAAGAAAATGAATGTGATCTTCCAGAGTGGTGCAGTGGGGAAACCTCTCAGTGTCCAGAGGATGTGTATGTGCAGGGTGGGATCCCATGCAAGGGTGGTGGATACTGTTATGAAAAGAGATGCAACAACCGTGAAGAACAGTGTAAACAGATTTTTGGTGACCAGGCTAAGAGTGCAGATCTCAGTTGTTACACAGAAACAAATATCCGAGGTGATCGCTTTGGTAATTGTGGTATGGAGAGTGTGAGGTATACACAGTGCCATATCACGGATTCTCTGTGTGGAAGGATTCAGTGTGAGCTTGTGGAAGAAATTCCCTATCTGAAAAATCATACTGCCTTTATTATAACAGATATTAGTGGCTTCAGCTGTTGGAGTACTGACTTCCATGCAGGTATGACTGAACCTGATCTTGCTGAAGTGAAAGATGGTACTGAATGTGGTGAAAATCATTTTTGTGTTGATAGACACTGTGTCCCTAAATCATACTTCACAAAACGTTGTTCACCTGTAAAATGCAACATGCACGGAATTTGCAACAATAAAAATAACTGCCACTGCGATCCTGCATGGCGCCCACCTTTTTGCTATGATGAAGGAGTGGGAGGGAGTCTTAACAGTGGTCCAGCACCTGAAAATATTTCTCATGATCATGAAGAATTTTCTGAGTATGAAGAACCAGTACACACGCACATTTGTCTTTTTCTTCTGTTGTTGCGTTTCTTTCTATTTCTGTTGACTTTGTTTTTTATAGTGCTAAAATCATAAAAGGAGAATGTCTCAACTTTTCCTAATGAACAAGAACAAAGTGTTTCAACTGGATCTTAGAAAGAACAACTAAGAGTTATGATTAAAAACTCTAAACATTAATGTCAATTTTATGTATTTTATCTCCCGCCACAATATGTTATTCATGTGCCAGAGATGACTGGAAAAAAAATCCTTGATTCACTAATATTAGGAATCGTAAATGTTAGTCACTGTTTTACATCTTCCAGGGCTGAGAAGTCAAGTTGCACAAACACAACTGAATGTCTTCACTGACCATGAAGTATTACACATGCAGAGTAAAATTTATCCAAAATGTGTTTAAAACACATCATAGAGCACACTCAAAGATTAGATTTAGGTGACCTGTTTCTCAGTCTGACAGATGACAGAGTAAAATTTATCTAGAGAAGGATACTGTAGCTCCTCTGGCAGTTTGACACATTATTTTCTTCATATTATAACTCTTGACATTTTGGTTGATTCCATGTTTATTGCATATTATCTAAGTGAAGAAGAAAGTCAGAAAAACAAGGTGAAATTATAAGTAGAATAGAGATCCTTCATATATTAAACGATATAAAATATCAAACAGCGTTTTAAAATAGAAGAAAAATTCATAAAAGATAAGAAATAGCATAGAACGTCCACTGAATTTGGAATTAAAAAGTAAAGTTAACTGAATATCTTAGGTCCAATAATCATGAAATCAGCATGAGTTCTGAAAGATAAATAGGCAACCTGATTGAATGCCTGGCACAACCTATGATACCCCACGCAATCCCTGAGCACAACTGAGTGTGGCCAAAAAACAAATAAGAAGGAAAGAAAAACATTAGTATTTTTGGCATAGAAATTTGGCATTTGAGGTTTCAATATTATTCATTTGTAAGAAAAGAATAAAAAGTTTGCAGAATGTCACATGATTTTACCATAAAAATGAAATATTAGGAAATCCATATACTATATTAAAATGTTTACAGATAATATTGGAATCAGAGAATGTATAAAATGGAGAAGTGAATAAAAATATTATTCAGTGGCATGATTGCCAGTATTTTTAGAAGGAGGTTAAAAAAACGTCAAACATTTCTTTTTGCTAGTTTAATTTTGTCTCACAGAAAAGGTTTCCCTGTTTCATTTTCTCCTAAACATGGAATCTATAATAAATTATTCAGGGGCTTGATTATTTTCCTCCTGCTGTATAAATATTTAGCTAATTAAATTTTTTGGATATGGGGGTAGAAATTATACATCAGGAAGGACCTTGTGTCAATAAACCCTAAACACTGCCAGATGTGGCCCCCAAACCAAAATTTTAAAAAACTTATAATAGTTTTTTTCATTTATTATGACTTTCTGTTTAATTTTGTAGTTTTCACTATACATTTCTATATAGATTCAAAAATATATAAAAATATCATTTAACTTTCATTTTATTTTACTTATTTCAAGTAAGCATTTATTAATATTCAAAATGGGTTTTTACTGTGGGCAAGTGTATTTTGTTTTCTTTAGTTGATAACTGTTTATTTTATCTTTGGTCAGTAGTTGAGCTTACCTCCTTGAGTTCATTTAGGCTTCATTCATGAAAAAATTTGATTCAGGACTAGAGATGTGGGAAGTCTGACACATTCCTTGCTCTGATAAACTGGGTACAACATAGCACATGTATAAAGCATTCAAGGTAAAAGAGTATAATTGGGAAGATGTTATAACATATAATTTTGCTAGGCATGCCAATTTTTATGATTTTTCAAAATTTTGTAGAGGGCTTTCCAAATAGAGATTGAGGACCCACGTGACACTCCTGATGAAATAGTCTGTAGGTTTGTTGTCAGGGTCAAAGGTCACAGTATCATTCAGGCCCTATAGTACTCTGAGATCACACACAGCAATGCTCAGGGCCCTCTAGGCTTACACCTGAAATACACAGCAAATAAGTTCCAGGAATTAAACTCGCCCGAAACTATGTTCCTTTGGCCTATATAAGAAACTTTTTTAAGCACTGTAGCACTGTCCACCCGTTGTTCATCGATTTGCTCGAGCGGGCCCAGTAATGTCTCCATTATGAGACTTGTTACTGTGTTTGGAATATCGAATACGTCACAGGATGCTGGCGAGATACTCTAGGTAGCTTGCCGGGCTCTCTAGGAGGGGCGGAGGAATTGAACACAGCTCGGCTGGGCCGGCCGTGTGCAAGGCAAATGCCCTATTGCTGTGCTATCACTCCAGCCCAGCCCAGAAACTTTTTTAGCTTTTAATGTTGATGAAAGATATCATTGCCTATTACTTTTACAAGAAGTTATACTTCATTAAATTACTCTCAGAAATAACATTCTCTTTTTATAAAGTTGTTCACAATAATTCATTACATTCAATATTTCAACACCAATCCCACCACCATTACACCTTCCCACAACTATTATTTCAAATTTTCCCACCACCCAAGCCTGTCCCAAAGGCAGGTGTTAAATAAATTATTTTGTATTGCTTGTTATAAATAATCCACTACAAATGATCAAAAAGGTTTCCTTAGAGGAAAATGTGTGAAAATTGAGTCATTAAGCCCCCTTATAACATCAATATATACATATGTATACATATATTGTTTTATATATGTCATATATATATTATTAGCCCCCCCTCAGACATGGTATGCTACTCTTGGTTTATCAGTGGCATAAAGAAATTTTAAAATTTTAAATAGGGCGCTAGAGCTGTAGTTAAATTTTTATCTGATGGTGATTTTGGAGTCCAGAAACATCTCTGCAGTGTGCTGTTCTCTTCCAAGATTTATTTTTGAGTCTCTTGACTCGAAAATCATGGCTGTCAATGAGCTTATATGGCACCCATATAGACTTGACTGCCAGGCGTCTAGACAGAAGCACAGCGAAATGGGAGGAGGGGGCCCTTTCCCAACTCCATGCTAGCCAGGAGGTGTCCATCACAAAATCCACATATGTGGGTTTTTCAGCAGATTCTTTCTCACGCATAAGGGGTTCATCTCAAGTTTCTGAAGATAAGTTATGAGCACATAACTGGAGTTTGCGGCTGCTGGGTTTCTGTTGGGGCAGGTGGAGCAACTCACCCACCTCCCTCTGAGATTCCCCAGATGAAGTCAGCCTAGTATGAGGTGAGGCAGCATCTCTGAGGCATGTTGCTCTCTTAGAAAAGACATTCTTGATACTGATATTCAGCATGATTAACTTTTAGATACTTATAGCTCAGTTACGTAATTAAAAATTTGTCAGAAATTAACAATAGATGCGAAACAGATTTGGAATACTTGTGTCCAAGTATGTATCTACTAAGAAAAGAGATATTTTATAATAATATTTTGTTAGTGAAGCCAAGAAGTTTTTATTGACGGATACTTTCTTAGAAAAAACTGAGAGAGAAAGAGGGGAAATGTGTTTTCAACAGAGAGTGCAGGCTACTACAGTGGAAATAAGCAAGCAAAAAAATATATAAATAAGCAAGTGAAATACATGTTCAAGGAGAGAACATGGGCTTGAAGAACAAGCCAAATATTTAGTAACATTCCTATTCTCTGATTTATGAAGATGCTCGCCTGTAATCACAAATGAATATTTTGGTGGAACCCCTCCAGCTAATTTCCTGAGACCCGAGAACCATTTTTTGTGATGCTTAACATGGTTATGCATGGTTCAAAGATCTTGGGTAACAGTGAAGTGTAGCAAATCAATGAGTAACGGGATGTCAAGTGATCAAGTGATCAAGTAGTTATTATTAGGACACACCTAGACGTTTTCCCAGTTTGCTCCTGGCTCTGGAGTCAGATATTCAACTGGAGATCAGCCACATGCAAGGCAATTGTCTTAATTCCTATACTGTTTAATTGATTACTCATAATAATCAAAAGAAAAGTGTTTAAATTCAAGTGCTACATATTCCCCACCCCAACACTGCCAGGAATCAATCCCTGTGCCCAAGGCCAGAAGCAATCCCTATGAATCATGAATGTGCTTCCCCTAAACAACAAAAGAGGGAGTTTTTTTTAAAAAAAAGGTGGGAGTTATGAATTATTTTCCTCTTTGTCATTGAGACTTAATATCTGCAAAAAGAGGGAGCATGCTCCCATGGGACCCCCAAAATTGATAGGAACATGAACCAACCATAATGGAGTGCCATTGAGACACATCTACCTCACAGGTTTGGAATACCATTAAGCCTGCTCCACCGTAATAGACTCGCTTTGTCACCAGGAGGCGTCTACTGCTCCAATGGTGCGCTGAAACCAATAAGCAGCAAGCCTGCTGGAAGCAGAATGTGTTAGCCCACTCACAGTTTGTATGGGGGCCATTGAGTGTTCTAAAGACAGAGAAATTACAGAAAGCGGTCCCCAGAACTATAAGAAGCTGAAGTTCCACTCTGCACACTATGCAGCGCTTTCATCACTTCCTTCCCCCCAAATCTGTGCACACTCTACCGCAAAGATATCACCCTTCTACAGTAGAGTCTCCAGTTAAGTAAGAAGTCAGAGCCCTGGACCACATATATGATTCAGTCCTCACCAGAAGCAATAACAAATTCAAAAGAATCAACTGCATCATTAGAAGGAGGCACAATTCCAGGAAGATCTCCAACAGAAGAGCTGTTAAAATTTTCTTAAGAATCTTGAAATTAGTCCGTTTTCATTTGTTTTGCCAAATACAATGAAGAAATAAAGGACGTAACAATTCTCACTCAGACACATACTGTCTAAAAGTTTCTAATTCTGCATAACTAAAGTTCTGCTGCTTAACATTATTCTCTTCTAAATCTTCTTTTAAGTAAATGTAAGTCTCAAGACTATCAGGGGAAAGCTTGAATTAAATGTATGTTTGAAATAGTAAGACTCTTATTGCAAATATAATAGATTATAGAGACAAAATTAAAATAAAGAGAAGAAAACTTTGAGTAAAAAAATTCAAAATCATCTTGCTTTGAAGCTTATATGCTTGTTGGACTATAATTCTAAACATTTTAGATTTAGTGCTGGTTTGCTGTTTCTCCTCTGACCTTTCTCCTCCATAACAAGGAGCTTAGGTTTACCGACAAACACCCATCACAATGCACCCAAAGCACTCCCATTTCTTCAGTGTTCATATTTTTTTTCTTTTGGGTCATACCTAGCAATGCACAGGGGTTACTCCTGGCTCATGCACTCAGGAATTACACCTGGTGGTGCTCCAGTGACCATATGGGATGCTGGGAATCGAACCTGGGTCGGCTGTGTGCAAGGCAAATGCCCTAATTGGTGTGCTATCACCCTAGCCCCTCAGTATTCATCTTAAACTTCTCCTTTGTCTTCTGCTTCCCTTGTCTATTAGTCACTTATTTTCCCTAAGCAGTGTGACTTGTCAAGTGACTTTTAAAGTCAAATTCCTCAAAAATCTCTGATTTTGTATTTATAAGTGAAATATTGCTTTTCTCCTTCCTTTATGTTCTGTGCATAGTTTACTTCAGAGCAGTGTACTTTTTGTATAGACACAGGAGAAGAGTTAATGCTATGATTTTGTAATTTGAGAGTTAATTGACTCCAAATAATATTCACTCCTGCATCTGTTTTATCAACTTAAACCTCTTTTGCCTTTAGTTCCTAGCACCCCAAAAGCAGGGTCCTGGCGAGACTGGATCAACCCAGAGCAAGCTGTGAGCTACTCTGGCATCGAAACAGGCCAGCCCAAGCTCCATAATACTTAACTATAAGTTAAGAGCGTGGTCATGGACAAATTCTGTCATGATCCAAAGAGTAACAACTGGATTAGGACCCTGTTAGGGTTAGGAAAGACTAATCTACCTTGAGCACTGTAGTCTAGAACCTATAGTAAGATGTCCCCAGGAGAGCCATCCTAGAAGCGTAATGTATCTCTTACTGTGTGCATAAAAAATGACTAAAGAAGGAGAATTAAGAGGAATGTTTAAATGGTTGTTGGACTAAAGAAAGGAGAAACACATCCCTAGATGTTATTTGGCCCTTGAGAGGATATCCTGGTTGCAGGAGATCTTTGTCTTAACTTAGAAGAGCTTCCCCAAAAGGAAGAGCTTTCATGTGTTGATCATACTATCTCACTTGTGGTAGCTGCTACCCACAACCCTTGGAGAGGAGTAATAACTAGGCTGGAGGAGAGGGCTGAGAAGGAGAATCTGGGCAGTGAGTGAGATTGGGAGTAGACTAAGGCAATTAATTGCCAACCAGCCTGGCCCCCGATTTCTCCTTCTTTCAACCATGGCTGTCTGTCAGCCATTTGGGGTGGGAAAATGGCCTAACCAGCAACGAACACACATGGAGAGAGAACTCACGCCCTTTAATTTTGTGATTACACATGTGCTCTTTCTAAAAAAGCCATCAGTGCTCATAAATGCTCTTAGTTTGTTTTATTATATTTTAAAGGTGTACAAATTATTTATTGTAATCCCTCTCTCACAGATTCCACTGGGCAGATTTTTGATCTTTTCAGATCCTACCCACAGAAAATCTATGCATTGTTCATTGCCACATGCACAAGGTGTGATATTTTATTTACCAAATGCAGAGGCATAACTTAATTAAAATGTCTGTTATATGTTTAAGGGAGTCTGACTAAATATGCAAATAGCATTTTTTAAAATAATTTTTAAAAATTTTGTTTTAGTCACCATAATTTTGAATACTGGCAACATGGGGTTTTATGTATTTATTGTTCCAACACCACAGCCCAAACCAGAATGTTCAACATTGTTTAAGGGTCCCACCCACAGGACCCTTGCCCCCACACAAACATAGTAAGTTCAGTTCTCTAGGTTCTCAAATACTTTTGCTTTGAGGTATTTGTTATATCTTTATCTTGCTTCATAATAGATAGACAGATAGATAGATAGATAGATAGATAGATAGATAGATAGATAGACAGAAATATCTATATATACATGCTTTGACATATATATATATATATATATATATATATATATATATATAACCCCTCAAGAGAGGGGTTCGGCAGGGTGATACCATTTCACCAAAACTCTTCAGTGCCACCCTCGAGAACATCATACGACGACTGGAATGGGAAAACATGGAAGTGAAGATAGATGGTCGGCAACTACACCACCTCCGCTTTGCTGATGACATCGTTCTAATAACACCAAACATCAACCAAGCGGCACAAATGCTGAACGACTTTGACCGTGAATGTGGAAAGGTCGGACTACAGCTGAATCTTACGAAGACAATGTTTATGAGAAACAGTCTTGTTCCTGACGCTCCATTCGCTCTCAACGGAACCACCATCTCTGAATGCAACAGTTATATATACCTAGGTCGAGAAATCAACATGATGAATGACCTGGCACCTGAGTTGCGCAGGAGGAAGAGAGCAGCTTGGAATGCCTTCAAGAGCATTGAAGAAATAACTAAAAGGACAAAGAACCTCCAGCTACGAGCACATCTCTTTGATTCCACTATTCTTCCTGCATTAACATATGCCTCAGAGACCTGGACCCTACGGGAACAGGATGAGAACACTATTCGGGTCTCTCAAAGAGGAATCGAAAGAACTATGCTTGGAATATCACGATTCACTCAAATGAGAGATAGAATCCGGAGTTCTGATCTTTGTCAACGCTCAAGAATCAGGGACGCTGTCTCATTTGCCAAGACATCAAAAATCAGATGGGCTGGACACTTAGTGAGGTTTACAGACAACCGCTGGACTAGAGCCATTACTGATTGGATTCCACGAGACATCAAAAGATCACATGGACGCCCACCTATAAGATGGTCAGACTTCTTCGTCAAGACCCTAAATGATCGGTTTGAGGCTCTACATGTTCCTAAAACGAACAGAAACCATTGGGCTACGCTAGCACGCAACCGGGATGAATGGAGACGTTACTGGCACCCGCTCGAATAAATCGATGAATAACGGGGATTAAGTGATTAAGTGATATATATATATATATATATATGAGAGATCCATCTGTATCTGTTCTTCTCCTTCTGGCTGATTTTACTCAGCATGTTTCTCTCCAGTTTCATCAGTTTCATACTTATGGCAAAAAATTGCATGACATTCCTTTCTTGAAGTCAAATAGTATTTCATTGTACTAGTTTCTTTGGTTTTTGGTTCTTGGTTTGTTTTCAGATTTTAGCTATTGTGAATTGTGCTGCAATGAACACAGGAGCTTAAATGCCTTGGGTGGGCAGGGGACTTGAGGTAGGAGTCCAGAGGTGGAATGAAATTGCTGAATCATAAGAGAGCTCAATTCTTAATTTTTTTAAGGTTTTCATATTGTTTTTCTAAAGGGTTGAAAAAGTTTCTATTCCTACTAGAGAAGATAAGGGTTTCTCTTTCCCCACATTCATGCCAATACCAGTTACATTTGCTCTTTTTGGTGTGTATTAGTCCCACAATTGTGAGGTGATATCTCATTTATATTTCCATTTCCTTAATGATAACTGATACAGAGAATTTTTCATATACCCATTGGTCTTTCCATATCTTTTATTTCTTCTCTCCATATTTAGATTGTTCAGTTTTATAAGTGCTTTATATCTCTTTAATATTAACTCACTATCAGCAAAGTGGTAGGAAAATATTTTCTCCAAGTGGGTGCGTTTTTTTTTTTCATTCTGGGAGTTGTTTCTTTTGAAGGCAAAGTCTCTCATTGGATGTCATCTCATTTGTTCATCTTTGTTTCTGCTTCCTAGCCAGTGGCACTGAGTCACTGAGATGCTTCTAGAAGCATTCTGCAGAAGTCTTCCTCAATATAATTTATGGATGCAGATTGTATATGGAGGTCTTAAATTCATTTTCATTAACATTTTGTTTGTGGTATGAGATAGGGGGGTCTGACGGGTTTGTTTGTTTGTTTTTTCTTTTTAACATGCAGCTGAGCAAGTTTCTCAACACCATTTGCTGGAGACTTTCCTTTTTCACTTCACACTCAGCTCATTGTTGAAGATTAGCTGTACATATATCTGTAGATCTGTCTCTGTGCTCTCAATTGTATTCCATTGGTCTTCGAGTCTATCTTTTTTCTAGTACCACCTAGTCTTAATTGCAGTAGCTTTATCATATTATTTGAGGTTAGAAAAGAATCCCACCATTTTATAAGTAGGATTGCTCTAGCTATTGTGGAGGTTTATTACTCCACATAAATTTCAACAGCATTTGGTCTATGGTTTTAAAAAATGTCATGGATATTTTTATAGGAACTGCATGGAATCTGTATAAGACATTGGACAGCTTTGTCATTTTGACACCATTAGTTATTCCAAACAACGAGTAACAGATATATTTTCATTTTCTTCTATTTTTAATTCTTCAAGAAGTTATTTATAGTATTCGTTACATAAAATCTCTTAAATATTTTATTAAACTGATTCTCAGGTACTCGTTTTTGAGACATAACTGTTAAAGGGATGGTTTTGTTATTTCCATGTCTTTGATTGCATGTTGATTTTGTAGCTTGTCACATTACTATATAAGTTTATTGTTTCTAGGGGATTTTTTTATAGAGTCTCATGTTGCTGGAAGTAGAGTACCATGTAATCTTCACATAGTGATAATTTTTATTTCTTTTCCAATATCAATCTTTTCTGCCAAATTGTTATGGCCAGGACTGTTAATACAGTATTGAATAATAGTGGTAAGAGTGGGCAAACTTGTCTTATATCTGATGTTAATGAAAATTCTTTCAGATTTCAATCATTAAGTATCATGTATAATGTTTTAAAAATGCCATAAAAGTCATCTATAAACAGAGAAAAGCATCATGAGTAAACTGAACTATGTTGTTTCAAAGAAAGGATGACCATAAGTTTAGTGAGAAGTCTACAGAAGTAGGTATGTTTCCAAGGCTTCAGATGAAATAGGCTACTTGTAAGCATCATTTTGGAACATTGGCTTCTGTATTTTTAGAAAATTTGAAAACATTATCTTAATCAATTTCCTTGGAAGGTGGGGTTAATGGGGAGTACGAAGGTGGGATATGGGAGCTACCGAGTGTTGTTCAAAAGGACTGAAAGCCTACTATCAATTTTTGGCTAACCAGGTCAACAATTCATTGTACAGCCACTGCAGGCCTCTGGGATTCCCAGACCACCTTCTCTGTACTAGGGTACACCAGGCTGCGCTCAGGGGATTGTGATGCTCGAAACCCATGTGGTTACTGAGCATGCTAGCCTTACACGCCAAACACTGAGCTATCTTCTGGCCTCAAAAGACTCATGATTTCATATTATTTTGTTATAGTGATCCCAGAAAAAAAATACCAAAATTTAGCAGGGTCATGGTCTAATGTGGTTCTTTAAAAAGGATGATGTCCGCATTTACCATCAATGGCTCACTCTTGGGTCTCACATTGGGTAGACCACTAACAGTAGTAGTTATTGTTACCAGAGTTTTATATTATAGTTTCCTTCAGAATTACCAAGTAGCCAAGAACAACACTAAAATTGAACCCACAAGACTTTAACAAGAAACCCAAACTTGTAAAAGCACACATCAGCATCTGAAGCACTAGTTATAAAGAATACTCAAAAGAAAGTGAAAAATGTCATGAGAGAAAATGTTGAAGCCTGGATAATAAGTCAAAGAGACATTAGAAAGATGATGGAATGGAACAAAGTGTTAGAGATTGCAGGAAGGACAAAACAGCGTTATCCTTAGCAGACACTTTTCTCTTCAAAACATAAACTCTGCAAGATTCTATATTATTCTTTTCTTCGTGGCTTACACAAGGAAAGTTGACAAATGTGGTCTTTACAAATATCAAATTTTCTGGGTCCTGACCAATAATACAGTGGGTAAGCTGATCCCTGGCATCCCAGATGGCTCCCTGAGCATCACCACAAGAAATATCTGAGTATAGAGCCCTTAATAATCCTGAGCATCGCTGGGGGATTTGACCAAAAAAAAAAAATCAACACAAAAAACACATCTTAAATGTTATTTACTAAAATGTTATTTACTAAAAGCAGTTATTTATTTTATTTCTCTGTTTTGCTTTTGTTTGTTTGTTTGTTTTCAGGGCCGGATCCAATAGTGTTTGAGGCCTATTCCTGGATCTGTTCAATGATCACACTTCATGAGGCTGGGGTGGTTGTATGAGGTACCAGGGATAAAACTCAGATTGGTCATATGCAAAATAAGCTCTCCACCTGGTGAACTATCTTTCTAGTCTATTTTCTTACAATTTTATTTACATCAATCTCTTCAAAATTTGATTTTACTTTCTCTACTGGAAATAGTTTCCATATAAAGTACAAATATGAGTAGATATGAAATCAAGTATAGAAATTATTGAAAGACACTATTAACAGAAATTGAGTACTTAGTAAAATACCTTAAATAGAGTAATACTTGGGTTTCTCCACAACTTGGTTATCTCAAATACTCTATAATATGGCTACATGCTGAGTAAATAATTTGGAATTAGAGAAACATTATAATTAGCATAATTAAAATTGAAAAGTTTTCATTGTATGTAGGATGACTGATAGGGTAAATATAAGGAATACAGTTAGCTTTATTATATTAAAAAGTAATTACAATGAATGCTCAATGGATGACAAAATCACATTGAGCAGAAACTTAAGCCAGTTGCCATTGTCTGTAGAACTGGCATGTTTTGTTGCTAAGCAGCTGAATCTAGAATTAAATCATTATCAGAGAGAAAAGGGAAAGGGATTTGTATCTTGTTATGTAAGATCGCAACTAAAAATAACTGTTCATAAAGATGGGAAGATTAGTACTGAAAAGTATCTATGAATATTGAGATAACTAGAAAGTACCATGAGAACCATTATACTTTTGATTGGTGAGTCAAAAACTTTATCTATAAGGATAAAAGCATTGATATTTGTAAATTTTTAACTATATATACAAAACACATACATATAAAATAGTCTTTTAAAAGTTCTGAGACCTTGAGTGAAAGCCACAAGATTTCTTTCATATTCTACTCAATTTAACTTGAAAGCACAAAACTGTGTTTGAATGGATTGTTACATATCTTGGCAAACAGTGAATTAGAGCATAAACGAGTGAAGGTGATAGCTAGGATAGAAAGATTGACTAACTTGATGATAATATTATGGATAGGAAATCTTATAAAAGATTATTTTGAAAGTGTTAATTATAGTATATACTAAGGAACAGTGATGTTTCATTCTCTTGGGATGTCTCTGGAATCATTATATTAAAAATGTAATGAGTATATATGTTAGTGTATGTTCTCCAGTAATTTGGATTTTCCTATTCTATGCCTGCGAGATGAAAGCTAATGAATAGATTTTGATGAAATTATGTTGGCTAAGATGATTCTCTTCACTACTTATAAATCTTTCTTTTCTATTACAATAATAATTCATATTCCATAATGGCCAATATATATCAAGAGTTATATAGTGAAAATTTCAACCATTAATATTTCACTCACATTTTAGCAAAGCTGTCTTTTATTTCTTTCTCATGTTCTTTTGGTACTAGTGAAATGTTTTATTTTCTTCACATGACCTTTTGGCATTTCATAAAAATTTTCACCCTTTTGTACTTCTGAGATACACCTACCTGCTATAGAGACACTAGTATAATAATGATTATAATTTTTAGCATGAAGTCCACCCATGTCAATTACCTGATATAATAAAGACACCGGTCTTTATAAAAACTTTATTAAATATGTGGAAAATGTAGAACCCCTGGCTCTACCATTTAAATTACCACTATTGAAATATAATAGTACATACATTGAGGAATTTTAGAGCAATCAAAAAGTTACCAATCAATGGAGATAAAAACTGAAATCATGAATCATAAATTAATTATAGTTTATGACAATGTATCAGACTATCACACCTTAATTTATACATTTCAGCTGTGTACACACTCCTTCTTAATAATGTGTGATCTGCTTTACAAATAGTTTTGGCATTTTCATATAGAAGTTATCTACTGCACTGGAATAGCTTTTCAATAGTGGTTGAACTGATGGAGACTAGAAGCAGTCTATAGGGTCAAATAAGGAGAATTTAAATACTTGGGAGAAAATGCTGTGAAAATTAGTTATTTTCTAATTTATATTTGGGAAGTAAGTTTTGTTGAAGAATAGAGTTTTTGGTTAACACTATTGATTTGTTTATTAAAAATTTGATAGATTATAAGATACAGGCAATGGTCAATGGTAAATAGATATTAATGAAAATGGGATATAAGCTGAAAATACAGATTTTTGATAAAAAATACTCTACTAGAAAAAATGATAACTAAAACCATTATGCTGGTTAAATTCTTAGGGGACAGTTCATACATTAGTGAAATGTACATGGAATTATTATTTCAGTCATTGCAAATTTAAGTGTTTGTGAAATAGTAAAAATAGATAAATAGCAGTTTAATGAGATAACTGAGTTTTTTTGTTAGTATCTTCACTTCATTAATCTAAGAAAACAGAAACCAGATATTTGGCCTATACTGTATGTCATATTCTGAGAAGGAAAGTTATCATCTGATGAGACTGACATTGTAGACAGGCCAATTTAATGGCATTAATCAGGAATAAGTAGCTTGCCAGCAAGACATATGGACAGAAAGTATTCATTACTTTTCACAGAAGGGAAGTCCTATGAGGGTCATAAAATATTCTAGAGAAAAGATATCAAGGGTCAGTAAATCATTGTTTTAAAAGAAATAAGAAAAAATGAATTCAGGGTACAGGAGATAGATACATTTTGAAAGAGTCCTTTTCATTTTGCAATACTTTCATCAGTAAGTGGATTTGATTGGTGTGCAGAACTTTAAAAAGGACTCCATTTGCGTTAACATTCACTTTCTTACACATTCATATACTTAGAGAACAGTATAATGGAATGCTGCATCTTAATTCAGTGATTATCAAGCTGTGGCTAATGAACGTGCTGTGGCACACTGCAGTTCTCACTGTAAGGCACCATTATTTCAGAGCATTATTTAGTGACTTGCTTCTCCAGCTAAATACTAATTCAAGTTCTCTCTTAATTTGATCTTCATCTTCTACCTTGGTGTGTTCATAATTCCCATTCCAGTATGTCTTTCTTTGTGTTTTTATCCTTTTAGTGCCGTTCTTTGGTGGTGTGAAACTGTAAAAGGACAGATATTTCATTCAGTACTGCCTACCATTCAGCTGAGTGAGAGAACACAGAACAAAGATATTTCCAGTCATGCCTTCCATTGCTCTCCCTAATGGTTCTATATGGGAATCCATAACAGCTGTGAGTGAGGCACTGGTGCAAGTAAGAATCCCACTCCTGTTGTTCTGGTTGAAGGTGTCTTTGATGTGTTGTAGGTGGTCCCAGATTGCGTACTCCCAAAGCGAACATCTCCCAGAAGTAATAATTCCCTTGAAGATCACAGACTCTGGTACTGGTATGAAATCTTTTGACTGGATCTCTTACAGTCTGAAGTTGGAGGGCCAGAGATATGTTGTACATTTGAAGGTCATCAAACATTTGTTGGCTAGGCACATGCCAGTGTTCACCTACACGGACCAGGGAGCTCTCCGTAAGGACTATCCTTTCATCCAGAATAACTGCTACTATTATGGTTATGTGGAAGGAGACCCCAAATCCCAGGTTTCCATAAATAGTTGTTTTGGAGGATTTCATGGAATCTTACAGATAGACACCACTATTTATAAAATTGAACCCAAAATGCATTCAACCACATTTGAACATGTGGTCTATAAACTGAAGAGTGAGGAGAAAGAATTACAATCCAAGAAATGTGGATTAACAGATGATGAAATTCAACATCAACTCAAGGTTTTAAAGAATGCCAATTTATCCACTTCAGCTCAGAGTAGTAACATGGGTTGGTGGACCCACAAGCAATATCTTGAACTTGGCATAGTGGTTGATAAAAATCGGTATCTTCACCATAGCAGTAATGCCACGGAAGTGCAATTTGAAGTGTCTCTTATAGTCAATGTGGTCAAATTTATTTTTGAACCATTAAATATTGATCTCTCTTTGAAGGGAATTGAAATCTGGACTCAAGAAAATTTTGTTGCAACAGATACTATGGAAGGCCTCCTAGAAAATTTTTGCATCTGGAAAAGACTGCACTTTAATGATCGCTTGCCCCACGATATTGCCCACTTTTTTGTCAAGGCATCATATGGTGACACTGTTGGTTTAGCTTATGTGGGAACAGTTTGTAATGATTTATATAATTGTGGGGTTAGTAGTTTCATGAATGATGACATTATTGAGGTCGGAAATGTAATGTCACATGAATTGGGTCATAATTTGGGTATGGGTCATGATGAACAGGATTGTGCTTGTGGGCAACCGTATTGCATAATGCACCCATCAAAAGTTGATGCAACTAGATTCAGCAACTGCAGTTACAGTCAGTATTTAAGGACCTGTGCGGGCACAGATTGTTTGAAACACCCACTAATTTTAGAGAAAACCTCCAAGGAGAAACACTGCGGGAATGGTGTGGTTGAAAAAGGAGAAGACTGTGATTGTGGCTCCATTCATTCATGTGCAAAAGATCCTTGCTGTGAGACAAATTGCACACTGAAACGTGGGGCTCTTTGTGCTGTTGGGCTTTGCTGCAAGAACTGCAAGATTTTGCCAGCAGGTACTTTGTGTAGAAAAGAGGAAAATGAATGTGATCTTCCAGAGTGGTGCAATGGGAAAACCTCTCGGTGTCCAGAGGATGTGTATGTGCAGGGTGGGATTCCATGCAAGGGCGGTGGATACTGTTATGAAAAGAGATGCAACAACCGCGATGCACAGTGCAGAAGCATTTTTGGTAAAGAGGCTAAGAGCGCAACTCTCAGCTGCTATAGAGACGTAAATATACAAGGTGATCGTTTTGGTCACTGTAGTTTAAATAGCACAACGTACACTCAGTGCCAGCTCAAGGATTCTATGTGTGGAAGGATTCAGTGTGAGAATGTGAGAGAAATTCCTCTTCTGCAACATCACAGGACTTTGATTTCAACGAATATCAGTGGCCACAGCTGCTGGAGTACGGACTACCATGTCGGCATGACCATACCTGATGTTGGTGACGTGAAAGATGGCATGGAATGTGGGGAAAACTATATTTGTTTGAAACGGAAGTGTGTTCCAATGCCAGACTTCAAAAGATACTGTTCACCTGTGACCTGCAATATGAATGGAATTTGCAATAATAGAAATCACTGCCATTGCAATGCTCAACGACGCCCACCCTATTGCCATGTTGAAGGTTTTGGAGGTAGTGTTGATAGTGGCCCAGCACCTAGGAAACATTCTAGCAACAAACAAAATACAGAACTCTTTCATTATTGGTTCCTTATGACAGGATTGCGTTTCTTCATATTTATATTGATTTTCCTTTTTATCATAGCAAAATCAAATAGTGAAGACTGAATAGGAGAAATTTTCAACTTTCCCCTAAGGAAGAAGATTAAAATGTTCCAACTGCATATCAGAAAGAAAACTCAAAGTTTTGATTAAAATTAAATCCAATCATTCATGGAAATTTCCATGTATTACATTCTATTCTCCTGGTACCGCATGTTATTACTAGGCAAAAAATCCTCTGGAATTATTATCATTTGCTATTATAAATATTAGCCCTCTAGCAATGAAGAGACATTTTTATTCCTAGAATATTTCTAATTACCATTATTTTAGTACATTATAGTGGTTAATTTTCATAGCATTAGCCTCTGCCTTTCCTGAGCTTAAGCAAAGCACTTGGAGGTGTGTTTGTGTGTATGTATGCAGGTGTGTGTATGCCAATGTACGTGACAGTGAGGTATTTATTTTCCCTTCAATTTCAATTATTTTTGCTCTCTTATTTGCCAAATGAGAACCCCAAAACAGAAACTAAATTTTATTAGTTTCTGATAATTGTCAGAACTTAAAGCTAAATAGCAACTTACAGGATTTGAAAAATGTATTGTCTATGTCAGTGTTGCACCATAACAGAACTTAGCTTGAATAAGACAGCTATTTTTAGTCTGCACAAACTGTCAATAGTATGTGATATTTATTATTATCTATAAATCATATATTTTATTGAATATAAATGCAAATATATAATTTTCATTATGTTTTACTATGTGTATGTATGTCTTACTATCTATGTGTAAAGAAAAATAGATAAACAAGCAAACATAAAAGTGTGATGAGTAGATCTTTGGTTTAGAATGAACTTATGTAGTTTGGTTTCTCTCCCCAGATGTCCTTAATTGGAGTAGATCTCCTTTGCACACAGGGCAGTTGTTGATGCAGTTACCATATATCCCTAGCCTTAGATTCACTTTGTAAAATGTCTTTCTTAATTGATTTCAATATTTTCATGTTTACATAATACCAGAAACTCTATGTGGTTAAAACTATATTGTGGAATATATGTATAGATGATAAAATACTCATATACTACATACTAGAACCTACGAGTGAATTGTCTACTTGATTGTCCATTACTAAACAGTACAATGAAAATATATATTTAGAAGGTCTTAGCAGGAGTACCTCTTGAGTATCTTTGGGAGACCCTGTACCAAAATTTAAAAGAATAACAAGTGAAATAATAAACATATTAAATAAATTATGTTTTATATTATACTTCAAACTAAACCTTTTTTAAAAAAAAATTAGTGAACTTATTCCATTATTATCCCCTGCAGGGAATAAGGATCGAGTGCATGCTGGGTTCCACAGTGCTCAGGAGCCAAAACTACATGTGACAATTCTCAGGGGCATCCAGGTCCAATCAAGATTCCCATTTATATTGGGGCTACATAGTGTTTTTGAGGAAGTTATAGGAGAGAGATGACCCTAGAGACACAGGACACTGGTTCCCCACTCTGAGACTATTATTCAGGTAAACATCAGTGTGTCTCCATCATGCCCTCCAACTGTGGGACCCCACTAACAGAAAAGAGGGCCCTGGGAGGTAAATATCCAGTCTCACAGTTTGACACAGCACCAAAATTTGTTTGTGAAAACAAACAAATCTAGCTGCATAAAAACCAGATATCCAATAGATTCCCAAAGACATCACACTTTTTTTTAAATTAACAAGACCTTAGAATAAAAATATTCCCAATGTTTAATGATCAAATACAGAAGATAGAATTGATCAATTGAAATTGAAATAAATCAAATATGGAAGATAGAATTGATTAATGTGAAGAGAGTCTGATGAAAAAAATTAAAGAATTTGTGTAAAAATCAAGGAACTAGAGAACATTGTAGCAAGCACAGAAACAGAAGGTATGAGGCTAAACATCCAATTAGTGACCTCAAAGATAAGGTTGAACACTTCCATCAAAAAAAGAAGAGGTAATGGAATAGAGAGTGAGAATAAATGGGGAGAATATATGAGACTTTTTGACAATAGCAAAAGTAACCACTTAAAATCACAGGAATACTAGAAGAGGAAGGTAGGAGAGTAGCTCTGTTTTTCATAGTGTGGTTCAGTATACAATACAAATAAAACATTAGGA
This sequence comes from Sorex fumeus, assembly GCF_029834395.1. Classification (NCBI taxonomy): domain Eukaryota; kingdom Metazoa; phylum Chordata; class Mammalia; order Eulipotyphla; family Soricidae; genus Sorex; species Sorex fumeus. The sequence goes on from NW_026606081.1 coordinate 42,000,881, forward strand.
ATTGAATAATGAATGAATAATGAAAATAATCATTGCTAAGTGAATGATTATGGGTCCCTATGAAAAGCCCCAGCTAATTGTGCTGTTAGTCTCACCCATTTTACTTTAGGTACATCCATATGCATTGTCATATTTGGCATTTGGGTCTCCCAATAAGTGATGTTTCTCAGCACTCATTGCAATTTGACCCATTAAAAGCAGCTTGCATGTTAATATGCCAGTCATTATTATATGTTTAGACATTCAAAGAAGCTTCAAAATATTTATTTATACAAGAGTAGATGAAATAGTTAAAGGTGGCTAATGTTACAGAGCCAAAAAATGGTGGAGAACTTTCATAAGAGTATAGTTATCATGCAAATATCATGAAAATATATTTCAGGGGGAAAAGTCTTGAAATCTTTGTGCCTATGTATTAAGCTATTTTCTAGATACTTTAGTGTAATATTTAAGCTTCTGAAAACCTCTGAGATAAATATTATTCAATTTAATATGGATACTATTCATTTATTCAATTCGATGGAAAATTTAGCCACTCCTTAAAAGGCACAGATAATTTCCTAAAAGAGACAGTAGCCTCCAGTTAGGCTTGATGGTTGTTTTAGTTTTTACAGCACACATTACAGAACTTGCAGTGCAAAGAACAACACAATGACAAATATTTAGACATGGCTTAATCACATCTGAATGATTATGACTCATCTTTGGCATGATATTTTATACTTCCAGGTTGTCCAACTTAAATAGTAATGTGCTGTCCAAATCATTTCTCTAAACATAATAAGTAATGACATGAGATATATTAAATTAGCATGAACAAATCAAATAGTTGGAGCTAACTGAATATATGTCTACAGAGGGAAAAGATTTTCAGTATTTGGGTTATCTTAATTACTTAGATATAAGCAGGTAGATTTTTCTGATGTACTTTTTGCAATCTGTTAGCCTTCGGTATGCTAACATGGCATAGTAAATCAATGCTCAGCTGTAACTTTAAGCAGTGAACCTAAAAATGACTAAAGTTAACATAACTTTCTAGAGAAGAAATATTTAGTGGCAATATTCCATTATACCATTAAAATCATCACTGAGAATATTTTGGTTTTATTTCTTGAGTCTAATGGGTGGTGTTTGGGAACTACTCCCAGTTCTGAGGTCCTGAAGTATCCTCCAGGTGTTGCTCCTGGAACTATGTGTTGGGAACAGATAACCCAAGCTCCTGCAGAAAAATCACAGCCTTCAGCAATTTGAGCTACCCATCTCAACCATTTTGGTGGAGAATCCATTGTCTACAAGTCAAATAACTTAAGACCTCCATGTCTTTATTATTTCTAATGTTTTGGTTGCTCCTTTTACCCCAGGGGTGTGCAAATGCTTACTTCTCAGGAGAATAGAAAGAAGTTAAAGGTGGTTGAACACTCACAGAACCTATCTCAAACATACCTGTTTTCCCCTCCCCATAAGCTCAGAAGCATTGGGCCAGGTGTGCATTGCTTCAGGAGCTTTCACTTTGCTCCTTTTATTTATTTATTTTTTAGTTTATTTTTTTTCATTGTTATATAATTTGTTTTTATTCTTTTTTAAAAATTTTTATTAGTGAAACACCATGAGATACAATTGTAGACTTACAAATTTTTGTGCTTGGGTTTCACTTATACAATGATGGAGGACCCATCCCTCCACCAGTGCCCATTCTCCACCACCACTAATCCCAGTAACCCTCCCAGCCCCTCCCCCCCATCCCACCCTGCCTTTGTTCTTTCTCTTCTTTTGGGTGCTGCGTTTTGCAAAAGAGGTCACTTTGCTCCTTTTAAATGCTAGCTTGGAGATTTCCTTTATCAGAGCAGCAGCTGACTCTTCCCTACAGTATGATTCTAAACTTGGAATTTATAATTAAAATTTAATTTTTACTGGCATATAATTTTTAAAGTTATAATCCACTTTTAAATGCTTCATTTATTTATTTATTTTGGTCTGTGGGCCACACCCAGCAGTTCTTGAAGTTTAATCCTGCCCTTACACTCATGGATCATTCTGGAAGTGGTTAGGGGAATATATGAGGTCCCAGGGATTGAATTTAGGTCAGCAGTAGCAGGGCAAGCACCCTGCCCACTTTACTATCTCTTTACTCCCCCCTTTATTGATTTTGCAATGTATCATTACATTCTATTAATATGAAAGAATGGCCTAAATAAATAAAGTCACTGAATGTAACATTTTCTTGTTCAAGAATATTTGTCTACATTCTACATAGTTCTCCAGTTACTCAGAAGTTACCTTGATGTTGAGTTTAATACTGTTTATTCCACAGCAGTTGTCAAGGAAGAGGTGAGAGAATAAGCAAACAATAAAAGTTTTTTGCAAGAGTGAATTCAGATACTTTTATAAATATGTGTTTTGATAAGAAAACAAAAGGTAAAGGTAAAGGCCCTCCCGTTGATCATCGATTTGCTCGAGCGGGCCCAGTAACGTCTCCATTGGAGACTTTGTTGTTACTGTGTCTGGCATATCGAATACTCTCGGTAGCTTGCCGGGCTCTCCGAGAGGGGCGGAGGAATCGAACTCGGGTCGGCCATGTTGGCCGCTTGTAAGGCGAACGCCCTACCGCTGTGCTATCGCTCCAGCCCAAGAAAACAAAATGCATTTTATAGCTTTACTTCCTAATTGCCCCTTTGATTACAATTTCCTTAATTACAAGTTCTATTTTCTGCACAGGCTTCAGTATCAGTTTATAATTTTATAGTTAAGCTATTGAATTCATAACATATAGCATATACCCTGAACAAAGAGATAACTAACACCTAATAGGACAGTTTAAAAATTATTGAAGAGTAAAATAAGAAAGTTTGAGGTAAAATATAAATAAGATCAGATATCAAATTATGATGGTATAAAATATAGTTAAAAATGCAAAAACTTGGGAATATCTAGAATCTTAAATGCAAAAATAGTATAAGCTATATGTCATCAGATTACCCCTAGGAAGATTACAAATAAGATAGTTGTTTATGAAAAATGTGAACATGCCTTTTCAATATTTGTTTTACTTGAGTCCTTAAGCAAAACAACTGATTAGAAAAGTTACAGGGAAATAGCTTCTAAAAGTAGAAATAAAAAATAAGTCTATAAGAAAAAGATAGTATATTCAGTTTAGCAAGTTGTTTATTATATGAGGGTTTGGTTTTGGATTTTTTACTGCTGTGTACAGCAAGGGAACACTCTAAGATTTTCTATTAGGAAATTTTCACCAGACTGAGCACATGCTTTGCATACAAGAAGCCTGGGTTTGAGTCCCTGTTCCTGCACCATACAAGACCTGGAGAACCGCTACAATGAAGCAGCAGTAAATCACTGCCAGGTATTGACCCCCTAACTGAATCAAATACATTTTAAATTTCTTTTATTCCAAATCAGTTAGTTATGACGTCTTTATAAAATGATCTGTTTTAAATGCACTTACAGAGAATGAGCTACACTAGTCTATAATTTGTGCAGAAGAGAAAGGAAAGAACTGCAAGCAAATGCTCTGTTCTCTTTACCACAGCAGAAATGTTTTGCAGTAGAAAATCTGAAATTATGATACATGAGTTTTGGTTTTATTTTGACATGTTCAATTGAATGACTTGTTCAATTTACACAGCTGATTTTTTATGTGAATTGATGCTCTATTGCGGAAGGACTCTGGGCTGAGCCCTTTGGGTGTGATGCTGGTTATACACAATTTACCGGGAGGCCATGCGACCCACAGTCCCATTAAAAAAGCACGAGATTTGGAGAATGCCAACAATGCTTTGTACATTTAAGGCATGCTCTCCATTCAATTGAACTATTGCCCTGCTCATGTGGCTTATTTTTTCTATAACACACAGTCGAGAGGTATCCTAAATTAAGAAAAGAATGTTAATGTATGTTTATGTATATATAAATAAAGCTGAATACCTACATTCTCTTCACACACCCTGAATTATTAGAATTACCTTAATTAATCTAGAAATTTGATATTCAGAAAAATAGCTTGTCCAAAAATATAATTTTGTACAACTTGAACCCAGGCTTTGCCTATTCCAAACATTTAGTACATCAAAGACAATAGTTCTTGAAAAACCATCACCGTGACGGGCACCTACACCAGTCTGATCCTGGAGATCTCCTCCACTTAGCAAAGTCGAGAGCCAAGTGAGTCCCACCCCATTGCATAGGGTGTTGAAGAGAGTCCTTGACACATTGCACGGCGGTCCCGCAGCACCTCAACCCGGGGGACACAGAGAGAGGCCTGGACCAGACCAGGCACTGGCTAGGAACCTGCCCACCAAGAGGAAGCCAGGGAGACCTTCTCCTGCCCGGATGTCCTGGGTTCGGACACTGGCCTTCCCTTTCACGACAGATCGTGCGAGGAGTTGCTTCTCTTTCAGTACAGTAAGGGATGGATATGGAATTGTTTTCCATCTTTCAGCCTTAGGGTATGGAACATGCTCCCTGCAAACAAGGCTCTGTTGTCAACTTTCTGCTGACAAGAGAGTGGATCATAACTCAGAAAAATAATGTCATCATATGCAGATGCTGGGATTCCCCATCAAATAGGCTTTTAAGATGAGGATCAGTTTTCCAAGGACAGTTACATTAAAGTTTATTTCTATGAAGTTTAAACTGGGATAAAGAAACGCTGTATTACAAACTAATTGTGATAGGGACATCATTTTGAGGACAGGTTCTCAGGAACAGTGTTGAAAAAAAGTCTACGTCATTGCTTTAAATGCTGAATTAATATTCTCATTATTGCTTTATTCCTTTGACTGAAATAGAAAGAAAGAAAGAAAGAAAGAAAGAAGGAAGGAAGGAAGGAAGGAAGGAAGGAAGGAAGGAAGGAAGGAAGAAACCAGTTGAAAACTCATAGAGAGAATACACATCCAGGATTCCTATTGACTAGCTCAGGAGTAATTGTTGCACATAAACCCTCCTAACGGGTCACACCTTTGTAGCTGGGGTTGGGCTGAGAGGTTGGGGTGGTCACCCTGTCTTTGCCAGAGAACAAAGCTGGAGCTGCGTCACACTATGCAAGTGCTTCAGCTCTTTGACCTATTTCCCCCCACAAGAGCACCATCTCACAAGTCAGCCAGGCCATGGGAAATAAGATCCGACCCACAGAAGACCTAACACCATAAGCACCCCACACCCAACTTGCAGGTCTCAAAGGATGGGAAAACTCAGATCCCACAGGTGACTGCACTGCTGGGCCAGGCAGCATCACTGGTCTGTTGGAAGTTCCTTGAATCCACAGTCCGTGGGGGTCTAGGCTCTCCTCCCACCTCAGAATCCACAAGCACGTGGCACCCACTTGCAGGGACCAAAGGACGGAAATCTCCGGACCTAGCACCTACACTGGCTGCTGGGAGTGAGTTTGGCTGACTGTGTTTCTCCTCCAGAACCTCGCCCTAGTTCTGGAAGGCCCAGACCTGGGAGGAGGCAGCCACCACTTGGTGTGCCCCGGGGCCAGGACACAGAGCACCCTGCTCACAGGACAAATCAGATTGATGGGTTAGGGGCAGGGCAGGAAATCAGAGCAGGCTGAGCAGAGCAAATGAACACGCGGGCCCCTCCCCGTCCTCCTGTCCCAGCCCATTGTCCCCTGTACATGACACCACACTGCAGGCCACGCCCCGACGTGGTGCCTAGGAGAAGCAAGGGCTGCCTAGGCTTCATTTGGCCTGTAGCTGAGCTTCAGGCCAGAGGCTTCAATATGCCTAGTGACAATTCGTTGTATGACATGGTGTCCCAGGGCAACACGCGGTTGCCCTGGAAGTGGCAGTGGTCTGCCCGGCAGCGGGAGGTGGTGGCTCGGTGCATCGTGGTCTTCTACGGCCTGACTGCAGCCTTCAGCATGGCCAGCATCTTGCTGCTGCTAGCTGGGGAGTTCACCTCGCAGACCTACTGAGAAGTGCTGATCTTCGTGGTGGCCGGCTGCTACTTTGTGAGCCTAATCTGGTGGGTGTGGTCGCTCAGAGGCAAGATGCAGCGGGTGGCTGAGGGTGTCGAGTGGGCGTCGGCTATGGCTGTTCCAGCCGCTGCCGCCACTGCGGCTGAGGCCTCCGGCTCCCCTGACCCGCCCATCCATGCGACCTCCGAATTGGCGGACCGCTGCAACTCCACAGGCCTCTCGCTGGCCTCGCAGCAGGGTAGCAGCAGCGTCACCATCACCGTGACAGGCAGCGAATCCAGTCGGATCCTGGACATCTTCTCCACCTCGCATCCCAGCCCGGGCACACGCTGCAGCTCCTCGCTCCTCCTGCTGAGCCGGGCCGTGGGTTCCTAGATTGGGGAGCAGCTGCCCACCCGCCAGAGCAGGGTGGCTGGCCTGCGACGGGATTGGGCCCCGCAGGTCTCTCTCCAGCACGTTCCCAGTCCTGGACTTCCTCCCCCCCTCTCCCCCGCCCCTCAACCGCGGGCCCATGCCTGGTGTCCAGCCACTCACTCCTTGCCTCACCAGCAGTGGTTCCCTGTGAAGTCGATTAGCAGGCCCACCCTGTCCACTGCCCGCTGCCCTCCTTGCATACCTGCCTGTCCACAGCCACTGCTCGCCTGGCCCCGCCAGCTGCTCACCGGCCCATCCCTGCACTCTGCCCCGAGATACCCACCACGACCGCCCCTCCAGGGCCACCCTCCCGCTGTCCAGAGTCTCGCCATGGCCTGACCTTCCGGCTCCCATCCGGTGCTGCCCCCTTCTCTGCAGCCTAACCCCGAGACCCCGTGTCCGAGCCACCTACATCGTTGTGCCAGACCGCTGGGGACCACGTGGACGCCCCTGTTATCCACCACAGATGCAGCGTGGTAGGCAAGAGCCTTGTGCAGCCCAACACCCTGGTGCAGCAGCCCCAGTTTTCCCATGATAATTGCATTACAGTGTGTTTCTATGAATTTTAAAGCAGAATAAAGAAACGCTGTAGTACAAACTAATTGTGATTGGGACAGTATTTTGAGCACTGTTTCTCAGGCACAGTGTTCATTAAAATTCGATGTCATTTCTTTAAATGCTGAATGAATATTCTCTTTAGTTTTTCATTTGTTCCTGTTTGCTGCAACATGACTGAACTTTAGGTGATGAACATAATGGAACACAGGAGGATGCTGCTACATTTGTATCCCAAAACCTGTCATCGGAGCTGGAGCTAGGTAGGATAGCAGGAAGGGCATTTGCCTTGCACGCAGCTGACCCGGGTTCGATTCCCAGCATCCCACGGTGTTCCTTGAGAACTGCCAGGAGAAATCCCTGCGTGCAAAGCCAGGTGTAAGCCATATATATATATATATATATATATATATATATATATATATATGACCCGCCCCTCCCCCCCAAAAAAAGCCAAAACCTATCGTCTACACCCAATGAGAAACAAAGATATACAATTATTTCTAAAGTTTTAAAGCTTGCCATGTGAAGGCTAATGATTTTAACTCAGTAGCAGAAACATTGAAATAGCTTCAATTCTCTGATATAAATAAATGTGTAGGAAATGGGGCAATGTATAATAGAAACTGTGATGGCAGAGATCGTACCATGTTTTGGTGAAATTTACAGTGGACTTGACATACCTTTAAAGGTAAAGAACCTTCTTATTTACAATTAAAAAAAACTGTGATCAAATTTTTCTGGGCAGAGAGTAATTATGCACGGTATCATTTAAAAAAATGTGTGTCTGTGTCTTTAGGGCAGATCGGGGGCTCCATGGTGCTGAGAATCCAACTTGTAACAAGCCCAGTTGATTTCACCTCATGTCCTATCTTTTCTGCCCCTTGTGGCTGTTTTTATTTTTTGTTTGTTTGGTAGCCACACCAGAAGAGCTGAGGGTTCACTCCTGGCTTTGCATCAGGGATCCATCCTGGCAGTGTTTGGCGGACCATATGCAGTGCCTATGTGTGTAGAACTTGGTTCAGCCACATGCAAGGCAAATACCCTGCCCTCCGTACTATCCCCCCAGCCCCTTTTGGATTTTTAAATCAGTTTTCCACCTGTGAGCAAAACAAGGCCGGCAACAACACTCCTATCCCAAACAAAATGGTAAAAAAAAAAAAAGAAGGGAAGTAAGGCAGGCAGGCAGGCAGGGAAGCAGGCAGGAAGGATGGAAGGAAGGAAGGAAGGAAGGAAGGAAGGAAGGAAGGAAGGAAGGAAGGAAGGAAGAAGCCAGGTTGAAAACCGATAGAGAAAATACAGATCCAGGCTTGCTGTTGATTAGCGCAAGGAGTGATTTTTGCCCATACACCCTCCTAACGTGTCACACCTTTGTGGCTTGGGTTGGGCTGAGAGGTTGGGGGGGGGGGGGTCACCTTGTCTTTGCCAGAGAACAAAGCTGGAGCTGCGTCACACTATGCAAGTGCTTCAGCTCTTTGACCTATTTCCCCCCACAAGAGCACCATCTCACAAGTCAGCCAGGCCATGGGAAATAAGATCCGATCCACAGAAGACCTAACACCATAAGCACCCCACACCCAACTTGCAGGTCCCAAAGGCTGGAAAAACTCAGATCCCACAGGCGACTGCACCGCTGGGCCAGGCAGCATCACTGGTCTGTTGGAAGTTCCTTGAATCCACAGTCCGTGGGGGTCTAGGCTCTCCTCCCACCTCAGAATCAACAAGCACATGGCACCCACTTGCAGGGACCAAAGGATGGAAATCTCATCATCTAGCACCTACACTGGCTGCTGGGAGTGAGTTTGGCTGACTGTGTCTCTCCTCCAGAACCTCGTCCTCGTTCTGGAAGGCCCTCACCTGGGAGGAGGCATCATCTCCACTTAATTTGCTTCGTGGCCAGGACACATAGCACCCTGCTCACAGGACAACTCAGATTGATGTGTTAGGGGCAGGGCAGGGATTCACAGCAGGCTGAGCAGAGCAATTGCACACGCGGGCCCCACCCCCTCTTCCTGTCCCTGCCCATTGTGCTGGAGAAGTTCTATAAATAAAATCACACCTTATGCAAGATCATTGTGGATGATTATAATGCCAAGATAGGACTTAAAAGATCAACCTAAGAACTCCATATCGGGACTCATGCCTAGAATGGAACAAACAGGGTGAGAGACTTGTCTGTGTTCATCATGTCGACCAAGACCATCCATGGTAACTCACAGTTTCAGTAGGCCAAATCTAAATGTTGGACATGGGAGTCTCCCGTTCGTCGGTTCCACAATGAAATGGACCAAAAGCTATTCATTTGACAGTTTTACCTGACCGATGTTGCTGTCATCCCAAAATTCCAAATGGAATCAGACCACCGTCTCCTTCGTGCAAAATTCTTCTTTACAGAGCATGGAGAAAGGACTGCAAAGTTTAAGAAGATAACTTCCAGAATGAGCACCAACTGGGAGCTCTTTGGCACTATTGCAGCAACATGGGAAGATGCCATTTTTGACAACATTGACAAGGAATACGATCGACTGGTTCAGCACCTCAACATTTGTGCGAGGAATTCTGAGAAAGATAGCAACAAAAAAACTCATGTCTTCGTAAACTCTTGAGCTTATTTGCCAAAGTGGTTTGGCTCATGCCTCAGGCAACCGCAAGGGAAAGTCTAAGCTCGCGAAGCAGTGCAGAGATGCGATCAAGGAAGACCTCAAAGAGAGAAATGCAGAAGTGCTGGTAGGTGTGGCAGAAGCCGGGAAAAGTATTCGAAATGCCCGCCTGTCCTTCACTAACTACAAGACCAAGATGACTGCCCTCCGATGTCTTGATGAATCTATCACATATTCCAGAAGTAAAATGTAGAAAATTATCCATGACTTCTACTAGGATTTCTTCATTAGCCACGTCCACCTGCCCACATACCAAATTCCGCAGAATTTAAATGTCATTCCCAACGTTCTCCCTTCTGAAATACGACCCGCCATTTCATCACTAAAGAAACCAACAGCACCTGGTCCAGACAAGTTCAGACCTGAACACCTGAAGAACCTGCCGTCAGTACTCATCAATACACTGGCTCGGCTCTTCACACGCTACCTGTCTGAATGCAAGATTTTGTCCCAATGGAAAACCAGCAGGACTGCTTTTTTTTTTTAAATTTATTTCTTTATTGAATCACTGTGGGAAAAGTTACAGAGCTTTCGGGTTTAGGTCTCAGTCATGTAAGTATCAAACACATTTCCCTTTACCAATACTTATTTTTAACCATGAACCCCAATAGAACCCCACCTCCCACCCCTCCCAATTCCTGTGTGGCAGATGAGTTCTAGTTAATACTCTATCTACTTTGACTAGATACATTGTTTCGATAGAAGATGCACAATTATTGTTTAGAGTTTATGACTCCCCCCCAATCAGATATGCTGAAACAGCGTTGTGAAATGATTTGCTTTCTACAGCTGGGTTTAAGAATAAAATGAGGTTTTGGATTTCTGCTATTTTACTTATTAACCCTGGAAGTATTTCTATTAAAAGTTAGATAGTTAAGAGATGAGTTTCTGTGCTCTGGAGTCGTGGCCGTGCCGGAGAGCCGCTCGTGGGGGGCAGCTGGTGACCTCGGTTGGGTGTGAAGGACGGCCCAGAATGCCCCCCTTCCCATGAGGCCCCTGCCGCCCCCCGCCCCCGGCTCAAACCTGCTGTCCACAAGGCTCCCGTGCGGCCGCCATCTTTCTTTGCAGAGAGGAGCGGGCGAGTGGGACAACACCCTTTCCCCTCCGGGCAGGCATGGTGGCGCGGTTTAACACATAGTCCATTTGCTTTTCTGCTCCAAGCGGGTGTCTCTCTGTGCTAAGTCCTTGTGCCTCCGGGGCCGTGGCCGTGCCGGAGAGCCGCTCGTGGAAAACCAGCAGGACAATACTACTCTACAAGAAAGGAGACTTTCACGACATTGGCAACTATTGACCAATCTGCCTATTGTCTGTCTTCTACAAGCTGTTCACTCGAGTCATCCTGAATAGGATTGGCAGAACACTAGATGAAGTACAACCATGTGAGCAAGCCGGGTTCCGAAAAGGATTCAGCACCATCGACCATATCCACAGAATATGGTTTGAAAAGAAAGCTCATTGAGGTTTCTCAAGAGTTCAAGATTCTGCTCTGTCTAACGTTCATTGATTTAAAGAAGGCCTTTGATTTTGTTGAGACAGAAGCAGTCATTTAAACCCTAACCAATCAGGGCATTCAAACTCAATACATCAGGATCCTCCATGAGCTGTATTACGAATTCACTACCAAGATCTCACCATTCTACAAAGAAGTGGTCATTGATGTCAAGAGAGAGGTTTGGTAGAGTGATACCATTTCACCAAAACTCTTCTGTGTCACCCTTGAGAACATCATGTGATGACTGGAATGGGAAGGAATGGGAGTGAAGATAGATGGTCCGCAACTATACCACCTCTGCTTTGCTGATGACATCGTTCCAATAACACCAAATATTAGCCAAGCAGCACAAATGCTGGCCAACTTAGACCGTGAGTGTGGAAAGTTCGAACCACAGCTGAATCTAACGAAGACAATGTTTATGAGAAACAGCCTTGTTCCTGACACTCTATTCTCTCTCAACAGAATGACCATCTTCGAATGCAACAGTTATGTGTACCTAGATCTAGAAGTCAACATGACAAATGACCTGGAACATGAGTTGCGCAGGAGGAAGAGAGTGGCTTAGAATGCCTTCAAGAGCGTCGAAGAAATAGCTAAGAGCGCAAAGAAATTCTGGCTCCAGGCACATATCTTCAATTCCACTGTTCTTCCTGCATTAACATACACTTCAGAGACCTGAGCCCTACGCAAAAGGATGAGAACACTATTTGGGTCTCCCTAAGAGGAATCGAAAGAGCTGTGCTTGGGAGTATCACGTTTCACTCAAATGAGAGAAAGAATCTGGAATTCTGAGCTCTGTCAAAGATCAAGAATCAGGGATGCTGTCTCATTTGCCAAGGCATCAAAAATCCGATGGGCTGGACATGTAATGAGATTTGGAGATGACTGCTGGACTAGAGCCATTACCAACTGGATTCCACTGGACGTCAAAAGACCACGTGGCCGCCCACCTACCAGATGGTCGGACTTCTCCATCAGGACCCTGAACGATCGGTTTGAGGCTCTTCATATTCCTAGAACACAGATGCCATTGGGTTACACTAGCACGTGACAGGGAGAAATGGAGATGTTACTGGCACCCATTCGAGCAAATTGATGATTAACGGGAAGTCAAGTGATCAAGTGATCAAGTCCTGTTGATGGGTTTGGTATATTTATTAACAATTACATACCAGCGACCTAGCAGAATACCATATTATTATGTGCAGAGAGTATTATATTAGACTTCAGTTTGACTGAAGCATATTAATTGCTCACCTAGCTCTTCTGTTTCTAAAATAAAAAGTCAGCATAATTCAAAAGGACCTCATCTGAAATTAAAACTAGTGCTCGCTTCAGCAGCACATATACTAAAATTGGAATGATACAGAGAAGATTAGCATGGCCCCTGCGCAAGGATGACACGCAAATTCGTGAAGCGTTAGGGGTTAGAGAGATAGCACAGCAGGGTGGGCGTTTGCCTTGCATGCAGCCGACACGGGTTCGATTCCCAGCATTTTACCTATTTTAAAAAAAGATTTAAATTTCTAAAATGGTATTTATCATCTTTGACTTCCATTTCCCATATACATATATTTTAAATAGTTCAGATATTTTAGAAATGCTTTGAGTATTTATTAAACTGATTAATAATGTAGCACTGTCCTGTAGCACTGTCCTCCCATTGTTCATCGATTTGCTTGAGCAGGCACCAATAACATCTCCATTGTGAGACTTATTGTTATTGTTTTTGGCATATCGAATATGCCACAGAGAGTTTGCCAGTCCCTGCTGTGGGCGTAATACTCTTAGTAGCTTTCCAGGCAATTCAAGAGGGGCGAAGGAATTGAATACAGGTCAGCCACGTGCAAGGCAAGTGCCCTACTCACTGTGCTATCACTCCAGCTCGTTTAATAATAAATGTTCAAAATAATAGTTATTTTTATATTATCAAGATCTACCAAGTTGGCTTGCTACAGTGTCTTGGATGCTAACAGAAAATTGAAGTCTGAGACAGATAAATCTCTTTATTCTCAGCTATACTGTAGCAGTACCGTGCAAATTTCCTGTGCTGGTATTTCTTCTGGGAAGCTAAAAGAAGGACCCTAGATTCCTATCTACATAGTGAGCTTCCATTACAGGAAAATAAATCTTCAGGGATGTTAAGGAAACTCATCCTGATTTTTTCTCCTATGTGAGTCTTCGAAACCATACAATTAAAATGACTGATCTCATTCTCAGAAGAATAGTTCTACTTTTGCAGGTTTATTTGCTATGTCCACTGTCCACTGTCCTCCCGTTGTTCATCGATTTGCTCGAGCGGGCCCAGTAATGTCTCCATTGGAGACTTTGTTGTTACTGTGTCTGGCATATCGAATACGTCACAGGGAGCTTGCCAGGCTCTGCCGTGCGGGCGAGATACTCTCGGTAGCTTGCCGGGCTCTCCGAGAGAGGCGGAGGAATCGAACACGGGTCAGCCATGTTGGCTGCATGCAAGGCAAACACCCTACCACTGTGCTATAAAAAATCTTCTGAAACACACTTTAGAAGAAAGATAATGTGTCTGATTAAGTGGGTACAGAGTTTCTCTCCAACAATTTTTATAAGGTGTTATAGAGGTGGCTAGAGAAAGAGGGATCAAGAATGGATAATTTATAGTTAAAAAATAGAATAATTGAAATAGAAAATTTTTGAAATGATTTCATAATTCTGATTTTGAAATCTTGACTTTACAATGATGGTGGGATATTGGGATGACTCAAGCCATACAATACAAAGTGAAGACTTGATAGAAAGAAGACATTAATCTTAAAGGGATTAATCATATGCATATTGAAGTCTATCAATATCAGTACCGTTCAGAGTACTCACTTCCATTATTCTGAGTATATTTTGTATAAGTTACATGTTGTATATTACCCACTGAAACTAAATGTATTAAGCAGACATAAAATCCAAATTATAATCTTCATATTTGTATCTTTGAAATATTTTTTCTCATGAAAAGAAATGAAAAAGAGGTGTACCTATTTAACTTTCAGGAGATATAATTATTTTTAAAGAAATGATTTCTTTATCTTTTATAATTGGTACATAAATAAGTCAAAGATATGAAAATGGCATAAAACTTCAAAAATTAGTTTATATGAATTGTATTTATTGGCACTGTCTAAAAGAAATGTGTACAAAACTTAAGCAAATATGTAGAATTGATCTTACAATTTAGTTAATGACAGAATAATTTCCTAGCACAATTGAGGCTTTGGGTTAATTTATTTACAGTCCATTCCAAATATAGAATAATATTTAAATATAAATGTTGAAATAATTGAGCTTAAAATTTGCAAAGGTGAAGTACTTTGCATTCATTGAATTCATTATTATATAGATACAAATTTAATATGCTATTTTGTGTTGAAAAATAAACTATTATCATGGTTCACAATCTCAAATTAGTCTAAAAATAAATAATTTTCACGTCCTTCTTGCCCTGCTGAGACCACAAGTTGCCCCCAACAAATGGCTCTCCGGCATGGCCATGGCACCAGAGGCACATGGACCTAATTCAGAACCCAGCAGCTTCTGGCAGAAATGTGAATAGACTATGCATTAAGCTATGGCTGGTGGCCCTCAGGGAGGGAAAACGTGTCTGTCTCATCTGCCATTTTTCCCCCTGGCCAGATGGTGGCCGCCACCTCAGAGCTTATTGGACAGCCAGGTATGAGCCGGCGGTGATGGGGCAACTGTGGTGAATCGGGGGGTGGAACCGGCACATCTTTCTTGCCCTGCTGAGACCATGACTTCCCCTCCAAGAGCAGCTCTCTGGCATGGCCATAGACCCAGAGGCACAAACCAATCTCGGAACTATTCGGCTTTTGGCAGAAATCCCTGTGACTTAATTAGTAAAATATCAGAAATCCAAAATCACACAGCCGTGGTAGAGTAAAATATCAGAAATCATATGGTCTTCATAACCAGCAATAGAAAACAAATTATTTCATGATGTCTTTTCAGCAGGTTTGATTGTTGGGGGAAAATTCCAAATAATAATGGTGTATCTTTTGTTGAAATACTGAATGTAATCAAAGTAGAGAGAGTTAAGTGGCAATCATCTGCCTCACAGGCATGGGGAGGGGTGGCATGAGAGGAATATTGGGGTTTTTGGTGGTGGAAAATATGCACTGGTGAAGGGATGGGTGTTTGATCATTGTATGACTGAGACTTAAACCTGAAAGCTTTGTAACTGTTCTCATGGTGATTCAATAAATAAAGGTAAAGGTAAAGGTAAAGGCCCTCCCGTTGATCGTCGATTTGCTCGAGAGGGCCCAGTAACGTCTCCATTGGAGACTTTGTTGTTACTGTGTCCGGCATATCGAATACTCTCGGTAGCTTGCCGGGCTCTCCGAGAGGGGCGGAGGAATCGAACTCGGGTCGGCCATGTTGGCCGCTTGTAAGGCGAATACCCTACCCACTGTGCTATCGCTCCAGCCCCGATTCAATAAATAAATTTTAAAAAATAATAAATAAATGATAAGATGTCGCGCGGCCCCGGAACCCGCGTGACTTTGTCCCTCTGCCAGTACCTTCATGTGTGCGGAGAGTGGTCTCAGCATGGTGGTGGCTGGTCCTGGAGGTCTTCGGCTGCCGGAGGTCAGGGCGGGGAGGAAAGCTCAACCTGCTCCCCTCCAAGGGGTCCCGGTGAGCGAGGACAGTCAGGCACGGGGGCAGGAGACTGCACTGTTCTCTTCCGGGAGCTGGTTTTTATATATTCGTGGCTGCGTGACATCTTATTATGACATCTTATTATCTCATTCCTACTTTGGACAAACTGGCAGGTTACCGAATGTAGCCTGCCCACACAGCAGAGTCTGACAAACTCCCCGTGGTGTACCCAATATGCCAAATACCAGTAACAATGATGGGTCTCATTCTCCTAAAGAGCCTTGAATATACTCTCAGGGCTAGGATGAAGGAGACGTTACTGGGGCCTGCTCGAGGCAATCGATGAATAAGTAAATAAATAACTATGAATTTCAGTGTATCCTGTATTTCTTTAAAATAACAGAAACGGAAAAAGGTGTATTTTATAAAATCTCTACTCCTTACTAAAAGTGTGTGTTTGAGTGTGTGTATGTGTGTCTGTATGTGTTTGTGTGTGTGTGTGTGTGTGTGTATGAGTCATGCAAGGAAATTATTCTCTCACTGAACGTAATATCCTACATTTTTTTCTAGAACTCCTTTAATCTCATCATTGCTATGCAATCATATATTAATTTTGATGAAATTATTCTTTTTCCAAGTAAAGTAGCAATGTCAGCTTGAGTGACATTTTATATAGCTCACTAAAGGTCTGAATGTCTCTCTTCAGTTTTTCATTATATAGAGATTTAAATTTTAACTTGTCAAATAAGATTTGTGTGTGTGAGTGTGTGTCTGAAGTGAAATGTTTCATAAAATTTCTTGAGAAATACAAGAGTTTATGCATTCACTTAAGTTATGTCTGTTACCAGTCGGCAATCTGATTATAAAACTAACAAATACTGAGCTGGAGAAATAGTAAAGCAGGTAAGTCGTTGCCTTGCATACGACTGAGCTGGGTTTGTTCCCAGGACCTTATGCAGTCTCCCAAGCCCTGCCAGGAGTGATCTCTGCGTCCAGAACCTGAAGTAAAACTTGAGAACAGCAGGGTGTGCCCACAAAAGGGGGGGAAAATGGTCAGAAAATCAATTTGTTGTCCAAAGTTGCTATTTATAGACAGTTGTCTCTTAAACTCTTTGTGATAATTTTCTAATTCACCTATGAAGTGGATGCACAATTTGATTGTGTCTAAGTCATTTTTATTTTTTTGATTCTGTCCTTGATATTTCTATACAAATTCATTTTTTGTATAAAAGCATATACTTTTATTCATTCATTTATTCATTTTTAATTTTGTTTTGTTTGGGTGTCACATAGGTGATGCTCAGGAGTTCCTTCTGGCTCTGGACTCAGAAATTACTCCTGGAGGGGCTCAGGGGTCATATAGGATGCAGAGTCAGGTGGGAGACGTGAAAGAAAAATGCCATCCTGCTGGACTGTGGTTGCAACCCCTACACACAAATTTTAACTGTTTTCTTGCTAATCATTTTCTGCCACCTAATCTTCTTTTCTCCCATCATTAGGTAGCATCCCCTTCTAGTGCACAAAATTCCTTGAATTAGAAAAATGAAATAATTTTAGTACGGACACTACTGAAGTAACAGGGTTTTCAAATCAGCTAAGTATGGGACTCTTTCTTTTTCTTGTGCTGATAAAATTTTTTGGCTGATTATTGAGGTTTCTCTGCGGAGACCTAAAATTAGATTACCTTGGTGTGCCATAAAATTAATGAAAAGAGTTTTCAATGATTTTTTTTCTGCCATTTTAAACTAAAAGTGGTTATTGTAGAAACAGGGTTATTATCCATAGCATATACTATGAAATCAGTATAAATAAGAACTTTAAATTGATATTTATTATGGGGATCACGGTCCTCCCGTTGTTCATCGATTTGTTCGAGCGGGCCCAGTAACGTCTCCATTGGAGACTTTGTTGTTACTGTGTTTGGCATATCCAATACGTCACGGGTAGCTTGCCAGGCTTTGCTGTGCTGGCGAGATACTCTCGGTAGCTTGCCGGGCTCTCTGAGAGGGGCGGAGGAATCAAACGCGGGTCGGTCATGTTGGCTGCGTGCAAGGCAAACGCCCTACCACTGTATATTTCAGGTTAATTATGAACTGCATTTAACGATTCTGATTCCAAAGAGGTAATTTACAAAGGCTTCTTTAAAGATGATATCTATGTCAGGAGCAATGTGGAGAGCTAAGAGATTTTTTAAAAATTAAACTAAGAAAGATAGCACAGCGGTAGGGCGTTTGCCTTGCACGCAGCCAACATGGCTGACCCGAGTTTGATTCCTCCACCCCTCTCGGAGAGCCCGGCAAGCTACCGAGAGTATCTGGCCTGCACGGCAGAGCCTGGCAAGCTCCCCATGACGTATTCAATATGCCAGACATAGTAACAACAAAATCTCCAATGGAGACATTACTGGGCCCGCTTGAGCAAATCGATGATCAATGGGAGGGCCTTTACTTTTACACTTACTTAAACTAAGAGAGGGGTGGAGAGATAGCACAGCGGCTAGGGCATTTGCCTTGCACACGGCCAACCCGAATTCGATTCCCAGAATCCCATATGGTCCCCTTAGCACCTCCAGGAATAACTCCTGAGTGCAGAGCCAGGAGTAACCCCTGTGCATCGCAGGGTGTGACCCAAAAAGCAAAAAAAAAAAGGTAAAGGTAAAGGTAAAGGCCCTCCCGTTGATCGTCGATTTGCTCGAGCGGGCCCAGTAACGTCTCCATTGGAGACTTTTTTGTTACTGTGGCTGGCATATCGAATACTCTCGGTAGCTTGCCGGGCTCTCCGAGAGGGGCGGAGGAATCGAACTCGGGTCGGCCATGTTGGCTGCATGCAAGGCAGACGCCCTACCCGCTATGCTATCGCTCCAGCCCAAAAAAAAAAAAAAACAATTAAACTAAGAGAACATGATAATTTCTGGTTCCCTGGATAGAAATTTTACAATATGAGGTTTTACATATTTTATGGAAAATGCTTTTGGTACATGTTTTTCATTTATCATAATCTCCAACATTGATTTAATGAAACCTAAAATTGTAGTTGTCTTAAATTCATTGTAGCTCCAGTAGAATTTTATTGTAGTGCCGCAAAGGAGTTAAAAATGTTTAATTTTCACACTATATAAAAGTGTTTACACTTTTTTGGTGATGACAAACTGAATATGATATTTTATTCACTAAATATAAACCACAACTAAATGGTTGCAAATCCTAGAAAATCAGAAATAGAAAATATTTCTGCACTGAAAGGGAGCAAAACCAAAAAAACTAATCAATTCTTTTGAGGGGATCGGGGAGAAGGACACACCTGGCGATGTTCAGGAGTTACTCGCTGCTCTGCAATCAGGAATTACACTAGTTGGTATTCAGGGAACCATCCTAGTTGCCTGGATTGAACCTGGGCTGACTGCTTTCAAGGTAAACTAATCCTACCTGCTCTATTATAGCTCTAGCCCCCTGATAAATTCTTTATACATTTCAACTTTATTTAGTTAGCAACAGTGTTATTCTATGTATAAAAAACATTTATGCAATTCGCTTGAGATGCAATGAAGAGAAACTTAAAAAATAATTTTCTAGATATAAACATATATTCTATTTTTATAAGTGGTTTTCATCATTACATCCAAATTACATGTCTTTTATGTGTGTAATTTGGAAATCAAGAAAAATAGTTTAATTTGAACTTCATTTATGTTTTTATTTTGAAGATTTACTTTACAAATCAATCTCATATTTTGAAACTCATTCACATTACTTTATAGTCTCCCAGGAAAAATGAAAAAAATTAAGGTAAAGGTAAAGGCCCTCCCATTGATTGTCGATTTGCTCGAGCGGGCCCAGTAACGTCTCCATTGGAGACTTTGTTGTTACTGTGTCTGGCATATCGAATACTCTCGGTAGCTTGCCGGGCTCTCCGAGAGGGGCGGAGGAATCGAACTCGGGTCGGCCATGTTGGCCGCTTGTAAGGCGAATGCCCTACCCGCTGTGCTATCGCTCCAGCCTGGAAAAAATATTGGTGTTGGTAAATGTAAATTTAAATTATTTGTATTTTTAGACCTAGAATACTCTGATAAAATAAAATTTGATATTATTTACTGATTTATAAGACAGCTCAAGCCCTTGTATTTCTGTGTTAACATTCTAAGTAATTAGCACTGTGCATATGTAGCTTATAGTAATCAGAATTACTGATGATAGGTAAGATCTTATGCATTTAAGTGGGAAATTATATTACAGAAGAAATATTCTACTTTCAAGTTAGATTTCACAAACTATAAGAAAAGTTCATTTTGAAGTGTAGTGTGCACAGGGCAATAATTGAAATACAATGCAGACTGTAA
This sequence comes from Sorex fumeus, assembly GCF_029834395.1. Classification (NCBI taxonomy): domain Eukaryota; kingdom Metazoa; phylum Chordata; class Mammalia; order Eulipotyphla; family Soricidae; genus Sorex; species Sorex fumeus. The sequence goes on from NW_026606081.1 coordinate 42,020,917, forward strand.
GATATGGTCACATAAAATATGTAATATCTTGGAAGTATTTAAAAAACCACAAGGTCTTTAAGAGCATTTTCTGTTGCTAATTCAATGTTTTGGGCTGAAGCGATAGCACAGCGGTAGGGCGTTTGCCTTGCACGTAGCCAACATGGCCGACCTGAGTTGAATTCCTCCGCCCCTCTCGGACAGCCCGTCAAGCAACCGAGAGTATCTCGCCTGCACAGCAGAGCCTGGCAAGCTACCCGTGACGTACTTGATATGCCAAATACAGTAACAACAAGTCTCATGATGGAGACATTACTGGGCCCGCTCAAGTAAATTGATGAACAAGGGGAGGACCGTGACCGTGACCGCTATGCTGAATAAATGTGTTTTAAAGTCAAATATAACAAAAAATTTTCCATAATAGACGCAGCTTATAATTAAAATTTTATTTTGAATCCACATTGCTGGTGATTACTAAAATCTCTAGCAGTATGGCCAATACCTCCCTTAAGGGGACTGAGTCCCAGCAAAAAGATAGCTTGAATCTCAAATAGTTATGGTGAGGCTGGGGAAATGGAGGTGTTGGTTGAATTATTTAATTACAAAATACACTTGAGTTTAAGTAATAATATCAGAGGTGGAAGAAACAAATTAAATCAGAAGTCAATGACAATTACATTTTAGAATGATCTGCAAGCAGTCTAGGAAAGCACACTGACATTTCAAAGTTTTCAATAAGTTATTCCTGATATATTGAGATAGTACTTTCAAATGTATCATTCTATTGCGAAATTTATACTGATTCAGTGTTTCCCTTGAATTTGTGTTTAATAAAATAGTTGGATGTGAATTTGTTCTCCTTTAGCTCTCGGGTTTATAGAAACCCAAAACTGAAAAATGCATCTTATTATCCTATATACATTTTTCAATTATATATTCATTTTATTCAATGTATTATATAAAATATTTGATTTGAAAATAATAGAGAACTAGAAAAGCTAAGAAACGTAACATTTGTGTGTGCCAGAAATTTTGTTTTTAGTTCTTTTGGTTTGTGGGCCACACTCAGCTTTGCTCGAGGTTTACTGCTGGCATTAGGCAAGGATGGGTCAGGCAAACCATGTATGGGGTGCGAGAAATCAAACCTGATTTGGCCAAAGACAAGGCAAGAACCCTCTGTACTATTGCTTTGGCCCTGAGTGCCAGAAATTTAAAGGACACTTTTTGACTACTTCGTCATTCAGTATTTACATGAACTTGATTATATTTGGGGTTTCTTAAAGGAGCGATAGCACAGTGGGTAGGGCGTCTGCCTTGCACGCAGCCAACAAGGCCAACCCGAGTTCGATTCCTCCGCCCCTCTCAGAGAGCCCGGCAAGCTACCGAGAGTATTCGATATGCCAGACACAGTAACAACAAAGTCTCCAATGGAGACGTTACTGGGCCCGCTCGAGCAAATCGACGATCAACGGGAGGGCCTTTACTTTACTTTTACTTTATAGCATAAGTAGCAGGGCTTTAAAATTGTTCACTTAAGTGGTTTTAACGTATTAAGTTACTATAACTGGTTCCAGCCACATGCTCAAGACCTTTAACCACTTATATATTTTATATATCTTCCGGTTGGCTTTCACATTCTCCCCGCCTTTCCCTCAATACTTGTAATCTGACTCTTGTAATGTAAAGGTAGGTATTTGCCATCAATCCATACTGTCTGTTCCCCATGGTTTGTCCCTCTGCATAGAACATATTTCACTTAACACACTCCAACCATACCCTCATCCCAATTCAAATCCTATTCACACTGCAGCAACTGCACAACTTAATTTTGGTGACTGGTAATCAAGAGGGATAAACTGAAAGAAACCTTGATTTTTTTTTATAGATACAGCAGCTAAGATTTTAAGCACATTTGAAATAATTTAATTTCAAGGATATTGCTAGGTTACGTTTAACCGCTTCATATATAGTTTGGATGTTCAAAGCTCACAAGGGTTCAGTTTTTGGCACCATATGTGGCTCCTTGAACCCCTCTAAGAGTGATCCCGAAGCACAGAGGCAGAAGAAAGCCCAGGCCAGCTAGGTTCTAGTTCCCCGAAATTAAAATAGCTTGTGCTTTTCCTGTTTCTTCAGTCCTAGACCTCACATTTAACAGTTTCAGAGTTTTCTCCTCTATTTTCCTCATTCTAGCTTCAGGAATTTTTTTTTAGGTTTATCCAACAAATACTTTATTTCTAGAGACAACCTTTAATCTGGATAATGCCTCCAATTTTCATGTTACTCCAGATATCCTCAGATCCAAACTCAGTTGCCATTACATTTATAATATCTAGTGCAATAAAGATAACTTTTTTTTACAATAAGTAAAAAGATAAGGAGAAGAAGGAAAAAGAAAAAACATTTTTCTTTTATCTTCATTTCATATTTTGAATTCTATTGTCACAATCAAGAAGTAAATCAAAATTTTGTTTAAAATCCATAACATAGGAAAATTTGACACTCTAGAGAATGAAAGTTTTTTTCTTCTATTCTTCCAGTTTCTATAACTTGTCAAGCAATAAAATGCTACAAGATAAATAGGAGAAAAACAAACATGTATAATATTTAAAAATTAATTGGAGAATCAAGAGCAGCTTGACTTTGAGTTATATATATCCTTCTAAGTTAGAGACTGGATCTATGGCTTTGAAGAGCAATTCAAGAAAACCCAATGCCTTATAATTTGATGTTTTTCCTGCCATAAAGAATAGTTTCAGTTTTTTTTAAAGATTATCTCTGATAACAGATGTATTTTTGGAGCACGTGCTATCTAAATACCTGAGGTAGGTAAGAGAAGTACAAGTATTTTTTTTAATATTTTTTGTGAAACACCATGAGGTACAGTTATAGACTTAGAAATTTTTGTGCTGGGTTTCAGTTATACAATGATCAAGTACCCATCCCTCCACCAGCGCCCATACTCAAACACCACAGGTCCCAGCATCCCTCCCACCCCTCATCCCCCTCATCCCACCCTGCCTCTGTGGCAGGACATTCCCCCTTGTTCTCTCTCCCTTCTTTTGGGTCCTGTGTTTTGCAAGAGAGGCACTGAGTGGCAATCATGTTTGGTCTATAGTCTACTTTCAGCATGCTTCCTTATTAGAAAACATCAGTTACAAAGTTCTGAATAATCTGACTTTCTGAGGCATAGACTCTCGATTATATATCATCTACACATATGTAAAGTTATTACATAATATTCATGGAATAATTACTAAGAGGGCAACAAAAAGAAGCTCAAGGAAGAAGGGCATCAGCAGGCACAAATAGCTTCAGCATCACTGAGGGAAAAGCTGAGTGAGTATTCTCAGCCATGATAAAATTCAGCTTAAACAGGTAAATGGGGCAAGTTCATAAAAGACTTCAAAGACCATACCAAAAATATTCACCTTTTTCGTAAGGTGATAAAGTCACGAGGAATATTGAAAGATTGGAGAAATATGTTCATATTTACTTTAAAAATATTACCTTGATATTATGGAGCTGAGGTGTGGAAAAGAATTTATTGATGAATTAAACTTACTTCTTAAAAGGATAGCATACTGATTTACAAAGGTTTTTTAAATTTTGTTTTAAGTGAGGGGCAACTGATTTCCATATACATGTTAATTCAAAATTTGTAGCTATAAAATAATTAGACTTTATATTTGGATTTTCTACTCTCCACATGCAATAGGTTAGTAAATTGATAGATAGAAGTATCAAATTATTACCTGTAGTCACAGGTTTATATAGTATCTTTCAGTATACCATGGAATATACTTTCTATAGTTCTTGCTTTTTGTCTTCCTTAGGATTGATGATCTTTAAAACATTGGACTTTGTCTCTCTTTATAATGACTTACTACATATCACTTGATCACTTGACTTCCCGTTAATCGTCGATTTGCTCAAGCGGGTGCCAGTAACGTCTCCATTTGTCCCTGTCGCATGGTAGTGTAGCCCAATGGCATCTGTTCGCTCTAGGAACATGAAGAGCCTCAAACCGATCGTTCATGATCTTGATGAAGAAGTCTGACCATCTGGTAGGTGGATAGCCACGCGGTCTTTTGACATCCCGTGGAATCGAGTCGGTAACAGCTCTAGTTCAGCGGTCATCTTTAAATCTCATTACGTGACCAGCCCATCTGATTTCTGACACCTTGGCAAACGAGACAGCATCCCTGATTCTAGATCGTTGACGGATGTCGGAACTCCAAATTCGACGGCAGGTGCTTCAGGTATTCAGGTATGACCTTGTCTGGGCCGGGTGCTGTTCGTTTCTTTACCGATGAAATGGCGTGTCGGATTTCGGAAGGGAGAACATTGGGAACGACATATCCATCTTGTGGAATTTGGTATGTCGGCAAGTAGACATGGCTATCGAAGAGATTTGGATGGATAATCTCCATTGACATTCTGGAGGATGTGATATGTCCATCAGGACATCGGAGGGCAGTGATCTTGGTCTTGTTGTTGGCGAAGGACAGGCGGGCATTACGAATACTTTTCCCAGCTTCTGCCGCATCTATCAGCACTTCTGCTCTTCTCTTTGAGGTCTTCCTTGATTGCATCTTTGCACTGCTTTGCGAGCTCGGACTTTCACTTGCAGTTGCCTGAGGCATGAGCTAAACCACGTTGGCGAATAAGCTCAAGAGTTTTCAAAGACAGGTTTTTTTTGTTACTATTTCTCTCTTGGCATTCCTCGCACAATCATGGAGATGCTGAACCAGTCGATCGTATTCCTCGTCAATGTTGTGAACAAGGGCATCTTCCCATGTTGCCGCAATAGTGCCAAAGAGCTCCCAGTTGGTGGTCGTTCTGGGAGTTCTCTTTTTAAACTTTGCAGCCCTTTCTCCCCGCTCTGTGAAGTAGAATTTTGCACGAAGGAGACGGTGGTCCGATTCCATTTGGGATTTTGGGATAACAGCGACATCGGTCAGGCAAAACTGTCGATTGAATATGATGTGGTCTATTTCTTTGTGGAATCGTCCACCGGTAGACTCACATGTCCAACGTTTAGATTCAGCCTTCTGGAACTGTGAGATACCATGAATGGTCTTGGTCGACATGATGAACTCGGACAGTCTCCCACCCTGTTCATTCCATTCTAGGCCATGGGTCCCAATGTGAAGTTCTTCAGCTGATCTTCTCGGTCCTATTTTGGCATTAAAATCACCCACAATGATTTTGTAGAAGGTGTGGACTTCTTTATAGAACTTTTCCAGCTCCATGTAGAACTTCTTGATTTCTCTTTCATCATAATGAGATGTTGGTTCATAGACAACGAAGATAGAAACTGCAGGCAGTAAGCCACATCTATTCAAATGTAAACGTTCGATTCGGGTTGTTAAGCATTCGAATGAATCAATGCTCATGGCCAAGTTTGTGTTGACAAGGACACCGACGCCTCCGATACCTCTTTTATCACATGTTCCGAGGAACAATTCTTCTCCAGTGTCGAAAACGGCATGGTGAGATTGGTGCCTTCTTGTCTCAGTCAGATCAGTGATGTCGTACTTGATCTTTCGCACTTGTACCATCAGGTCCTCGATGGATGCATCTGATGCTAGTGTACGTGCATTGAAAGTACAGATGATCATTTTTGTCTTCCTTCGTTGTGGCAGCCTAGTTCGGTCTTGAGATTTTATTGGCCTCTCCTTTCTCATCCTTCTCAGTGCTGCCATGTTGGTGAAGCCTTCAGGGTCAGGTGAATGAGACCCATTGCAACTACTGGTTTTGGCATATCGAATACACAACGGATAGCTTGCCAGGCTCTACCATGTGGGCAGAATACTCTTGGTAGCTTGTCAGTCTTTCCGAGAGGGATAGAGGCTTTTGGGGTGACCTCTAATCGCCCTCGTAGGTGTTACCATATTTGAACCCATATTTGGACACATGACTTACTACATATGGTAGATGGTAAATAAACATGCTGCATATGACAAATAGTTGAAAATAGAACAGTTAAATAGGAATTAATCGTTTAAATTTATACCCATGATCCTCAGATTGTATGAAAACTCCCAATATTCAATGAGGTGTTATCAATTCTTGTCTCCTCAATGTTATCAAGTCTTTGTTCCATCTGTTCCTGCTCTCCATTTGTGATTAATTGGATCAAAGCCCAACAGAAACTCAAATAATGAAATCTTTTGAAAATGAAATGCATGGAGAATTATATGGTGGTAGAGAAACCCAGAAGTAGACAGACATAAAGAAAATACATAAAAAATATGTTCTGGCAGCATTCCAAAAGAGTAGGTTGAGAAAGTAAATTTACAAATTTACATCAGAAGCTATCCTTGGATTTCATTCAAATTTTAGTATTTGCCAAAAACTCAAATTTCCTTTTATCCTGGAATTTTTCTAATAGAAAGGAAAAGGTGGCATATATTCTACTCAGTGTCACCAATTAATACACAGTGCACAGTGCATGCATTTCAGAAAGGAATATATGGATTGTCCATGTCTCTCTTTTTGGTTAGAACATTTATCTTTAGTCACTGTTTTCTTCACGATAGCAGAGAAAAATTCATTTTCTATTAGAGTCAACTAGTATTTGACTGATGGTTCAGCCTCTATGAAAAGCAACATGGAGATCTTTTTTAAAAAGGAATAGAACTCCCATACAACCAAGCAATACCACGTCTTAATATCGATTCCCAAAACACAAAAACATCAATTTTAAATGATAATCACATCTATCTTAATGGCCACACTTCATGGAATTGCCAAGATGTGAAGACAATCCAAATGCCAAATTAGAGATAAATGGATTAAAAAATATATTATATGTACACAATGAAATGCTATGCAGCTCTAAGAAGAACAAAATTATGCAATATGAAGCAACATGAACAGAACTGGAGAATATCATGTTGCGTAAATTCAGTAAGAAGGAAAGGAATAAATGTCAATGATCTCTCTCAAATGTGACATTTATAGATGTACATGGAAGGCAGCAATGAAGGGCCAAACAGCACAATGAAAGAACTGATCCACACAATTGATTTGATTGGGAGAGTGGTATTATTAAAAAGATACACTTGTGATGGACGGGGTGCTGAAATTATGTGCATGGGAAACCATCATTGCAGTACTGTAAAGCACAGAACCTCGATAAACAAAAAATGGTTTCTAAGGGAAGATTAGTGCTATACTGAAATTTTAAATATTTTTATATCACACATTTTCACAAAGTGTTTTCATATGATTATATAAAAAATTAATTGGATTTATTTCAACCCCCAAGTGACTTGTTTTCTAGGAACAAACCTGTTAAATAGAAAAACAGTATCAATTGATCTAGAAGTGAAAAAATAGTTCTCAGAAATTGTTTTAAGAACTTGTAAGCAAACAAATTCCTGTTTCCTTTGATACTAGAAACATATCATCAAACAATCTCATTATCTACTGCAATTTGTAACTGCTTTTTGCCCTAAAGTAATCCTTAAACAATTAAATTTCTCTAGCACTTATCTGATATTCCCCTACGTTCAAGGAACCATATGTGGTTCTGGGAACTGATCCCAGGTTGGCCCTATGCAAGCAAGGTAAGCTCTTTATCTGCTGTACTATCTATCTAGCCCCCAGATGCTTTTTGTTTTATTTTGTTTGTTTGGGTTTTGGACCACACCAGGTGATTCTTAGGACTTATTCCTGGCTCTGCAGTCAGGAATTAGACCTGGCAGTGCTCATGGGACCAAGTGGAATATCAAGGATTGAACCTGGATTGGCGCATTCAAGGCAGATGTCCAACCTGATGTTTTATGTCTTCATTTTTCCCCACATCCCCCATCCCATCCATACCTTTTAGAGGACTGATAATTTCATGATTTTAAGCAGATAGATAATAACAGGATTTTGGACACACCTGACCCTGGTTCTACGAACCCCAACATCCCATATGGATCCCCAAGCACCAGGAGTAATTCCTGAGTGCTTATCGTCAGGTGTGATAAAAGTTGTAAAAACAAATGAAAAAAAAAAACGAAAACTTTTCTGGACACAGAAAATATTTTTTTCTTGTTGTCATGTCTTTTTTTTTTTAAATTTAAGCACCATGGTTTACAAAGTTCATAAAACGGTTGTTAGGGCATTTAATGTTCCAACACCAATTCCACCACCAGAGTGACCTTCCCTCCATCGTTGTCTCCATTTTCCCAACCATCTTCCAAACTTTTCTCCTTAGCAGGCACAAATAATTTATTTTATATTGTTACAACTAAGGGCTGGAGTGATAGCATAGCAGGTAGGGTGTTTGCCGTGCACGCGGGCAACCCAGGTTCGTTCCTCCGCCCCTCTTGGAGACCCTGGCAAGCTACCAGAGTATCTCTCCCCCACGACAGAGGCTGGCAAGCTCTCCGTGGTGTATTTGATATGCCAAAAATAGTAATAAATCTCACAATGGAGACATTACTGGTGCCTGCTCAAGCAAATCCATGAACAACAGGAGGACAATGCTACAGTGTTACATTTAACTTTGGGATCTTTAATAATTTTTACCTTGCACATGCAAATACTATTTCTAGTCTGTAGTGTTAGAGAAACTAAGCCTACCAGTGGCTCTTCTTTGGATGTGCCAAAGACATAAGTGAACAGCACTTATCTTTATTGTTTTGGGATGGTCATTGTCAAGGACATTGGTTTCCACTGAAAATTGTGTTGTTTACCAATAGTTCTTAGGCAACAAGTGCCATTGTTGCATAAATAGGGAACTTTCTTAATATACTCTTACTGTAACATCACTGAAAATTCTCAACCTTTTCTCCTCTCTCTCTGCAATCTGTATAAAAGACCTGGTTTTATGGAAGAATTCACAATCTAATAAAAATAATAGGGTTTCTTTTGCAGTTGATTAATTCTCACTGTTAAAGAATACACTAAACAAAAGGCATTACAGATGGTAACATATCATTCAGATCAAAATTAGGAAGAAACAATCGTACTTTAAAAAAATGAATGTATTTTTCTCATAAGCTCAGACTTAAAAGAGCTTTATTATAGGATAACAGAGAAGTATCAAGACCCATGTTTCTTCTGTATACCCATATACATCTAAGTTTTTTACCATTACCAACTATCAAAATTTTCTATTCTTATCTTTCCAGAACAAGTAAATACACAGTTAACAAAGAAATTATTTCAGGGTCAGAAATATTAAAGTCTCTAGCCACGGTGAACTATTGTCAGTAAAGCATGTTCTCTATGGTGAAACAGTTTTGTTCAATCTCATCTGATAATTTTCATTCTTTATATTTTCCAAATATTTTAAAAGGTATCAGGACAAAATGAACACTGAAAATAAAGTGTTTCTGTTTAAGTAATATGACTCAATAACACAGATGAGTGAAAATGATTTTTATTTGTCTTTCTCAATTTCACATGCTTTCCTTAACATGTCCTGCTAGTCCCATCTATGTAATAGAAAAATGCAAGAATTACATTTTTTTCATGTAACTGAGTAGAATTCCATTGTGTATATAGATCATATGCACAATATAGACCATTGTGTACATACCATATACACAATATAAACCTTGTGTGTGTGTACACACACACACACACACACATATCTATAGTTTGTATTGTGTATATCCATACATATTCTTTGATAAAAGAGTCAACATTTAGAAGCTTGCTATTCTGTATTTGTTATTTGGCTGCTGTGTTGTTTCCAGATCTTAATCTGGAAATAAATACCAGCATAGATACAATATTTTTCAAATTTGTGTTTTGTTATTCTTGATCTATATACATAGATACATCAGGATAAAGTAACTAATTCATGAGGAGGTTCTATTTTTTGAATTTTGAGAAACTCCCTGCTAATTTTCATAAGTGGCTGAATTTTTACAATTTAACCAATCCCAATAGCAGTGAATGGAGTGTGGGCTGTGGGGTCCTTTCTTTGTGAGTTTTTTTTGTTGTTGTTTTTCTTTTTTTCTTTTCTTTTTTGTTTTTTTACCAATCCCTGTTATTCGTGATGATTTTCAGGCATTTGTATGTAAACAATTTGCATTTGTGTCAGGGGTATTTCACTGTGGTTTTTAAAAGCCATTTTATTGTCATACAGGGATTTACAATGCTGTTAATGAACCTTTTAGTCTAGACTTTGTTCCAGCACCAAATCCCCCACCAGAGAACCTTCTCTCAACCAGTATTCCAAAGACTCTCCACCACCACCATCCAGAATATAAGCTCCAGTTCTAGAGACAATATTTTGACTTTGACCATTTATTATTCAATATTTTGACTTTGATCCTTTTGTATTTCACATGTGAGATACACCTCTTTTTTTATTGTAGAGGTGATAACACCTATACACATGGAAAGATAGAGCTAATCTCCTGAAAGAGCACAAAATTTTCTAATCAATGATATATAACAATTTTAATTATTTTCAAAAAATAACTTTCTAAAGGCATATACATTTAAAATAAATATTGTGAATTTTTTAAATTTACATGAAAAAGAAAAGTCCTAGAAATATAAAATCAAGTGAGAGTGAAGAAAATTAAGAAATATTTAAAGGAAAAATCTGGACAAGCCTATAAAAGCATAAAGATGTGTTTTACCCTGATAAAGGTAATTCTGACTTTATATTATAAAATATATTATAAATACTATTTATGCATCTATAAGCAAAATATTGTAATAAAATTTTTGTTGATATAAAAATTCAGACTGGATGCAGAATGTTCAATATAAATGAAACATAAATTTATTATTGTGAATAAATTGAATCCTTTAGCAAACTATGAATAAACATACCTTTCATTTCCTAACTGTATCTTATTATTTCTGAGTGATGTTTATTTGACATTCATAGGTAACTTATTATTTTATGAATAACTGGTTTAGTACAAATTATTTTAGATCTCTTTTGTCTGAGAAATATTTATTCTGCCTTTTAATCTGAGTATAAGATATTCTTGTTGGAATCACTTTGAATCAACAGTTTGGAGAGAGAAATTAATACTCCAAGTAAACTTGATTGGCTTCATTTTTCATTTAAAAAATAGGTAAGCTTGTAGAATTATATAATTATTATGCATTTCATTTTTTACTAGAACAGAAATAGTAGCTCACTAACTTCAATATCTTCTTAAATTCTTTTTTACTTCTATCTTTAGGTCTTTTGAGACTTAATTCTAAGTTCCCAAATTACAATATTTTGAACATCCATAATGTGCGTACTTAGGGCTGGAGCGATAGCACAGCGGGTAGGGCGTCTGCCTTGCACACAGCCCACATGGCCGACCCGAGTTCGATTCCTCCGCCCCTCTCGGAGAGCCCGGCAAGCTACCGAGAGTATTCGATATGCCAGACACAGTAACAACAAAGTCTCCAATGGAGACGTTACTGGGCCCGCTCGAGCAAATCGATGATAAACGGGAGGGCCTCTACTATACAATCTTTAGTTTACACATAATATTATTTATATCTAAAATGATTAGTAAATAAAGAAATTACTAAATAAACTAGGCAATTATTAATATCCCAATGCTATACAACATTATAGAAAAGGAACTATTAAACTAAAACTTCTAGTTTTGTAGATAAAATGTTCATCATTTTTGTTTTGGCTTTTGTTTGGGGGCCACACTCAGCTGTGCTCAGGGTTTATTCCTGGTTTTGCACTCAAGGATCACTCCTGGGATCTGGGAGACCATATAGGGTGTCAGGAATTGAGCCCAGGTGATCATATGCAAGGCAACTTCCTGACCTGCTATACTACTACTCTGGTTCCTGATTTTCTGAAAGTATCCAAATACTTCAGGAATAAATCATTTATTTATTGTTGTTTTATGCTGCAAGAGTAGCAATAAATTTCTTCCCTGGTGGTTCCAAATACTATGTCCAGTTGTCTGGGAAAAACTTTTGTTATATCATGATTTAACTTTTTATCTTAGTTTTAATGTAAAGGTTGCATTTAAAGATAAAAGATTTTAAAACTGGAGCGATAGCACAGCTGGTAGGGCATTTGCCTTGCACACGGTTAACCTGGTTTCAATTCCCAGCATCCCATACGGTTCCCTGAGCACGGCCAGGAGTAGTTCCTGTGTTCATGATCCAGGAGTAATCCCTGTACATTGCTGGGTGTGAACCAAAAGCAAAAAAATAAAAGTCCATTTTACTAAGAAAAAATTAATTTAACTTAACCCCAAATAAAAGACGGATCCTAATATAACATCAGTGTCATTTCTACATAAAGAAGGTATTTAATGACTTCAGAAACATGCTTCTACATCTTAGTTTATTTGTAAAGAATGTTAGTATAGAGTACATTTCCTTAAAAATTAAAACCTGTCTATAATGTTAGATGCACTCTAAATTTTAAAAAAATGAGAAGTGAAAACCTAATTAGAATTCTCTAAAAACATGCTGTATATGAAATGAACCTGAGTATGACTCTGCTGTGTATAATTCAATTTACATAAGGAGCAAAGAAAGCTTTGCAGTAAAGCTACAAGCAAGTTTATATGTTGTTTAATTGCATATATATAAAGGGATTGTTAGAATGCTGCATAAATGAAAGAGGCAAAGACTGCAGGCACAGAATTATGCAAATGACTTCTATAAATCTTTTCTGACTCAACACATGGTATAAAGCACCTCTAATATAATATAAATACAGGCTTTCAGCATGAAACATATACTTAACAAGACCTAGGCCGGTAACTTAAGGTATCTAGGTCACAACAAGAGCACAAGAACACATAAATAACACAATAATGTAAAACCTATTTATCACTTTAGTGTTTTACTGCTGCTTTTTAATCTCAGATAAAACTTTTGCTATTCGAAAGTATTTTAAAATAGTGTCATTCTAAGACCTCATTCTCATACAACTCTTCTCTTCCTCTATGATTTTAGAATGTCAAAATGAAACAAATAACCCTGAGGTTTGAGAATCAATTTGCAGTCCACCAAACATCTCCACATCTTTGCAATGTAGTTTGAATCTGCAAAACAGCTGCTGAGTTAGTCTTTTTTTCCAACTTCTCTTTCAGATAGATTGTTTGGTGATCCCCTCATCAATTCGGGTCAGTGGACTCAAAATAAAAACTATAAAACTAACTAGACTACCCAAATTAAATTTATTTATTTGTCCCTATTTCTCCTGTTTGTTAGTGTAACAAAGGACTCCAATATTTAAGAGACAAGAAAAATCACAAGAAATAAAGACTGGTGAATCACTAACAGAAGAGAGATCTTATGTATCATCATATATCACCTTGAATCTCTCAATATATATATATGCAAAGACTCAAGTAAAACCTTTTGATGTGCATGTCAACTATTGAAAAAATCCAACTGATGTAAATTTTTATTTTAGAAATATAATTTCAAAGAGGTCTTTTCTTATATATAACATTAATAAAAGAATAAAAAATTATAACCTTCCTTCTCATCTTTGGACATACTTAATAACATGCCTCTACTGATCTGCAGGGATGGAGCAATAGCACAGTGGGTAAGGCATTTGCCTTGCACACGGCAGACATGGCCCACCCAGTTTCGATTCTTCCGCCCCTTTTAGAGAGCCCGGCAAGCTACCGAGAGTATCTCGCCCAAATGTCAAAGCCTGGCAAGCTACCCGTGACATATTCAATATGCCAAAAACAGTAACAACAAATCTCACAATTTGTTGTGAGACGTTACTGCTGCCCACTTGAGCAAATCGATGAACAATGGGAAGACAGTGCTATTGATCTGTAATGCTTTATATTTATTGTGCATTATATTTATTATGGGCCATGGCACGTTGGTCAAGGATAATGTCAACATTGGTCAGGGATTAAAACTAACTGAAAAAATTCATTCTCCACCCCCTTTAAGTCTACCCCTAAAGCAGCCAGTTTTTCCCCTATTTTGTTTTTTCAGTTTAATTACTTCCCTGATTCTCTAAATTGGCATGGGAGGTATTCCCTGTGGAGTAACTATTGCTAAAACAATTCTATGGTATCTATCTCTAGGGAAATTTCTACGTAGGAGTGAGAATATCAAATTTTCACAATATGAAAAAAATCTTTTTTCTAACTTGTTCTCACATCTCTAAACAAAATATAATAAATATTACATGAATAAGCACCGAAAAAATATGCTTATCTAGTTGAAGGTAAGAATTCTGTAACTTCTTCAAGGACATGTTGCAAGTGTTTACAATAACTGCCACAAGAGCAAAACATCAGTTTTATAAAACATTTATTTCCATTATAGTTTCTGCAGTTCCACTCAGTCTAAAGATAGATGGACATACATTTCACTCTTTCACAAAGCAAGTAATTTCATGGTTGCTTCATTCAGATGGAAGTACCGAGCCAAGGAGATAGCTGTCCAGGCTGCCAGGCTTTGCACACAGAGTCTCAAGCACTAGACTCTCACCCGAGCATCTCAGTGCTGCGAGCTGAGAGTAATCTTTGAGCACTGCAGGGTGTACACCCAATCCCAGTTCCCAAAGATGGAAAGCACAGCTGTCCATTTTCATTAGCATTTCATCCAAATGCACAAAAGAATACCATCTAAGAAAACTTCCTACGAATCTTTGTATTTCTAAGTTCAGATATGTGTAGTTTAATCTTTGCAGTTTTAAAGTAACAGTAGCCATGGGGGTATGGTGCCATCAGCATGTCAATCTGTACCTATGAAGAGAGTGCATCAGCAGCCTGATGGTGCCTTCAGACTTCCAGATACACCAAAATTGGTGCTGTGCCTTTGGCCAGACCCCAAAAACTTGGGGCAAAGTCTACCAAGAAAGTAAATAGACAAAAGTTAGGTATGTGGGAGACACACCCACAAACCACTTCCGGCTCAGCTATATAATTGGAGGCATGGCCTCTCTGGTTCCTGATTGAACTGCTTAACGGCCATGAACCCAGAGGCTCAGAAACAAATCTCGAAACCCAACGGCTTTTGGCAGAAATGTGTCCAGTCCCTGCAGTATGTTATAGGCACTGGGCCACCCCAGGTGGGAATAGGTTTCATGCCTTGGCCTGTTCCCCCTGGCAGCCCAATAGCCACCATCCTCCAGAGGCCACTGGACAGTCAGGTTTGGGCCCGCAGTGACGAGACACGCAGGGCCTCATGGGATGGGGGTGGAGCCGGCCCTTTCCTCCACGTCCCAAAGAGACCTCAAGTTGCCGCCCACAAATGGCCAATCTGACTCCTAATCAAGCTGCTTAATGGCCATGATCCCAGAGACTCATAAACAAATCTTGGAACCCAGTGGCTTTTGGCAGAAATGCGTCCGGACCCTGCAGTTGGTTACTGTTGTCGGGTCACCCCACGAGGGAAAGGGTGCTGTCCCTCTGCCTGCTCCCTCTAGGTGGCTCCGTGGCCACCATCCACTTGAGGCCATTGGACAGTCAGGTTTGGCCCGCAGTGATGAGACACGTGGGGCCTCACGAGATGGGTATGGAGCCAGCCCTTTCCCCCCCCCACCCCAACGAGACCCCGAGTCACCTCCAACGAACGACCTCTCTGGCTCCTGATCAAGCCGTTTAGTGGCCATGATCCCTGATACTCAGGAAGAAATCTCGGAACCCAGCAGCTTTTGGCGGAAATCCCTCCAGATCTAAGTGTTAAAATTTCGGAATTTCAAAATCACGCAGACTCGTGACATCATATGTTATTCATAACGAGCAATAGAAAACAAATTGTCTACTATTGCCTTTTCAGCAGATCTGAACGTTGGGGCAAAATCCCACATAATAATGGTGGGTCTGGTGTCTAACTGTTGAATGTAACCAAAGTAGAGAGAGAGAGTAATGTGGAAATCATCTGCCCTACTGGTCGGGGGAGAATGTGGGATGGGGTTTTGGGGGGTGAAGAATCGGTGCTGGTGAAGGGATGGGTGTTTCATTGTATAACAAAGACTTAAACCCGAAAATTTTGTAACTGCTCTCACAGTGATTCAATAAATAAAATTATAAAAAATGAAAAAAATGTAAGGTGGAGTTTATGCCCAATTCAATCAGCTAATCAGTGGCTGAATAAATAGTATTACTCCTACATAAAATAAATAAATAAATAAATAAATAAATAAATAAATAACAGTAGCTTTATGAATGCTGAGATTTTCTTGTAAATTAAGAAAGAATCATATAGAATTTTAAGGATGAGATCACGTATTTCCTGTAACAATGCATTAAGAATTGATTTGTAGGAGCACAATAGATGGTTTTGCAATGGGTAAGGAGTTTGCCTTGCACACAACCATCCTGGATTCAATCCTGGCACCACACGGCATTTAGTTTCTAACCACTGCTGTGAGTGATCCCGTCTACAGAATAATCCCTTAACACTGCTGGGTGTCACACAAAAAAACAAAACAAAACAAAAGAGTTTTGATTTATGTAAGTACTTAGGCACTTAGCTTTTTAATATTGAAACATCCAAGTATGCACACAATCCAAAACCTTAAGCTTAGCTGCAGTTCCTCTTTCAATAAAAGAATAAAAGAATAGTGAATAATAGTGAATAAAAGAATCGTAAACATAAATACACTTGAAAATACAATTAGATTTAATGGACCCACTTAGTTAACATATTCTAAATGTTATATATAATTACTGTCTTGAATTGATCACTTGATCACTGTCTTAAATTAAGAAGCACAAAATCCTGCTGATATTATACTAAGTGTGTAAATATTGTATTGGAAAAAAATTCTATGTATAGGAATTATGCTTGATAGCCACTGGGATTTACAGTATTTATTGAATTTATGTCCTGTAAATTCTGATTCCTCTGCCCAAAATGTGTTTCTTTATTTTTCTATTGCTTTACTCATGAAGACTGTATACAAAGGCCTGATACCCACCTATAAACTCAAACTAAGACCCATTTAGTTCCTTCTACACCAATATTTCAACTCCCTAAATTTAGATCCACTTGCATACTTTAACCTTTAACTCCTTATATTTTAGAAAACCTGCAGAACTCATATAAATAATGCTAAGGGCTATGCAGATTTTACACTGGTTCTACATTTTTAATCCAGTCCAACTTGTACTATGAAATATTGGTTTCCTGACTGTTCCTCTGCCAGATCTAACAAGAAACATGATGCCCACTTACTACCTGTATTGAAAACCAAAACACCCAAAAGGGGGGGGAGAGAGAGAGAGAGAGAAAGTAAAATGGAATGTGCCTGCCCAAGCGGGGGGGGGGGGTGGGGATAGGGGAGATGGAGTGGGGGTGGCGGGAGGGATCCTGGGAATATTGGTGGCGGAGAATGGGTACTGGTTGAGGGATGGGTACTCGATCATTGTATGACTGAAACATAAACACGAAAGTTTGTAAGTCTGTAACTGTATCTCACAGTGATTCATTAATAGATATATATGTATATATGAAAAAAGAAAGTTTTGTCTCTTTTGTAATGATTCCTGGCTTTTATAGCTAGTGACTATGTGTGGACTAGACTTAGGGTTTTACCAAATAAACTTGAGCAGTTGCATATAGTACTTTGCCATATAATGCCAACATTTCTTAAACATCACCAACTAGTGATATTTAAGACAGAATTTTTCTGAGTGATAGGGCCTGAAGTTGAGACCATGAGAAAAATAAAGCCAAGAGAATTACAAAAAGTGTGGTCCAGACATTTCTCAGGTGGCTAGCCAGCATGCTCTTAGACTAACCATGGACACTTCATACTAAAACCTGAGAATAAACCCTGAGGTAGTAAGTTGCCATCCTCCCGTGCCTGCCGCTAATAGCCAGGCACAATTGTTGGCAGATAAAGATTTAGAAAATATTTCTTTACTATGAAAACTGACATGTTTCTCTCTCCTGATATTCGAGCAGTGCACTTAATCTCTTGCTTTGGCTGCTAAAAATCTTATTACCAGCCATTGCACTTAAACAACTGGGCTAAACTTTATCATTGAGTTTTTGCTTTCTTATACATGTTCAATACTTTTGTCTTTACACTTTTATCCTTTTTTGTATTTCTAAAAAGCTAGAAGCTTATTTGCATAAAAAGACACATCAAGTTAGTTTTATATTGATTTGAAACAAAACTGTCCTCCTGTTGTTCATCGATTTGCTCGAGTAGGGCCTAGTAATGTCTCCATTGTGAGACTTTTTGTTACTGTGTTTGGCATATTGAATACTCTCGGTAGCTTGCCAGGCTCTCTGAGAGGGGTGGAGGAATCGAACCTGGCTCATTTGAGCTGGCTGCGCGCAAGGCAAATGCCCTACTGTTGTGCTATTGCTCCAGCCCTATATTGATTTATTTGATACTTATAAAAAATGTATAAAATCTGCCGGATAGATCTCTTGATGCTTTTTGTAGATATTATCTTGTTGTGTTGGATATCAAATTACATAATGAAAGAAATTGGACATGTATGCTTTACCAGAACCTGGGGTAATATCAAAGAAAAGAAATTAAATTAAATTATTATAGGCTGAGTGCTCATTGTTTATAAGATGAAAAAAATTAAAAACAATTTGTTAAGTTACTTAATTTTTATCCATTAGGACAATTAAGTGAATATTGAAACTGAGATCTAAGTCAAGGTTAGTTTAAATTAATGATGAATATCAAATACTTAAAAATTAAAATGAGAGGGCTTTTTTTTGCTGAGAACATCAAAAATAGAAATCTACTTTCATCATGATTTCTTCTTTTATCTAATTTTATTTTTGTCTCATGAATGTTAATGATTTGGATATAGCTTCCATGAGCTCAAATCTTTATTAAAAAGATAATGGTACATTAAACCAAAAATAGATAAATTGGAAATGGTATTATTATCAACATTTAATAAGCTATCTCATTTGGTGCTCTATATAATAACAGCACTTACTCTTTACCTTTTTACTTGAAAGGTACCCTGAAGTCCTTAAACCATAGCTAAATGGTATTATGTGTTTTCCAGAGTAATAATAGTAATAATCTGCTGCAGCTTTGAAGATAGGGCGGTATATAGAGATAAAATGAATGCATATATAAAAATGTAATTATGTTGTAAGAAAAGAGAAAAAGAATGGTACTATGTAAATCACTTATATTAAGCAATAAAAAAGTGCTAAATTCTCCAAAATTCAGAGTTAAGCCGTATCTAATAAAAGAAGTGGATTGGGGACCAAGGTTGATACAAAGTACAAGATTACAAATTTGTAACATGTAGTAATCAAATTTCCGAGATAGGATGCATTCTCTAATCAATATAGATAACATTATTATACTGTAAACATGAGACTTGATAAGAGATTAAAAACTGTGTAATCACGAAGCAGCTAGGAAACCCCCACATGGCTCTCTCTCTGCCACCTGTGTTCAGTGTACTCAGGCCACTTCCCCATCTGGGATAGCCGATGCCACGGGCGGATAAAGGGGGAAACGAGGGTCAGTCTGCTTGGTGATCAGTTGCTGTTTATTCCATTCTCCCCATGCACCTGTTCCAGTCTCACTAGGCTCCTCATTCTAGTCTCACAATGCCCCTCATTATCGTCTCCTCTTGTCTCTCTCACTCATATCTCTGCGCTCCCACTCTCCGTCCATCTCACAGCCTGGTCTCTGTCTAGTCTCTCCCAAACTCCCCAGCATTGGGTGTAGCACAATCAACATATCAAAAGCTCTTCCTGATCTAAGATCAGGCTCAAGGGTGGAAATAACAGAGAGGTTTTTCTCCTTTTCTTAATCCAGTAACTTAGTTAACATCTTGATTCTACTTCTTAATATTAGTTATTTTGTATGGACACAGTAAGAGATACATTAACCTTGTAGGGTGGCTCTCCCAGGGACATCTCGCTGTAGATCTCAGACTATGGTACTCAGGCCAGATAAGTCTTTCCTAACCCTAGCAGGGTCCTAATTCAGTTGATACTTTTTGGATAATGACAGAATTTGTCCGTGACCATGCTCTTAACTCATAGTTAAGTATTATGATGCTTTGGCATGGCCCATTTCAATGCCAGGGTAGCTCACAGCTTGCCCTGGGTCCATCCCATCCCTCACTGGGACCCGGCTCTTGGGGTGCTAGGAAGTAAGGGAAACTGAGGCTTAAGTTGAGAGAACAGATACCCAGGAGTGAATAACATTTGAAGTCAACTAACTCCCAAGTTACAAAAGCATAGCATTAATTGTCTTCCTCTGTCTATACAAAAAGGACGTTGCTCTGAATTAACTATGCAAAGGACTTAGGAAGAGAAAAGCAATATTTACAAGTTAACAGAGTCTGATTAGTAGATAAAGGTGATTGACCAATTGGGGAAGCAGAGCACAAAGAAAGAGGTTACAAGTAAACACAGAGGAATGGGAGCACTGTGATGGGAGTAACTCAATAAACCTACGCTCCCTGTAACTAGGCAGAAAGGACTAACCAATGTTATCCTACAAAAAACTACTTGATAAGAGATTAAAAATTATGGAAACTAGGGAAAGGATAAATATATGAAGTAGTAGAGGTATAGATATTGATAAAAATGGTGATGATTTTAAATATATATTAAATTAATAATGCATATACCTACAATTTGTAGAATGTCATATGTTAAGTATATTAAATTTTAAAATGAGTTGTTACTTGAGAACCCAATTAAACAAATGCAAGAAGCCCAAAGTTGTGTATTAATAGTCTATGATGATGATATTGATATGGATGCAGTCATTGCACTATAGAATACCGGGTATCTTGAGATTTATCAAATAGAAAGCAAGTTGATTTCCTTATAACACAATGGAACCATTTCTCAGGAAGTTTATATCTTGGTTTTTTGAAAGTTGGTAATTCATGTGTTGAGTATCTTTCAGTGTATCAGAATCTCAACTTTGTAAACTATATTATTCTATTTTTAAAGTTTGTAATCCCTGAGATAATATTTCATATTCAATTATATTTTTTTCCCAGGGTTGAGGTTTGGGGTCTCCCAAGCAGTGTTCAGAAAGCAAAAGGGCCTGGCCGGCAATTTTTGGCCAATAGGGCAGTCAGTTCAGTATAGGACTGAGGATGTGATTCTATTCAGGCCCAGCAGTGCAGGGGAAACCCAATACACCAGTGGAGCTGGGACCTCTGAAATCATAGCAGCAATGCTCAGGGGAACATATTCTGCAAGAAATCAAACCAGGGTTAAGAGCATGTGAGATATGTGCCCTAACCATTGTACTATCGCTGCCCCAGTTTGTATTTTCTTTAAATTATAGTGAACATAGTCATTTCTAAACAGAAGGGAAATTATTTGCATGAAACATGTCTTTTCTCAGTAAATGAAGCAAATGACTCACCACAGTTTTCATCAGAAGCAATGTCTTATCTGACCTTTTCCTCTACATTTTGCTGTGTAGAAAAAGCATCTGCTCCATTGCTTCTAGAGTGCTGAAGCAAGTGATTATCCTGTTTGGAGATGAGCAAAGCCTCTGCTCTATTCTGTCAACTGTGGAATACCGGCAATCTTCAGTGCTTTGGACCTTGATGAGGAAATCATATGCAAATCTAACGGGAGGCAGGGAATTCAATCCAAGCAAAGGACAATGTATAGGAAATGACATGTGTAAGGTGGCCTGGTGAAAAGTGCATAGGACGTTGATGGTGACATTATGTTTAGGACCTCACTGTCACCAAAAACTAGCATTCATCAAACAGGAAGTCTCGTCTGTATTATAAAGTTAAAACATAAGCTGAAAATTAGTCCACAAATATTAACTGTGCCATGAGATACTACTTCAAACCAGGGACTTAGATTGTGTTTTCCAAATATGTTTTCCTTACAGAAAGCCCTACTTTCTGTTAGATGAATCCTTAAATTAATTTTCCTTAATGGTTTTAGAAAGGCTCATTGTCAAATCCTATTCACTCTATATTGGACATATTCTTCCTTGTCTTTTTACTCAACAGGAATATATTTCAGATACTATAAACTAAGACATGCCTAATAAGTCAGAAGATTTTAAATACTGAACTTAATCCACTGCCAGTATTTCACAATGATTGCGATCATTCTCTTTCATCAGTGTAGAATTCTTTAAAGCACATTACATTTTACTCCCAATTGCTTAGTCCTTTTTTATGCCAAATAAATGGTTAGCTGTCAATTGGGTTTATTTCCTAGTGACAGTTACAATTTTATGAGACAGGCATCCTCATTAGACTGTGGCACTTGAAAAAACACTATCTTTTTTCTTCACTAATTGACAGTGCGTCAGTTCTGCAATAGCATAACAGACTTTGAGAGATTCTGCATAGAAACTGCCTGAGTCATTACCAATTAGTTTTATATTTGAATCATGGAGAATAGATGGAGAATAGAGTTTTGAGGGGTTATATTTGAACAGATGAGGGAAGAAAAATAACTGTTAAGATTCACTGGGATCTTTTCACTTATGCTCTCTTAGTTTTCACTTAAGCAGGTTTTATTAGAAACAAACAGCAGCACAATATTTCATTAAAATATGATACATTACATTGCACAAAGGTACGCAGAAAGCATCACATTTTATTTTTTTTTAATTTTCAAGTCCCTGACTTTATTATATTACTTCTTAGAAGCCTTTGTAAGGACACCACAGAACATTCCTATGCATAGAGGTTCATGTTTTTCAAAATAATCTCAACCATTTTCTTTTCATATTTAATCTGATTTTGAGACTAACTTATGACACAGGTAGGTGGGACTCTAAATTATTAGAGAAGTTTCAGTATTGCTTTTTTTTGTCATGCAATGCTTATTTTATTCAATAGTTCAAAATATGACTCTTTCAATATATTGATTAATTCTATAATTTTTAGAGAAGTTAATTTTGAATGCATATAGTTGTTTGCATTGATATAGTTGTTTTTCTTGTTGTTTAACTTATTCACTACAATTTTATTTCACGCAATTTTATTTTTAGGGAACAAAGACATCAATATTGGAACATAAGATATGCTGTTACTAGATCATGCTGGCAGACATTTGGAACAGTGTTAAAATCCCTAAGAGCAGCATCAGGAAGGTTTGTAAGTTTTTTCTATGACTATAAATCTCTGATAATTAGGAAGTGCAGCAACGATTTCTATAATTATTAGTATTTTATATTCTTTTAAAATGGTCATCAAGCACCCCCAGCCCTGCGTGCCTTTTCCTGCTGAACCGGACACCCTCCAGCGGGGGACACTGGATGCAGCTCAGTGGAATCGCCATTGCCCCTCCATTTCAGGATCCTGGGTGGGAGTGACCCCGGGAAGGGATGGGGGCATGGCCACTACATAGGCGCGTGGCCTCCCAGAAGTGGGCATGGCCTTCTCCAGGGTGGGCGGCCGCAGTTATATTTCCCAATCTGAACACTCAGGACTTTCATCCCACCCTTTCTCACCTAATACCAACCAAAAATTTCTCGCCACCTCTACTACAATACAACAACATTCCCCTCACCTCCTCCATTTCTAACAAAAGACCAGTATGAAATAAGCTGTATAAGCTCAATATTAAAGAGCACTTCCTCCAAACCTTCACTCAATGTTCATTTTAAAACAAAGAATAATGGCTGACTGAGAAGAAGGCTGGACTTTAGAAAGGGAGAAGAGTGACTACCATTGACCAACTTTATCCAAAATTGTTTCCCATGATAAGAGGGAACAGTACCTGTGATTTCAGGGTTCTACCTCTAAACAACCAAAACACATGAAGAAACAGTGCAAATCTCCACTACAAGGAGAATACGAAGAAAAGAATCCTGAATCCTCAGTCGAGGTTGTCCACAATTCTGCTCTCTTCAATAAAGAATTCCGGGACAAAATGCAGAGGATGTTCAAGGATCTACTCAAAGAATCAATGGAAGAGATATCCAGAAAACTAAAAGAAGAAATGAAAGAAACAACAGAACAGATAGTCGAGAAAATATAAGAAGAAATGAGAGAAGAAATAAAAAAGCTACAAAAATAAGTGTCACAAATAAAGGATTCAGAAGATGAAATTAAAAACTCAGTAAGTGCCCTTAGCAATAGGATAAGTGCAGCAGAAGAGAGGATCAGCGAGCTTGAAGATGAGCAACAGAAATCCCATAGGGAACAACAAGCAATAGGAAAAGACCTCAAAATGGCTCTAAGGAGAATCAGAGACCTAGGGAATGACACCAAGAGGAACAACATTAGAGTCATTGGAGTACCAGAAGGACAGGGAGACAACCCCAATGAAAAAGCCACAGTCAAAGAAATCATTGCTGAAAAGTTCTCAGAGTTAAGGAATGCAGACATCCAGATACAAGGAGCCAGAATGGTACCAGCTAAAAGAGACCCCAGTAAAAACACTCCAAGGCAAATCATAGTCAGAATGAAGGATGCTGTGGACAGAGACACAATATTACAAGCAACAAGGTCAAAGAAGGAAATTACATACAAAGGAGCACCCCTTAGATTCACAGCAGACCTATCAGAGGAAATCCTCCAAGCCTAAAGGTAATGGTGGGATATAGTGAAAAAAACTCAATGAAATGAATGCCTCACCAAAAATAGTCTATCCAGCTAACTCAAATTCGATGGAACTCTCACTCAAATTCGATGGAACAATACACCACCTTGTAGATAAACAACAGCTCAGGAACTTCATAGACTCAAAAAGAAATCTAAAAGACGGACTAAAGGGGCTCCTGTAAGATAAGGAAAACACTTATAAACACAACCAACTCCTACAGAAAGATGGCACAAAACCCCATGACAATAATCTCTCCTAATGTCAATGGTCTAAATGCACCAATCAAGAGACACAGAGTCGCAAAATCGATCCAGAAACTGAAACCAACATTCTGCTGCCTACAAGAAACTCATCTGAACAATCAGAGGAAACACAGACTCAAACTTAGAGGACGGAAAACAATCCTGCAAGAAAACAGCTCCCTCAAAAAAGCTGGGGTGGCCATACTAGTATCCGACAACATTAATTTCAGGCTGAAAAAGATTAGAAGGGACAGTGAAGGCCATTTTCTCTTCATCAAGGGAAACGTACAACAGGAAGAAATCACCCTCTTAAATGTATACGCACCTAATGAAGGAACAGCTAGATACTTAAAACAACTGCTAACAGATTTTAAAGAGGTCATTGCTAGCTTATCACCTCTGGATAGATCAACAAGAACAAAACTCAGCAAGGAAACATTGGCTTTGAATGAAGAAATAGAAGAGAAAGGATTTATAGACCTACACAGGGCTTTACACCCCAAAAAGAAAGATTACACATTCTTCTCCAGTACACACAGACATTTTCCAAAATAGACCATGTGCTAGCCACAAAATGTACCTCAATAGAATCAGGAAGATAGAAATAGTATCAACAATCTTTTCAGACCACAATGCACTGAGAATAGAAGTGAATCACACATAGACACGGAGAACCAAATCAAATATCTGGAAACTAAACAACTCACTGCTGAACAACGAGTGGGTCAGGAAGGAAGTGAAGGATGAAATCAAAAGGTACCTGGAAACAAATGAGAATGAAGACACGAACTACCAGAACTTATGGGAGCAAAAGCCGTATTAAGGGGAAATTTTATCACCCTGCAAGCATATCTCAGGATGGAAGAAAGGATGCACATAAACAACTTGACTTCACAGCTCAAGATCTTAGAAAAGGATCAACAGAAGGAGCCCATATCGGGCAGAAGAAAAGAGATCATAAAACTTAGAGCAGAAATCGACAACATGGAAACCAAAGAAACGATCCCAAAGATCAATGAAACCAAGAGGTGCTTCTTCGAGAAAATAAACAAGATAGATAAACCACTGGCAAGACTCAAAAAAAAAAAAAACCAGAGAGAGAACCAAATCGGAAATAAGAATGGAGATATCACAACAGAAACCAAAGAAAATCAAAAGATCATCAGAGACTACTTTGAAAGATTGCATGCCACGAAATAAGAGAATCTAGAAGAAATGGATAAATTCCTGGATTCCTATAATCTCCCAAAGCTGAGTCAAGAAAATATAGTGTACCTGAATAGACCTATTAACATCAAGGAAATTGAAACTGTAATCAAAAATCTTCCCAAAAATAAAAGCCCAGGTACAGATGGATTCACTAGCGAATTTTTACAAACATATAAAGAAGACTTATTTCCAGTTCTTCTCAAGCTTTTCCAGGAAATTGAAAAAACAGAAACTCTCCCAAACAGTTTCTATGAAGCCCATATCTCTCTAATACCAAAAGGAAACAAAGAAACCACAAAAAAAGAAAACTACAGGCCTATATCCATGATGAACATGGATGCGAAGATTCTCAACAAAATACTGGCAAATAGAATTCAACAACTCATCAAAAAGATCATACACCATGACCAAGTGGGATTCATTCCTGGTATGCAAGGATGGTTTAACATTGGAAAATCAATCAACATAAACTATCAACAAAAGGAAAGATAAAAAGCATATGATCATATCAATAGATGGAGAGAAAGTATTTGACAAGATCCAGCACCCATTTATGATGAAAACCCTCACCAAATTGGGGATAGAGGGGACTTTCCTCAATATAGTTAAAGCCATCAACCACAAGCCTACAGCAAGCATCATCCTCAATGGGGAAAAACTGAGAGCCTTCCCCTAAGATCAGGGACGAGACAAGGATACCCACACTCTCCACTACTGTTCAATAGAGTACTGGAAGTACTTGCAATAGCAATTATGCAAGAAAAGGATATTAAGGGCATCCAAACAGGAAAGGAAGAAATCAAGCTCTCACTATTTGCAGATGATATGATACTATACTTAGAGAACCCTAAAACCTCTACCAAGAAACTTCTAGAAACAATAGGCTTGTATAGTAAAATGGCAGGCTATAAAATCAATACCCAAAAGTCCATGGCTTTTCTATATGCAAATAGTTAGAGAGAAGAAAGTGACATGAAGAAAACAATCACATTCACAAAGTGGAGTAAGGAAAGCCTTTTTAAAAAATGGTGCTGGCAAAACAGGATGGCTACATGCAAAAAACTGGGCTCAGATCTCTGCCTAATACCATGTATAAAAGTAAAATCAAAATGGATAAAAGACCTCAACATCAGACCAAAATTCATAAGGTACATTGAAGACAAGGTTGGCGAAATCCTCCATGACATTGAAGCTAATGGTACTTTCAAAGATGTCACGCCATTGGCCAAGCAAGTGAAAACAGAGATAGACAAATGGGACTATCTTAAACTAAGAAGCTTCTGTGCCTCCAAAGAAACAGTGAGAAAAATACAAAGACAGTCTACAGAATGGGAAAGGATACTCGCCAAATGCACATCAGAAAAGGGGTTGATATCAAGGATACACAAAGTACTGGTTGAACTCCACAAGAAGAAAACATCCAACCCAATCAAAAAATGGGGTGACAAAATGAACAGAAACTTTTTCAAAGAATAAATCCGAATGGCAAAAAGGCACATGAGAAAATGCTCTACCTCATTACTCATCAGGGAGATGCAGATCAAAACAACAATCAGATATCATCTCATACCAAAGAGACTGGCCCACATCTAAACGAACAGAAGCAACTGGTGCTGGCACAGATGTGGTGAGAAAGAGACCCTCCTTCACTGCTGGTGGGAATGCCAACTGGTTCAGCCCTTTTGGAAAACAGTATGCACGATTCTCAAAAAAACTAGAAATTGAGCTCCCATTTGACCCAGCAATACCGCTCTTGGGAATATACTCTGGAGAGGCAAAAAAGTATAGTCGAAGTGACATCTGCACTTGTTTGTTCATTGCAGCACTGTTTACAATAGCTAGAATATGGAAAAAGCCTGAGTGCCCAAGAACAGATGACTGGTTAAAGAAACTTTGGTACATCTACACAATGGAGTACTATGTAGCTGTTAGAAAAAATGAAGTCATGAAATTTATATACAAGTGGTACAACATGGAAAGTATCATGCTAAGCGAAATGAGTCAGAAAGAGAGGGATAGACATAGAAAGATTGCATTCATCTGGGGAATATAAAGTAACAAAATATGAGATTAATACCCAAGAATAGCTGAGATCAACACCAGGAGGATTACTCCATAGCTTAGAGGCCAGCCGGGCATTCTAGGGGAAAGGGCAGCTCAGATAGAGAAGGGAGCACCAAATAAAGTGTGTTTGGAGGATCCTCCCAGGAGGGGAGTTGCATGTTGAAAGTAGACTATGGACTGAATATATTTGCCACTCAAAGCCTCTTTTGAAAACCACAACACCCAAAAGGAGAGAGACACAAGGGAATGCCCTGCCACAGAGGCAGGGTGGGATGGGAGGGATGGGGGTGGGAGGGATATTATCCGTGGTTGTGGAAAATGGGCACTGGTGGAGGGATGGGTATTTGATCATTGTATAGTAGAAACCCAAGCACAAAATTTGTAAATCTACAACTGTACCTCATGGTATTTCACTAATAATAATAAAAAATAGCAAAAAAGTATAAATATATATTGCATTTCAAATAATAACTATTATCTGTTTTCATTTCACAAGTGTATGATTAGATCCAGAGATTATCACAACAAGCTCCCGGGAGCGCGCGGCCGCATTCGCGGCCGCGCGACTATTTATTTACTTTTCTCTAAATTTTCAGGGTACCTTAAATATCCTTAAATATCCAACCCGCATGGCAGAGCCTTGCAAGCTATCCGTAGTCTATGCCAAATAGACCAAATTGATATGCCAAATCCAGTAATAAATGGATCTCATTTCCCTAACCCTGAATATGCAGAGTCGAGAAGGATATGGAAGGAGAGGCTGATAAAACACCAAGGCAGACATAGGCTGCCAAAACGCAGAAAAACAAAAATGATTGTCTGTACTTTTAATGCTTGTATGCTGGCATCTGCTGCATCCATTGAAGACCTTATGGTACAAGCACGAAAGATCAAGTACGACATCATTGGTCTGACCGAAACGAGAAGACATCAATCCCATCATGCTGTTTTCGACACTGGAGAAGAACTGTTCCTTGGAACATGTGATAAAAGAGGTGTCGGTGGTGTCGGTATCCTTGTCAACACAAACTTAGTCACGAGCATTGATTCATTTGAATGCCTAACAACCCGAATCGGACGATTACACTTGAATAAATGTGACTCATTACCGGCAGTTTCTATCTTTGTTGTCTATGCACCAACATCCAGTTATGGTGAAAGAGAAACTGAGAAATTCTACATGGAGCTGGAGAAGTTCTATAAAGAAGATCACACCTTCTACAAGATCATTGTCGGTGATTTTAATGACAAGATAGGACCAAGAAGATCAGTCGATGAACTCCACATCGGAACCCATGGCCTGGAATGGAACGAACAGGGTGACAGACTGTCTGAGTTCATCGTGTCAACCAAAACCTTCCATGGTAACTCACAATTCCAAAAGGCTGAATCTAAACGTTGGACATGGGAGTCTCCCGATGGACGGTTCCACAATGAAATAGACCACATCATATTCAATCGGCGGTTTTGCCTAACTGATGTTGCTGTTGTCCCAAAATTCCAAACGGGATCAGACCACCGTCTTCTTCATGCAAAATTCTACCTCACAGAACGAGGAGAAAAGAATGCAAGGTTTAAGAAGAGGACTCCCAGAACAACCACCAACTGGGAGCTCTTTGGCTCTATTGCGGCAACATGGGAAGATGCCGTCATTGACAACATTGATGAGGAATACGATCGAATAATTAAACACCTCCATGATTGTGCAAGGAATACCAAGAGAGAGATAACCACAAAAAACCGTCTTTCTTCGAACACTCTTGAACTTATTCGCCAACATGGCTTGGCATGTGCCTCAGGCAACCACAAGCGAACATCTGAACTGGCAAAACAATGCAGAGAAGCCATCAAGGATGACCTCAAAAACAGGAGAGCAGCAGTACTGGTAGATGCAGCAGAAGCTGGGAAAAATATTCGTAATGCCCGCCTGTCCTTCACCAACTACAAAACCAAGATGACTGCCCTCCGACATCATGATGGATCTAGCACATCTTCCAGAAGGGCAATAGAGAAGATTATTCATGACTTCTACTCAGATCTCTTTAATAGCCACATCCACTTGCCCACATACCACATACCACATGATGGATATGTCGTTCCCAATGTTCTCCCTTCCGAAATCCAACATGCCATCTCGTCAGTAAAGAAACAAAGAGCACCTGGCCCAGACAAGATCAGACCTGAACACCTTAACATCAGTACTCATCAATACATTGGCTCGACTCTTCACACGCTACCTGTCTGAATGCAAGGTTCCATCCCAATGGAAAACCAGCAGGACTGTACTACTATACAAGAAGGGAGACATCCACGACATTGGCAACTATCGCCCAATCTGCCTATTGTCTGTCATCTACAAACTATTCACTCGAGTCATCCTGAATAGGATTAGCAGAACACTAGATGAAGGACAACCATGTGAACAAGCTGGATTCCGAAAAGGATTCAGTACCATCGACCACATCCACACAATAACCAAGCTCATTGAGGTATCTCGGGAGTTCAAGATACCGCTCTGTCTAACGTTCATTGATTTAAAGAAGGCCTTTGATTCTGTTGAGACGGAAGGGTCATGGAAGCCCTAGCCAATCAGGGCGTACAAACTCAATACATCAGGATCCTTCGTGAGCTCTATTGCGGATTCACTACCAAGATCTCACCATTCTACGAAGAAGTAATCATCCATATCAAGAGAGGGGTTCGGCAGGGTGATACCATTTCACCAAAACCCTTCAGTGCCACCCTCAAGAACATCATGCGATGACTGGAATGGGAAAACATGGGAGTGAAAATAGATGGTCGGCAACTACACCACCTCCGCTTTGCTGATGACATCGTTCTAATAACACCAAACATCAACCAAGCAGCACAAATGCTGAACGACTTTGACCATGAATGTGGAAAGGTCGGACTACAGCTGAATCTTACGAAGACAATGTTTATGAGAAACAGCCTTGTTCCTGACGCTCTATTCGCTCTCAGCGGAACCACCATCTCCGAATGCAACAGTTATATATACCTAGGTCGAGAAATCAACATGATGAATGACCTGGCACCTGAGTTGCGCAGGAGGAAGAGAGTGGCTTGGAATGCCTTCAAGAGCATTGAAGAAATAACTAAAAGGACAAAGAACCTCCAGCTACGAGCACATCTCTTTGATTCCACTATTCTTCCTGCATTAACATATGCCTCAGAGACCTGGACCCGACGAAAACAGGATGAGAACACTATTCGGGTCTCTCAAAGAGGAATCGAAAGAACTATGCTTGGAATATCACGATTCACTCAAATGAGAGATAGAATCCGGAGTTCTGATCTTCGTCAACGCTCAAGAATCAGGGACGCTGTCTCATTTGCCAAGACATCAAAAATCAGATGGGCTGGACACGTAATGAGGTTTACAGACAACCGCTGGACTAGAGCCATTACTGATTGGATTCCACGAGACATCAAAAGATCACGTGGACGCCCACCTATAAGATGGTCAGACTTCTTCGTCAAGACCCTAAATGATCGGTTTGAGGCTCTACATGTTCCTAAAACGAACAGATATCATTGGGCTATGCTAGCACGCAACCGGGATGAATGGAGACGTTACTAGCATCCGCTCGAATAAATTGATGAATAACGGGGATTAAGTGATTAAGTGATTAAGTGATGATTAGATAACCATTAGGAAAGCATGTGAAACTTCTACTCCCCCTCACCAGAAAAAAAAAAATTTGATCAGAGACACAGAGCACTGGTCTTGCACTCAGAAAGCTACTTATATAGTGGGGGGAACCCACACCTGTCAGTGCTTGGGGCTTACATCTGTCCCAGAAATCAGAGATCAGTCCTTGTGGAGCTCTTGGGAACCCTAAATAGTGCCAAGTGTCAAATCCAGTCAGTCTTGTGCAAGGCAAGTGCCTTACTTGTGTATTATCTCTTTGGTCTCGCTGTCACTAGCTTTATTTATTTATTTATTTTTGCTTTTTGGGTCACACCCAGTGATGCTCAGGGGTTACTCCTGGCTCATGCACTCAGGAATTACTCCTGGCGGTGCTCAGGGGACCATATGGGATGCTGGGAATCAAACCCGTGTCGGCCATGTTGGCTGCGTGCAAGGCAAACGCCCTACCCACTGTGCTATCGCTCCAACACCACTGTAAATAAGGAATTCTTAATTACATATTAAGGAAGGCTTGAAATAATATCTTTCAGATAAATTTCTGGCTGAATCACTGGCTCTGAGAGAACATGCAAAATGACTTGAAAAGTACAATCTAGTAATATTCCAACATAGTGGCCTCAATACTCCTACAAGTTAATGGACAAAGTTATCCAAATCCACACAAACAAGGATATCAAGCTTCTAAACTTTGGATCTTTTATCAAAGAGATTATGTATGTCTACAAGCTGTGGTTATGTGTGTGTATGTCTACAAGCTGTGGTTATGTGTGTGTCTATGCTTGTAGACATACATAATCATGCTGTATATGTATATAACATATTTCATACATGTATATATAACATATATGTATTATGCATATATATACACTATATACCATATTTTCCCATATCTGCTAACAATATGAACTTGATTTGCTCTCATTGAAAAATTCATCTTCAATCCTTTAGTTCTAAAGTCTGCTAATTATTTTTAGAAATCTAATATATAATGCCGTCCTATTAATTGCTGAAATTAAACTTTGTTCATCACATGAGTTACATATTTTATCAATATTCATGTTTTAAAATGGTTTTTAGTATGCAGAAGTTCTGTAAAGATCTTTTTTATATTTAAAGTACCAATGTTTCCTTAGTAGAAACTAAATCAGAGAATTAAAACAAAATCATATACACTGTTTTTTTCTTTGTATCTACTTGTTATGCATTCATGTGTTAAATAACAATTTGGAAATTTAAAACTTACTTGCATAAATGGCTTTGCCTATGTTTATTAGGAAAGTTTCTGTCTTTTGGAATTCTCTTAGGTCTTTCTAGATCTCTAAGTAAAGAAATACCAATATAAAGTGCATAATAGAAACCTTTATATATAATTCATAAAATCCTTTTCAAAACATGCAATATAATTTTATTATCTCTTTGTATTGATGGAGAAACTGAAGCCCAAGAGGTGAAGTCTTTATGACAGAAGACAGATTTTGTAGGCTGCACTAATACCAAAATTCATCAATTTTTTTCTGGTGCAAGAATGCCCCACAGCTCAATTCAACATTGTTTGCATAGGAAATATTGTGGCTCCAAATTTGCTGGTTTATCTTTGATTTTTCTCTTTACCTCCCACTTTTACTAAGTAGAAAATGTGATGCTTCAGCAAAAGATTTCTTCAATACACATTAAATATTAATCTGAAAATGAAGTATTTGAACCTTAAGACAAAATTCCTCAGTTTTGATTCCCAAAGTATACACATGAATGATTCAAAGTAATGTAAAAACTTAATGTCTATATAAATTATTAGAAGATAGAGGTAATTCAAATACATAGATACATGTGTATATGCATAAATTCAGACTACTATACACAAATTATTTTGATAGATTTAAAGTCAAATTTTGAAAATTCTCTTATAGTTTGCATCGAATAACTCTTTTTTAATCATTTTAAAGTAAGATAAATTACGCAGAATGGAGAGTGAATATGCTGCTGTTTGTTTGATACCTACAGGGAATGAGGGGATCCCACTCCCCAGTGTTTTTGACATGTTCAGAACATCAGTTGATTGCTCTGCAAAGCCATCTGACTTGTTTTCTAATATGTCACAAGTAACTGAAATTTTGAGTCCAGAGTCTGTATCAAAGTTTTTATCACCCCCAATAAGATGAAGAGCTATTCTTAGGGAATAGAATCTTTCCCATCTCATAAGTTTAAGCTTTCCATATGAAAATTGCTTGAGCGGGTCCAGTAACGTCTCCATTGGAGACTTTGTTGTTACTGTGTCTGGCATATCGAATACGTCACGGGGAGCTTGCCAGGCTCTGCCGTGTGGGCGAGATACTCTCGGTAGCTTGCCTGGCTCTCCGAGAGGGGCAGAGGAATCGAACTCAGGTCGGCCATGTTGGCTGCGTGCAAGGCAAACGCCCTACCGCTGTGCTGTCACATTGAGAGAACTGTCTTTCTTCAAGGTGAACTCAATTTATCACATAGACCCACTTTGTATTGATCTTGCAATACCAACTTGCACTTGACATTAGCATTGCTACTTCTGAGTGAAAATGCAGTCTTTCTAACTCTCACCATTTCCTACTTCTATCTTAAGTTCTTGGATTCTTAGGAGCTTCATGTGTGCTCTGAGATCAGAGAAGATGCATCTGTGCCATGTTACTCCATGTCACTCCATCTTCTCAGTGACGCCTAGTGGAGATAACTGCCTTAGCAAGGGATGAAGCTGAAGCCAACAGTTTTTGGCCATGCAAATTCCCTTTTTAGGTTGGATAAAATGAGACAGGCCCAGGGGTCCATCATAACCACCTGTCAATGGCTGCTTGTTCACATCCTTCGTATATGATCACAGATTCCTTTCTGATATTGTATTGGATTATCATTTCTGCCAGAGCTCAGTAATATTTAATTATATTTCTTTACACATTTTCCTGAGGAAGCTTTCTATATAAGCGCACCTGGCTAGGTGCTTAAACCCACTATTTTCAAAATTATTAATTAATTGTATAATCAATTGTGGGGATCACTGTGCTGTTAGCTTTGAATATCCCCAAATTACTGTGGTTTCTCTTAATTTTTTTTCTAAAGAGAGTAGAAACTCTTACCATATGATATTACTCAATAGATTAGCATTTAAAAATCTCATCATGTCCCCCCAGTTCTCCTTTCCCCACAAACGTGTTATATTTGTATCTTTTATGTCAGAAATAACTTCTCTCATCACCATGCAGTCTTCTTATTCTGTGGTTTATAGTTTTAAGTTAAGGCATGCAGTTCCCCAGGCTTTTGTTCTTTATCTTTAAAGTGATTTCAAAGACTCTTTTCTCTCTTATACTGTCATCATAAGCTTTCAAGAGCCAATTTTGGAATATAAAAGAAGACTTTACTCCTTTTTTTCCCCTATATAACTGACTTTCTCTTGAGGACAGAATTATAGAAATATCTTTACTGCCGGGAAGGTGCTATAGAAGGTATTGGACAAAGAATTAGAAGGGTGGTCATAAGAATAACAAAGTACCTTTTTATGTACCAAAGTATTATATTTTATACCAATCAAAACTGAAAGGAAATAATTAAGTTGGAGCAGACCGTTGTGATAGAAATAGGTTGAATGCAAAGATAAATCAATGCATACTTCTTATTTTTCTTATAGCAATGATGATTATAAAATGAATTTTCCCCCTTTTGCCAATTGGTAACAGAAGTTTTGTTTTCCTTCCTCCTTAAAACATTTTCTACAATCATTTTCCAGCAATATTCCTGTCTCCTTAGTTTCTTTTTCCTAAAAAAAAATTGAGGTTGTGAAAGAGGGGGAAAAAATGAGGCATTTCAAACTGTCAAACCTTATAATCATACATAAAACACAACTTGTCATTTGCTTTAATAGTTAAAGAACTAATGCTATTTGTCCTGACTTGGGTTTCTGAATCAATACATACAAGTTCTTGAGAAGTCGTGAGGAAGGGCATAAATATAATGCAAGTTATACTTCCAGGAAGAGAGATTTCTAAGTCCAATGGAACTTGTATAATTTTTTAGCAGAATGGTTCATTATTCTATAAGAAAACTGCTTTTAGAATATAGGATACACTGTTAGAATATAGGATACACTGTGAGTTCTATCAATTCTCCATTTATCAATAATTGTTGCATCTTGTATACTTTTTATAAGACTTAGAAGTTTGAGGCAAAAATTAATAAAACATCCTCTATGTGCCCTGATTGTCCTGTGAAAGAAGCATTTTGGCCAAGACTCTGACAATAAGGCAAGGATGATGTTCAGAGATTGTCTCCAACGCAAGTCAAAAACATCATTTTTGTAGTTTGTAACAGCATGGTTGGTATCAGAAAATCACTGCAAGAGTGGAGAGCTCTCAGCCCACAGGCTATTTAAAGCACTAAAAATCATTTGGTATAAACTTCGTACATGACGGGGAAAACACATATGCTTCTGGTCACCTACCTGTGACCCATCTGCCTTATATTGCATGACTGGGGAATTGTCACTTGTCACTTGCCATCATGTTGTTCATTTATTTGCTCGAGCAGGCACCAGTAATGTCTCCATTTGTCCCTGTCACGTGATAGTGTAGCCCAATGGCGTATTGGAGGCTCTTTCTGGATCAGAGGAATGAGACCCGTTATTGTTACTGTTATGTTCCTGCATATCAAATATGCCACGGGTAGCTTGCCAGGCTCTGCTATGCAGGCGGGATACTCTGGGGAATGATTTTGTTAATTATTAAATAGATAAACACAAAATAATCAAGGACTAACTTAAGAATCTGATATCTTACTATAAAAAGGTAATGACACTGGAGAGATAAGGACTTGATTTGTTCACAGTGGACCTGATTCATGCACCAGCTCTGCACATAGTTTCCCGAGCACTTCCAGGAGTGACCCCTGAGTACAGAGCAAGGAGCAAGGCTTGAGCACAGTGACTGTGGACTGAAACAGAATAAACAAAAATTTAAATAAAGCTAAAATACAAATAACGGTGTATAAAGTGCAAGGTGTATGCCATGGTTATTCTGAATCCAGGAAGAACAGAAGTCCAAGAAGAGGATCCCAAAGGTTGGAACAGTGAACTTTTAACAGGCCACATGCAGCTTTTTATTGCCAGAGGACTTGGAAAGCAGTTTCATAAGCAGCACAGGGAAACTCATTTTGTGGTCACTTCAGGGATGTTTTGTAGATCTGAGTTCACACTATAACTGCATTTACTTTATGAGAGAACCCTTAGGAAAAATTGCCTTCTGTGCCTGAACCAGAAATAATTGTTCTTCTGAAAAATAGGTTTGCTATTTATTTATGAACATTAAGTATTGGGTAGCTTATTTTGTTAGTTCCAGTATTGTATGAAAGCTGCAAATCAAATTATCGATTTCCCTCTAACAAGAATTGCTTCCCTGCATGAATACTTTTTTTCTGAGAAAAACACATTATGCCTTTATCTTGTTAGGAAAAAAATATATGGTGTTAATTTTCTTCAGTTCCTCGGTGCCATACAGTTGTTGCATCCAGTCTTTCAACACAAGATCTAATTTAACCATGTATTGTTGCCCTCAATTGACAATAGAGACCAACAATTCATAAATTTCTGATATTAATTTAATATTGAAAATAAATACACTAAGTCTATGGTAGGTATAGTTACCTAATTATTTTTGTACCAGATAATATGCAAGTGGCAAAGTAATTTAATTAAATTCTGGTAAGAATCTTAAATGTAGGACCAGAAGATAGTCCAGGCTCTGAAAGCTTTCTTTGCAGATGGCCAACCTAGGTTGAATCCCTGGGCCTATGGTCCCAGAGCACTTCCAAGAGTGATCCCTGAGAACAGAGACCAGCGAAATCACTGAGCACTGCAGGTGCGACTGAATACTTCCTCTGACCCAGCCAATATCCTTGCTATGACATTGCTAGTGAAAAATTAAAATAGAAAATACAATATACCAGAAGTTTAGTTATTAATCTCACCTCTCTATCACTTGATCACTTGACATCCCATTACTCATCTATCTGCTAGAGCAGGCACCCGTAACATCTCCATTTGTCCCGTCAAGTGCTAGTGTAGCCCAATGGCTTCTGGAACAAGAAGAGCCTCAAACCGTTTGTTCAGGGTTTTGTCAAAGAAGTCTGACTGTCTTGTAGGTGGGAGGCCACACGATATTTTGATGCCTTGTGGAATCCAGTCGGTAATGGCTCTAGTCCAGCAGTCATCTCCAAATCGCATTACGTGTCCAGCCCATCTGATTTTCGACACCTAGGCAAATGAGACAGCGTCCCTGATTCTTGATTGTCCACAGAGGTTGGAACTGTGGATTCCTTCTCTCACCTAAGTGAAGTGAAATACTCCAAGCATAGCTCTTTTGATTCTTCTTTGGGAGACCCAAATAGTGTTCTCATCCTGTTTTCATAGGGCCCAGGTTTCTGAGGCGCATATAATTCAGGAAGAATGATGGAGTCAAAGATATGTGCTCAGAACCAGAAGTTCTTCATCCTCTTAGCTATTTCTTCGACTCTCTTGAAGGCATTCTATGCCACTCTCTTCCTCCTGCGCAAGTCAGGTGCCAGGTCATTCGTCATGTTGAATTCTTAACCTAGGTACACATAACTGTTGCATTAAGAGATGTTTACTCCATTGAGAGTGAATGGAACATCAGGAACGAGTCCATTTATCATGAACATTGTCTTCATGAGATTCAGCTGCAGTCCTACCTTTCCACACTCACGCTTGAGTTCAGCCAGCATTTGTGCTGCTTGGCTAATGTTTGGTGTTATTAGAACAATGTCATCAGTGAAGCAGAGGTGGTGTAGTTGCTGACCGTCTATCTTCACTCCCATTCCTTCCCATTCCAGTCATCGCATGATGTCCTCAAGGGTGGCACTGAAGAGTTTCAGTGAAATGATATCACCCTGCTGAACCCCTCTCTTGATGTCAATGATCACTTCCTTGTAGAATGGTGAGATCCTGGTAGTGAATCCATAATACAGCTCACAGAGGATCCTGACGTATTGACTTTGAACACCCTGTTTGGCTAGGGCTTCGATGACTACTTCAGTCTCAACAGAATCAAATGCTTTCTTTAAATAAATGAATGTTAGTCAGACTGGCATCTTGAACTCCTGAGAAGCCTCAGTGAGTTTGGATATTATGTGGATATGGTCGATCGTGCTAAATCCTTTTCAGAACCCAGCTTACTCGCATGGTTGTCCTTCTGCCAATCCTATTCAGGATGACTCGAGTGAACAGCTTGTACACAACAGACAACAGGCAGATCTGGAAAGAGTTGCCAATGCCATGGAATTAGAACAGTTCTGCTGGTTTTCCATTGGGATGGAACTTTTCATTCAGACAGGTATCGTGTGAAGAGTCAAGCCAGTGTATTGATGAGTACTGATGGCAGGTTCCTCAGGTGTTTGGGTCTGACCTTGTCTAGGCCGGGTGCTGTTCACTTCTTTACTAATGAAATGGCATGTTGGATTTTGGAAGGGGGAACATTGGGAATGACATATCCATCCTGCGGAATTTGGTATGTGGGCAGATGAACATGGCTACCTATGAGATCCGAGTAGAAGTCATGGATAATCTCCATTGCCCTTCTGGAAGATGTGATAGATCCATCAGGACGTTGGAGGGCAGTCATCTTTGTCTTGTAGTTGGTGAAGGACAGGTGGGCGTTGCAAAAGTTTTTCCTGGCTTCTGCTGCATCAGCCAGCACTTCTGCTCTTCCCTCTTTGAGGTCTTCCTTGATCGCTTCTCTGCACTGCTTTACAAGCTTGGATGTTTGCTTGTAGTTGCCTGAGACTCGCGCCAAGCCACATTGGCAAATGAGCTCAAGAGTTTTTGAAGACAGTATTGAAGACATTTCTATGAGGTAATTTATTTATGCAATTACTTTTTCTACATAGTTAACTGAGCTTAGAAAACCAAATAGGTTGAAAAGCAATTTGGACTAAGTCTTTTAATCATAAAATGTCATAGTATAAAATAATCAGAAGTAAATGCTGGGGATGAATTTCTCTCTGTGCCAGGAAAAAATGAAAGATTTCCTTGTTAAGCACTTTGTCAACTACGACAGGTTTGGAGAAATATAGAGGAAGTGGGAGTGGGGGTGGGGGTACTTACATGCTTCCCCTGCAGGCATCTGCAGTAAGGCATCCTTGGTTGACACTACGTTATGCCGTTAAATACTCAAATACTGAGCTCAAATAGTGTGAAGCGGATGAAAGAAATAAAACATGAGACATGGTCAATTCTGTTTCCTATAAAGGAAAATTTGGTGGAAACTTGTTATTTATGAAACATCCATTTCTATAGACTGCCACAGAGAAAAGACTTAGTGGGGATAACTTTTCAGTTTTCTTTGTGTTCTCTAACTCTTGCTGTTCTCACCTGGCCAAGAGCAGACTCTTTTTTTTGATTAGATAATTATAAACTCCATTTGCTTTGGTTTAAATAAGGGAATTTTAATAGTAAAAATCAAAAGGATTTTTACTAGTAGGTGGAAAAAACCCACAATAAGAATGAAAGAAAATTGAAATACAGTGGGCTAGAGTGATAATACAGTGGGTAGGATGCCTGCTTAGCACTTGGCTAACCTGGATTTGATCCCAGGAATCCCATAAGGGTCCCAGACACCTGATGTGAGTGATCCCAGAGCACAGAGTCAAGAGTAAGCCTTGAGCACTGTTGTGCATGGCCCAAGAACAAACACACACACACACACACACACACACACACACACACATAAATCTAAATTACAAAAAAAAATTCAAGTTATATTCAAAAATAATTCAAGTTCAGGAATAGAACTGTTGACAAATCTATTCATTTCCACTCCAGGATAAAGTTAAAGCAATAGAAAAAATTGATCTGGCAAACAAAATTTACCAATTTATTTCCAATTAAAGTTTCTCTAAGGGTTTTGGTATTGCAATAAATCTCTTTCACATATCTTCCCTATCTGTATTGATTTTTCTCTCTAAATAATACACTTTCCCAAGTATGTTATGCTGTCTGCCACTTGCCCTTGTCTCATCAGATGTTGCTTCTCTCACAGATAATTCTCACAAATTGTCTCAAAAAAAAAAGTCATTTTCATAGCAATAGTAAATTATCTAAGATGGCTTTCTTGACATTCTATGGTAATAGCAATAATTTTTGGCACCACTTTGGAATATAATTTTCATGTTTATTTATGCCATCCATCGTGTGCATTTCCCTCAGTCATTCCTTTGAAAGCTGTCTGCCTTATCAAAATATCCTCTCATCATGCTGTCAGGGAGTATGATTATCTTTGTAATTTCAGGATTTAACAAACTACTCATTCATAGAGTGTGTAATAAACCTCTATTAAAAGATAAAATTGGAATGTAGGGCACTTCAAATCCCAATATGGTTCTTTAATCTTACTAATATTTTTCTATCCATTACAATCTTGCACTGGTGAGTTGGCCATATTTCACTGGGAACTTTTGTTAATTCTTTAACTTATATATATATGTTATATATGTATATATATGTGCGTGTGTGAGAGCGGTGAGTGTGCAAGGTGATATATATATATATATATATATATATATATATACATATATCAGTGTACTCAGTCTTCTATTTTGTCAGCCAGAAATAAAAACAACATGACCAATCCAATATTTTGACCAATGGGAGTAAATAATCGAGTTAAGATTGTTCTAGTTAGAAAGATAAAATCATTAAATTATAACCAAGGGGCTTATAATTTTCTAGTGCTGATGCAAGGCAAACAGTAAAGGTTACCCTGCAGATTTGTGTTTGAGGTCAGTAGATCTCCTCTTCCAAAGATCAGGTTCAGGTGCCAGAGGCACAGTACAACAGGCAAGGCATTTGCCTTGCATGCAACCCACCTGGATCCCATTCCTCAACACTCCATCTAACTCCCCAAGTGCACCAGAACCAATCTCTGAGTGCAGAGCTAGAAGTGAATTCCTGGAGCATTGAGAGGTGTGCTCTCCTAAAAACAAAACTCCAAAGTTGAAATTTAGTCAAATAAAACATAGATTTTCTATTGCTTTGAGATATAATAATAATGGCTTTTAACAATTTCTATATTGGGATTAAATCTTAGTGATAGTATCAAAGGTGGGAAATAAGCAGATACATAAAAAAATGTTTTAAAGAATTTAAGCCGTATTAGCAGAGTTCATTATAAAATAACTAAAAGTAATTAAAATTGTGCAATTACTTGTCTCTATTTGCTATTTTTTTTGGATTTTTTTTTATTAGTGAAACACCATGAGGTACAGTTATAGACTTACAAATTTTTGTGCTTGGGTTTCAGTTATACAATGATCAAGTACCCATTCCTCCACCAGCGCCCATCCTCCACCACCACGGGTCCCAGCATCCTCCCACCCCCCACACTCCTCATCCCACCCTGTCTCTGTGGCAGGGCATTCTCTTTTGTTCTCTCTCTCTCCTTTTGGGTCCTGTGGTTTGCAAGAGAGGCATTGGGTGGCAATCATATTTGGTCTATAGTCTACTTTCAGCATGCTTCTCCCACTCTGGGAGGATCCTCTCAACACCCTTTATTTGGTGCTCTCTTCTCTTCTATTTGCTATTTTATAAAAATATGAAATTTTCTATTTGGTAAAATCTCATTTCAATAACACTATCATTGAGCTTAGTTTTCAACAAAGCTATTGTAAAGTTATTAGATATTCCCAAAATATCAATATTATAGTCAGTAGTACATTATATATATAAACATATATAATAAAATATATACATTTTCAGATAAAAGAAATAACTTGAATGATCACCTTTTATATAGCCTTTCCAAGGAGTGTAAAAAAACTCTGAGGGCGGCCAGGGGATGGATCTCCCCCTGGCCACCCACGTTCAGGGTGGGCCCAGACCGCTCCCACAGCCAGGGCAGCCTGGGCCGTGGGGCAGACAGTGGAGGATACAAGGGTAAAGCCAGTTGATTGATCAGTTGCCATTTATTGCATTCTCGCCAAGCGCCTGCCCCAGTCTCTCTGAGCCTCCCATTCTGGTCTCTCACTGCTCCTCATTTCTGTCTCCTGTCTCTCCCGCTCATCTCTCCGTGCTCCATCTCACAGCCTGGGCTCGCTCTCTCTCTCCACGTTCTTGGTCCTGTATTCTTCTACATTCTTCTCTCTTTGTCCCCCTTGCTAGCCTCTCCATGGTCCATCATGCTGCCCTGCTCTCTCCTGTCTCCAGCTCTCTTTCCTCTCATCTCTCTATCTCTTGTCTCTCTAGGCTGACACTGCCCCCAGTCAGGTAGCCAAATCAACATCTGATTAGCAACAGCAAACTATTAGCAACAATTAACTAACTCAACAATACTTCTAGGATGCAACTGAAAATAGTGACCAGAATCTTAAAAAAATAAATAAAAAACAATGATAAAGTAAGGAGGCGTGATTTAAATTTTGTGGTTTCACCACTATGTGGTTTCACTGCTGTATTAGAGATTCGAATTCTTATAAAAATGTAAGCAGAGGCTTTAAAGAGTATTAAAGAAAACAGATCAGCAGACTCCCTTTGGGTAAGATGAATAAAAATGTTAAGAGTGGGTATGGGAGGTAGTTGTGAAAGTAGGAAGTGAGGTTGAAAGTAGTATGGATTAAAAACTGCTGGTAGGTGGCCCAAGGGGACAGTCTTTTTATACAGCCAATGTGAGTAGGCATTAGACACCTTTGAAGTGAAGATGTAAGGATAGCTTGGTGGAAGAGAAAGATATGTGGTAGGTGGCTTTTCCAGTGAGTAGAAGAGAAAAAAAAATTACAAGTTTCCAATGGGATCTGAATGCAATCCCTGTTTATTAGTTGAAAATGCTGGTGAGCCATCTAGTGGAAATATCAAGGTGGAAGTAAAGAGAAATTCAAAAGAGACTTAGATTTATTTGTGCTTCTCATTGTCATGTTGTTGCTGTTTAAAGTTGAAGAGATGGGTAAGATTTCCTAACTGAGATTACTTAGTGAGGAGAAAAGATCTACCCATTAAATATTATATTAAAAGAAGGCTTTTGATCATGTTGTGCCTATGAAACTTCTCTGGGAGAATTGGTAAAGTACTCTTCCAGTCCTAGACACAGAAAGACTGGCTGAGTAGTTCTAAAACAGTAAGTCAGAAATTGTTATTTTTAATATATTCCTTGTAAGTCTGAGACATCTATTTCATTTGGAGGATGAAACATTTGCACTGAGTTTGAAAAGGGAACAGAAAATGGATGGATACTGTACTATTATATTCATGTTCTAAAATGAAAAAGGAAATATCAGTGTGCCTAAACTATGACCCCCCAAAAATTAACCAAAACTGAGAGAAGAGAAACCAACAAGCAAGAACCAAGTCGTGTTGATTCTTAGAGGCGATAATTAGAATTAGGGTCAAAGCAACAGCACTATGGCTAGGATCCTGCCTTGCATGTGGCTCATCTGGGTCCCAGATCTGGCACCCCATGTGGTCCCCTGAGCATCCTGTAAATGATCCTAGGTTCAAAGCCAGGAGTAAGTCCTGAGCAAAGCCAGATATAGCCCAAAATTAAAACAAATTGTAATTAGGGTGTTTTCTATAGTATGGATATAATTAGCATTATAAAATATGTAATTTACAAAAATAACTAGTGGTTGTAGACTAGACCATAAAGTACTCTTTTTAAAAGAGGAAAATTTAATGTGGATCATTCACTTCATAGTCACTTTTAAAAAAAATTTGGTGAAAAAAATGCAGTAGTTAGATATAAGATAGTAATGCTGTAAATAGAAGAATATAGATTTTGGGGAATATAGATAGGAAAATGGAGACAATTTGAAGATGTGGTGAAATGAAAATAAAGCAGATATTTGTGAAATATTAGGGTAGGCTAAACCCTGTGAAGAAAAAGGAAGGAAGGAAGGAAGGAAGGAAGGAAGGAAGGAAGGAAGGGAGGAAGAGGGGGAGGGGAGGGAAGGAGGGAAGGAGGGGGAAGGGAGGGACGGAGATTTTAGAGAAAAGGGAAGGAGGGAAGGGAAGGGAAGGGAAGGGAAGGGAAGGGAAGGGAAGGGAAGGGAAGGGAAGGGAAGGGGAGGGAAGGGAAGGGAAGGGGAGGATAGGGGAGGGTAGGGGAGGGTAGGGGAGGGTAGGGGAGGGCAGGGGAGGCTAGAAATAAAAGAAAGGAGGAAGAAGATAAAAGAAGGGTAGATATGTAGACAGTCTTTTTTTCCTCAAGAGACTGAAAGTTTTAGTGTTTTGTAGACTTAGTGTTCTACTTTGCCTGGTAGTTGATAACCTCATCATCATCATATGAACTTCTCTTTTAAGCTGTAAATAAAGTGTGGGTGGAAAGTAAATGCCAGGCACACAGTCTGCTCTATTTCTCCCACGTGGAAATAAC
Organism: Sorex fumeus; assembly: GCF_029834395.1. Classification (NCBI taxonomy): domain Eukaryota; kingdom Metazoa; phylum Chordata; class Mammalia; order Eulipotyphla; family Soricidae; genus Sorex; species Sorex fumeus. The sequence goes on from NW_026606081.1 coordinate 42,065,898, forward strand.
CTAATAACAGTGAAGAGCTTCTTATGATTCTCAAGTTAACACATTTTCCTTCTGTATCACCCTCCAGATTTTATAATTTAAAGACATTATCATTAAGGAATTGCAGAAAAGGCCATCATCTTTTCTATTCATTATTGTTACTGAGTTGAGGACAACATTAAGATAATGATTTAATGGCCTACAAGTTGTTGGATGTTGTATCGGGTTTGGGGAGGGGAAACAAGGAGGGGATTTAACAAAGTTACTAAATGAGAATTTCTACTTTACTGAGACACAAAAATCAGTAAGCAGAGAATAATTCATGAAAGAAAGGGAAAGAAAACTTTAAGTATTTTCTGTACTTTGGGCTGGAGTGATAGCACAGCGGGTAGGGCGTTTGCCTTACAAGCGGCCAACATGGCCGACCCGAGTTCGATTCCTCCGCCCCTCTCGGAGAGCCTGGCAAGCTACCGAGAGTATTGGATATGCCAGACACAGTAACAACAAAGTCTCCAATGGAGACGTTACTGGGCCCGCTCGAGCAGTGATATTCAGAAAACACTGAAATCATGTGGTGGGAACTGTTTTGAAAAATGTTAGGATAAATAAGATCCCTGGGTTCTGGAAGGCTGGTGAGGATTTAAATAAACAACTGGATTTAGATAAGCACTATTTATTAATAAAGAGAGTAACATCTGCTGTCTTTTTTAGTAAGTTGCCTAACATGGAGACTTACAGAGTTATCTATAATGTCTTAAGACAATACACAAATAAAATTCCTAGAAGGAGACCATTTCTAATCTATAAGAAATCACATAAGAACATATGAGTACAGAGGACATTTTTGGACTGGAAATATAAAATCACAATGGAATATCTCTTCTTTAAAAAGGGAATTTTTTATACAAAGGCGTGGAGGCACTAGACAATGTCCAGACATGCATTCTGTTCCCTGAAAATCTATTCTCTCCCTTCTTTTCTGACTCTTGCTCTCATCTCTCTCCTTTACACCATCTCTTTGCACCTGTCCATAAATTTTTCTCTCTTTATCTTCCCTCCCCCTCTCATATTGCCTCTAGCTTGTGTCTTCGTAAATCTAGGAATATTACATAGTAAAGAAAAATACAGACATGGAATGGCACTGCCATCAAGATAAATGTGTAGAATCATGCCAAATTGAAAAGGAATCAAATAGGAGTTTGTTTACAATACAATATCAGCAGTTCTGATTGCAGATAAATTTAAAGTTAAATGCTTTTTTTTCACTAATATTTTATTTGTGTGACTTCAAAACAATTAAGGATCATTTTTAAATTTCTATCTAAAATCTATTAAAGAGAAATAATAAGCCTCTCACATAGGGTAATTAAAAGGAAACTGATTCAGTTCTGAGCAAGTACAGTAATATAAACGCTAAATTCCCATCCTTATCTCCTTCCAAAAAAATCAATAAATATTTCATGCTTCTTTTCCTCTGTTGTAATAAGAGTGGGTCATTGTGAAATTTTGTAATATGTTAGATGCAAGAGAAGTGTTGAATTTTTAAGCTAATCCACTGGCAGCAAAGAGGATATTTTCTCTTAGGTGAGACAACGTTAAAATATTTCTGTTATGCATGAGTTAGTTTGAATTAATGAGATTTTTTTTTCTGGGATGATTTTTCTTAAAAAGGTGAATAGAAAAATGCAACTTATAAAAAACATACACATGAATTTCTAAACTATTTCCACACATCTCAAATATGAGGAATCACGCAAATATTATATGAAACCAAGGCAAGTTTCCTAAACACCTGAAATATTATTAAATATTTAGGCAAATTCTATGACCTTTTACATGACTTTATTCTGAATTTTTTAAAAATGCAGAATAGTAGGGGCTTAATTTTTTAAAAATCCAGAATAGTAGGGGCTTAATTTTTTTAAAAATCCTGAACAGTAGGGGCTGGAGCGACAGCAGGGGCTGGAGCAATAGCAGGGGCTGGAGCAATAGCACAGTGGTAGGGCGTTTGCCTTGCGCGAAGCCAGCCTAGCTGAGCGGGGTTTGATTCCTCCGCCCCTCTCAGAGAGCCTGGCAAGCTACCGAGAGTATCTTACCTGTGCAGCAAAGCCTGGCAAGCTCCCCATGACGTATTCAATATGCCAAACACAGTAACAAGTCTCAAAATGGGGGCGTTACTGGGCCTGCTCGAGCAAACCAATGAACAACGGGAGGACAGTGTTTAACAGTAGGGGCTCGGGAGATAGCACAGCGGGTAGGGTATTTGCCTTGCACATAGCCAACCCGGGTTCGATTCCCAGCGTCCCATATAGTCCCCTGAGATCGCCAGGAGTAACTCCTGAGTACAGAGCCAGGAGTAACACCTATACATCGCATCTCTTGGTGTGACCCAATAAAAGAAAAAAAGAAAAAATCCAGACTAGTATTAGAAATCTGAAACAAAAGTTATTTATTCATCTTGAAAACAATTACATTTTGCGAAAGTAATTCCTAAATTGTGTATTCACAAAAGGACAGTGGCACTCTATCACTCCCACAGCTTGCCTTTGGTATACTGGGCTGCTTCCCCGACCCAGGGAGGCTGATGGAGATGGACAGGGGAAGGAAGGAACGAGGGCCTGGCTGGTTGGTCTCAATTGTCATTTATTCCAATCTCATCTCCATTCACTCCTGACTCCCTCTCCTTCTCCCTCCCCCATGTTACTTCATTCTCCTCCTGTATCCCACTTCAATCTCCTTCACCTCTCTCATTCTCCTACTCCTCCCCAGCCCACTCTTACAGCCTGGTTTAATGCCCAAGCATGAGGGGTTGGGGTAATAATTACACATAGGAGTGGTCACAATCTATAGGGGTAAAATCCTTCCCTCAGGGAAAGCTGCTTCAAAGACAGATTCTCATTCAGCAGGAAAACCCACCCAAGAGCAGAATCCCATGGGTGTGTTTCTCCTCTCCTTGTCCAACAAACATACAAACATTCATAATATTAATCATTTTGCATGGACACAGTAAGAGATACATTAAGTTTATAGAAATGCTCTCCTGGGGCCATCTCGATCTCAGGCTACAGTGCTCAGGCCAGATTAGTCTTTCATATCCCTATCAGGGTCCTAATCTAGTTGTTACTTTTGGATTATGATAGCATTTGTCCGTGGCCATGCTCTCCATTTATAGTTGATTATCGTGGTGCTTTGGCCTGGCCCATTTCAATGCCAGGGTAGCTCACAGCTTGCCCTGGGAGCATTTAGTCCCTCTTCGGACCCTACTTTGGGGATGCTAGGAACTAAGGGCAACTGAGGCTTAAACCAAAAAATCAAATGCCCCGGAGTGCAGATTGTTTGGTGACAATTTATTCCCAAATTACAAAAGCATAATATTAACTGTCTTTCTTTATCTACACAAAAGGGACATCGCCTTAAAGTAGCACTGTGGCACTGTCCTCCTGTTGTTCACCGAGTTGCTAGAATGGGCCTAGTAATGTCTCCATTGTGAGACTTGTTACTGTTTGGCGTATCGAATATGTCATGGGTAGCTTGCCAGGCTTTGCCGTGAAGGCAAGATACTCTTGGTAGCTTACTGGGCTCTCTGAGAGGGGTGGAGGAATCGAACTCAGGTCAGCCAAGTTGGCTGCGTTCAAGGCAAATGCCCTACCACTGTGCTATTCCTCCAGCCCCTTAAAGTAAACTATTCAAAAGATGTAAGGAGAGGAGAAAGGCAATATTAACTTACAAGTTCAGTGTCCTAGAAGGATCTGACCTTACAAATTAACAGAATCTGATTAGGAAAAAAGCTGATTAATTGGTTAAAAAGGTAAAGGTAAAGGCCCTCCCGTTGTTCATCAATTTGCTAGAGCGGGCCCAGTAACGTCTCCATTGGAGATTTTTTGTTGTTACTGTGTTTGGCATATCGAATACATCATGGGCGGCTTGCAAGACTCTGCCGTGTGGGCGAGATACTCTCAGTAGCTTGCCGGGCTCTTCGAGAGGGGCGGAGGAATCGAACTCGGGTCAGCCATGTTGGCTGCACGCAAGGCAAACGCCCTACCGCTGTGCTATAGGGAAGAGAATATAGAGAAGTTAGGATAAGCACAGAAGAATGGGAATGACTTGGGAACACTGAGATGGGTGTAACCCCATAAACTTAAGTTCCTGTGGCAAGGGAGAAAGGACAAACCAATGTTATCCCACACAAAATTATGTGTGTTGTATAAGAAATGTACTTTTGGCGGCCAGTGCAATAGTATAGCATACTATTTTTCATATGCCTTGCACATGGCAGGCCCAGATTTGATCCCTGGCATCTCAAATGGTTCTGAGAGCACTACCAGAAGTAATTCTTCACTACAGACCCAGGAGTAACCCCTGAATGTGTGTTTGGGTGTGTCTCTCCAAGAAACCAAAACAAAAAGAGGGGGAAAGAAATGGACTTTTTCAAAGATTACAGCACTGACTGATAAGGACTATAAACTTTCAAGACAGTGTGTTTTACAGAGATTAGGGTACATGCTGTACATGAGTTCAAATCTAACACCATATGGTCACTAGTGCTGAAAACTATTCAGTTGGCAAAAAAACCCTCTGGAAGTCCCTGGACCTCCTGAATACTGTTTGGGAGCCCACCTTCCCAGAATGTAGATTGTCACTATCTCTTTTTTTTCTTTTTTTGAGGGGAGGTGTTACATCCAGTGATGCTCAGGGATTATTCTTGGCTCTGTTCTCAGGAATTACTCCAGGTGGTGCTTGGGGGACCATATAGGATGCCGGAGATTGAACCCTGGTTGACCATGCGCAAGGCAAACGCCCTACCCTGTACTATCGCTCCAGCCTCAGATTGTCACCATCTCACAAGCTTTGTGGTCCCTTTGTGACCTGCGTTGTTGTAAGTTTGTAGATAAGTTTTTTATTCAGATCCAAGAAGCAGATGAAGGAAATTTTCTGATGAAGTTGATCTCATTTCTAGTGCCTTCTTCTCAACAAATGAAGTTTGGAAATTTCATTGATCTTAATCTGATTAGACTTTGCGTTAAGCACTAAGCTATTACATATTTTTCAAAAGTATTGAAAAATGAGTGGGCAACTTAATGTCAACCTCATAATAATAATCAAATGCATATGAATAAAATATGTGTCAGAATAATTTCAAATTCATTTGACTTTCTTCTCTATGTGCCTCTGAAAGCTCTCTGAAAACTGAAAGCATTGTGATAATTCCTAACCATAACTCAGCCCTTGTTTTTTTGTTTGTTTTCATATTCTTTCTTTTTCTTTTTTTTAATCTTTTCTGATTCTTATTCATTCAAAAATATTTAGAACACTCACTCCCAGACCAAGAAGAAATCGGAAAACTAGTCACTTTGCCTTTAGAGAATATTTTTTTGTCACTATATGCATTTTTTGATAACATCAGGACCTTTTAGGGCCTTGTTTACAAAGATAGTCAATGATTCTTTGTAATGTTATGTTCAAATCCCAGCAGTGCGAAGTTCCACAGTTAGTGAGAGAATTCACTTTATGACTCAAGCCAGTGAGAATACAATACAATTTTATGAAGAATAAGTCCCATGAGAAGACAAAATTCAGAGCAATTTCATTAGCAGTAATGGTGAAAATTATGAACAACCAAAAAGGCAGGTCGAAGCATCAGAGGCTAAGGTGTGATTGGAGATCAGACTTCACAGGAGAGGTCCCACAGGTTATCTCCTCATTGAATGATGGGGCACGTTCTCTTGAACTAAGGTTCTGGAGACCTCATCCCTTGAAGAAAGTTTTAGTCTACTGCTGAGGAGTCCAGAAGGCACCTCACCTTGATCCAATTTGATGTTCAAATGAAACAAAACATGTCTTAGAGATATATTATTTGAGTCACTATTGATTTCATTTAAGGAGCCCTTCTCACACCACCTGTTTTTTTTGTCCTTTGCGCTTTTCTTCATGTTAGCTTATCTCTGTCTTCTTAAGCATGTGTCTGCATGTGATCTGTAAGTCACTGTCTATCTTACCCTCACCCTTTCTTCTGTGAGGTGTTGCTCTATCTCCAGCATCCCTATCCTTTCACCTGCTTTAAAGCAACAATCCAATAGTAATAATTGAAGGCGTGGCACATAATTATTGGATATTCTATGCTCATCATGTTATCAGCATATACAAAAAATGCCACTGATGACTAATCAAAGCTTTATCCTTTAACTTAAAAATCCATTGTCTTTTTTCCATTTTCAAAAAGTATGATGCATCTTTCAAAAGCATCTTCCAACTGAGAAGACGTTTAAGGTAATATAAAAATATTATTAATGGAGTTCTATGTAAATAATCCATGGCATCATAAATACAAATGTGTTGCATGAATGACTGTTGGGCATAGAGTATGTGTAAACTCAAAAAAGACAGCAGCGGTGGCAGCTGTTCTATCTCTCCTGCTGCCCGCATTCAGTAGTCTCATGCTGCTTCCCGCACCCCGGGGAGGTCGATGGCGATGAGCAGGTGAAGGAAGGAACGAGGGCCAGGCTGGTTGGTCTTAGTTGCAGTATATTCCGATCCTCTCTCCATCCACTCTTGTCTCTCTCCTCTGCCTCCCCCATGCTACTTCATTCTCCTTCTCGATCTCCCTTCATTCTCCTTCTCACTTTGGAATCTTGATTCTGATCCCCTTTCTTTTCCTTCTCTGGAGTCTCTATTCTGATCCCCCAGCCCACTCTTACAGTACAATTAAATCCCAAAGCATGAAGGGTTGGGTTAACAATTACACATAGGTGTGGTCACTATCAATAGTGGTAAAGTTCTTTCCCTCTGGGAAAGCCACTTCTAGGACAGATACTCTCTCAGCAGGACGACCCACCCTAGAACGGAATCCCCTGGATATGTTTCTCCTCTCCTTGTCCAACAAACATATAAGCATAGATAATATCAATCATTTTGTATGGATACAGTAAGAAATACCTTAAACTTATAGAATTGCTCTCCTTGGGCCATTTCAATCTCAGACTACAGTGCTCAGGCCAGATAGACTTTCCTATCCCTAGCAAGGTCCTAGTCTCGTTGGTACTTTTGGATCATGACAGCATTTGTCTATGATCAAGCTCTTAACTTATAGTTAAGAATTGTGGCACTTTGGCCTGGCCCATTTCGATGCCAGGGTAGCTCAACGCTTGCCCTGGGTCAATTCAGTCCTTCCTCTGTACCCTGTTTTTGGGGTGCTAGGAACCAAGGGCAACTGAGGCTTAAATCGAGAAAGCAGATTCCCGGGAGTGAATAATATTCAGAGCCGATTAAATACTAAATTACAAAGTATTATATTAATGGTCTTCCTGTATCTATACAAAAAGGGACATTGGTTTAAAGTAAACTATTCAGAAGACATAAGGGGAGGAGAAAGGCAATATTAACTTACAATACAATTTCAGTGTCCTAGAAGGTTCTGACCTTACAAATAATTAACAGATTCTGATTAGGGGATCATGGCAGAGTCTGGCAAACTCCCCGCGGCGTACCCAATATGCAAAATACCAGTAACAATGATGGGTCTCATTCTCCTAAAGAGCCTTGAATATAATCTCAGGGCTAGGATGAAGGAGATGTTACTGGGGCCTGCTCGAGGCAATCGATGAATAACAGGATGGTCTTGATTCAGTTCGTGATTAGGGGAAAAGCTGATTAACTGATTGGGGAGGAGAGCAGAGAGAAGTGGTTACAGATAAACAAAGGAATGGGAGTGACTCAGGAGCACTGTGATGGGTGTAACCTGATAAACCTAAGCTCCTTGTGGAGAAAGGGAGAAAGGACAAAGCAATGTCATTCTACATCGTGGTTATAATTCAATGGATTCTGTCTCTTTCTTTTGACAGTTTAAGACTTTCTCAAAGTGGGGCTGGAGCAGATAGGACGTTTGCCTTGCACGCAGTCAACCTGGGTTCGATTCCCGGCATCCCATATGGTACCCTGAGCACCGCCAAGGGTAATTCCTGAGTGCAGAGCCAGGAGTAACCCCTGTGCATTGCCAGGTGTGACCCAAAAAAGCCGAAAAGAAAATAAAGACTTTCTCAAAGGGGGAAATTACATGCAGTAATTATTTGGGGATTTATTAGTATGAAAGCTTTTAATTTATATAGTTTTATCTTCTCCAAACCTGGTTGATTTAAACAGGTGCCACAGAAACTCACCATTACCTCTTTGACCCTCCATTGTACAATCAACTGCTGCCCACATCCAAAACTCTGTTCCCCATCAATATCCATCCTGACTTTTAGGAAAGAGCTGTTCAGAATGTGCAATGAGAAAGCGAGGAAGCTTCAGAGCTGCCGCCTTTTCAGTCAACTCAAACCTGTTCTTTTCTCCAGAGTTCTCAAACTCTCTATCACATAGACTTTTTCTGATATAGGAATAAAAATCCACCCTTCAATCTCACAATCCAGTTGAGTCTCAGCATGGTTCACTGAATATACTAGAAAGTAATTTGGCTTATTCTTTCTCCTCTGGAAACATGTGTCACTTTGTCTATCAAAATCTTAAAACTGCAGAATATAGGGACTATATATTTCACTACTGTGAGTGGTGCCATTATTTATTATTTATTTTTTAAGTGTGATGTTTTACTTAAATATTTATAATCTACCAACGGCTTTTAGCTCTCAATCCTTCAAAAATATCATTGAAATGACAAGGAGTAGTTATAATAATTAAGCTTAAACAACTTTGGGCTTGATTGCTAATATGAATGTTTGGTAGGCTGGTGAGAGTGTCATCTTATTAAACAATATCAACAGATAATTTGTCAATTAGATGTAACCTAAATATGAATCAAAAGAAAAATGATGAACAAGTGACTGGCTGTTCCATACAAGTGAATATGTTGTCTTTAAAGATTTCAGGCAATTTTCTTTGTACCAGTCCTTTACTTCCTTAGTTAAGCTGATTTCTAGGTACTTGATTTTCTAGGGTACAATTGTGAAGGGGATTTTTTTTTACATGTCTCTTTTTTCTCTCTCACTGTTTGCATATAGGAAAACCATGGACTTTTGTGTATTGATTTTATAGCCTGCCACTTTACTATGCAAGTCTATTGTTTCTAGGAGTTTCTTGGTGGAGGTTATAGGGTTCTCTAAGTATAGTATCATTTCATCTGCAAATAGTGAAAGCTTGATTTCCTCCTTTCCTACCTGAATGCCCTAAATGTCTTTTTCTTGCCTAACCGCTATTGCAAGTATTTCCAGTACTATATTCAACAGCAGTGGAGAGAGTGGGCATCCTTTTCTCATCCCTGATATTAGAGGAAAGGCTCTCAGTTTTTCCCCATTGAGGGTGATACTTGCTGTAGGCTTGTGGTAGATGGCTTTAACTATATTGAGGAAAGTCCCCTCTATACCCATTTTGAAGAAATAAAAGAGGACACAAGGAAATGGAAAGATATCCCCTGCTCATGGATTGGTAGAATTAACATTGTCAAAATGGCAATTCTTCCCAAAGCATTGTACAAATTCAATGTGATCCCTATAATGATACCCATGAGCTTTTAGCCATGGGTAATATTTTTGAAGGATTGAGAGCTAAAAGCCGTATTCTTCAAAGAAATGGAGCAAACACTTCTGAAATTCATATGGAACAATAGCCCCCACGAATAGCTAAAGCAATTCTTGGGAAAAAGAAAATAGGAGGAATCAACCTCCATAACTTCAAACTCTACTACAAAGCAGTAATAATTAAAACAGCATGGTACTGGAACAAAGTCAGAGCTGCAGACCAATAGAACAAGGCTGAATATATTGACATCTCCCCTCAAACATATGATCATCTAATCTTTGATAAAGGAGCAAGAAATGCGAAGTGGATCCTCCACCAGTATGATCATCGTGAAATATAAGCATGAGAGTTAAGTCTGTAACTGTACCTCACAGTGATTCATTCAAAAAATTTTTAAAAAGTTAAAAAAATAAACAAAATCTCCTTTGCTTAAGTTCATAAAATAACCTCCTTTTATGGCACAGGTAAAGGTTTTATGTGCAAATATATGTACACATATGCAGTGTAATCATTATATAATTTTTAAGTACACTATTATTACAAATAATGCAATGTGCTTTTTTTGTCTTTTTTTGTCTGACTGTTTATATTTTATTTTATTACTGACACCCAAGAGTAGCCGAGATTAATACCAGGAGGTTTACTCCATGGCTTGGAGGCAATGTGCTTTTTGGCTTCAATTTATATCTAGGCATTTCATCTTTGGAGAATGTTATGACCAAAATGTCAGAGACTAAGTATCTTGCTATCTTAATCAACAGTTTTTTTTCTCACAATTTGAAATCTGAGACACACAAGTTAAAGGTGTTTGGTGATTTGCAATGTGGTAAGAGCCATTTCTTGGTTCATGGAGATTACTGCTCACATAGTGGAAAAAGGCCAGGGAATTCTTTTGGGTCAATAATTTTATGGGCACATAGATGCATTCATGAGAATTCTTTCAGTCATACGATGTGAAAAATGGTGGAAAACCTGCCTTTTTACTGCTTACCTACAATTATTTGGGCAAAGTTTGAGTCATTTTAAAAATGACTTTTAAAAAAAAGTATGTATATTAAAACACCAATTGAACATAAGAATATCAGGAAAAAAACTTGATACTAAAGAATATTGAATCTGGGAGAAATCTTGATTGTATTCTGAGATTTTGATAATATCCTGATATTTTCATGAAAGGTAAAGGTAAAGGCCCTCCCGTTGATCGTCGATTTGCTCGAGCGGGCCCAGTAACGTCTCCATTGGAGACTTTGTTGTTACTGTGTCTGGCATATCGAATACTCTCGGTAGCTTGCCGGGCTCTCCGAGAGGGGAGGAGGAATCGAACTGGGGCCGGCCATGTTGGCTGCGTGTAAGGCGAACGCCCTACCCGCTGTGCTATTTTCATGAAAATATGAAATAAATGATGCCCATTTTTTTTTTTTTTTTGCTTTTTGGGTCACACCCGGTTAGGGGTTACTCCTGGCTCATGCACTCAGTAATCACTCCTGGTGGTGCTTGGGGGACCATATGGGATGCTGGGAATCGAACCCGTGCTGGCCATGTGCAAGGCAAACGTCCACCTGCTTTGCTATCACTGTAGCCCCAGGAGATTTTTATTTTTATTAGAAAATTTTGATAATAACCAAAATTTTTAAAACATATATCACCTATTATTTTTGTAAGCAGGAATAAAAGAATTCAAGAATGGATTTTTCAAAAAAAAATAGGGAGTTGTAATTTCTAAACTAAATATAAAATAAATCTTTTAAAAAACTACTTGAAGCTTTAAAATAATTAAGTAAACCTTCAGATGTTTTAAATATAAATAAAAATGTTTTACTTTGTTTCATTTACATGCATGTTAACATCGTGTAATTTTGAATGATAATAGAGAAAAAATGTCCAAAATTTAGTTATTTAATTTGTTCATAATTCATGGAAAATACTTTTAGTATCAATATAAAAAGAATCATTTCAACAGCAATTAAACTAGATAACACTCACAAGCATATTATAGACATTCATTTCTTTTGCTCTCTAGAGTATAATATCATTGCAAATTTTAATGAGAGATTGCAATTTTGAGACACGGGAAACACTTGTATGAATTGTTATGAAAGAAGCCATATAATATAAAAAAAAAGGTGTCATTAGCAGCAAAATCTTCGTTGGTTTTATCACTGTAATATACTGCAATGGTATTCTCAGGCTTCAGTAACAAAATACCACAATCTGGATGATATAAACAAAATTCTTGGCAGCTCCATTTTGGAGACTGGAGCCGAAGTTTAATGTACCAGCAGGGTTGGTTTCTGGTGAGGTCTTTAGGTTTTTAACTTTGGTTGCAGAAAGTCAATTTCTCTACAAGTGGTCATATGGTCTCTCTCTTAGAGAGAAAGAGAGAGAGAGAGAGAGAGAGAGAGAGAGAGAGAGAGAGAGAGAGAGAGAGAGAGAGAATGGGGGGAGAGGGAGAGAGGTGGGAAAGGAACAGAGAAAATCTGAGCTCCTTTCTCTTCCCCTTATAAGAACACCAGTCCTCCTGAACGAGGGTTCCAAACTGAGTGCTCATTAGCTTATTACATCCTTATGCATCCAGACTCCATATACCATCACACCTGGGGTTAGGCATCTGTGGAAGGAAGAAGCATTTAGTCAAGAACATGCTTTCCTTACAAACTAGAAGGTTCAAACAAACAAACAAACAAAAAATCTCAATGATAGATATTTAGGTTACTTCAATTCTAATATAGCTGAAACCCTTCCTTTGGATAACTATACACAATAGTTTTTTTTTTCCCTTCCAATTCAAAGTAAGTAAGAAAAAACATCAATATTATTTCAAGCTGCAGAGTGCTGATAATATACATTTATTTTATATTCACTAAGTTACTTTGATGAGTCTCTTCTTTTAATTTCTCGAATAAATTTAAAATCCTGCATCCAAAAAGAACTATTTTCATGAAAATATCAAGATATTATCAAAATCTCAGAATACAATCAAGATTTCTCCCAGATTCAATATTCTTTAGTATCAAGCTTTTTTCCTGATATTCTCATGTTCAATTGGTGTTTTAATATACATACTTTTTTTTTAAAAGTCATTTTTAAAATGACTCAAACTTTGCCCAAATAATTGGAGGTAAGCAGTAAAAAGGCAGGTTTTCCACCATTTTTCACGTTTTCAAATAATTATTCTATTAAATTCAACAAGTTTTGTTTCCTTTCATTTCTGTGTCCTTTCATTTCATTTTACGCTTTCTTTTCTTGAGTTTTTTTGACCACTGTATTTGTGGTAACATGAAAGACAGCAGTAATCAAAGTGAGAATAAAAACATTTTACATGCCCTTGAATTTTTCCAAAGGCCATAGAGGATTTGTGTCTTAAAAAGGAAGATTGTATTTGCATTGCTTGGAAGTAATTTGCAATGGCAAAGTTGAGCAAAATAAGTGACATTCTGTTTCTTCTCATTATGTGAAGGGATAAGAAATTGCGTGTATCTCGTGGAAAAGCATCTCCTTTTCTCTTCATTATTTTTGCAAGCCATATAATTTTCTTGAGGTGACCGTGAGGCTATAACCAGGTAGCTTCTCCACTACTTCTCATTATATTGCAGCCTAATAGGTACAGGGATAATTTCAACCATGCTATTCGATGACTGTAAATGTGCTTATTAACTGTATCTCCTCTGAATTTGCAGGAATAAAATATGTTCTGTCTCTAGGTTTGTCCGAAGGAAAAAATATTTTTATGCTCCATGTTTATGCTAAATTCTAATGGGATGAGAATGACAGATAGTACCACCAAAACAGAGGGAAGAGCTGAAGGAGAGATTAAATATCAGAGTCTTTCAATTTAAAAATTCATGCAAAGGGGCTGGAGTGATAACACAGAGGGTAGGGTGTTTGCTTGCATGCAGCCAACCTGGGTTCGATTCGCAGCATCCCATATGGTCCCCTGAGTACCGCCAGGGTAATTCCTGAGTGCATAGCTAGGAGTAACCCCTGTGCATCACTAGGTGTGACCGAAAAAGAAAAAAGAAATTCATGCAACATTAATAACATAACGATTTCCTTTAATTCCAGAATTTTGGATGTGTACACTTGATACATAACAAATATGCTTTTATCTTTCACGCTATTTCCTAGTTAGTTCTCTATCAAATTATCATTTGAAAACAATTTTCTAAACTTAAAATTATATTTTAGATTTCACCTCCCTTTTTATGTACCAAAACATAATCCTTTTTAATGCCCTATTTCAAGTACTACTTTTAGAATCTTCTTTACTTACAAAAAGCAATATTCCCATATGGTATCAGATTTTAGACTAAGCATATGAATCCACATCCTCCACTAGATCCACACCTTGCTGGATTTTCAGTTTCAAACTCAGTGGAAGCAATCTTGCTTTCTGCTCTGTTTCAGTCACAGAGTTAGTCCAGAGCAGTGCCTGGTATACAGAATCTATTTATTGGATAAATAAATGAATAAGTAAATGGGCCTCACATTCTTTCTCCTTTCAATTTATTCATCTCAAACAGTACTGACAACAGGGAAATCTAAGCAGGATTAATACAGTCTAATGATCACCAACGCTGAAAAACTAATTGAGTTGGTTAGATCAATAAAAGAGATGAAGTACGTAAATCCTTAGCTGACTGAATGACTCAGTTTGCATGTCTCAAATATGAAAGAGATACACAAACTCTAAAAAGAAACAGGTGTTTCAATCTCTGTGCTTTTAAAGCAAAACACATTTTCACAATTAGGTACCATTTTTAGCTTCATTAGGAGTCAATATTACTGTATTTTTACACAATGCACTTTTCTGTATCACGACCTACTCTTTTGCCCAAAGGCATTTTTCCCACTATGAAAAATTACTTAGACTTTAAGGTTCATTTAAGTAAAGGGTCTCTGCTGGCTTTACCATGATTGTGAATTCTGTTTCATCAGGCTGGTTCTAATCTCCTTGGACAGTACATCTCTAATGTTGGAGGAGCAGCCGGGAGCAATCCACATGTAAACCACGTCCTGTGGACGCCTGCTTCAACTCTCTCTAAGACTAGCAATGCATTGCGTTTCCCTGACTATAAACTCATTCATTTGTTATCTACATTCATTCTTTGTTAATTGCTTTGTTTCTAGGTTCATTCATCACCCGCTCACTTGTTTTATGTCTTGAAGTCTTGGTCCATTAATGTGAGTGAATTGAAAGCTCAGAAATCTGAAGAGCGTTTCACCCGATTACCTTCTCTGTCTCTTGGCAGTCAAGGTTATAGCACTGAAATCCTTCAAACTGAGGAAACTGAGGGAAGGAAAAGTTATAAACATTCCCAGCACTTCGGAGTCAATAGTGAAACCCATGAACTTTGAACCCTTGAGTCTGTGATGTCAATCACTAAAAAAAGAAATGAGGAGGAAAAATCCTTTCAAAAAATGTTAGACTTCATTGGGATGAAGTTCAAAACTGTCACAACAATTAAAAATCACCTGTTATTATGCAACCTTATTTACTCGAAATCCAATGAAGCATAGACTTGTCAGATGACACAGGACACATATTGTAATGTTTTGAATAGTGCATATTAAAAGATCAGTGGGATGAAGATTGCAAGGACAGTTAGCTTATAATATACAGACGGTCAGAGAAAAGAAAGACATAGAGCTAGGGAGAAAGTTTTGGTACCAAGTGGCTTCTAGGTCATTTGCACTACTGAAGACACATGTGATGCTTGTTTCTTGAAAACTTCTACTCATAGGCTGTGATCTTTAAAGTAGGCATATTTATTATTTTATTATTATTAATATTATTATTATTACTATTATTTCCTGGGAAATAACTCTAACTCAAAAGAAAAATAGTCAATATAATGATTCATCTACCTTCTTTTAAGGACCCTAACTGTGAGAAACAAAAATAATGAGAATAATTATTTGATATGAAAATTGAAGAAGATTTTATTAGTTTCCATCTACTATGGTAATGAATTATAACCTGGAACTAGGGAAATACACACACTCATCATGAATGAAAAGGCTATTTGCTATTTATTTAGACATAAATGAAATTAAAAATTTTCCTCCACCCCTCTCAGAGAGCCCAGCAAGTTACGGAGAGTATTTCGCCAGCACGGCAAAGCCTGGCAAGCTACCCATGACGTATTTGATATGCCAAACATAGTAACAAGTTTCACAATGGAGACGTTACTGGGTCTACTCGAGCAAATCGATGAACAACAGTACAGTGGACAGTGGATATATATATATGTATAATATATATGTATGTATGTATATACTTTCTCCTGATTTAAAAGTAAACTAATAAGGGGAACTAAGACTTGTTTTTTTCTCTTTATGTACCTTCATACTGTAGATCTGAAAGTCACCCCAAGGGAAAATTTTTTATACTAGGTAAACGTTCAAGCTTTTTTATCAGTATGCTAAATATTAATGGTGAAAGACAGTTTTAATGAACAAGAAGCTTTGACATAAAAAAATTAGCTACTCTAAGTCTTGTATAAATAACAGCCATATTACATCTCTGTTTCCTCACCATCAGTCCACAAAACAGTTTTCTCTTGAGAAACACTCAGAATAAAGTCTGGGGCTATGAAGGCTGAGTCAGAAGAATAAGGGAAAAGGCTATTAAAACAGAATAAACTGCTCCCAGAGGAGGAGGTCTTCCTCCCTGATAGTTTTCATGCTCTGAGATTCTCCATATCTGAAGCTGAAGAAGAGAAAGAGGTCTTGATTTGTTTCAGTTTAGCTATGGAACCCAGCACAGTCCCCATATTCCTTGTTATTGTCAAATAAATGCACATATTTAGTTAAAAAAACCACAATGAGTATTGACATGACTTCAGTATTTCTTAATTTGGTATGTGGAGGTTCCTGCCTTGTAGTAATAAAGATGATGTCCAGTATTTACAGTTTGATTTTCATACACTGAAAAGTGAACAGTTGATTTCAGTAAAAAATTATCCATTGCTCTTTTAATTTTTCTTTTTGTCCTTTGAAATTACCCAAATAAGATATACAGTCATTGCCAGTTCTCAATCCTGTTCAGGCCTTTCCTAGCACTTCATTTATGATTGCATACTACTCTTGAACTTCTTTCATAAATGTATCATTTATTTTGAAAACTCCAACTCCATCTTTTTATTAACATCAGCATAAAGAAGAAAAGTAACACAATCGTGGAAAAAGATGGTAATGCACAGCCAGAAATAACAGCCAACAACGAATCCACCTGTGTGACCGCCTACCTTGATCTCAGAGAGAGCCTTCCTTTGTCATTATTCATGATAATTTGCGGGGGGGGGGATTTAGGGTCATGGATTAATTTTATTGACTCCAAATTTGACTAGGTTTCAGGGACTTAATCTCTTCAGAAGTGGATCAGATAAAAGTCCCTCAACTCTCCCTAAATTCCTCCAAATTAGGATCTGTGTATGCAGTTCTTGCAGGTTAGAACTCTCCTTGATGGCTACTTGTTCTACTCAGTATACATACGCTTTTAGATATCACGCCCATCCCCTATCTTTCTCAGTTGTCTTGTGGGAAAACTATAGTTAACGACTTAGTTCCACACAGATCAGCAAATACACCCAGTAAACTGCAATGATTGGAATATTCCTGAGAACTCTTGTGAAAAATAGCAAAATCAGGGTTAAAATCTGTGTATAAATTGCTCCCCATGCTTCCTAGTGATTGACTATGCTATCATCCCTTCTAATTCAGCACCCCTAAGTTATGCAATTCCAATTCATTCAATGCAACCCTGACTCTTCGAGTGCTGAAATACAAAAATATCCCCACAGCTGAAGGTACAGCTTAGTCCAAAAGGATGTGATGATCAAGAGAAAAACTACCGTTCCAAAGAGCAAATGATTCACAAAGCTCAATTAGTTCTGTAAGTTGGGACAGCCATCAAATCAACCTAAACACATCCTATATACTATTTCATACAAAGAGTTTCTTTAGATCTGTGCATCCACCCCTACATTCCCAAAGTTTGCACTATTAATAAAAGAATGGTAACTT
Source organism: Sorex fumeus (assembly GCF_029834395.1). Taxonomy (NCBI): domain Eukaryota; kingdom Metazoa; phylum Chordata; class Mammalia; order Eulipotyphla; family Soricidae; genus Sorex; species Sorex fumeus. The sequence continues at coordinate 42,083,412 of NW_026606081.1, forward strand.
TGCTATTTGCCATTACCTATTAAATCTTACTCTAGTTTTTATAAACTTTGTAAAAATTTGTACATGCTTATTTTTTCACCATTCTTTAAATTCCTCTAAATTTCCAAACCAATGTATCTATTCCCTTCTCTGATGTGAATGAATATATTGGATGTTTATTATTATACTGGAAAAAAGCATAATAGCAATGCAGATATTGTGACAAAACTCAGTATTTTGTTTAAGGAAGAACTCAGATTGCTTGCAGGCAATGCCTAAGAACTGCTGAGATCAAGGGCACAGTGACATAAAACACATCTCCATAGAGAGTGTGCTGCATGGTGCTGAATTGGAACATATTGTGTATTAGAATATCCTTGTAAGTGAGGCTTCTGCTTCCTGTGTATTGGGTAGTACTTGGAATCTTTCCTTTTAAAGTATTTGCCATCCCAAAATTGTTCAAATAGGCTCTTTCTATAATTTCCAGTATTGTTTTGTATTTTTCCCTATATCCCACTATCTGTAATACTGCTATATGAAGCTTATGTCAATTGAGGCCCTCTGAGCTTCTGAAGAAACTGGTTACTAGACTTATAGAAAATGAAGACTACTTAGATGTAGGATCAATTTCCAAAATAACTTTATCCCTTAAAACTAAAGAAAGCAGTCTTCAAAGCTCTATTCCCAAGCTTAGACCAGAATACAAATGTTCACTTTGCCTCATTTACTCTAAACTTAGAGATAGCCATGTAAATTCTCCATAAGTATGGCATTTGATTTGATCTGTTCACTTACTTATCTATTTGAGGTCTATCTGTTTACTCAACCCTCCCCAAGAAGAAGCCAGGGAGATAGGAGGATCACTTCTAGAACCCTACATGCTCAAAAGTAATTTAAGTTACATGAAGGAGAGGAACACTGGATGCGTGAGCAGCTACTCTGATGGTGGGGGAAAACACGAACTACTGTGGCTTTTCAAGATTCTATTTACTGGCAAGAGGAAAAAACTAAAGGGTTTTTACCTGTCCACATGGTGTGATAGCTAAATTTGTGAGTCAATTTGACTGGTGCCTAAACATTTAACCAAACATTGTTTTGTGTGTGTTGTGAATGAGCTCCACAAATACACAGATTTTGTTAAAATTGAATAGCACTTAGGCTTTTTCCTACATTTAAGGCAGTCTGGTACTTTATGAATAATGTGGGACATTTATAGGATCTTATTATTTATTTATTTATTTGCTTTTTGGGTCACACCCAGCATTGCACAGGGGTTACTCCTGGCTCATGCACTCAGGAATCACTCCTGGTAGTGCTCAGAGGACCATATGGGATGCTGGGGATCGAACCTGGGTCGGCTGCGTGCAAAGCAAATGCCCTACCAGCTGTGCTATTGCTCCAGCCCCTATAGGATCTTATTTTTAATTTTTCTTCATTTCCATGCTACCCTTGTTGTTTATCTGAATGGTTTGGTACATGCTATGCTGTTTGTTTGATTGTCATTTTGGTACTTTGCGACAAAGAGAATTTTGTATCCAAAAATGAGAGCAAGTAGGTTGAGTTGTTTTCAAAAGTTTCTTATGTTTATTGTTTAAGCCAAATGTACTATTTTTTGTTGTAAGCATCAAGGATTTTAAGAATAATCAGAAATATTACTAGAAATAATAAATAGTATTATGACATAATGACAATTATATGAGTAGAACTATAACCTCACATAAACATTTAGTAATAAAATAATCTTTCTGCTGAAGGGAAAATGATATTTTTAGAAAACAATGAATAATTACAACACTAATTTTTTTCTAATATTTTGTTTAAGAATCATCTTCTTCATACTGTATGTTTTGTTTCCAAGTTTGAAATTATTCTAGTACATTATATTCATTGAATTTTACCAAACAATATGAAAGCGCTTTTTCTACAGGCATGCAGACAACTTGTTTTTACTATTTCTAATATTGATAATACAATTCTTAAAAGTGAAATGGATTCTGGAAAATCAATAGAATGTTTTCATTAATATTACCTTTCTTTCTTGACTGTTTATGCACATTGCAAAAAATTTTCCCCTATAAAAACAGGTTCAAATGACAAACTATCATTTTAACTGTACTTCAATCCAGCAACATAAATGCCTTCTGATTATTTCAGATTCTAAAAGACAACAGACTTTTATTCATTTTGTTGTTGGTTCCAAATGGAATATGCTCAATGGTTTGGGAGTTCTCACTAATAAGGATTGATAAAGATTTAGGAAGATAATAATTATAACTTCAGGGACTCATTGTGCATTTGGCATGAAACATAAAGGCTCATTTATAAAAGAATTTTAAAGTGCACTGACTTTAAAAAAAAGACAACCTTAAATTTCAATAATACATTTCACTGAATTTTTATTCTAGATATCTTGCAGTTATTCACTGAATATCTGCAACCTGGATTGAGATGGCAGGACAAAGAAAGCTGTGAACACCTTCCCCTTCCCACCCCCCAAGAATTTCCAATACTTCTGCATGCAAAAATTCAGGTTTTTTTTAATTTTTCTGCAAAGATAACAAACCACATTATCTGTTACACTGTTCACAACCTTTTAAAGCTGAATTTCTAGGGATTTTCAAAAGATGCAGCCATTTATTATATCAAAAATACTTTTAGAGCGACAGCACAGTGGGTAGGACATTTGCCTTGCATGCAGCCAACATGGCCGACCCAAGTTCGATTCCTCTGCCCCTCTCGGAGAGCCCAGCAAGCTACCAAGAGTATCTCGCCCTCACAGCAAAACCGGGCAAGCTACCCATGGTGTATTCAATATGCCAAACACAGTAACAACAAAGTCTCACGATGGAGATGTTACTGGGCTCACTCGAGAAAATCGATAAACAACGGGAGGACATGACAGTAACTTTTAGAGCACTCTCTGAAACTAACTCATCAAATTCAGACTGTGTCCTCATCTCGATAAACAAACACTGTATCACTGTATCATGTCCTCCCATTGTTCATTGATTGGCACAAGTGGGTGCAATAATGTCTCCATTTGTCCCTGACACGTGCTAGTGTAGCCCAATGGCATATTGGGGGCTCTTTCAGAGTCAGGGGAATGAGAACCATCATTGTTACTGTTTTTGCTATATGGAGTACGCCACAGGTAGCTTGCCAGTCTCTGCTGTGCAGGCGGGATACTCTCAGTAGCTTGCCGGGTTTCCTGAGAGGGATGATAAACAATAAATGAAAATAAATGACTTGAACAGAATTCATGAAATAAAACTGCAAATGGACTTTCAGCCTTTAGTGGTCAGATGCTTGTTTATAGGGTGATGTTCAGTGATCCAGAAAAGCCTGGTTAGAAGCCATTTTCCTTGCTACATTCACCTCTCCTGACCCTTTCAAGAAGCAACTCTACAGGATAAATTTTTATGTGTAAAGGAAAGGCAGAAATATAATTGTATTACCAGCAAAGCACAGTCTTGCCTACGGGAATAGCAAATCACAACTTCATGGCTTCTGGAATCACAGAGACCCCTCAGTTTCAGAAACCAGGTATTTCTTTCTAAGGTAGTCTTACAAAAAGAAAATGGTTCGACTGAGATTTTAAAAGACCCTCCAGATTCACAAGAACCTTATGACAACCTTCATTCTTCTTCAGTTAAAAACTAGCCAACACATATTCATCAAAAATCTACATTCAATGAATTTTTTATCACCAATTTTTCTGTCTTTCATTCTGATTTGCGTAGTGTCCACTTGTCTACTATTTTCGAGGATTGTGTGATATTGGAGAGTTCAAGACCCATATTCTATAAAGTTAGAATAGTAACAACTAACATTGAGTTTTTCTCTTTGGCTTTGGGTAATGTAACTGGGTATTGGGTGAAGCAAGAGAAAGACTAGCAGCTCATGTTTCATATTAATATTTAATATCATAAATTTAGCAAAATTATATGTAGTGTTCATAGTACCTTATTTCTAAGACTTTGAATTTCTGTGGGAGTTGTTTCTAATATGGTAGCCAGTCTAGGTAATTAATATTATCCCCATATAAATAGCAGATGAAGGGATGGAGCAGGCTAGATGGTAATTAATGCAATTTATCAGTTACATAGTTGAACTCTTTGGGGGGGGCAAACATGCAACATGGAGAGATTAATAAATGCCAATGTATCACCCTAAAATTACTTTGTACTAAAAGGGAGAAAACTTTTAGTACAAAAGAAAAGAAAATAGCTCTGAAAACAATGTGTCTAGGAAACAGAGCAGCAATTATGGCATATGTCTTGCAAGCTTCTGACCAGATCCCATCGCCAGTACAAGAAGGCCTTTAGAGCATCATCCCCTGAGCAACACCAAATTCCAGGACCCTCAAATTGTGCAGATCTTGGAAGCCCAGGATTCCCAAGAGTCAAAGCTCAGCCTTAGCGTTGCTTGGGGCCCCTATCCCAACAACTAAAACATTTGAAAAAAAGAGTCATGCAGCACAGATATTGAAGTCCTTATGATGTCGGTGGGCCCCACGGGTGGCTCATGTGAATGGGGGGAGGAGAAAGATGGTCACTTTCTTCCGATCTGCCTCTGCCACCCGGGACCCAGGGTTACTGGGTTCTTGTCTCTACTCGCAGAAAGGAATTTCAGGAATAGATGAGCAATGAAATTATAGTTTTTATTTGGAGTTTCTGAAGGGAAGGAGAGAGAGAAAGTGGGAGAGAATAGAGAGTATTGTGCTCAAGAGAGAACTTGGGCTTCCTCAAGAGTGGAGAAAGCCCCTACACATACTCCAGCATTAGGCTTAAAAGTACACTTCTCAAGAAGGGCGATGTACAAGACATATGTGCTCAGGCACCACATGTGCTTGGCCACGTGGGTGCAAGCAGTACATGGGCTCAGGCAGCATATGTGTGTCCTTCCTTTATTCAAGGTGGCTTTAGAATATCTTCTATGGATGTCTTGGTCTGGAATGTCACGAAGTCTTCTTTGGCTGAATCACTAAAGTTAATCGGATTAAGGGAGAGGTCCAAGGGTATTCAAGAAATTTTCTTCATGGTTAGGTGTCCAATCTCCTCAGGGTCTGTTGCTGGTGCAAGGTGAGGGTTTTATCAGACCTTAGTTCCTGTTTTCTGCAAGGTTGGCTTTCACAACTTCAGAGCTATTACTTCCTAGAAAATTCACTGCCATTGCCTGGTGATGGGGCTTTCTCTATCATCCTGTCTGCCTACATCACTTACAAATAACTTTAAAATACCAACTCCTTTCTGAGAAAGATGGAAAAAAATCCACAACAATTTAATTTTGTGAGAAACAAAACCAAATGAAATGCTACAACCTGAACCTTGAAATTTATAAGCATTTATGCATAAACTTCAGTATCTATAATATTCATTTAGAAATTCTAGTCTCCAAGGAATTTTACAAATAAAGAGCATGACTTTAACATTTGGTAACCAAAATAGAGTATCTGAAGGCAATGTAGACCATTGTGAGAAATAAAATCCACTTTGATCTTTAGAGCTGTTTGCTAATATTCTCTTGCAAAATGCTGATGAGCATACAAGTCACATATTAGAGATAAGGAATTTCATGATACTATCCCCAAGCTTCTGTCCATAAAGGGAATGTTTAACAAGATTGGATAAAAAAATTAGAAACATGGTGTTCATGCTTCTCATACGAGAATCTGCCCTTAAATGGCTTCAATGATTGCCATTGCCACTTACTAGAGAAAGAATTTCTTTCTTTCTCTCCCACTTGCTGTGCAGACAGGTCTATGAGGCATTTGGACTAATGCAGAAGAGAAACATGAACCTGGGGATTTTTCAGAGTGAAAGACAACCATCAATCCATAATGTTCAGAGCCCACTGATGGAGAAAAAAATCTCTGAGGAGAAAAATGAATACACTTTGAGTCTCCAACTCTATTAATTTGTTGGTAGAAAATTAATGGAGAAACCTAACCTTTGCGAACAGAGAAAGGCACTTTCTTAGTTTCAGAGATTTCTCCCTCTAAAGCAAGCACAAAGCTGAGAGAAAACGAGCCGAACAAGGCCAAGATGTCTAATTTCTAGAGAGCAGTGATGCAGGAGCTGTGATGCCAGGTCTATGTGTTGGTCTAGATTTGATATTTCCAAGAATAAAAATATTGAGTAATAAAGATGCTTGTACTCAGAGTTAGAAAGTAGAAAGGTTGGGACTGTAGCATAGCAGGTAGTGTTTGCCTTGCACATGGCCAACCTGGGTTCGATTCTCAGCATCCCATATGGTCCCCCGTGCACTGCCAAGAGTAATTCCTGAGTGCAGGAGTAACCTCTGAGCATCGCCAGGTATGACCCAAAAAGGAAAAAAAAAAAGTAGAAAAGTTTATTGGAAAGTAGAAGAGAAAGTGGAAAGTGGTGTAGACAAGGGAAAGAGCATGGGAATGGATTTCAGGAATAAAACCAATAGAGCCAAGGCTGCAAACACAAGAACCAAGGTCTGGTAAGACACTCACCTGGTGCCAGCAACAGAATCAGAGAAGTCCAGACCCCACTCTGAAAGAAGCTCCAGCAGGACCCAAAGTCCAGGAAAGGAATTTCAAAGAAGGCCATTGACTCCTCCCAACTCGACCCCCTTGGCAAGCTCCCTAGCAATGGACTCTTACCTAGCTATATGCCCCACTTGAGGCAGCTTGGAAGAAACACTTTAAAAGCCTTCTTGAACAAAGGAAGGGCACACATATGCTGACCAGCCCATGTGCTTCTTGTGCCCACGTGGCTGAGCACATTTGTTGGCCACATCTCCCCTCTTGATGTGTGGACTTTGATGCTTTCATGTCTAATGCTGGGGTGTGTGCAAGGGTTCTCTCCCACCTTGGAGAAGCCCAGGTTCTCTCTTGCATGCGTTACTGCCTCTCCCTTTGCTCTTCCACTTTCCCCTTCCTCAAAAACCCTCCAAATAAAATCTGTTTTTACTTCACAGCTTGCCTAATCCTGAAACACCTTTCTGCGAGGAAAAAAAAAATCTTGTAAATCCTGAGTAAGTCTAGGGCTGACTTTCCAGACTTTATCTGTCCTAAACTATGACCTTCTCTCTCCTCTCTGCCTCATTTAAGCCACACTTGGGGGTCCTCCTACTTCAAAAGGAAAGGAAACACCCTCCTGGGGAGGAACTCAGTATAGGGCTAAGTTAACAAAGGCTCAGTTTGTGGAAAACCTAGTCTTTGAGTCACATAAAATGCAGGGAATTTACTAGTAAGAGGTTTACCTGTAAACTCTTTTTTTTTTCCTTTTTGGGTCACACTCGCGATGCATAGGGGTTACTCCTGGCTCTGTGCTCAGGAATTATCCCTGGTGCTCAGGGGACCTTTTGGGATGCTGGGAATCCAACCCTGGTTGGCCTCTAGCAAGGCAAATGCCCTACCCTCTGTGCTATTGCTCCAACCCCCCTGTAAACTCTTTTAAATGAAAATTGGGCTCTTAGCATGTCAATTGACAAAAGTGTTACAGAAGATGCAAGGATCAGACTAGTCTGGTCTCCTGCCATAGGCTTTGCCCATTATCTTAATCTCTCTTTGAGCCTAGCTTTGGGGCAGAATTTTATGGCATGGGCAATTGTTAACTTCCTGCTTATCAGAAAGAGCCCAGAAATTTGCAAGATGTCAAAAATATAGGATGAGGAAGTAAAAAATGGGACTGGTCATAGCAGTTGGTGAGAGAAATCAAATCTTCCTTTTTCAGCTGGATAGACTTCCTGCAATGATTGGGTGAGTCTCAGAGTAATGTGATAATTCAAATCTCCCAGCATGCTCTTGGGGTGGAGGGTGGAAAAGCAAGTCATAAGGAAATGTGAAGCCTCCAGGGAAATTTAAAGCCCTATATTGGGATCTGAGAAGAGTTAGTGCAGCCCTTAGGGTGCTGGTTCCAACTTCAGCAGTGATGTAGGCAGATAGATAGACAGGGAAAGGCCATCAGCAATGAAATTTAGGTCAACAAAAATTCTAAGGCTGATCCATCCTGTGGATACAAAAAACAGAGACCTGATAAGACCTTTAGCAGAGGACCCTGAGGAAATTGGACCCCTCCCCATGAAGATCCTCAAACCCTTGGACCTCTCCCTTCATTTCATTTCATTTCATTTCATTTCATTTCATCATCCTGTTATTCGTCGATTGCCTCGAGCAGGCCCCAGTAACGTCTCTTTCATCCTAGCCCTGAGATTATATTCAAGGCTCTTTAGGAGAATGAGACCCATCATTGTTACTGGTATTTGGCATATTTGGTACGCCACGGGGAGTTTGCCAGACTCTGCCATGTGGGCAGGCTACATTCGATAGCCTGCAAGTTTGTCCAAAGTAGGAATGAGATAATAAGATGTTATAAAAAGATGTCCTGATAAAATGTCGCAGGCGCATGAGCTGGATTTTACAGTCTCTGAGTCTTGGCCGTTGATGGGATTACACAGCGCCAGGGGGCCAGGTGGTGGGTGTGACCCCCGCCTACTGGAATTTGGAGGATCTGGGTGGAGGATGCTCGACTCCAATCCGAGTAGGCGGGGAGATCTCGGCCCCTGAACCCGCGTGGATTTGTCCCTCTGCCAGTACCTTCATGTGTGCGGAGAGTGGTCTCAGCATGGTGGTGGCTGGTCCTGGAGGTCTTCGACCAGGGTTCCGGCAGCCGACCTCTCCCTTAATTTGATTAATTTTAGTGATTCAGCCCAGAGAAGAATCCAGAACATTCTGGATCGAGACAACCCAGGAAGAGCCTTATAGGCCACCTTGAACAAAGGAACGGCGCGCATATGCTGCCTGAGTCCATTTGCAGTTTATGCCCACGTGGCCAAGCACATGTGATGCCTGAGCACATGTGTCACCCGCATCTCCCATCTTGTGATGTGTACTTTTATGCTTTCGTGTCCAATGCTGGGATGTCTGTAGGGGCTCTCTCTGCCCTTGGAGAAGGCTGTGTTCTCTCTTGAGCATGTCAATCTCTCTCTCTCTCTCTCTCTCTCTCTCTCTCTCTCTCTCTCTCTCTCTCTCTCCCCACTTTCTGTCTCTCATTCTCTCTTCTCTCTCCCCTCCACACCTTCAAAAACCCTCCAAATAAAATCTGTTTACTTCACTGCTTGTCGACTTCTGAAATTCCTTTCTGCGAGGCAAAACCAGAACCCAATAACTCTGGGTCCCGGGTGGCAGAGGCAGACCAGGAGAAAGTAACTGTCTTCCTCCTCCCCACTTCACCTAAGTAACTATCTTCCTCCTCCCCACTTCACCTAAGTCACCCATGGTGCTCACCAACCTCAGCACCACATATGGTCTCCCAGACCCTCCAGGAGTGATCCCTGTGTTAGGTCCCTAGGGACCCTGAGGGAGATTCCAGAGTTAAAACTCTATAAATTAGTAACTCTCCTTTTCCTGCCCTCTCCCTAGCAGAGCTTTAGAGTGAAACTCTTCCCTGTTGGAATGTAAATTCGGGAACCACTTGTTGGGCCCTCCTTATCTGTTACCTCCCTTAGGAACTCTTCCCTTATCCACCTCCGGAATGCAGAGCTGAGAATCAAAGGAAGCCAGGTGATAAACAAATGTCCCAGTTACCTGATGCCCACTAGCCACAATGCCTATGTACGTAAATGCTGATCTTTGAATCTATTGGCTAAGAAGTGATGTACCCTTAATTGGATTGGTTAAGAAAGCATATGTTGTTACAAATCTATTGGCTATGAAATGCGCGGGCTTTGCTGTAACGGCCAGTGAAGGCCTATATAAGATCCCCTTTGAAGAAGTTCGGGGTCATGCCTCACCTAACTGACCTGCGTGTCTGTGTAGGCGGCTTGACCCTGGCTAGCCAGTCTTACAATAAATCTTGCTTGCTGTTTGCAGTCTCTGGAGTCTCTTTGTCGTTAAAGGGAGATCACAATCCGCGCCCTAACACCCTGAGGCAGAGCCAGGAGTAAGACTTGAGCACCCAAAACCAAATCAAATAAAAAAAGGAAAAAATAAGCACAGGGATTAATTTCCTGTTTCTATTTGCTATTGTGGGAGATTTTCTGTCTTCTGTCTTTGGATGAGCAGGAATAATTTTGTCAATGCACAATATCAGTTTTCACAAATTTAAAGTGTACACCACTGATGAGACCTCCTGTAGCTTACCCCCAAGGTTTGATCTTTTTCCCCCATCCTTCTCATTCTCCTCAGCTGCTTGAGATGACTTTTGAAGCATTTTGAGTGTACTGCTCCAAAATGAAGTTTGTATAATGAAGGGAGGCAATAATAATATACTTACTATATCAAAAGATGAGCTCCAATAACTGTAGTACAACAGCACTCAGAAAACAATACATAAGTGTCTCAGAGTAACACCATACATACAGACAGAACTTACACCAGAAATCACCCTCTTTTGTTTACACAAAGGTGAATTTAATTTTGTGCTATCAAAAGAAAATAATGGTTTTCTCAGTCTCCCAGAACTGTCAAACTAAAATACTACACTCTGGGTAGCTGAAACAACACGTACTGTCTCACATTGCTCTAGGCTGGAAGTTGGAGCTCCAAAAGCCCTCAGCACAATGCTTTCTCTAAAACCTCCGAGGGATTTTTTTCAGATATTGTCTGCACTCCTTGCTTTGCACTGGCAATGCATTCCTGTCTCCTCCTATGGCCCCTCCCATCTCACACCCCATGTTCTCTCTGCACAGAAAATGTTCCTATTTTATAAAGGCAAAGGTCTTCCACAATATTTTAAATACCTAAAATATGCTCTCATTATGTGCTGGCCACTGATGCTATCAATTTAGTGATAATGCATTGCTTTCCTTCCCAAACACATTTTCTCACCTTAGGGCATTATTCCATTTTCAAGACTCACTTATATGAAAAATAGATTAAAAAAGATAAAGTAATTTTGCTATAATTTTTTTCCAGTATGCTATTTTATATATGCACCACCACTTTTATATTTCTTGCCTGGGTGTTATAATAAACACTTTTTCATTAAAAAAATATATTGATGCATTGTTTGGTGTCTTCCTGTCAAAAGTCATCTGGAGAAAACTAGTGCCTTTTACAACCAAGATTTAAGTATGTTCAATGGCCAAGGAGACAGCTTAAAGGGCCACGGGGCACGTTTTGCATACAGAGACCCCAAGTTTAATCTTTGGAACCTCAATAGTTGTTTGAGCAACAACAGGTTTGACCCTCTTGCCTGCCAGCATGCTGGGTAGAATAGTACCATATCTCTAGGCCAACCACCAAACCATTTTGTCATCTGTGCTGATCTGACCATAGATTGCTCAAGCACTGTGCTCCCACTGAGCACTGCTTTGGAGATCCACAAAGAAGTAAGGGCACTAAGAAATAGAAATTAGCAATTTCTTAAACGGGGAGATAGCTTAAAGGGCAAGACCACATATGCAGAGGGTCATGGGTTCAATTTCTGTCATTGCCTGGTCTCTTTCACTCACCTTGTCAACCGCAAGAGTAGGTATGATGATGCTATCAACTCTGGGAATTACCTCTCAAAATACGAAAACCAAAGATACATATTTCTATCAATGAACAGGAAGAAACACACACACAGACACACAGACACACAGACACACAGACAAACACACACACACGAAATAAAAGCAAACTTTAAGAACAAAGAAAAACATCCAGTCTGAATGACTTTGCAGACAGGATTTGAAAAAAAAAATGCCATTACTCTTCATTTTTATCTCTCACTTTCCCACACTGCTTGGTGATCTGACCTTTATGCCCCAAAGTCAACATTTTCCCATCCTTGAAGTACAAACCTAACGGTCTACGACCTTGTTTTTTCTAGATACCACAGAGTGAGACCCTCCACAGAGTGAGAGACAAGTATTTGTCCTTGTCCCTCTAATTTGATCACTTGATCACTTGACATCCCTTTATTCATTGATTTGCTCAAGCAGGCATCAGCAACATATCCATTCATCCGTGTCAAGTGCTAGTGTAGCCCAATGGCGTCTGCTCATTCCAGGACCATGAAGAGCCTCAAACTAAATTCAGGTCTTGACGAAGACGTCAGACCATCTCATAGGTGGGCAGCCACGCGATCTTTTGACGTCCGATGAAATCCAGTCGGTAATGGCTCTAGTCCAGCGATCCTCTCCAAATCGCTTTACCTGTTCAGCCCATCTGAATTTCAATGCATTGGCAAATGAGACAGTATCCCAGATTCTTGATCATCTACAGAGGTCAGAACTCCGAATTCTTTCTCTCACTTGAGTGAAGTGTTATACTCCAAGCACAGCTCTTTTGATTCCTTTTTGGGAGATCCAAATAGTGTTTTCATCCTTTTTTCGTAGAGCCCAGGTCTCTGAGGCATATGTTAATGCAGGAAGAACAGTGGAATAAAAGAGATGTGACTGGAGCCAGAAATTCTTCAATGTCTTAGCTAATTTTTGATGCTCTTGAAGTCATTCCAAGCCGCTCTCTTCCTCCTGCGCAACTCAGGTGCCAAGTCACTTGTCATGTTGAATTCTCAACCTAGGTACACATAACTGTTGCATTCAGAGATGTTCGTTTGATTGAAAGTGAATGGAATGTCAGGAACTAGACCATTTCTCATAAACATTGTCTTCCTGAGATTCAGCGATAGTCCGACCTTTCCACACTCACAGTCGAAGTCTACCAGCATTTGTGCCATTTGGCTAATGTTTGGTGTTATAAGAATGATGTCATCAGCGAAGCAGAGGTGGTATAGTTGCCAACCGTCTATCTTTACTCCCATTCCTTCCCATTCCAGTCATCGCATGACATTCTTGAGGGTGGCACTAAAGAGATTAAGTGAAATGGTATCACCCTGCCGAACTCCTTTCTTGATGCCAATGATCACTTCCTTATAGGATGGTGCAATCCTGGTAGTGAATCCGTAATAGAACTCACAGAGGATCCTGATGTATTAAGTTTGAACGCACTGTTTGGCCAGGGCTTCGATGCCACTTCAGTCTCAACAGAAACAAAGACCTTCTTTAAATCAATGAACGTTAGACAGAGTGGCATCTTGAACTCCCAAGAAACCTCAATTAGACTCGTTATCATTTGGATATGATCGATCCTGCTGAATCCTTTTTGGAATCTGGCTTCCTCACATGGTTGTCCTTCATATAGTGTTCTGCCAATTCTATTCAAGATGATTCTACTGAACAGCTTGTAGACGACAGACAAAAGGCAGATTAGGCGATAGTCGCCAATGTTGTGGATGTCTCCCTTCTTGTACAGTAGTAAAGTCCTGCTGGTTTTCCATTGGGGTGAAACCTTGCATTCAGACAGCATGTGAAGAGTCAAGTCAGTGTATTGATGAGTACTCACGTCAGGTTCTTCAGGTGTTCGAGTCTGACCTTGTCTAGGCCAGGTGCTGTTCCCTTCTTTACCAATGAAATGGAGTGTCGGATTTCGGAAGGGAGAACATTGGGATCGACTATCCATCCTGCGTAATTTGTATGTGGGCAGGTGGATGTGGCTATCGAAGAGATCCAAGTAGAAGTCATGGATAATCTTCTCCATCACCCTTCTGGAAGATGTGATAGATCCATCAGTGCATTGGAGGGCAGGCAGCTTGGTCTTGTAGTTAGCAAAGGACAGGCGGGCATTGCCAATGCTCTTCACAGCTTCTGCCACATCTGCCAGCACTGCTGCTCTTCTCTCTTTGAGGCCTTTCTTTGTCGCTTCTCTGCATTGCTTTGCGAGCTCAGATATTCGCTTGCTGTTGCCTGAAGTTTGCACCAAGCCACGATGGCAAATGAGCTCAAGAGTTTTCAAAGACAGGTGTCTTTTTGTGGCTATCATTCTATCGGCGTTCCTAGCACAATCATGAGGTGTTGAAACAGTCAATCATATCCTTCATCAAAGTTGTCATCCACGACATTGTAGAGTGTATAGAACCAATATCTTCTTTATCCATTCACTTGTTTTGGGCTGTTGGGTGGTTTTCATATTATGATTATTATAATAAGTCCTGTAATAAGTGTGTGTTTTGTGTGTATATCTTTTCAAATTAATATTTTGTGTTTTGTGCTAGAGCCTAAGAAATGGATTCACTAGTGCATATGAAAACTCTATTCTTAGTAATTTGGGGGTATTACCAAAACCTGTACTATTTTACATAGAGATTGAGTCAGACAATATTTCCACAAACGCTAAAAGATTTCTTTTCACCACATTTCCACCAACAATAGCTGTTTCCAGTCTTTGTCATCTTTGCTATCTCACTGATATAAGGGACATCTCATTGTCATGTTGACTTACATTTCCCTAATTACATGTGATGATGAACATTTCTTCATATGCCTAGTGACCACACGTACATGTGTTCTCTTTCTGAAGGTGTCTCTTCATTTCTTCCCATTTTTTATAGGAACATTTTTTATTTGTTATTGTTGATATCTGTGAAAGTTTGCCATGTCTTGCCTATAAGTACTTTATATGATGTAAGATGTAAAAATATATTCTTCCATTCAATAGGGTGTCTTTGTATTTTGTCCCAAGTTTGTTTTGTCATGCAAAAACTATTAATTTGATGTAGCCCCATTTATTTAATCTGTTTTTGTTATCTTTGCCAATGGAGTCAAATTGATAATACCTTTGAGATCTAAATTCTGGAGAGTTCTGCCTATGTTTTCCTCAATGCATTTTGTGGATTCTGGTCTAAACTCAAAGTGTTGGTGCTGAAGCGATAGCACAGCAGGTAGGGCTTTGCCTTGCATGCGGCCGACCCGGGTTCTATTCCTAGCATCCCATATGGTCCCCCAAGCACCGCCAGGAGTAATTCCTGAGTGCAGCATCAGGCTGGCCCCTGTGCATCACCGAGTGTGGCCCAAAAAGCAAATAAATAAATAAATAAATAAACTCAAAGTCTTTAATTCACCTTGAATTAACTTTTATGTATGGATGACTTATGAATATAGTTTCCTTTCTTAAATGTAACTATCCAATTTTTCAAGCACCATTTGTTAAAAGATTTTCCTTATTCAATTTCATGGATCTAGCCCTATTGTCATAGATTAATTGTACATCAAGAAAGATAATATTATAAATTATGCTACATAAGCTACAATGAAATAATTTAAAATATAAAAATTTCTAAAGCACTGATATCATAAAAGCAAGTAATTTGAAGACATTCAGATAAAGAATAGATAAAGGCAGAAGAAAATTCAAAGGAAAATCTTTCTCGAATTCGGAATTAGTAACCAATGTGTTTACTAAAGCATTTACTGAAGTCACCCCTCAGTTCTTTGAAAGAGAAAGAATGTTACAGTACTTGTGACTTAAGGAGATTTATTTATTTATTTATTCATTAATTCATTTTTTGCTTTTGGGTCACACCCAATGATAATCAGGGGTTGCTCCTGGATCTACACCCAGGAATCACTCCTGGCAGTGCTTAGGGGACCATGTTGGATCTGGGAATTGAACCCGGGTTGGCCACGTGCAAAGCAAACACCCTACTTGCTGTGCTATTGATCCAGCCCTAAGAGATTTATTTTTAAAATCTATAGACAGCTAGAAGGTGGGGAGTAGGAGGAAATATTAGAAATCAAATCTTTTAAATCCAGGAGTGTATCTGTTCAAAAATCATGACTGATAACTAGTCACTGTATCTTCAGAGAGAGTACTTCAAGTTCAAAGTGAAACTATGTGAAAGATAAGCCCTGGACCTAGATTTATGCTGCTGCCCAAATCAAAAGAGACAGACTTTAGAATTTGAATTAAAATAAGCTCTTTGCTAAGTCAAAAAGTGATACTCTGAGAAAACCAATGAAATTCATAATTGCTGCAATGTACAAATGTTAATGTCATTATTTAATCATTACTAGAAGGTCAGAGAAAGAAATATGTGAAGATAGCCCAAAAAATAACAGACAATAAATCATAAGGTGATTTATATGTTGGATTAGTAGATAAGAATGCCAAAATAACTCAAGGAATTAAAGTGGGTTATAGTGAGACTAATTGAGCATGTGTAGAATCTGACTGAATTATGCAAACAATATAAAGAATAAAATAGAAATTCTACTGGATTTTTCGTGGGGGAATGTTGCACCCATCAGTGCTCAGTGGTCCATCCATGCTGTGTTGGGGTGGAGTCAGTCCCGTGCAACGCAAGTGTTTCAACCTCTATACTATTTTTCTGGTCCCCAAACAGAAATTCCAAACCTGAAGAAGTAAGATACATAAATTTAAAATTTTAAAGAATAGACATAATAGCACATTGCAGAAAGCTGAAATGAATGACAGAAATAAAAAACACACGAAGTAACCTGCCTCATTCACAAATAATTGGGGTCCTAGAGAAATAGAGAAAAAGCATTTGGAAATAATAGATAAGGATGTCACTAAATTGTTGCAAACATAAACCTGATGGTTAGAAGTCCCAGTAATAGATGCCTAGCAAGTCAATTCAGTTAATTCACTTCAGTTCAGGATACTACACCTTGAGAAGTGATCCAAATATATGCTCTTCCATCAGTTTAGAATCTGATAGGGAGGTTGATATTAAAGAAGTAAAACATTTAGCACACTATGAAACATGGTGACAAGTGAAAGCAATAAACTGTCAAACAAAAGAAAAGGAGAAAGAAAGAAAAGGAGAACCAACTTGATACACCCAAATTAGAATTGGAGTCAAAGGGAATTTTACAAGGACAATATCCTTTCTAATTGTCACCTTGAAATTAATGTTTTTAATTACTGAGAGTAACTGTTTTGCCTCATCACTTAATTTCACACAGTTAAATTGATTTGTAAAAGGCACTCAAACATTTTGAAAAGGAACCTCGCACTTAGAATGTTTAATGTTTTTTCTTTAGACCCAATTATTCTATATGAATTAATAAAAATAAGATTTACATGTTACTTTAAAAAGCTGATGCTGTGAGATTAGTGCTTCTTGTAAAAATTAAAATAATATTGAAAATATAATTTTACCTTTTGAAATAATGGTTTCAACATTAATGTTGAGTCCACTGAACAGAATATTGGGGTTCAATCTATAGCCACATGTGGCCTCATGAGCATTGCAGAGCATGACCCTGGGGGTTGCCGTGACAACATTAGACTGGCTCTAAGGGTCCCAGTATCAAGACCAGAGCAAGACCTCATTCTCAAGAGTCAGCACTGCAATAGAGACCAGCTGGTCAAGACTCAACAAGAGTGACCCCTGAACTCCCAAATATTGCTGGGGAATCATCCTCCCAAATTTATATAGTCAAATAAAAAATATGAATGCTTTAAATTGAGCACAACAATATATATATATGTATATATATATTTATATCACTTGATCACTTGATATCCCGTTACTCATCAACTTCCTCAAGCAGGTGCCTGTAACATCTCCATTCGTCTCTGTAGCCCAAAGGCGTCTGCTCGCTCCAGGAAGAGCCTTAAACCGATCATTCAGGTTCTTGACGAAAAAGTCTGCCCATCTTGTAGGTGTGCGGCCATGTGATCTTTTGACGTCCCGTGGAATCCAGTTGGTAACATCTCTAGTCCAGCGGTGGTCTCCAAATTGCATTACGTGTCCAGCCCATCTGATTCTCGATGCCTTGGCAAACAAGACAGCGTCCCTGATTCTCAATTGTCGACAGAGGTCGAAACTCCAGATTCCTTCTCTCACTTGAGTGAAGTGTCATACTCCAAGCATAGCTCTTTTGATTCCTCTTTGGGAGACCCACTTGAACAGCATTCTCATGCTGTTTTCATAGGACCCAGGTCTCTGACGCATATGTTAATGCAGGAAGAATAGAGTAATGGAAGAGATGTGCCTGGAGACGGAGGTTCATCGTCCTCTTAGCTATTTCTTTGATGCTCTTGAAGGCATTCCATGCTGCTCTCTTCCTCCTGCACAACTCAGGTGCCAGGTTGTTTGTCATGTTGAGTTCTCGACCTAGGTACACATAACTGCTACATTTGGAGATGTTTGTTCCATTGAGAGCAAATGTAACATCAGGAACGAGTCTGTTTCTCATGAACATTGTCTTGGTGAGATTCAGCTGCAGTCCTACCTGTCCACACTCATGGTCGAAGTCAGCCAGCATTTGTGCCACTTGGTTAATGTTTGGTATTATTAGAATGATGTCATCAGTGAAGCGGAGGTAATGTAGTTGTCGACTGTCTATCTTCACTCCCATTCCTTCCCAATCCAGTCATGGCTTGACATCCTCGAGGGTGGCACTGAAGAGTTTCAGTGAAATGGTATCACCCTGCTGAACTCCTCTCTTGATGTCAATGATCACTCCCTTGTAGAATGGTGAGATCCTGGTAGTGAATTCATAACACAGCTCACAGAGGATCCTGATGTATTGAGTTTAAATCAATGAATATTAGACAGAGTGGCATCTTGAACTCCCAAGAAACCTCAATGAGCTTGGTTACCATGTGGATATGGTCGATCCTGCAGAATCCTTTTCGGAACCCAGCTTGCTCAAATGGTTGTTCTTCATCTAGTGTTCTGCCAATCCTATTCAGGATGACTCTGAATGATAAATATACATGTAAATATATATATGTATGTATTTTTTATTTTTGGGTCACACTCAGCAATGCATAGAGATTATTCCTGGCTCTGCACTCAGGAATTACCCATGGCAGTGCTCAGGGACCCATGTGCGATTCTAGGAATCAAACCCTGGTTGGCTGCATGCAAGGCAAATGCCCTACCCGCTGTGCTATTGCTCCAGCCCCTCTTCTCTTATATTTTCATAATCTGAATACTAGTTTCCCTTCCCCACACCCTGTCTCAATTCATGTGATAAATTCTAACTGCCCAAAGTGATGGTATTATTGATGTGGTCTCTAGGAGGGACTGTGTATCAATTGTATAAAAGGCTCAACAGAGAGCAGGGCAAAGAGCTCAGTGATTTTTTCATATGGGAGGCCTTGATTTGATCCCTAGTACCATATGGTCCCCTGATCATCCCTGGGAATCATCCCCAAGCACAGTGCAGGAGTAATCCCTGACCACTGTCAACTATGGGAAATAAGTAAAAACAAATGAGCTGATGTGAGAGTTTTGCCTCTTCTATCATGTAGGGACACAGGAAAAAACATGTTTGTCAGACGTAAAGCGAGATCTTGCTTCAACTCTTTGGTGAGTCCATCCCAGGCTTCTCAGACTTTCAAAACTGTGAGAAATGAATTTCTGTTGTTTAAAAGCTCCACGGTTTATGATTCTTTTTACAGCAGCCTGTTACTCTAAGAAACCTATGAATGGCACAATTGCAGAATACTGATGAGAGGGAGGACTGGTAATTAACTTGAGAAACTAGTATTTGAGAGGCTTTGAAAGAAAATAAATTGATCACCTCACTCAAAATGGCCACTGAATAAATAAATCTTGTATGAAAAATAAATAATCTATAAACAAATTATTTCATGTAATTGATAAGCAAATCTGAGTTTGTTGTCATGTGTATAAAAAGATGACATTAAGAACAGAGTTGGGAGTGAACTAACATTAGAAATAAGGAATAAATAGAAGCAGTTTCTGTGTAATCACAAAATAAATGAGTTAGCGGGGCAGTGGCATGATCTCTCTCGCCTGCCACATGTGTTCGGGGCCATGAGCCACCTCCTCACCCCGGCCTGCTGCCACCACCAAAGGACACATGAAAGAGGAAACTGGGCTACCAGGCTGGTTGGTGATCAGTTGCAGTTTATTCCATTCTCCCCCCATGCCTGTTCCAGTCTCACTAAGCACCCCATTCCAGTCTCACTCTGTCCCTCATTCCCATCTCCTCTTGTCCTCCATGCTTGTCTCCTCAAGATCCATCTCACAGCCTTGGTCTAGTGCCCAATCTCCAAGCTCTGGGGGTAGCAATTACACCTAGGTCAGGTAACACAATCAACACAAGAAAGCCCTTCCATCTGAGGGAAGCTCTTCTAAGAGAAAGATCTCCTGCAGCCAGGAAATATGCTCAAGGGAAAAATACCATTGAGGGGTGTGTTTCTCCGTTCCTTAGTCCAACAGCCATCTTAGGTTCACTTTCTAGTCATTTTGTAGGGACACAATAAGAGATATATTAAGCTTGTTGGGTGGCTCTCCTGGGGACATCTAGCTATAGATCCCAGACTACAGTGCTCAGGCCAGATTAGTCTTTCCTGACCTTAGCAGGGTCCTAATCCAGTTGTTATTCTTTGGATCAGGACAGAATTTGTCCAAGGCAGTGCTCTCAACTTATAGTTAAGTGTTATGGCACTTGGCCTGGCTCATTTCGATGCCAGGGTAGCTCACAGCTTGCCCTGGGTCCATCCAGTCCTTTGTTGTGACCCTATTTGTGGGTCACAACATTATTTTAGTTAGGAACTCTAAGGGAAACTGAGCCTTAAGTTGAGAAAAAAGATGCCCAGGAGTGAATATTATCCATCAATTAACTCCCAAGTTACAAACGCATAGCATTAACTGCCTTGGTGTGTCTATACAAAAGGACATTACTCTGAAGTAAACTACATGAAAGAACATAAGGGAAGGAGAAAAGCAATGATTTCACTTACAAACACAAATCCAGAGATTTCTGAGGAATTTGTCGTTACAAGTCACAGGTACTGCTTAGAGGAAATAGATGATTAACTAGTTGGGGAAGAGAGCACAGAGAAGTTAAAGATAAACACAGAGGAATGGGAGTGCCGTGGGAGCATTGTAAATGGGTGCAATCCAAAAAACCCAAGCTCCCTGCAGCCAATGTTATTCTACAGTTGCCTTTGGGGCTACACCCTGGCAATGTTCAGAGATTTCTCCTGGCTCTTCACTCAGGAATTACTTCTAGCAGTGCTCAGAGGACCATGTGGAATGCTGGGAATTTAACTCGAGTTGGCCTTCTGCAAGACAATCTGCCCTACCCATTCACTGTAGTAACTCTCCAGGTTCAGGAAGTGTTTTTATTTTAGTACTCCCAGTTTCAGCACCCTTAGAGATTACTCAACACGAAAATCCTATCCCTAATATCACCAATATCACCAACTATTGAACAAGGTATTTATGTATATATGTATCTCTGTATCATGGTCATCCCATTGTTTGTGTATTTGAGCAGATGCCAGTGGTGTCTCTATTCCTCCCAGACCTGAGATTTGAGCAGCCTCTCCTTAGTCATCTTTCCCAACTACTGGAGGCTTTTTCAGGGTTAGGGGAATAAGATCTGTTATTGTTACTGTTTTGGGCATATCAAATATGCCACAGAGAGCTTGCCAGGCTCTGCCCATGAGGGCGGGATACTCTCAGTTGCTTGCTGGGCTCTCTCTCTCTCTCTCTCTCTCTCTATATATATATATATATATATATATTTATATATATATGTATTCTATGATTTGTTGTCTACTGCCTAAACCCCATCAAATATGGTGTGGCAATTATGGAAAATAGGTAGGAAGTGTCTTATGATGTGTTGTGCAGTCACAAAGCACCTATTTATTAATTTATTAATTTTTGTTTATTAATCATAAATTTATTATTCATTTATTAATCATAAAGGAAAATTTTGTGAGTCTTCTATTCAAAAATGCTGAAGATAATACAGGGAGAAATCTACACAGCATTTAGGGTAGTTGTTTCTCATTGCAGGTGAGAAGAATGTGTATATGTAGAACACCTAAATGACATATATCTCCTTAATAAAATCTTAAATGTACAATATTGAATTATTCACGATAAGCACAATACAATGCAGATTTTTAGGGCTTTTAGAATTTTATTTATTTATTTATTTATTTATTTATTTTTGCCTTTTGGGTGACACCCAGCAATGCTCAGGGGTCACTCCTGGCTCTGCATTCAGGAACCACTCCTGGTGGTACTCAGGGGACCATATGGGACATCAGGGATCAAACCTGGGTTGGCCGCGTGCAAGGCAAACACTCTACCCACTGTGCTATCACTCTGGCCTCTAGAATTTTTTTTTCATCTTGTATACCTGAGTCAGTTTGCACCCGTTAGACATTGGTGATGGAGCAAAGGAGTGCATGTTCTGCATTCACAGAACCCCAATTCAATTCTTAATGCAACAGAACCACCAGAACACTCCCAGGGGTATATCTGGGCTCCCCAAACATAATCGTGGACCCTCCTGATGGTCCTTAACACCTGGGGTCTGAGCCATGCAGTCTTGGCCCTAGTACTGAGCTATCTGGTCCAGTTACCCAAGTGGCATTGGCAGTGGCTTTCTGTGGCCCTGGTCATTACTTGGGAAGGCACACAGAAAATGAATAAAAAGGATAGATCTCTAGGTAAGTATTTTTAATCACAAGATAAAGAGAAAATATAAATTGTTGGAGATTTGGTTGCCTTAACTTCTATCTTCAAATTAATCGATTTTATGTAAGGAATATGTCCAGTTACTTTCTCAATTGTAAAAGCATCACCACCAATTAAGATATTTAAAAGCTTTTCTTGAATTAATCAATAAGCAAGTAGGGAATTGAGGACTATTTTGAGCCAAAATTGCATGCAAATGGAAATAAACTTCATAAGGTAATATATACAATTACAATTGTTTCACATATTTTATGAGAATTACATAAAATAAAATTTATCAGTTCTCTTTGTTTGCAGGGCCCAAGTAAAAAATTGCAATAAAACAGCAGGTATTTTTGTGCTTAAGTATTTGTGTTTTATTCATGTTATAGTATTGGGTTATATCTTAGCAGAGTGACACTTTTGGTATTAACAATCTCTGACAGTGCTAGATGAAATAGCATGCAGTATTGTGCAAACCCAGCAAAATGGCCTTAGGAAGCAAATGTCCCAAGTGACAAACTGCACGCATATTTGTCAATAATATAAAGTATTTTGAATAAAAGTAAGAAGATTACAACATTATAAGTTCAGGAAAACATGGAGGCAATTTTAAGACAAATTGTTTGTGCAAAAACAAGGCACCCCTGAAGGTCAGTTGCAGCTTCATTTGGTGAATACATTAATTTGATATGCCCTGTGGTCTTTCATTATAGCTTGTTGCAAGAGACCATAATTCTATTCAGCTCCGTTAATGAAAAACGGTTTTTAAAACAGTTCTAAACTGTTTTCAGTAAGACATGCTCTTAAAACATGATGAGTTCTTAGACTGAAGTATGCTGAGAACTTTCAAAGGTCATATAGATAGATTCCAGCAAACAGGAGAATGTTATGCTGCCTTTGCATGCATATGAATCAAACAAAAGAGAACAATGTCAGCATTTTATTGAACAGGCAAGAAATAATATTCAGTGCCAGAAAGATAACTCAATGACTGGAGTGCATGCTTTGCACTCAAGAGACACAGATTCAATTCTTGTCACCACATAATCTCCAGAGCACTAGTGAGGAACAGCACCAAACACTGCTGTATGCCATAAAAAGAAAACCAAAAGAAATTAAATATACCCAAGAATAGTAGAAATGAGGGCAAGGAGGACTGGTTCATGGTTGGAAGCTTGCCACAAGTTGGGTGTAGAGGGCAGATAGGATAAAGAAGGGATCACTATGATAATCATTCTGGACAAGAGCTGAGAGCTGAAATTAGGTAAAGGGCTACACAGAATAACCTTTCAGTACCTGTATTGCAAACCATAGTGCCAAAAGGGAAGACAGAGAGACAGAGACTGAGAAATAGAGAGAGAGAGAAAGAGACAGAGAGACAGAGAGAGGAGAAGGGAGGGAAGAGGAGGGAAGGAACAGAGAGATGGGAGGGGAGAGGAGAGAAAGGAAGGACAGGGAGAGGAGGGAGGGGAGTGGAAGGGAGGGGAGAGAAGAGGAAAGGAGAAAAAAGTGCCTGTCATAGAGGCAGATTGGGGTGGAGGGTGGAAGGAGGGAAACTGGGGACATTGATGATGGGAAATATACACTGGTGAAGGGACAATTTTTCGAACATTGTATGACCAAAACCCAATCATGAACAACTTTGTAACTGTGTACCTCATGGTGATTGAATGAGAGAAAAAAAGAAAGAAGAAAAGAAAGAAGGAAAGGAAGGAAGGAAGGAAGGAAGGAAGGAAGGAAGGAAGGAAGGAAGGAAGGAAGGGAAAAGAAAGAAAAAAAGAAAGAAAGAGAGAGAGAGAAAGAAAGAAAGAAAGAAAGAAAGAAAGAAAGAAAGAAAGAAAGAAAGAAGGAATATTGAAAAAATAGAGAATGAAGAATATTGAAAAAAGAGAATACATTATTTGCTGGTCTGGAGTGATAGAAGAGTGGGTAGGGCGTTTGCCTTGCATGCAGCCCTCGAGAGTGATCCGAGTTTGATTCCTCTGCCCCTCTCGAAGAGTCTGGCAAGCTACCAAGAGTATCTTGTCCACATGGCAAAGCCTGGCAAACTCCCCATGACATATTCGATATGCCAAACACAGTAACAACAACTCTCATGATGGAGATGTTACTGGGCCTGCTCGAGCAAATCAATGAACAATGGAAGGACAGTGTGCTACTTTATATATGAAGTAGTCAGATATATTAGAGTTTCACATTTAAGATAACTGTTTTCAATTATCACTACAAAATAGTCTTTTCAAATTAAAGAAATCACTAATTTTCTTTTGTTTTTTGTTTTGCTTTGCTTTATCTGGGTCTTGGGACCACAGCTGGCAGTGTTGAGATACTAGTACTGAGTATGTGCTCAGGGGTCACTGCAGTTGGTGTTCAGGAAGCAAATAAGATACTAGTGGTTGAATCAGGGTTAGTTACATGTATGCAAGTTAAGCACCTTAACCTGTGTGTAATCTCTCCAGCTACAAATTTGTATAGGAATTATTTATCTCATTGAGATTGCACGTGATACTTAATACATAATACTTAAGTCAAAATACTTAATAAAGGGTGCTTGACAAAGTACAGTTTCATAGCTGGTAAGACACTTGCCTTCATGAGGATGACATGGGTTCTGTCCACTGCATCACATATGATCCTTTAAACACTGCCAGAAGTTATCTCTGAACACAGAGCCAGAAGCAAAACCTGAATAGAGCCCAGTGAGGCCCAGAAATAAACAAAAAATACTTAATGTTCAACAAATGGAGAGATAAACAGAATAAATTATCCAGACATGTCACTGCTATATTAAAGTGTATCTGGTATAGGGTACTCATAAGAGACAATATGTCTCTTTCCTAATATTGTGTTCAAAGATATTCCATTAGTAGTTTGAAATAAAAATTAACAGAAATTAGAAATTACAAATCTCTACAGAGTACCAGTTGGCTACCACTTAACCACAAATTACCAATATGGCAATAATAATCAATTTATAAGCATATATAATTTCTTTAACATAAAGAGCACGAAGTTGCTTTAATATGTTCTTGCTCTATAAAAATTATCCAGCATGTGACTTTATTTAGCATAAGCACAAGCACAGTACTGTGATAGCCTTTTAATCAACACTGTTGTCTTGGACAATCAAGTGATGATGAGAACTTTGGGCTATAAGCACATTTTTAAAGTAATTATGTGTACAAAGTAAATGTCTTCCAAAGGATTAAAAGAAAATATATCTTCAACACTTGAAGGTGTTAACCAATTGGTGTTTGTGTTCATCCACAAATGAGTAGGTAGAGACATATGTTGCAGAAATAAAGGGCAATGTTGTTCAGTCATTAAAAATGGAAATATGATCACTTGTAACAACATGAATAAAACTGGAAACCATTCTAAAAAGTGAAATAAACAATAGAAAGACAAATAAGGTGTTTTTTTCTTACATTGGTATATTTAAATTGCATTTACAGAAATACAAAGGTTTCCAGCAGTAACAGATGCCAAAAGACATACACTTTTGTTGTAAGATAAGAAATTCTGAGATTGCAATATGCCAGGTGGTAACAACAGTCAACACTTTTGAGTTGTATCTTTTAAAGTTACTTAATCACTTAATCACTTAACTTCCCGTTAGTCGGCGATTTGCTCGAGCGGGCGCCAGTAACGTCTCCATTTGTCCCTGTCGCGTGCTAGTGTAGCCCAATGGCATCTCTTCGCTCCGGGAACATGAAGGGCCTCAAACCGATCGTTCATGATCTTGACAAAGAAGTCTGACCATCTGGTAGGTGGGCGGCCACGCAGTCTCTTGACATCCCGTGGAATCCAATCAGTAACAGCTCTAGTCCAACGGTCGTCTTTAAATCTCATTACGTGACCAGCCCATCTGATTTTCGACACCTTGGCAAATGAGACAGCGTCCCTGATCCTTGATCGTCGACGGATGTCAGAACTCCGGATTCGTTCTCTCATTTGAGTGAAACGTGATATTCCAAGCATAGCTCTTTCTATTCTTCTTTGGGAGACCTGAATGGCGTTCTCATCTTGTTTGCGTAGGGCCCAGGTCTCTGAGGCATATGTTAATGCAGGAAGAACAGTGGAATCAAAGAGATGTGCCCGGAGCCGGAGGTTCTCTTAAAGTTACTAAGAGAATAAATCTTAAAAAATTTTTAGACATACAAAATTATATAAAATAATAATTTATTAATTTATGGTAAATTTAGAATGTATATCATGTATACCCATGATTATATACTTATATGGTATTGCATACTTACATATTACAACTATTATATTCATAGAACATCAATAAAATCATGATACTATACACCTAAACTTATACAATGTCATATATCTAATATATCACAATAAATGTTTAAAAAAACAATTTAAAAACTATGTAAACTTCATATAATCTAGAATTCGCCTATATAAAGACATTAGAACTCTTGATTTTACTCCTTCCTTTATACTCTTATAATTTTGTTATCATGTATTTTATGTACTTTTCTTTTTTTTCTTTAGGTCATACTCAACAATGCATAGGGGTTACTCCTGGCTCATGCATTTAGGAATTACTTCTGGTGGTGCTCCAGGGGACTATATAGAATGCTGGGAATTGAACCCCAGTCACCTGCATGCAAGGCCCTACCCACTGTGCTATTGCTCCAACCCCATTATGTATTTTCTAAATAAAATCACACAAAGGAAATCTGGAAAAAGATTACAGTCCATTATGGGTTGGAAAACTCAATTTTAAAATATGAGAAAATTTTTCCATTTGATTCAATGCAATTTCAAATAGATTTGGTTCTATTCCAATGAAACAGTTTCAATAAGAATTCAACTACAAATTTAGGTATGTGATTGGTTGTTTAAAGAAGCTAATCAAATGGAAGTTAAAATGGTCAATATATACTTAGACCTGACAAATATATTGGGAATAGTTGTCTAATAAAAATCAAGAATTAATATCAGTCTTCATCAAGATATAATTGATAGATTGCTATCAGGATAGCAAAGATCAATATGTTCAAGTCAGTGATTCAGGTGAATTTTAGATAATTTCAGTGGTGAAAAGTTAAGAGTTTTCAATAACTTTTATATAAGCATTGGATTTTCAAAATGAGAAAATTATCCCTAATACCACTATTATAAAATTTCAACACAATAATATCCCAATAACTTTTATAGATAAGAAATAAATTTCAGGGTCAGAGATCTATTCAGGGCTTAATATACTTGCCCTACTTGCTGGCATCCCTACCACATCACCGTAGCACAATCAACCCAACATCTCCAGGACTTATCCCTAAGAACAGAGCCCGGTGCAAACCCTGAGGCTGGGGATGGTCAAAAACCCAAAATAAAGATAAAAATTTAAAAATCTAAGTGATTTCATGGAATAGATACATAGATAGTCACATATTCACAAATTTTAACAAAATACCCAGTCCCAAAGTCAAAACTGGGCTTTTAATTTTGTTAACAAAATAGGGAACGACCACCAAATGGGAGCTCTTTGGCACTATTGCGGCAACATAGGAAAATGCAGTCATTGACAACATTGAAGAGGAATACTGGTTCAGCACCTACATGATTGTGCAAAGAACGCTGAGAGAGAGATAGATAGTCACAAAAAGATGCCTGTCTTTGAAAACTCTCGAACTCATTCGCCAATGTGGCTTGGCGCGAGCCTCAGGCAATCACAAGCGAACATCTGACTCAAAAAGCAGTGCAGAGATGCGATAAAG
Organism: Sorex fumeus; assembly: GCF_029834395.1. Classification (NCBI taxonomy): domain Eukaryota; kingdom Metazoa; phylum Chordata; class Mammalia; order Eulipotyphla; family Soricidae; genus Sorex; species Sorex fumeus. Next base: position 42,111,352 of record NW_026606081.1, read on the forward strand.
GAAGACCTCAAAGAGAGAAGAGCAGCAGTGCTGGCAGATGCAGCAGAAGCTGTGAAAAGCATTCGCAAGTCCTGCCTGACCTTTGCCAACTACAAGACCAAGATGACTGATCTCCATCGTCCAATGGATCTATCACATCTTCCAGAAGGAAAATGGAAAAGATTATCCAAGACTTCTACTTAGATCTCTTCGATAACCATGTTCACCTGCTCACATACAAATTCTGCAGAATGGATATGTCGTTCTCAATGTTCTCCCTTCCGAAATCCGAAGTGCCATTTCGTTGGTAAAGAAGTGAACAGCACCCAGCCCAGACAAGGTCAGACACGAACACCTGAAGAACCTGCCATCAGTGCTCATCAATACTCTGGTTCGGCTCTTCACACGCTACCTGTCTGAACGCAAGGTTCTGTCCCAATGGAAAATCAGCAGGACTGTACTACTGTACAAGAAGGGAGACATCTACAGCATTGGCAATTATCGCCTGATCTGTCTGTTGTCTGTTGTCTACAAGCTGTTCACTCGAGTCATCCTCAATAGGATTGGCAGAATGCTAGATTGAAGGACAACTATGCGAGCAAGCCGGGTTCTGCAAAAGATTCAGCACAGTCGACCAAATTCACAGTATAACCAAGCTCACTGAGGTTTCTCGGGAGTTCAAGATGCTGCTCTGTCTCTCATTCATTGATTTAAAGAAGGCCTTTGATTCCTTTGATTCTGTTGAGACTGAAGCAATCATCAAAACCCTAGAAAACAGGGCGTTCAAACTCAACACATCAGGATCCTCCATGAGCTGTATTGCGGATTCACTACCAGGATCTCACCATTCTACAGAGAAGTGATCATTGATGTCAAGAGAGGGGTTTGGCAGGGTGATACAATTTCACTGAAACTCTTCAGTGCCACCATCAAGAACGTCATGCAATGACTGGAATGGGAAGGAATGGGAGTGAAGATAGATGGTCTGCAACTACACCACCTCTGCTTTGCTGATGACAGCGTTCTAATAACACCAAACATCAGCCAAGCGGCACAAATGCTGTCCAACTTCAAATGTTGAGTGTGGAAAGGTCGGACTACAGCTGAATCTCAGGAAGACAATGTTTATGAGAAACGGCCTCGTTTCTGAAGTTCCATTCGCTCTCAACAGGACGAACATCTCCGAATGCAACAGTTATGTGTACCTAGGTCGAGAAGTCAACATGACAAATGACCTGGCACCTGAGTTGCACAGGAGGAAGAGAGCAACTTGGAACACCAAGAAATAGCTAAGACAATGAAGAACCTCTGACTCCGGGCACATCTCTTCAATTCCACTGTTCTTCTTGCATTAACATACACCTCAGAGACCTGGGCCCTACAAAAACAGGATGAGAACACCATTTGGGTCTCCCAAAGAGGAATTGAAAGAAATATGATTGGAGTGTCACGCTTCACTCAAATGAAAGAAAGAATCCAGAGTTCCAACCTCCATTGACGATCAAGAATCAGGGATGCTGTCTTGTTTGCCAAGGCATTGAAAAACAGATGGGCTGGACACATAATGAGATTTGGAGTCCACTGCTGGACTAGAGCCATTACCAACTGGATTCCACGGGATGTCAAAGGATCGCGTGGCCGCTCACTTACAAGATGGTCAGACTTCTTTGTCAAGACCCTAAACGATCAGCTTGAGGCTCTTTGTGTTCCTAGAATGACCAGATGTCATTGGCCTACACTAACACGCGACAGGAATGAATGGAGATGTTACTGGCGCCCACTTGAGGAAATCAATGAGTAACGGGATGTCAAGTGTTCAAATGATCAAGTGAACAAAATAAGGAGCACAAATCTTAATGCCAAAACATAAAAAGTTGGAAAAAATCTAACAGAACTCTCATTCTCCACTTACACAAGAGTCCAGCTGTTGAAGGCTTTTGGAAAGCAGTAAAGAATTGCCTAGCGAGGGCCAAAGCAATAGTACAGCGGGCAGGGTGTTTGCCTTGCATGTGGCCCACCAGGGTTTTATCTCCAGCATCCCATATGTTTCCCCAAGCACCACCATGAGTAATTTCTGAGTGCAGACCCAGGAGTAATCCCTGAGCAATGCTGGGTGTGACTCAAAGAAGTAAAAAAAAAAAATTACCTAACGAGATGGAACAAACATCTCTATAATTCTTTGGTGCCATGCATGTAGTCCAGTCACCTGTGCATTGAATGCTTTCTCAAATGATTTCTGTGATCATGCTTTGATTAACTTCACCAAAGCCCTCACTGTCCATGTTAGGAATTCCATGTGAGTTGACAACAGGAAAACTAGAATTACTGCTGCCTTCTTATAACCAGATGAAAACAAAAACGTACCAACTCCACTTTGGAGTACAGAAGTGTCTCACACTTAAGACTATTTCTGAGTTCAAACTTAGATAGACTTAAAGAATGGAAAATCAGCACTAATTAATTGTAGATAGAGAAAAGTCCTATTTTGTATAACAGCACAGCAGGCAATGTGATTTCTAAAATCAGAAGTAAGCAGAAAACTATTTAATTGATGTAAGCCGATGTCTGTAAATATGTTACAGCTGCGAATTCACAGAAACAGGTGGAGGGTTTTTTTTTTATGAAACAATTTTTAGCCTCTTTATCTAAAGATGGGCCCCATAAACAGTTTTCCCTCAGGCTGGGAGAAAAGAAAATCAAACAATTGTCTATATTTTATCTTGTATTTTATTTTCATACTCTTTCCTCCTTCAGGGCTGCTATAGTGACCAGGTATGACATACCAGCTTAGCTCTTGTGCCTGCACACTCAGCTACAGTGCTCCCTAAGGTCTGTATTCTCTTTTGAGAAGCTACCCTGGGCACAATTCAGAGGGTGACTCCCAGCTCTGTGTTCAGGTCACTTCTGGTATTATCATGGAACAATGCATTGCTATGATTTGAACTTCGGTCTCGTATTGCTGGAGAGATAGCACAGTGGATAGGGCATTTGCCTTGTACGCAGCCAATCCAAGTTCGATTCCTCCACCCCTCTTGGAGAGCCCAGGAAGCTACCGAGAGTATCTCGCCCACACGGCAAAGCCTGGCAAGCTCCCCATGACGTATTCAATATGCCAAACACAGTAACAAGTCTCACAATGAAGACGTTACTAGTGCCCGCTCAAGCAAATCAATGAAAAAAAGGGAGTACAGTGCTACAGTGCTCATACACAAACAAGCATTTGGCCCAGTTTCTCTCAACTAGAGACCCATTGAAGAAAAATTCATCTGTTTAAAATATGGAGCCTTCAAGAAAAAAGTGGTTTATTCCACTTATTCTAGTACTTTTTAAAAAATTAATTTTATTTTATTTTATTTTTTTTTAAATTTTACTCTTTTTTTTTATTTATTTATTGAATCACTGTGGAAAAGGTTACAAAGCTTTCAGGTTTATGTCTCAGTCATGCAAATATCAAACACATTTCCCTTTACCAATACTTATTTTTTACCCTGAAGAACCCCAATAAAACCCCACCCCCCACCCCTCCCCATCCCTGTGAGGCAGGGGAATTCTAGTTAACACTCTATCTGCTTTGATTAGATTCATTATTTCAATAAGATTCACCACTATTATTTAGAGTTTACCCCCCCCCCCCCCCAAATCAGACATGCTGAAAAAGCATTGTGAAGTGATTTGCTTTCTACAGCTGGGTTCAAGAATTAAATGTTGGTTTTGGATTTCTGCTATTTTACCTATTGACCCTGGAAGTATTTCTACTGAAAGTCAGATAGTTAAGAAATTGGTTTCTGTGTTCTGGAGTCGTGGCCGTGCTGGAGAGCCGCTCGCGGGGGGCAACCGGTGGCCTCGGTAGGGCGTGAAGGGCGGAGCGAAACGCCCCCCTTCCCATGAGGTTTTAGTCACCCCCACACTCCCGGCTCATACCTGCTGTCCACAAGGCTCCCATGAGGCCGCCATCTTTCTTTCCAGAGAGGAGAGGGCGAATGGGGCAACACCCTTTCCCCTCCGGCAGACTTGCTGGGCTGGATCAATGCATAGTCCGTTCACTTTTCTGCTCCAAGCTGCTGGGTTCTGCATTAAGTCCTTGTGCTTCTGGGGCCATGGCCGTGCTGGAGAGCTGCTCGCAGGGGGTGACTGGTGACCTCGGTAGGGCGTGAAGGACGGACCGGAACGCCCCCCTTCCCATGAGGTTTTAGTCGCCCCCACACCCCCGGCTCATACCTGCTGTCCACAAGGCTCCCATGTGGCCGCCATCTTTCTTTCCAGAGGGAGGAGGGCGGAAGGGAGCAACACCCTTTCCCCTCTGGGCAGAAATGATTGCCTGGATTAACGCATAGTCCTTTCACTTTTCTGCTCCAAGCTGCTGGGTTCTGCATTAGGTCATTGTGCTTCTGGGCCGTGCTGGTGAGACGCTCGTGGGGACAACTGGTGGCCTCGGTAGGGCGTGAAGGACGGACCGAAACGCCCCCCTTCCCATGAGGTTTTAGTCGCCCCCACACTCCCGGCTCATACCTGCTGTCCACAAGGCTCCCATGTGGCCGCCATCTTTCTTTCCAGAGAGGAGAGGGCGAATGGGGCAACACCCTTTCCCCTCCGGCAGACTTGATGGCCTGGATCAATGCATAGTCCGTTCACTTTTCTGCTCCAAGCTGCTGGGTTCTGCATTAAGTCCTTGTGCTTCTGGGGCCGTGGCTGTGCTGGAGAGCCGCTCGTGGGGGGTAACTGGTGACCTCGGTAGGGCGTGAAGGACGGACCGGAACGCCCCCCTTCCCATGAGGTTTTAGTCGCCCCCACACCCCCGGCTCATACCTGCTGTCCACAAGGCTCCCATGTGGCCGCCATCTTTCTTTCCAGAGGGAGGAGGGCGGAAGGGAGCCACACCCTTTCCCCTCTGGGCAGAAATGATTGCCTGGATTAACGCATAGTCCTTTCACTTTTCTGCTCCAAGCTGCTGGGTTCTGCATTATGCCCTTGTGCTTCTGGGGCTGTGGCCGTGCTGGAGAGCCGCTCATGGGGGGCAACTGGTGACCTCGGTAGGGCGTGAAGGACGGACCGGAACGCCCCCCTTCCCATGAGGTTTTAGTCGCCCCCACACTCCCGGCTCATACCTGCTGTCCACAAGGCTCCCATGTGGCCGCCATCTTTCTTTCCAGAGAGGAGAGGGCGAATGGGGCAACACCCTTTCCCCTCCGGCAGACTTGCTGGGCTGGATCAATGCATAGTCCGTTCACTTTTCTGCTCCAAGCTGCTGGGTTCCGCATTAAGTCCTTGTGCTTCTGGGGCTGTGGCCGTGCTGGAGAGCCGCTCGTGGGGGGCAACTGGTGACCTCGGTAGGGCGTGAAGGACGGACCGGAACGCCCCCCTTCCCATGAGGTTTTAGTCGCCCCCACACCCCCGGCTCATACCTGCTGTCCACAAGGCTCCCATGCGGCCGCCATCCTTCTTTCCAGAGATGAGAGGGCGAATGGGGCAGCACCCTTTCCCCTCTGGGCAGAGATGATGGCCTGGGTTAACTCATCGTCCGTTCACTTTTCTGCTCTAAGCTGCTGGACTCTGCATTAAGTCCTTGTGTTTCTGGGGCTGTGGCCGTGCTCCAAACTTAACTCTGATTTTCAGGGAGAAAGATTGGGTGGTTTACTTCTCATTGATCACTTTGTATATAGAGAGATGTTGCGCGGCCACGTAAGCGGCCGCGCGGTTTTGAGAAAAAGTCCTCGTTCCCGCATACTCGAGCTGTGTTTTTAGAGGCTTCTGGTCACCGGGGTTCCATCTGGCGGAGGCGGGATGCGGCGCCTACTCCATCTGGAACTTGCCGGTCATCTCGGCTCTTTTTGGAACCTGTTTTTTCTTTTTTTTTTTTTTTTTCCTCCGGGATCCTGCACCCTCCATGTGTTCCTTCTCTTATGCTGAGCGCTTCCAATTAATTTTATTTTTTATGTGGGGGTTACATCCCACAGTGAGCAGTGCTCATTCTTAGCTTTTTGCTGAGAATTCTCTCCTGGTAGGCTCAGGGAACTGTACGTGATGCCAGGAATTGAAACCAGGTCAGCCAAGCACAAGGTAAGAACTCTTAAAAATCACCTTACAGTGATGGTTAAAATCGCTGTACTATAACTCTGGCCCCTCATTTTTTCTATTAGTGTCTGAGTTTGTATAAAAATTGCATCTCTAAATGTAGTCTATATTTTTTATGCTTCTGTCCATATTCTTATTATGACCATACTTATTTCTTTTATTTCTTCATGGGTTTAGAACTAGTAAGAACTTAAGTTGGCATATTTTTAATGTAATGACCCATATTAATAATTGTTCTCTACCTTTCCATTTTACCGTGGTCTTACGGAATTCAAAGTTTAATATAATTTAATGTAACTTATATTAGTTGTTAATAATTTTATATCAGCAATATACATATATTTGCATGATTCCTATTTATATAGTTCTATTCTATTAATATATCTATTTCTGTATTTCATGATAGTTTTAAATAATATATATTTTCTTGTTTGGGGCAACATATTGGCAATACTCAGGGGTTACTCCTCGCTCTGCACTCAGGAATTACTCCTGGTAGTGCTTGTGAACTATATGGGGTGCCTGAAATTGAACCAGAGTCAGTCTAGTGCAAGGGAAGTGGCTTATCTACTGTACTATCTTTCCAGTTCCTAATCTTTGGAATATGCTTCAGATATAATTATCTGCAGTGGTTAAGAGGTGCTAAACTGAATTTCAGCCCATCTTTCTTCTGACTCATCTGTGTCAATACCTGTTCATGATTTTCTTATTCCCTTTGTCTTTGATTCCCCCATTCTCTGAAGCCATTTTGTTATGACATTGTTGGAGCTTTGAACCAAACCGACTTCTCAGTCACTCATGGAAAATTCTGTCTGCAAATTATAATTTTCTAAGTTTGAGGAATGAATGTATACCTTTTTGATTTCTATTGTTCCCATTTATTTTTGCCCAAACTATTGAACTGAAGGCTGAAAAGTATATTGATTCCTCTTACAAAATTGTATTTCTGCATAGGATGAAGATTTTGTTAGGAAAGATGACTAACTATAAAAGAAAGAATGTTGAATCAGAAAACAGTCAAAACGCTATTGACATAGGCCAATTGTGTGACAACAGAGAAGATGAGGAAATGCGTCAAGATATGTGAAGATTGAATCTGTGGGGGAAAAATGCATTTCCAGTTTTGATGCTATGTGCACAATGTATGTCATTATTAATTTTACATAAGAATCATTATTAATTTTACATAAGAATTCTATCAAGTTGTTAATAGTATCTCTTACTACAGAACAGTGATTCTGTTACCTTAAAATTAAATAAGTAATGCATAGTCACATAGCTTTGTAAATTTTATGGAAGTTTAAGTCCAGGCTTCCAAGTGACAGTCAGTATAAGTTTTGCATCATTATTGGTGTAACATTCTTTTTGATTCATTTTTCAGCTGTCATACTTCTCTCTCTCTTTTTTTTTCAGGTACACAACTCCGGATGTTGATGTACCAAAGTAAAATAAGTATCATGAGTCTAGTTTTCATCCATCTCCCTACAACTCATTCCCTTTGCCCATTTTATTACTCTCTCTGCTCTCTCTCTCTCTCTTTCTCTCTCTCTCTCGATAGCCAGCGTTTTGTTGTCACCATCAAGAGTGGAATTGTATTTATTTTCCACCTAAGAATGAAATCACATGGTTTTTGTCTTTCTCCATCTATTTATTTAACCTACAATTTGCCATTTTTAAGTACTGAATTAAAAAGGAAAATTATTACATCCAATTTTCTTTTGTTTCTTCTAGTACACTGAGGACCTAAAGCAAGGCAGGGGAGATATTCAGTAATTTTGTAACTATACAACCCAGATATGGTTTCCTAGCAACTGTCAATGCCTAACAGCTTCTTTCCTTTGTTTAAAAAAAATATGTGTGCTTTCTCCAAATGTTTTCACTCCTCTTTCAGTTTCTTTTACATTTATCTTCCTATTTATTTTTAATTTTGAAGCTTCTATTATCTTAAACATTTTAAAAATCTTTAATTAAGACTTAAGGCACCTGGATAGTTTCATAGAAGGTAGTAAACAAAATGAACCAAAAACACATTTAATGGGAAAGTAATGGGTAACTGAGATTGAAGTATGTATGAGTTTCTTTAGTCAAGAATCTGGGAACAGTATTAAAGGCTAACATTAGAATGGGGCAAATCTGAATTAATATTTTCTTTGGTTTGCAAATGAAAGGAGAGATGCAGAGTCCCTTGAAGCAGTCTGGCAAAGAAAAGTAGTACAAAAGAAATGTATACATGTGGCTTCTAAGAAACAAGGATGAGCTCTGAAGGAATTATTTAGTAAAACATCTCAAGTATTGTAGGTTTGATGTTGTACGAGGTCCATTTATGGATGGAGGTGGGGAAAGGAAAAAAACAATCCTTCTGAAAAGCCTCCAGAAGTGTATCAGACTACTTCCTGCCTCTACCCTATTTTCCCAAGCAACCTCATAGAAACCACTAACCAGACTGAAAGCAAGAAAACTTGGTGGGAAGGGATGGAGGGTTAAGGGGCAACAAGTCACATCTTGTCAGGTTGCTAGCACTTGTTTTCTTATCACCCTCTTTTATCTCTTGCATATTCGATCTGTGCGCACCCAAGCTTGAGTTCAGTATTAGATTTAAGAGCACAGGAGCTTAGGAGTTAAGGTTTGAGATTCATATAGAAAAAGCTTCCAGTCAAGTTCTGGTGCTCAGGAACTGTTTTCAGATGAACAGTTCCGGGCTGCAGATTTCTTACCTGTAAAAGAGTCACTGATCCTTCATTTAGGTGGGTTAGCACCTAAATCCAAACCTGTTGAAATATCCTACACGGGAATCTTGAGAAGACAAAGCCTACTTCCCACAAGTGTAGCCTAACCAGCCAACTGCAGGTGCTAAAAGTAGTGACCTGCTCCAGAATAAGGAACACTGCATCTTCTCTGGGAGTAGAGGAAGTTTTGCAACATTGCTAGGTTGCCACTGAGGGCAGCCTTGCTCCAGGTATTAAAGTGTGACCTGCAACCATTGTGTAGTGCCATTGCATCATGCAAAGTTTACTGTAAAATTTAAGGATATATATGTCAGATTCTGGTAACGCCTCTCAATCCTGGATTTCTTGCCATCTGGAGAACTTTATTAGCTCTTCATCATATTGATTCACTTAAGTTTTGCTTAAGTCAAACATTTAGGTGCAACCACAGATGAAAATAAATGAAGATCAGTATTTTCCTTGTCTAAATCACTCTCTCTACCCATAAAATCCAGATTCACTCAAATACCTTCATTCTTTACCTGGGAGAGCTGAATACGAAGTTTATTTCTATTAAAACTTTTGAGCATTTTTCTAAGTATATGTATGTTTATATACTCATTGATCAAAAATAGAAAATAAGTTAATTTTGAAACATTTCATATTTTTGAAAAGTAGAATAAGGTCAAAATATTATTGTTACTCTTTCCCTCCTATATTTCATTTTGAGGGAAATAACTTATAGATCATTACAATAAAAGTCAAATCAGTTTCAATTATTTAATTTAATTTTTTTCAAATCACACCAATCTTAAAAACAAAATCAGTGTCAAATCATTTAATAGCATAAAAGGGATTTCTCAAGTAATTAAGTCTCTATGAAAATTTTCTAGAGCAGATATGAAGTGTTAGGTAAATTCTCTAAAGACAGTTATTTTAAGAAAGAAATAATCTGTGTTTTAATTGTAACACATTTCATTTATATTATTGCCCTCTATTTTCTGTACTCTTTCAATGAATACTGTTTCAGATAAATTCTAAGAAATGTATTTTTGAATTCTTTCTAGCTAGTATGTGCATATCTAAGGAACCCATCTCGTTCTTCCAATTCCCTTCCATGCCAACTACTCAGCAGAGTCATAGATTCAAAACAAACTGCTCTGTTCTGTATGTTGCAAAAAGGAGTCTACTTTGAAGAGACTTAATTTTCTCTGTCATTGAGGTTCACTTCAACAGATGGAGAAGATATCACTAAATTTTATTAACTCAGGCTCATCATTTTTTCCTTGACATCCCTCCCCTCTCAAGGATTCATTAATGTGTATCTGAGCTTTTATTTTGATTTTTATTGCCTGTTTTACTCTAGCATTTAATTTATTTTCACTGTTTGTGTCAAGATCAGTAGGAACATATGTAATATTTGACTTTCCACCCTGATCCTTGGTCTAGAGCGATAGCACAGCGGTAGGGCATTTGCCTTGCACGCAGCCAACATGGCCGACCCGAGTTTGATTCCTCTGCCCCTCTCAGAGAGCCCGGCAAGCTACCGAGAGTATCTCGCCCGCACTGCAGAGCCTGGCAAGCTACCCATGATGTATTCGATATGCCAAACACAGTAACAACAAAAGTCTTCAATGGAGACGTTACTGGGCCCACTCGAGCAAAATCGATGAACAATGGAAGGACAGTGACAGTGACCCTGATCCTTGCTGTCATTGTTTGTTCATTTTACTTCTTTTTCAATTTTCCCTCATTTTTTGCTTGGGGCATACTTTCCAAGCTATATCCAGTGGTTACAAGTACTCCTGGCAATAACGTGGCAACTAGCTAGTTGGTTTAATCTTAGCCCCAACAATGTGTTGGGCCACCAGTTGTGGGGACATAAAAGCCATGGTCAATGATGCTAAGGGCAGCACTTGGTGCCAGAGATTGCCTTAGTAGGGCTTATGGGACCCCTGTGTCCATACTGCTTGGGTGCTATGGCAGATTCTCAACAATCCTTCTGATCTCATTGCTCAAGACCTTTGTACTAACCAAAAACCCTCTCTACCTCATACCTCCCACTTTTCAGGTGAGGTGAAGGTAAGTGAAAGTAGGGCAGGGGCACTCTCTCTATTAATTACAGTACATCCTTACTCTTCGGCTTTCCATCTCCCACTGACAACCTACCCAACATACCATTCTCCCAAATGCTCCTCTGGTTACATTTCTCTGCCAGATGCTTTACATGAGAGGTACCATTATGTATGCTCATTGGTTGATCCTCTGCTTGTCAACTGTGCATGTCATTTGTTCCCTTGCAAACATGGATTATTCTCCCTGGAAAATTCCTGAATATCTATAGACTGTTAGGTCCTCATATTCTGTCCCACCCTCATATTCTGTCCCACATGGAACTGAGTGAAGTCTAGACACTTGGTGCCCATCACTGGAAGTATACAGTAGAAACTGAGTTCAGGCTGTTAAAGAAATAACTCTAACAGCCCTGAGAGGTCTCTCAAGATATTTCTTTGCTGTTTTCCCTATTGATACCACAAAAAGCAATAGCACAGCGGTATGGGCGTTCACCTTGCATGTGGCTGGCCCAGCCTAGCTGGGTTCGATTCCTCCGCCCCTCTTGGAGAGCACTGCAAGCTCTGGAGAGTATCTCGGCTGCCCGGCAAAGCCTGGCAAGCTACCTGTGACGTATTCAATATGCCAAACACAGTGTTAACGAGTCTCACAATGGAGACGTTACTGGGCCTTCTCGAGCAAATCAATGGGAGGACAGTGCTACAGTGCTACCACAAAAAGATCACAAGAGCAGGTAAACAGAAAGAAGTATTGGTTTACACAGAAGAAAACAGCTTGAGATGCATGCTTCACAAAGAAAAAGTGAGACTGACTTCCATGGAGTACGTGCTGTGGTGGAGACAGAGAATTTTGACTGGCCTCTCAGATGGTCCTTGGGAATCTGTGTGCAAAGCAGTTGCCAGGCAACACCTGGGACCCATGTGATCTATGGAGCACAGGAAATGATCCTCACCACCCAGCTTTGAGGAAGAGATGACTTTCGGCTGTGGTGAGTGAAGGCTCTCTGCAGGAAAATAAAAATGAATCCTGCCCAGATTTTCCAAGCTTCATGTCTATTGTTTTAGAAATAAGTTCAAGAAGAAACAGATAATGAAGAGATTTTTATTAAAAGAGAGAGAGAGCAAGGGAATTGGTGCTGGAACAGTGTATGCCTGAAACTCTATTATGGACACATTTGTAAATCACAGAGCCTAAATCTGAAAAGAAATTGAATAGAAATAAAATAAATTAAGGCAGAAAGAGAGAGAGAGAGAGAGAGAGAGAGAGAGAGAGAGAGAGAGAATGTTGGTGTTGGAATCTTGTGGGATGAAATCCTACCATTAATAGTATTGTAAATAACTGTGACTATTTTTAAGAGAGAAAAAGCAAGCATTTGCAATAGGGAACAAAGATTTCTCCAGACATAGGAGCAAAGCTCCTGGTGTAAAAGAAAGAATTTCACAACCAGTGTGGGGATGATTACTGAACAGAGTGGAGCTTCTGCTTGTTTTGCAAAGTAGATTTTTATAGGGCTTTTTTTCAAAAAAAAATCACCCTGAGATACACAATTACAAAGTTGCCCATGATTGGGTATGAGTCATACAATGTCCCAATACTCTTCCCTTTGTCCGTGTACACTTCTGATCACCAATGTCCTCAGTTTCCCTCCTTCCACCCTGTACCTGTAGACTACCTCTATGACACACACACACACACACACACACACACACACACACACACACCACACACACACACTCTCTCTCTCTCTCTCGCCGCCCCCCACCCCATCTGTGTGTCTCTCTGTCTCTCTGTCTCACCTTCCTTTTGGTCATTATGGTTTGCAGTACAGGGACTGTAAGGTTATTATGCATAGCCCTTTACCTACTTTTAGCACTCAAATCTTGTCCAGAGTGATCATTTCCAACTGTCACTGTCAAAGTGATCTCTTCTCTGTCCTAACTGCCCTCTCCCCCTTCTGCACAATTTATGACAAGCTTCTAACTGTGGGCTCATCCTCTTAGCCCTAATTTCTATTTTCCATGAGTAATAGTCTCATACTGATTTATTGCATAAATCACTGCAATAATTCTATGTCTATCCCTCTTCATCTGTCTTATTTCACTCAGAATGGTAGTCTCCATGTTCATTCATTTATAAGGAAATTTCATGACTTCATTTTTCCTAACAGCTGTGTAGTATTCCATTGTATAGATTTGCCGCTCTTTGTTTTTTCAGTCATCTGTTCTTGGGCACTTAGGTTGCTTCCAGGTTCTGGCTACCGCGAATAGTGCTGCCATGAACACAGAAGTTCTGCTGGTATATTTGGGACCACAGGGTATATTCCCAGAATTGGTATTGTGGGTCATATGGAGGCTCAATTTCTAGATTTTTGAGTAATGTCCATATTGTTTTCTAAAAAGGCTGGACCAGCTGGGATTTCTACCAACAATGAATGAGAGTCCCTTTCTCCCCGCATCCATGCCAGCACTGTTTGCTCTTGTTCTTTTTAATGTGTGCCAGTTTCTGTGGTATGAGATATTTTTGATTTGTTTTGTTTTGGTTTGTATCCCCTGATGATGAGTAATGTAGAGTATTTTTTCATGTGCCCTTTGGCCTCTTCTTTGAGGAAGTTTCTATTCATTTCTTCTTTATTTCATGAGATTGGATGTTTTTCTTGTAAAGTTCTACCAGTGCCTTATATATCTTTAATATTAAACCACTATCAAATATATATGAGGTTCTTCTTAAATTCCCTGGGCTGGAGCAATAGCACAGCGGGTAGGGTGTTTGCCTTGCAAGTGGCCAACATGGCCGACCCGAGTTCGATTCCTCTGTCCCTCTCAGAGAGCCTGGCAAGCTACTGAGAGTATCTCGCCCGCACAGCAAAGCCTGGCAAGCTCCCTGTGATGTATTCGATATGCCAAACACAGTAACAATTGTCACAAAGGAGAAGTTACTGGGCCCAGTCGAGCAAATCGATGAACAATGGGAGAACAGTGCTTACAGTGCTTATTAAATTCCCTATCCTAAGGGCTTTCTACACAGCCCTTAAAAGACAGATAAGAACTGAGCCTAACAATCCGAATTTAGAGTCTTATGCATAGTCAGGAGGATCAGCTGAGGACTTCCAGTTATGGCTCCAAAACGAAAAAGAAAACAAAAAGAAATGGTAGATAGGAGCTCTCATTCAGCCAGGTGCCTTGGCAGGGTTCCTCCAATACAATTGTGAGGATGAGGGGTTTCTTTAGGAACACCTGGATCTGCCACCACACCTGAAACTGCTTTAGTAAGGGAAGGGCTGTGATGTGGCTCACTAGCAAAGTGTGTGTTTTGCTTGTGGGAGACCTGGGTCCAATCCCTGACAATGCAAAAAAAGACAAGTTTAAGTTCTAGGATGTGGTTCAGCAGTAGAACACTTGCTGGCCTAAGTGAAGCCCTGAGCTGGATCACCAGCTTGCAAAGAAAAAACAAACAAATCACAAATCCATTAAGAACCCAGTTGTCTCCCTGAATAGACCCAACATCACAGTAAGCGGGTGCTTTGCAGACCCTGTGGCCTCTGTGAGAACATTTGAAGACCAAGGGAACATGTACTGTCTGAGGGGGCCCCAACACCCTGAAGGGTCATCCAGACTTTGACCTCAGAGATTTTCTGGACTGTGTCCCAAACTGTCTCACTCCATACAGCTGGAGAACAGCTGGACTCACTCACACCTCAGATCACACCCAGGAACCCACATGTGCAAAGCCAACGTTGGCCCATGAACCACAACACTATCCTCGTCTGACCCTAGGAGATTTTAATCACAGTTTAAGGAGGAGTCAGTGGTAGTTTCTCAGTGTTAAAAATAAAATGCTGAAGGGCCAGTGTAATAGTAGATGGGTAAAGAGTTTGCATTGCACATGGCCAACCAGGGTTCTATCCCTGGCATCTCATAGTTTTCTTCAAGTCCACTGGAGAGATCCTGGAGCACAACTGGGTATGGCTCAAAATCCAAAAAAGAAAAAAGAATTAACCTGAAAAAAAATAGAAGGCTATTGTGATTTGTCATTGATAATGTTATCACACTTCCCATCAGTTAATCTAAATAAAGTTTAGTTTCTATTGACACTACTATAAAATGCATAGACTTTATATTTAACTTTATATTATAAACTGTCTTATTTCTTTTGAAACCTGGAATATTGGAATATAATTATTTTAACATCAGTTGTCTTTTTTCTTTGGGAAGAAAAAGAGAGTTAATGAAGCATAACCTTATCTTAACTTTTGACCTTGTGTTAATCCAGAGAAAATATTTTCGTATTTCTTCCTGAGTTGGTATTTCCCAAAAGAAAGAAAAATGAAATGGGGTTAAAGGACAAATAGTGACTGACTGAGCAACTCAAGGACAAAGGAAAAGATTTAGACTGTTTGTTTACATTTCAAAGGGCTAATGAAACTGTGATCTTCAAATTAACATTTACATATCAAAGGACTATAGAGCAAAGTTCTCCCTCCTGTGGTGGAGAGGTCAGCACTAAGCCTGAAGCAAACTATAAACTAAATTTTAAAATTCTCTTCTATAGTAAAAACCACTATATTTATTGCTGTAAGTATTAAGAAATAGTTCCCCATTTAGTTTTAGGATAAAATTATTACAGAGCATATAGGAGAGAGGAGCCAGAAAATTAAGATGTATGGTTGGGCCATTATTTAACAGAGACTAATTGGTTATGTTTACAAAATCCTTCTGTGCATACAGCATATATGATCTGCTTGGTCAGTGTCACAGACCCTCATTTACATAAAAGGCCAAGTTACAGGGTAGTGCATTAAATATATATATATATATATATATATATATATCACTTGATCACATGATCACTTGACATCCAGTTACTCATCAATTTGCTCAAGAGGGTGCCAGTAATGTCTCCATTTGTCCCTGTCGCATGCTAGTGTAGCCCAATGGCATCTGCTCGCTCGAGGAACACGAACCATTCGTTCAGGGTCTTGACAAAGAAGACTGATCATCTCATAGGTGGGCAGCCACGCGATCTTTTGATGTCCCATGGAATCCAGTCAGTAATGGCTCTAGTCCAGCGGTCATCTCCAAATCTCATTACGTGTCTGGCCCATCTGATTTTTGATGCCTTGGCAAACGAGACAGCATCCCTGATTCTCAATCTTCAATGGAGGTGGGAACTCTGGATTCTTTTTCTCACTTGAGTGAAACATGATACTCCAAGCTTAGCTCTTTTGATTCCTTTTTGGAAGACCCAAATAGTGTTCTCATCCTGGTTTTTTTTCCTTTTTTTCTTTTTCTTTTCTTTTTTTTTTATTAGTGAAACACCATGTGGTACAGTTGTTGACCTTACTAGTTTTTGTACTTAGGTTTTGGTCATACAATGATCAAAGTACCTATTGCGATTAGGCAAGAAAAAGACATTAAAGACATCCAGATAGGAAAGGAAGAAATCAAGCTCTTACTATTTGCAGATGATATGATACTATATCTCGAGAACCCCAAATCCTCTACCAAGAAACTCCTAAAAACAATAGACTTGTACAGTAAAATTGCAGGCTATAAAATCAATGCCCAAAAATCCATGGCCTTCCTATACGCAAATGAGAGAGGAAAGTGACATGAAAAAAATAATCCTGTTCACAATCATGCCCCAGAAAATAAAATACCTCGGAATCAGTCTAACTAAAGAGGTAAACTACCTCTACCATTAAAACTATAAAACGCTACTCCATGAAATAAAAAAGGACACAAGGAAATGGAAACATATCCCCTGCTCATGGATAGGAAGAATTAACATTGTCATAATGGCAATACTCCCCAAATCATCATACAGATTTAATGCTATCCCTATAAGGATACCCATGAAATTCTTCAAAGAAATAGATCAAGCACTCCTGAAATTCATATGGAACATCAAATGCCCACGAATAGCCAAAGCAATCCTGTTTTCGTAGGGCCCAGGTCTCTGAGGCGTATGTTAATGCAGGAAGAACAGTGGAGTCCAAAAGATGTGCCTGAAGCCAGAGGTTCTTAGTCATCTTAGCTATTTCTTTGACGCTCTTGAAGGCATTGTATGCCGCACTCTTCCTCCTGCGCAACTCAGGTGTCAGGTCTTCCGTCATGTTGAGTTTTCAACCTAGGTACACATAACTGCTGCATTTGGAGATGTTCGTCCTGTTGAGAGCAAATGGAAGTCAGGAACAATACTGTTTCTCATAAACATTGTCTTGGTGAGATTCAGCTGCAGTCCGACCTTTCCACATTCACGGTTGAAGTCGGCCAGCATTTGTGCCGCTTGGCTAATGTTTGATGTTATTAGAATGATGTCATCAGCAAAGCGGAGGTCGTGTAGTTGCCAATCATCTATCTTCACTCTCATTCTATACACATTTATATACACACTCATACACACATATATATGTACACACACACACACACACATACACATTCAGGATTTGAGACTTCTTCTATGGAGTCTAAGCTCTAAGCTTCTGGAGAAGTGGTCTGCGTAGTGTCTGGGGTTGCTGAAGAAGCCACCTGGATGTGGTAATTGCTACATGAGCTGTAAAATAAAGAGCTGTGACACTGCAGGTTTCTGATGCTTGGTGAGTTACTCCTGCTTACTGCTCACAGGAACTTGATGAAAGATAGATTCATTGCAAAGAGATTATTAATAAAGTCTAAAACTATTAGAAGTTATATTTTATGATTATATTGAGATGAATGTACCATTAGTTGATCTTTAAGAGGAAAATATCTATAGCTAATGTAAGAAAATAGAAGGCAATGACAACTCAGGAGCTGAGAACTCATGGGGTAGAAAGATAACTCAATGCAATCAGAAAAGTTTACTGGGGCCGGAGCTATAGCGCAGGGGATAGGGCATTTTCTTTACACACGGCCAACCCAGGTTCAATTCCCAGCATCCCATATGGTCCCCCAAGCACTGTCAGGAGTAATTCCTGAGTGCAGAGCCAGGAGTAACCCCTGTGCATTGCCGGGTGTGCACCCCCCCAAAAAAAAAAGAAAAGAAAACTTTACTATTTCTGTAAATCCATGAAAATATCCTACTGAAAGATTAAAAAATAGACTTGAATAAGAAATTCCTAGAAGAGATATTTACTGTACAGACAATAATTTATGTAAATGCCACTTTATTTTATTCTGACTCTTGCCTGAGGAGCACGATAGTTCTATATATTTGACTTTCATAATATAGAAATTGAAGCTCAAAAAGCAAAGGAAGTTTCTCCATATCAAAGTTAAAGCAAAGACCAGAATTTGAGATTTGGTGGTTCATCTGGTGACTCTTGGCTTATGGATAAATTACATTAGGCTATGAAAAAACACTTCTTTATTATATGCACTAATCAAGATAAAGAAATTTCAGACAAATCCCAATACACATTTTAGAGTTGAATAGCTAAAGATAAAGTAATTTCAGAAAAAGGCCCAATGCATATTTTAGACTTGAATAACTAGTTGTAAATTATATTTTAATATTCGATCATTTTGACTTGAAAGAATAGAGATTTATTTTGCTACTAGTTATAAAACATATTTAGCAAAATTACTTTGTAACCAGAATATAGAAACAATTTTTACATACTAGGAATTAATAAAATTGGCTTTAGCAAAATGAAAAACTGGAGAACTAAAATTTCAATGTGTTAAATCATTATTTATTGAATAATTAACAGTTTATTAGAAGGATTTATGAATTAGATTAGGAAAAACTATTGATACAAAAAGACCAATTAAACTCTTTAAATTAAATAATTGTAGAAAATAAATATGCCCATGCATTTGATTCTGAGTTGATATGCATTTCTATGCATAAAAATGATTTCTATGCATAAAACTTATATAAATGAATAGATTTAAGTATGAAAAGCAGAAAACACAAAAATAATTAAAGGTTAACCTGAAAATTAAAGCATGCTTAAAATACACTCAAAAGAAAAATATTTGGGTTAGAGACATAGTATAGTGGTGTTGGCTAGCGAGATAGTACAGTGGTGTTTGCCTTGCACTTGGCCCACCCTGGTTCAATCTCCAGTATCACATATCATCCACTATAGTTCTAGCAAAGTTTCTCCAAAAATGGGAATACAAATGACTATTTATTATGCAGTAAAATATAAAACATTATCAATGATACACATGTAAAGCATCAAAAAAAATACAATTTATGTGTTATCAGTGATTTTAAAATAATTGTTTTATAACTGGGAAATCACATACATTATTGGTGGTGAAATGAATTGGTCAACCTTGTGAATGTAATTAACTAAGACATGTATAAGTCCTTTTGAAAAATGTAGCCAATATTCATTTTAAATTTGTATTTGATGTCTGGCAAGTCTGGCAAGCTCCCCATGGTGTATTCAATATGCCAAAAACAGTAACAATAAGTCTCACAATAGAGAAGTTACTGGTGCCTGCTCGAGCAAATCGATGAACAACGGGAGGACAGTACCACAGTGCTTTGATGTCTGGAGCAGCTGTGATGGCATGATTCCTAAGCTTTTGTTCCTACATACGTTGTCTCCTTCTGTTTATTGTGAATGAGTCAGATTTAAAAAGAGCCAAAGCAACCATTTCAGAGGAAATTTCATCAAAAGTGGGTCAAAGTGCCAATATTCCATGAAACCAATGAGATAGAGAATACTCTCTTTAAAATCTTGATATCCACTTTATCTTGTAACTCCTCATCTGACTAATGGGTGAAGTTCAAGTCTAGCCTTGTTGACCAATTAATTCTCTTTCTTTCCTTCAAAATAACCTTCCCTATGTTCTTCCTTCAACACTTTATATGTTTCTACCTGAATCTATGATTCCCATATTGCAATTCATTGATTTCTAAATGAAAGTGCTTATCCTTGTAATTGCTTATTAATTTTTAGTTTATCAGTATCCATCAACACACACACATATCGGAATACTTGATATTAGAAGTATGCAAAAAGAAAAGTTGATGGAGGTATACTGGTGCCATACAAAAACTTAATTTAAAAAGGAGTGAAAGAAATTTTGCCTCTAGCAAGCGCAAGTTCATGGTGCATAATTTATTATACATTTCTTTCCAATTTTCCATAATAGCTTACATTGTTCAGACACCAGTGTTAGCTACACCAACTTGATTACATTTTTTCTGGTAGAGAATTACAGTGCTACACAGTCCATTATTTTTATATCATACTTAATAAGCAATTCATTTTAGGGTTTTTGAACCAGACAAAATGAAAATGTGTTTCTCTTGCAGATGGGTATTACCAATGTTAGTTTGTTTTTTTAATGTTTAAAGGGAAATGAACCCTGAATACTTTCCTTACTCATTAATTCAGTAGATAGCAAGCAGAGACATGTTTCAGAAAGTTTCAAAAAGCTGTTCAAAAAGTTTCCCTACTGTGAATGTTTGGAGTATCAGGAAGATGTAGCTAGATGATTAAATGGTCATGTAAGTCAGGACAAGGTTTGTCCTTGGAATTTTTTTACATTATATTTACAACAAGCTAAAATTTGCTGATAGAAAGCACTGAACCAAATCTGTTAGGGTGAGTTGAAATCATGTGTGGAAAATAAGAGATGGGGAAAGAAAGAAAGGATTCCTTAGGAATATCGATATTGCTATTTTTCGTCGATTGCCTCAAGCAGGCCCCAGTAATGTCTCTTTCATCCTAGCCCTGAGATTATATTCACGGCTCTTTAGGAGAATGAGCCCCATCATTGTTACTGGTATTTGGCATATTTGGTAGGCCACGGGGAGTTTGCCAGACTCTGCCCTGTGGGCAGGCTACATTTGATAGCCTGCAAGTTTGTCCAAAGTAGGAATGAGGTAATAAGATGTCGCGGCCGCGCGGTTCCGGGATCTGGATTTTATAGTCTCTGAGTCTTGGCCGCTGATGGGATTACACGGCGCCAGAGGGCCAGGTGATGGGTGTGACCCTTTATTCAATTCAAAACAATACAAGATCCAAAAAGTTTTCTCCAAAGGCTGGATCTCCCTGCTGGTTTGCAGTAGAGATGTGTGAGTTCTGGGTTTTCAGAAAGCCTTAAAATCGCAGGTGTATTATTGGTACTTGCTCATCAAGGCTAGGCTTTCACTTTTCTGTGTTGAATTTGTTTAACTGGCCAATAAAGGATGGAGTGACTTTTTGTTATTTCAGTCGCTTTGGGTTAACTTTTCTTACTAGATTTATAGAGGTTTGATTACTAAATTTATGATTTAATAACTCATTAACCCCTGTGAATATATTACTCTTCAAATGATATCTATATCTATCTATCTATTTATCTCCCTATCTAAAATTTGCTTTTTGGGGTCACACCTGGGGATGCACAGGGGTTACTCCTGGCTCTGCACTCAGGAATTACTCCTGGCAGTGCTCAGGGGACCGAGTCCTGGGAATTAAATCTGGGTCAGCCGCATGCAAGGCAAACGCCCTACCTACTGTGTTGTTGCTCCAGCACCGATATCTATATTTTGAATAATTTCAAATGCTAAATATCTTTTAAACGACATAATAAGAAAACCATTCCATCTAAACAAATACTTTAGACAATGAACATAGATAGAATTACTTGCCTTTTCTTGGCAAAGAAAGGTGATGTCTTACTGAGATGTTTTTCCCATCTGCAGATATTTTTTATTCTGACATACACAGCATATTTTACATGATTGATAGATTTCACTGTCCAATAATATGAAAACCAAAGTTGTTTTTAGCTTTAGACAGCAAAACAACATTTGTATCAGTCAATTCTCCTGAAGTGAAATACAAAGAAACATCTGTCTTAGGAAACTATTTCTCTACCTGAGCTCTGTGCAAGGCTCAAAGTTGTCTTTATGTCTTTACATACTGTAAATCTATGCATCACATTTTATTATCAATGCTGTTTTTGTCAACATTCCATACAGGACCAAAATAAAAGTCTGAACCCAAAGACTGGTCACTAAGTTAGCCAAAACTGAAAAACGATATCTACCTGAATTAGTTACCCTGAGCTGACAAATCAAAATACCATACTCTGGGTGGCTGAAAATGACAGAAATGTATTCTTCTACCATTCTGGAGACTTTGAGACTAAAATCATCATGTTAGCAAAGCAGCATTCCCTCTGAAACTTTGAAAGGAGCATACTTCTTTACCTTTTCCAGTTTGCAATTGTGAGTGATCCCAGCTATTCCTTAGTATGTGGTGCCAAGAGTCTAGTTTCTGGTTCTATCTACTAGGTTGTATCTACAGAATAGTGTGACATGATAAATTGACACTTGCTAAGTAGAGCCTCAAAATGTCTGGACTTTAAAAGGTGAGTCATCATTCAAATGAAACTAAAGATGTTGATACAGATCTTGGAGGAAGTATACAGTTGAGGATTATTTGGGGAAATAGGGCAGAGTGCAATCAGAGAGAGAATGAGAGAGAGAAACAGAGACAGAGAGACAGAGACAGAGAGAAAGAGAGAGAATCTGGGGCAGGTATTTTATTGCAGTCTGTATATGAATACTATGTGGTAATTATGACCATTCAAGGCAAAGAATGAGGCGTGAGGTTTAAGTAAGTTGCATTAGGAGGTCTTATGTAAGGAGTATAGAAAGAGAGAGCCTGGGAGGAAAAGCATCGTTACATCATCCACTGTGGAAAGCAAACTGGGAATTTACCTTTATGGCTCATCAAACTTTTGTTAAGGGTATGAGCTAGCAAGAGTGTCTAGTGTGAGTTGAGGTCACCGGAAGTCTTCTAACCAATAGGACAGAAATCAAAGCAACACTTAGATGTAGTAATTAAGCTAAACTCT
Source organism: Sorex fumeus (assembly GCF_029834395.1). Lineage (NCBI taxonomy): Eukaryota > Metazoa > Chordata > Mammalia > Eulipotyphla > Soricidae > Sorex > Sorex fumeus. The sequence goes on from NW_026606081.1 coordinate 42,133,973, forward strand.
CCATACCACCCTCACAGAGTTTCTTTGTAGGAGATCACCCAGACTCAGTGAGCCCCATCCTACAGTCTTCATTTTAGTGCGATTATATCTGTGAAGAACCTATTTCTAACACTAAAGCTGTAATGAAACTCTTTCCCAAATTAAAATCACAGCTACCAGGAATTAAGATTTTCACATTCCTTTGTGGAAACATTATTGAACTTCCAAGACTGTCTTAAATAAAAGAGAATTGATATCCACATGCATGTTTTATCTCATCTTTCCTATAATAATTTCAAAAAAATTATTTACCAGAATTCACAAGAAGGAACACTAATTTTCAAGCAGCAGTTAGTATGAAAGTTAAGTTTCTGAAGTCAAATTTGAGAATATAGCTTTAATAGTTTTGAAACTTAAACACATTAAAGCTATTTAATATCATAGATGTTGATTATATTTGATATTCATATTTTCCAGGATTTTATTTTGGCTTTCTGGAAGTACAAAGTTGTCTTTGTTTTAGAAATATTATTTACAATTATATGAGTGACATTATGGTTTTATATCTGCTACTCATAAGCAAAAAATTGTCTAAAAGAGGGGTAAATTAAAATTAATTATAAAATAGAAAATTCAAAAACAAAATAGATTACTATATTTAGAAAATAGATTTTATATTTTCCTGCGCTATATTTTTTAAAATGTGATCATAAAAATCTAAAACTGTATCGTTTCATACAAATACATATTCACTTTTGATATATGGTGTGCTAATAAAGCCCTTAAGTAGTAAATAAATTAAAATTATAAAATATTTTATCTCAGTTTTTTGCCTTTCTATTTCAAACAAAACAAACTTGTAGAAGAATGTGAATATAGCAAGTTCTCTTGCACATGCATGCATGCATATCATATATATATGTGATTCAATGTAGAATCCTTACTAAAATATGCAAGAAAGCCTTATATGCAAATATTAAAACTTGAGTTTGAGTTATGAAATACAATGCTATATTACATAAAATCAACACAAAGTCAGTTTCCTGTAATCTTTCAGAATTCTGACCAATCTTAACAGATTGGCCAATTAAAAAAAAGATAAACCTCTCTGTGTTAAAAATAAGGTAGGAGGACAGAAAGATTTGCCTGTGTTACCTCCTGCCTTTATTAGACTTACTATGGGCCTTCTAAGGTTGACAGAATAATGAGGAATTAAGGTTTTCAGCACCTTCTTGAAACTAACTCTTAAGTCAGCAGAATGAAAAGGTAGCATTAACTGTGATATGTTTTTTTTATCAGTTGCCGTTGGAGTTTTTCATTACTTCTTTCATTAAGCAAATCATTCTATCCACATGGTTTATGGCTTTACAGAATTTTTAACGAAGAAAAATATAATTAGTCTGCCTGAGCATGATCCTAATACTGTTGAAGAACACTGAGTTTTTTATATTTAAATATTTTACAGAATCAAGAGTTTAATATTAATTGTGGGGCTTTATTGGCTGTGCTCAGGGTTTACTCCTGTCTCTGTACTTAAGAATTACTCCCAACAGTGCTGGGGATCAAATATAGTGCTGGGAATTAAACCTGGGTTCAGCCACATGAAAGGTTAACATTTCTCCTCCTGTAATAATTCTACAGTTCCCCAGAAAAGATACATATACACAAAGCAAGAACAACCCCATACAGGAAACATTTTTAATGCTGTGTCAGTTACCTGAGGTAACTGTGAATGGCACATTGTAATAGGGATTTGGTCCTTGAGTTTCGATGCTCACACACAAACGAAGAGATGAGTTAGGAAAACAGTAGGAGAAGATACTAGAAAACAATAAAAACCAAAGCAACAGAATGCTGAGAGAATTGCTATCCAGAAGTTTTGTTTGTTTGTTTTTATTTTAATAGCACACAAGCTAAAATGTCTTATTTTGAAAAAAAAAGTATAAATCAGATCCTTTTTTGTGTTGTGTTTGGAGGATAAAATAAACAGAAAATAGTTTGTGAGAGGTCCCAAATGTCAGACGTAACAAAGATTTCGAAAAAAACTTTATAGATGTGTTCATGGAACTAAAAGGTAAAGGTAAAGGTCCTCCCATTGATCGTCGATTTGGAACTAAAAGGATGCCTACAAAAATAAAAAAAAATGTTGACAATGTCTCAACTAGAGAACATCAAACAAAAGATAAAAATGACAAATAAATAATTCTGGCGTTAAAAATATAATAGCCAACACCATTAGCTTCAATGTCATGGAGGGTTTTGCTGACTTTGTCTTCAATGTACTTTATGGATTCCGGTCTGATATTGAGGTCTTTAATCCATTTTTATCTTACTTTTGTACTTGTTGTTAGGGACAGATCTGAGCCCACTTTTTTGCATGTAGCTGTCCAGTTTTGCCATCACCATTTGTTAAAAAGGCTTTCCTTACTCCACTTCACATTTCTTGCTCCTTTACCAAAGATTAGATAATCGTATGTTTGGGGGGAGATGCCAGTATATTCAACTCTATTCCATTGGTCTGCTGTTCTGCTTTTGTTCCAGTACCATGCTGTTTTAATTATTACTGCTTTGTAGTAGAGTTTGAAGTTAGGGAGGTTGATTCCTCTCATTTTCTTTTTCCCAAGAATTGCTTTAGCTATTGGTGGGCTTATTGTTCCATATAAATTTCAGGAGTATTTGTTCCAGTTCTTTAAAGAATGTCATGGGTATCATAATAGGGATTGCATTGAATTTGTACAGTGCTTTGGGGAGTCTTGTCATTTTGACAATGTTAATTCTCCAGATCCATGAACAGGGGATATTTTTTCCATTTCCTGGTGTCCTCTTTTATTTCCTGAAGCAGCGTTTTGTAGTTTTCTTTGTACAGGTCCTTTACTTCTTTAGTTAAGCTAATTCCCAGGTAGTTGAATTTCTGGGGCACAGTTGTGAACAGGATTGTTTTCTTCATGTCGTTTTCTTCTCTCTCACTATTTGCATATAGGAAAGCCATGGACTTTTGGGTATTGATTTTGTAGCCTGCAACTTTATTATACAGATCTATTGTTTCTAGGAGTTTCTTGGTAAAGGTTTCACGCCACTGGCTAAGCAAGTGAAAACAGAGTTAGACAAATGGGACTATCTTAAACTAAGAAGCTTCTGCGTCTCAAAAGAAACAGTTAAAAAATACAAAGACAGTCTAGAGAATGTGAAAGGATATTTGCCGAATGTGTATCCGACAAGGGGTTGATACCAAGGATATATAAAGTACTGGTTGAACTCCACAAGAAGAAAACATCCAACTCCATCAGAAAATGGGGCGACAAAATGAACAGAAACTTCCTCAAAGATGGAATCCGAATGGCTAAAAGGCACATGAGAAAATGCTCTACATCATTAATCATCAGGGAGATGCATATCAAAACAAAAATGAGATATCATTTCACACCACAGAGACTAGCCCACATCCAAAATAACAAAAGCAACAGGTGTTGTCACTGATGTGGTGAGAAAGGGACCCTCTTCACTGCTGGTGGGAATGCCGACTGGTTCAGCCCTTCTGGAAAATAGTATGGACGATTCTCAAAAAACTAGAAACTGAGCTCCCATTTGACCCAGCAATACCACTCCTGGGAATATACCCCGGAGAGGCAAAAAAGTATAGTTGAAGCGACATCTGCAGTTGTCTGTTCATTGCAGCACTGTTTACAATAGCCAGAATCTGGAAAAAATTGAGTGCCCGAGAACAAATAACTGGTTAAAGAAACTTTGGTACTTCTACACAATGGAATACTATGTAGCTGTCAGAAAAGATGAAGTCATGAAATTTACATACAAGTGGTAATACATGGAAAGTATCATGCTAAGTGAAATGAGTCAGAAAGAGAGGGATAGACATAGAAAGATTGCATTCATCTGGGGAACATAAAGTAACAAAATAGGAAACTAGCACCCAAGAATAGCCGAGATAAATACCAGGAGGTTTACTCCATGGCTTGGAGGCCAGCTTCACACTCTAGGGGTAAAGGCAGCCCAGATGTAGAAAGGAGCTCCAAATGGGGGGTATTGGGAGGATTCCCCCTGGATGGGAAAAGCATGCTGAAAGTAGACTCTAGACTGAACATGATTGCCACTTGATGCCTCTTTTGTATGCCACAGCACCCAAAAGGAGAGAGAGAGAACAAAAGGGAATGCCCTGCCACAGAGGCAGGATGGGATGGGGGAGGGAGGAGGGGGGAGGGGGGAAGTATACTGGGATTAGTGGAAGTGGAGAATGGGCACTAGTGGAGGGATGGGCACTCAATCATTGTACAACGGAAACCCAAGCACAAAAATTTGTAAGTCTATAAGTGTACCTCATGGTGTTTCACTAATAATATATATATATACATACATATATATATATATAATAGCTGAAATAACAAATCATTTCAAGGACTCATCGGTAATTTAAACCAAAAAGAAAATCAATGAGCTTGAGGATGGATATGGATAATATATTCTGAAAAATATAAAGAAAAAAGATCAAAGAAACATACACAGTAATTAAGAGCAATATGGGACAACTCTAAGTTCATCAATTTATGTTCAGTAGGACTGTTAGAGAAGAGAAAGGCCATTATTCAGATACAGGCAAATATTCAAACATATAAACTGAAAACTTAAAAAAACTTTGTAAAAATTTTTACTTTCAAGAGACCCATCACACACTAAAAGAACAAATGAAAAGATTCCACACAGAAAAAATCATAATAAAAAACGTAAAGGTTAATCACAAAGAGAAAACATTGAAATCAGTAACAGTAAAGGCTTCTTGGCCTTTTGGCTAAGATCAAGTGTAGTTCCTAATTAAATACTTTTCACAATTGTTATAACCTAGATATTACGCAGATTCATATGTGAAACGATAGATTTATAGAATGCTGCCTATATTTTAGAGTGGTAAGATGTGTTTAGTTTTTCAAATTCCACCCCTAAAATCCAAGCTTCGAAGACCAAATATAAAACTGAAAAGAATAACAACCACTAAATTCCAAGACAGGTGTTGAGAATGAAATTCAACATGTAATTAATACTTTGAAACTAATCCAGTTTAATCACCTCTTTAGAGTCTTTGACCTGTTTTTTTTAATGACATTATGATGTAAATTCTTTCCAAAGAAACCTATTATTATGCAATTAATACAACACAAATCTGTCAATTTTTAATATAAAAGTAAATTTAAAAATTAAATGTAGTGTTTGAAATATAAGATCACATACCTCAAAGATATACACATATGTGTATACATATGTATACGAATACATATATATATCACTAAGTTTGATTTCTAGTAATAAAGTATTAAATTTGGGGGCCTGAAGTAATAGTACAGCAGGTAGGGCATTTGCCTTGCACATGGTCAATTTGGGTTTGCACCAAACACTTCATATGTTACCTGAGCCTGCCAAAAGTGATTCCTGAAGTACTGTCAGATGTGGTCCAAACAGCACACACCAAAAAAAGTTGTTATTAATGTGACATAATAAACTAGTACATTTTTTATTTGTTTATATTATTTCTAATTATTTGTTTGCAAAACCTTATCTTTTCTGGAAAGATATAAGAATTCATGTTTTAGAAATGAGAGTTTTATAAATGACATCTGTGCCTATATGTTCATTGCAGCCCTGTTCACAATAGCCAAAATCTGGAAACAACTCAAGTGCCTTAGAACAGATGACTGGTTAAAGAAATTTTGGTACATCTACACAATGGAATATTATGCAGCTGTCAGGAGGGATGAAGTGATGAACTTTGCTTATAAATGGATAGACATGGAGAGTATCATGCTAAGTGAAATGAGTCAGAAAGAGAGGGACAGGCATAGAAGGACTGCACTCATTTGTGGAATATAAAACAACATAACATGAGGCTGACACCTAAGGAAAGTACATACATGGGACAGATAGATTGCTCATAGCTGGAATCCTGCCTCATGAGCAAAGGGGAGAAGGCAACTGGAATAGAGAAGGGATCACTAAGAAAAAGATGGCTGGAGGAATCAGTCAGGATGGCAGATGTGTGCAGAAAGTAGATAAAGGCCACCAAACATGATGGCCTCTCAAAGTCTGTATTGCAAACCATAATGTCCAAAAGTAGAGAGAGATTATGGGGAATCATATCTGCCATGGTGGCAGAGGGAGGATGGGAAAGGGGGGTTATACCGGGGATATTGGTGGTGGGGAATGTGCACTGGTGGAAGGACGGGTGTTTGATCATTGTATGATTGTAATCCAAAGCTTATAACTATCTCATGGTGATTCAATAAAATTTGAAAAAAAAAGAAATGAGAGTTTAAATTGATATCACTAATTATATATATATATATATATATATATATATGTTCCCTTGAAACAAATTCTATGTATTGATTTGATTTATGAACAAAAACTATTTGAGACCCAAAGATGCAAGTCAAGTAAAATAAATTGTGTGTTATAGATCTGAGATTTTGTGAAGGCCACATTTGGATTATTCTACTTTCTAAATCTAAAAATTCTAAGATGATTGCTGTTATAAAGTGAGTGAAATACCTAACCTATGTGAGCATGTTAATGTTTTCTGCTATCCCATTTATATAAAAAGATACATGTTAATATATATTAAAATAAAATTTCAATTTGTAAAAGAATAAATTATATATATTTATTTGAACTATCTTTTATTATAGAAGTAAACGAAAAAAATTAACTGCAGACCATTTCACATTTTTGTTCTTTTTCCACCTCTTATTTTATGTGTCTTCTTTAGCTAAAGGCAAATTATTATCATTGTTGTGGTGAAAGATTTTCCTTTTAAGATCTATGTTGAACAATAGTTAAAGCAAAATAAATTCACCAAAATGAACAAATAGTCAAATAATTACCAACTTTTTAAGTATTTATTTGACTTTATAGACAACAATCAACTTTAGAAGAGAATTCAATGTTGATTCTACCATTTACTGTCTGACAAAACTTTTATCTTCTAATTAATGTATTAGGCTGTGAGTGTCTCTACTGAGAAAGACACAGACACACTGATGCTAAAATAAAATCATAGTGTTGAATTGGGATTTTAGATTTGAAAATCTGGAGGCAAGATTCCATGTGATAACCCAAACTTATATGCCATGGAAGCATTAAGAGATTTTTAAGGAATGAATAAAGGAGAAAGAAGAACTGGACTACAAAAGATATTTGCCTAGAATTAGGATTGATTTTAAGTTCAATTCTTTACAACTAACTGGACTTTGGTTGAAATTTTAGTTATGTAACTAAGGCTGGTTACTAAGGAAAAGATTTTTTTTTTAAATCTGACACATTTTTCAGAGAAAATTTAACTAACAGGAAAGTGGTTCGTTCAGTTCAGTAAATGGTTTTTACAAGTAAAATATTCATCAAGATAAAATCTGGGGCACAAAATGGACATGATTTGGTTTTCCCCAAATATCCCTTTCACAATGCTATGCCAGGAACTCTGCCGAGTGCTTTGAACATGTTCGTTCATTTTATAAACAATTTTATGAAAATATGGAGACTCATTTAAGCCAGTTACCTAATGGAGTCCAGTGAATAAAACACTGTACATTGGATAACACTGAATTGGCAGTTTTTAATAGCAGTGCAACCACTAATTAAGTATTGGAAGTTGATTAAGTGATTAAGCATCTTTACACTGCACAAGAGAACCATAATATCTAAATTTATCATGGTTTGTGGCTGGAGAGATATTACAGAGGGTAGGGTACTTACCTTGCATAGCACTTAGTCAGCTTCCATTCCCAGCACGCCAGAGGTTCTCAGTGCCTCTCTAGGAGTGATCCTTGGACACTGTGCCAAGACTAAGTCCTGAGCACAACAACAAAAGCAATAACCAAAATGTTATGGTTAAGTGAACTAGGTTATGTGAACACATTTCACAGTTGTTAGTTAATAAATAAGCAAAAATTGTAATTTATGTTATATATGTTATAGATTAGTTAGATGGGTGTCATGGAGGAGATAGGAGAAAGAAGAAAGGATAGACAATATAGGAAAAATGTAATAATATAGAAAATTAGAGTAGCTTATGTGTCTAATGAAAACAAGAGAAGACCATAAGACAAAGAAAGAGGATGTGAAGTGTTAATCGAGATAACCTTGTGATTATCACAAATTTATAAAAAGTGGACTTTGGAAGCAAAAGAGGCATTAGTGGTTTCGGTGTCCTTGTCAACACGAACTTGGCCATAAGTATTGATTAATTCGAATGCCTAACAACCCAAATCAGACGATTACACTTGAATAGATATGCTGCTCACTGCCCGCAGTTTCTCTCTTCATTGTCTACGCACCACCATCCAATTATGATGAAGGAGAAATTGAGAAGTTCTACATGGAGCTGGAGAAGTGTGTAAACACAAAAAGACAGCAGCGGTCTATCTTTCCCGCAGTTCGCATCCATAGTCTCACGCTGGTTCCCCTACCACAGGGAAGTTGATGACAATAGGCGGGCGAAGGAAGGAAATGAGGGCCAGGCTGGTTTGTCAGTTAAAGTTTATTCTATTCCCATCTCCATTCTCCTCTGATTCTCCTCCTGCTTCTTCCTCCCCCATGCTACTTCATTCTCCTCCTCGATCCCCCTTCATTCTCCTTCTGGCTCTGGAATCTGGATCTGGATCCCCTTTCTCCTTCTCCTTCTGGAGTCTTGATCCTGATGCCCCAGCTCACTCTTACAGTCTAGTTATATCCCCCAGCATGAGAGGTTGGGGTAACAATTATACATAGGTGTGGTCACAATCAATAAGGATAAAGTTCTTTCCCTCAGGAGGTACTTCTTCTAGGACAGATACCCTCTCAGCAGGACAACCCACCCAAGAGTGCAATCCCATGGGTCATTTTGTATGGACACAGTAAGAAACACATTAAGCTTATAGAATTGCTTTCCTAAGGCCATCTTAATCTCAGACTACAGTGCTCAGGCCAGATAGTCTTTCTTCTCCCTAGCAGGGTCCTAGTCTCGTCATGACTTTTTGATCATCACAGCATTGTCTATGATCAAGCTCTTAATTTATAGTTAAGAATCGTGGCACTTGCACATGCTGGGGGAAAAGGCAGCTCAGATAGAGAAGGAAGCACCAAATAGAGGGTGTTGGGAGGATCCTCCCAAGATAGGAGATGCATGCTGAAAGTAGACTATAGCCTGAACATGCTTGCCACTCAATGCCTCTTTGAAAACCATAGCACCCAAAAGGAGAGCGAGAACAAAAGGGAATTCCCTGCCACAGAGCCAGGGTGGGATGGGGGAAATGGGGGGTGGGAGGGATACTGGGATCAGTGGTGGTGGAGAATGGGCACTGGTAGAGGGATGGGTACTTGATCATTGCATAACCGAAACCCAAGTACAAAAATGTGTAAGTCTACAGATGTACCTCATGGTGTTTCACTAATAAACATTAATAATTAATAATAATAAATATTTTTTAAAAAGAATCGTGGTGCTTTGGTCTGGCTCATTTCGATGCCAGGGTAACTCACAGCTTGCCCTGGGTCTATTCAGTCCCTCGTAGGGATCCTGCTTTTGGGGTGCTAACTAAGGGCAACTGAGGCTTAAGTCCAGAAAGCAGATGCCCGGAGTGAATAATATTCAAAGCCAGTTAAGTCCTAAGTTACAAAGCATAATATTAACTGTCTTCCTGTATCTATACAAAAAGGACATTGCTTTAAAGTTAACTATTCATAAGACATAAGAAGAGGAGAAAGACAATGTTTCACTCACACATATAAAATCATAGATTTCTGAGGAATCTGATCTTACAAGTTAATAGATTCTGATTAGGGGAAAAAGCTGATTAACTGGTTGGGGAGGAGAGCATAGGGAAGAGTTTACAGATAAACAAAATGGACTGGAAGTGCCTCAGGAGCACTGTAATAAATTTGAGTTCCTTGTGCCAAGGGAGAAAGGACAAAGCAATGTTATCCTACAGAGAAGTTCTATAAAAAAGACCACACCTTCTACAAGATCATTGTGAGTGATTTTAATGCCAAGATAGGACCAAGAAGATCAGCCGAAGAACTCCACATTGAGACCCAAGGCCTTGAAGGGAACGAACAGGGTGAGACACTGTCTGAGTTCATTATATCGACCAAGACCATTGTAACTCACAATTCCAGAAGGCTGAATCTAAACGTTGGACATGGAGTCTCCCGGTGGACGATTCCACATGAAATTGACCCACATATTCAATTGATGGTTTTGCCTGACCAATGTTGCTGTTGTCCCAAAATTCCAAGTGGGATTGGACAACTGTCTCCTTTGTGCAAAATTCTACTTCACGGAGCAGGGAGAAAGGACTGCAAAGTTTAAGAAGAGAACTCCCAGTACGACCACTAAATGGGAGCTCTTTGGCACTATTGTGGCAACATGGGAAGATGCCGTCCTTGACAACATTGACTAGGATACAATCGACTGGTTCAGCACCTCCACGATTGTGCGATTATGCGAAGAATGCCAAGAGAGAGATAGCCACAAAAAGACGCTTGTCTTCGAAAACTCTGGAGCTCATTAGCCAATGTGGCTTGGGGCAAGCCTCAGGAAACCACAAGTAAATGTCTGAGCTCACAAAGCAGTGCAGAAAAACGATAACGGAAGACCTCAAAGAGAGAAGAGCAGCAGTACTGGCAGATACGGCAGAAGCCAGGAAAAGCATTCACAACACCCGACTGTCCTTCACCAACAACAAGACCAAGATGACTGCCCTCCAACGTCCTAATGGATCTATCAAATCTTCCAGAAGGGCAATGGAGAAGATTATTCATGACTTCTACTCGGATCTCTTTGACAGCCATGTTCATCTGCCCACATACCAAATTCTGCAGGATGGATATGTTGTCCCCAATGTTCTTTCTTCCAAAATCCGACATGCCATTTCATTGGTAAAGAAGCGAACAGGACCCGGCCCAGACAAGGTCAAACCCGAACACCTGAAAAACCTGCCGTCAGTATTCATCAATACACTGGGTTGGCTCTTCACACACTACCTGTCTGAATGCAAGGTTCTGTCCCAATGGAAAACCAGCAGGACTGTACTACTGGACAAGAAGGGAGACATCCACGACATTGGCAACTATTGCCTGATCTGCCTATTGTCTGTCATTTACAAACTGTTCACTAGAGTCATCCTAAATACGATTGGCAGAACACTAGATGAAGGACAACCATGTGAGCAAGCCAGGTTCAAAAAGGATTCAGCACGATGGACCATAGCCACAGGATAACCAAGCTCATTGAGGTTTCTCAGGAGTCAACCATCAAGAATCAGGGATGCTGTTTTGTTTGCCAAGGCATCGAAAATCAGATGGGCTGATTTTCATAATGAGAGTTGGAGAGGACCGCTGGACTAAAGCCATTACTGTCTGGATTCCACGGGATGTCAAGAGATTGCGTGGCTTTCCACCGATGAGATGGCCAGACTTCTTTGTCAAGACCCTGAACTATCTCTGTGAGGCTCTTTGTGTTCCTAGAATGAGCAGACGCCATTGGGCTACACTAGCACGCGACAGGGACAAATGGAAACCTTACTGGCCCCTCTTGAGCAAATCAATGAGTAACGGGATGTCAGGTGATCAAGTGATCAAGGACTTTGGAAAACCAAAACTCTAGCCAGTTCAGTTGGTAGACTGTCTTAGCAAGTACAACCCTGACCTAATTTTACTTTTCTCTGCATTATACTTCTTACATGCGTCCAGCTACATAATAAGATACTAATGGTACATGTAATCTCTGTTAGACCTCGCATGCATAAGCCACTTTACCTACACCTCAATCACACTGTGTGTCTAAAGCCATATGATCATCCACTGTCTTTGTCTCTCACTCCTAGGATCCTTTTTCTTTGGGGGGGGGGGGTCACACCCGGTGATGCACAGGGCTTACCCTGCCTCATGCACTCAGGAATAACTCCTGGCCATGCTCGGGGGACCAAATGGGATGCTGGAAATTGAACCCAGGTTGGCTGTGTGCAAGGCAAATGCTCTACCCACTCTGCTATCACTCCAGTCCCCTTAGGATGCTCTTATGCCAAACCTAGCACTTGAGTCCTTTTTGAGAGCCCTAAAGTCCTCCCTTCACTTGTGTACTATCTAATAAATCTACCATATCTACAATGACTTGTCCTTAAATTCCTTCTCTAAAAAAACTCTCAGCACCAAGATACAGCAGAGCCTGGCTGTGCATCCAATAGTTCGAATGATACTTAGAGAAAAGTGCTCACCAAACATATTACTCTATAATCCGTTATAAAAATATACATAAATATAACTTAATCAAAATTAATTTGTATTTTGCTTCTTTAGAAGTCACAATGAACATAATTGGAGTGGTGAATTCAATTCTAATCACACACTAATAATTTCTACCCACCAATAATGTGACCTTTGTTAAAAGCACATCTCTTACCCAGCATCATTCTTTATTAATAATACAGTAGTCATCGTGGATCATAAGCAAACATGGTAACCTCTGAATTCACTAAAGCAGCTGCCTGGATCTTTTCTTGATCATAATTAGAACACACGGTGGACCAGATTTAAAATATGAAGTGTCAAAGCGAGCTACACAGGGCATCATTTATACAATGAAAGCTCATTTCATCATGCACACCCTGTAATTACATAGATCACACTGACATTTTCCACTGCATCATGCATCATAAATCCATAAGCTCCAACTTTGTTTACCATAAGCAACCCAGACAGATGATGTACACCCTGCTAAAAATAGTTGATAAATAAGAACAGTTCATTTTCTTTTCACAAGTGCATAACAGCAGAAGGTATGTTTTCAAGGAGGTTTGAACAGGTCTTTTCTCCACAGGTGTCCCCTGAACTAGAATTAAGTATTGATCAGTTACTAACCCTTTTTTTTCTAGTGTTGAACTAGATCCTTTGAAAAATATGTTTCAACCTATTAATAGAAAGTCAGTTGCATTATAATCCATAATCACTCTCATTTATAAATTATCCTTAACATTCAAAATAATTTAGCATGTTGAGAAAATAAGCCAGGCAAAATACTTCTGTTAGGATTGAATGATACGGTCTGAAATTTTAAGTCTTAGGTGTATTGAAGGAGTCATAAAATTTTGCAATGAAACTATTCACCATAGCATTGACAAAAAAGAAAGGTCATAATTAAATAAGCAACTTGAAAACCTTAAGTACTCAAGACATTTTTCTCCATTTGCCTTTATCAAGCATCCAGTGATAGTTATAGCTTTCAAGCATTTATAGCTCATCACATTACTATAATAATAAATTACCTTTGAAATAAAAAGTCAAAAAATTACCTGTATCATTAAGCTGCATATTAAAATTTTCAAAATGGCCCATGTAGTTCAAATCACTTGAAGTCATGGTGCTTTTTGAGACATGAGAAAGTATTGAAGCATTTAATGTCAGATTAGAACATTTTCATAGTTTAAAATTCTTTTATACATGCATATCTTATTTGCAAACATTTTAAGCAGTCTCCCCCAAATTTCTAGGTTCTTTACTCACTTGCATTTGTTATTTATTTTATTATTTTCAGACTAGTGACAAAAATTATAATTATTTAGGTTTTTTTTTTACTAGTTTGGGGTTCACAGATCCTCAGAGCTTACTTCTGGTTGTATACTCAAGGATCACTCCTAGCAATGCTCTGGGAACCATATGTTGTACAGCTAAGGAAACCAAGTGGAATGCCAGGCAAGCAACTATATACTATCTCTCAGGCCCAGGATATATTTTTTTATGTTCATCAAAAAAGTAAACTACCAAAATCATATCTATTACATATAAAAGTGCAATGTTTTTTCTTAAACTTTAAATATATTTCTGGGGGCCAAAAATATAGGCCCTGAACACCACCGAGTATGGTCCCAAAACAAAAACAAACAAAAAAAATCCCAAAAAAACCCAAAAATAATTCTAAAAGGCCCTCCCATTGATCATCAATTTGCTCGAGCAGGCCCAGTAACGTCTCCATTGGAGACTTTGTTGTTACTGTGTTTGGCATATCGAATACGTCACGGGGAGCTTGCCAGGCTCTGCCTTGCGGGCGAGATACTCTCGGTAGCTTGCCTTGCCGGGCTCTCCGAGAGGGGCGGAGGAATCGAACTCGGGTCGGCCATGTTGGCTGCATGCAAGGCAAACGCCCTACCGCTGTGCTATCGAAAATAATAATTCTAAATAATAATTTAAAATAATTCTAAAAATAATTCTAAATCTATATAACAATTCTAGCACATATTTTGAGAAAAGAGAAGTTCATTCCCTGTTGGTGAGAAGATATCAAAGAACAGTCTCTATGGAAAACAATATTGAAACACCTCCAAAGAATAAAAATAGAATATGACCCAGCAATCCTGTTCCTTGGCATCCATTCCCATGAGACTGACTTTTAAAATGAGTTCATCATTCTGTTCACAGCAGTGCTGTTTCCAAGACCCAAGATCTGGAAATAGCCCAAGTGCATGCCAACAGATAATTAGACAAATTGTGGCAAATACATGTAATGGAGTATTATCTATAAGCTAAATGCTTCCTTAGCTATATGAAAAGATAAAATCTAGGGGCCAAAGCAATAGTACAGAAGGTAGGGCATTTTCCATGCATCCCATATGAGAAATCCCATATCCCTGAGCACCGCCAAAAGTAATTCCTGAGTGCAGAGCCAGGAGTAACCCCTGAGCAACACTGGGTATGACCCAAAAACAGTAAAAAAAAAAAAAAAAAGATAAAACCTTGCCTATTGCTACAACAGACAGAATTAGAGGGTGCCATAAAGTAAAAGAAGTCAGAAGTGGATGACCTCACTCGGACATCTTCTATAAAGAAACAGACCAAGTGAACAGTGTCCAATGCAAATGAACCCTTTGGCTAGGATGACTGAACAGCAGCATGGGATAGACATGAAAAGTGCTATGTACAGTGGTGAATACTGAAAGGACTGCAACATATGTTTTGCATGTGTGAGGTCCCAGACATTATATGAACCCAAACTTGACAGAGTATGACCATGTAGGTCCCAGAACTACAAGAACTGAACAGCATCTCATGGTCATAAAAGAGCATTGGATAGGATCAGTTCCAACTGCCTTAGTATTGCTGGAGTAATCCTTGGGGTCCCTAAGAACTGCTTAAAGAGGTTGTCTTCCCACCTCAAAAAAATAAATAAATAAAATGACCAAAATATTCTACTAGACTACAGAAGAAAATGTACAGCTGGCACATAGACATATAAAAAGATGTGAAGCATAATACATCATCAGAAGGACACAAATTAAAATAGCAAGAATGCATCAATTGACACCTATCTCTTTATACCTATTGAAATGGTCAAAATCACAAACACAAAAACACAAAATGCTGAAAAGGATTTTGAGTAATGTGTGTAAACAATTCACTGTGGGTCAGAATGCTTGATGCAGAATCTGAGAGACAGTTCAAGGGGAAGTATTTGCCTTGCATACAGCAGACCTAGTTTCAAACCCCAGCATCACATATGGTTCTCATAACACTGCCAAGACTGATCCCTGAATATGGAGCCAGGAATAAGCACTGAGTACAGCTCAGCATCGCTTAAGCCCTAAATAAAAAAAAAAAAGTAAAACTGAAAAACTGATATTGAATGACAGTTTTACATTTCACAAATCTAAACAGATTTAGTATGAAATTCAGAGATCATGATCATTGGCATTTATCCAAAGAAGATAAAAATATCTGTCTAGACAAAAAACATGCACACAGAATTTAGGTCTATTCTTTGCTACTTGAATCATATCATTATTTAATTATATTTTTGCTGAAACTTTTGAGTCAGGATGAAATTTTCACATGCTTCCCTATCCAGAAGGCCTCTGCTTTAAGTAAGGCATTTCTGGTTCATGCTTTTAAGCATCTTGATGTTTAAACTTGGAGTTGTAAAATGAATTTACCACTCATGAGAGTTAAATAACCTGTTAAAGTGTGAAAAAATTAAAGATGACCTTTTGATCAATAAATTGGGAAAATGATTTTATTGAATGCTTTGCTTTTTGTTTCAAGAAGCTGAATTGCTTACATGTATTATTTTTTGTTTTGGGGCCACACTTATAGTGCACAGGGTATACTCTTGCCTAAGCCCGACTTGTAAGGAGAGCTGACATACCTGAACCATTTACAAATTTTTCTTCAACTGGATATATTTAGAATTGTAAACTAAATATGATTTTAGTTCTTTTATGGTAGCTATGGAATGGGACATAAATTCACATTTAGGCCCTAAAAATCATATTTTGGTCTTCCTTACATGTAACAAAATATAAATATTGTTAAATTGTTTCTACTGTAAATCAAAGAATTCCTGTGACATTATACTGATATAAACAATAAGTAAATATTTTCCTTTTATACCATGTAGCACTATAGCACTGTCCTCCTATTGTTCATTGATTTGCTTGAGTGGGCACCAGTACTGTCTCCATTGTGAGACTTCTTGCTACTGTTCTTGGCATATAAAATACTCCATAGGGAGCTTGCCAGGCAAAAAAAAAAAAATACATTACACAAACTTTAACCCAAAACTTCAAACCCAGAGGTCAAGGAGATAGTTCAGTGTGTAAGGCACTTGCCTTTCATGTGGCTGATCCTAAGCACCCCATATAGTCCGTCAAGCCGTACTAGGAGTCATCCCTAAGCACAGAGCCAGGAGTAATCCCTGAGCATTGCCAGGTGTGATCCAATCTCGCCAGTCCATCCCATTTCCTGTCCCCCCAAACCCCTACCCAAAACAGCTTTAACCCTAGTAGTCAGTATTTTTTTACAGCATGGTAAAATAAAATCTTCTTCAAACTGCCATTAATTGGCCTTTTTGTACTTCAAAAATCGCATTAGATATTTATAGAATAAGTATATTTAGAACTGTGGGATTTAAAGAAATAAAAGTATGAGATATTAGTTTTTATGCTTATTAAGTAAATAAAAGTTCATCTTTTTTTTTTAACAAGTATAAGGTTATGAATCCAATCAAGTCCATCTCTAATATTCCCTCTGATGAGTGATGAGCCTAGTTGGCATCATTATTTGAATATTCTCATATAATGTATCAGCACATTTTTTAAATTATAAAAGTTACTTTAGAATTTATTTTCTTTATCACATTTTTACAACCCAGAGTCATGGAGATATTCTTGACTTTATTCCCGAATCTCTTTTCACTTCTACAGTTATAAGTTATCATAGTGAAATTTTCTCTGACAGCTGAATCTCCTGTTTAATATTAAATTTCATATAAAAAAGATTAGATTATATAAATGTGGCAGGTGTCAAATGACATTTTAAGCAAGTATCGTTTTAACTGGTGGTCACAACTCTGAGTTGAGGAAGGAATTTTTAATCATTTGATTGAACATTGCATTTTCAAATTGCATAACTCTAAATTCCATATCAAAGACTCTATTTTAGAGTTTGATATTAAATATAAATCACAAAGATGCTGTGGTTTCAGCATATTGTCTACTCCAAATCACAGATGGTCTTTTTTTTTCTTTAATTTTTGAGAATGTGGACATTCATAGCTTCCTGTCTTTTAGCCGAGCTAGAACTTCAGTCTGTATTCCACATGGTACCAAATCAGTAAAACAAAGCATTCCAACACATCAAATGTGTTGATGACCTGTCTAAACCTCACAGTGATGTTTTTGACAGCTTCCAAATGAAGACAGCTTTATAATGCTGGAAGAATAAAGCACCGTGTCTTTCTAAAGCAGCCAAAAGTACGCAGTACCATGAAAGTAAAACTAAAAACCATCACAATCCAAATATTTGTTGCAATAAGATAATTTCTACCATAGGTAATCAAATAACTGATCTGAAGCTCTTTCATGTATAAAATACTATTGAATGATCTTCAGAAACATTCAAAGAGTTGACACTAATGACATATTCTAAAACACTGAAGTCAGTCAGATAAAGGAAAAGTAAATAAATAATTCTAAACTATTACTAGGTTTCCTTAGCAACTAGCCAGTAGACATAAAAGAAAAATGGTGTGTGTGTGTGTGTGCGCGCGCGCATGTGTGCATGCGCACACGTGATTTACATAAATGCTTCATATAAAAAAAATCTGGTGATCTAGGATTTTATTTTTTATTTTTTTAACCTAAGAACCAACATTTATTGGATTCTTTAAGCAAAAATGTTATTTGAATGCCACAGAAAAGGCTTAGGTATCTAAGACACAGTATGTCTTGCAAAATTTTTTAGCAGATGAATTAATAAATACTGCTTTGAAAGTTCGTGAATTTGACTTTCTTCTCCTTTCAAGTCATAGAGTATGTACATGATGCAAAGTAAGTCAGATAGTCCAGAAGTTTCATTTTAACCTAGCAATATTTTATTGAAAGAATGACTGTAATGCACAGCCTACTTTCCACAGGATCAGAATTAGTCTCCCAAAACACAGCATCTTGGTACATAGATTATTTTGCATTATGGTCAATCAAGATATTTTTAGGCTCAAGAAAAACATTTTATTTTCTAATTTAGTCTTAATGTGCTTTCTTAAATCCTTTCAAGTATTCTCTTTTTCCGATATACTCATAACAACCCAATTGTGGCAGTCAAACAGATTCACTATCTTATGATATATTTTATGATGTAATTACACTTTACCTGTCTTTCCCAGAATTAGGTTCAGAAGATAGATCTTGTGTATTAGTGGTTTGGGATATATTAAAGTTCCTACTAGGACATTTAACATTCAACGGTATTCATAAAATGCTAAGTAAATTAATGACAGTGAGATATATGCATTTCTCCTTTGCTTCAACTGGTGTGATAAACCAACGATGGAAAATAAGCCAAATAATCCAAACAACTATGTCTTGTAAAATAGTTTTTTCAATTAGAATAAAAGCACTGTTAAATATAAATTGCTTCTAAATATACTGCCTTATGATAGCTGTGAGCAGATAATTATGAAAAAAATTATCTTTAGTTATTGCTATATTCCCAGGGAATAATGAACACATCTGTCATCTTTTCACATATCTTTATCAATAAGAAAATTTTCTATGTTAGTAACAAAAACACGAATTTCATATCTTCCTGCATTGCGCTGTACTGCATTGTCCTCTCGTTGTTCATCAATTTGTTCGAGCAGGCACCAGTAACGTCCCTATTTGAGACTTGTTGTTACTATGTTTGCCATATCAAAAATGTCACAGGTAGCTTGCCAAGCTTTGCCATGCGGGTGAGATACTCTCTGTAGCTTGCTGGGCTTTCTGAGAGGGGCAGAAGAACCCAACCCAGCTCGGCCCTGCCGGCCGAGTGCAAGGCAAATATCCTACTACTGTGCTATCTTGTTTTTGTTTTATGCTCCTTTCCTTGGTGCTTATGGAATACATACTTCAGATATAATTTTGAATTAAAACTGATAGGAAGATATATCTTCCAAAATAGATCTAATTATTAAAATCAGTATAATTAGGAGAAATACATACTCAAAACAATGAACTAAATTAAATTTATTTGTTTGAGTATAGGATTATGGTACATAATTTATATGTAACCAACTGCATATTGTAACATGAAACTTTTTCAGATATAGCATACTTAAAATGGAATTAAAGTTTAAATATATTTAACTTTACTTTAGATAATATACCCATAGATTTTGATTTGAAAATCTTTCAATGTCAAAAATAATCTATACTTGCAAACTAACATCTTTCCAATGGGAAAAATGCAAATCTTTAAGACTTTCTCAATTATCATCATGGGACTCCAATGAGGTTAAAATATTCTCTGTAAAACAGGACAAATGAAATACTCAATGGGGTGTTACAAAATTCACACACACAAACAAAACACACATATTTCTAAGATATTTGAGTAAAGTCACATTTTTTTAACTTTGTTCCAAAAGACAATCATATAAAATGGAAGTTAGGAATTCTTAATTTAATAATATAAACAAACATTTTATGAGTAATAATATTGATTCATCATGGTGGGTTGTAAATCCCTGCTAAAATATTTCTTTTGAAAGGCTAGTAGTATGTGGAGGGTACAGTTTTAGTTTTGCATACAGACCTTTAAATTGTCTTGCTTAATGTAATTTTATTTTAATTCCTGGATTCCTAGAACCTATCTCTGAGGGGATATAATTTAACGATTAGTTGGGGTTTTATAAGAGTTTGAATTTACTGCTCTTGTACCTGGGAGAGGTCTATTAGAAGGTGCTGGTAAATTTGTGTATAGTTTCATCAATGCTTTCAAGAATGTCCCTGACATTCTCCACTTAGCTCTCTCCTCTCTTGATTCTTTCTTAATTTTTTATTATGATAAAAAGTAACACTTAGTAGTTATAAGCCATATTAAAATATTAAAGCCATATTAAAATATAAGCCATATTAAAATATATAGTAGTTATAAGCCATATTAAAATAGAGTCAAAGAAAACCACTGAAAAAGTTGCTTTATAGTCAACTTAAAGATCTGATCCCTGGACTGGATCGTGTCATCAGAAGTGTCAACTAGAATGAAAACATCATGATTTAAAAGTCTAATAATGAGAACTTTACCTTCTTTTATTTTACTACCTCATCTTCCAAACCATTTTCTCTTATGACTTCTTCATTTAATCATTACTTCAATTTACTTCAATCTTCCTCCACGATCTAAACTTCTTTTCCCTCTATTGCAGGTATGAGAAACTTCCAGCTGGCAGTCAGAGAAGGCCCACGAAGTTTGGGAGGCCGGTCTAGCAGATGACAGAATAGGCCTCTTACTGTAGGCTTCTTACTGGCTGCCTGTGACCACACAGTCTGTATTGTAAGACCTGCAAATGATGATAGAAATATTCAAAAGACCCTTAACAGAAAAAAATTTTCCCACTACTGCTCTCTAAGAATTCCTTGCCCTGTTCTGTTTTGGGTATGCCTACTCCCTGAATTGTAGTTCTATGTTACCTCTGAATGGTGAATATTGACTAAAACACATCTGCATTTTGACAGTTTTCTAATACCTGAGACAGCCGAAAGATGACCCAGTTCCAACATGCCACTGTTCAACTGGTTCCTTCTTCCAGGCACAATCCAGGATGCAGGAAGCCAGCATGGGACTCAATAGGAGACGCAAGCCATGAAAATGGGGAGACAAAACTCCTGAACTCCCCACACTAATATGTCACAGCATATTTCTGGTTTGATGGGGGAAAAAAACAACATTAGTTAAATATTTGCAGTTATTTAAATATTTGCCTTACAGCAACTCTTGTTAAATATCTTTGAGTAGAATGCCGGTAGTGCCTGAGTGATCAGAAAAGACTGTTCCTGGTTTGACCCCCAGGCCTAATTCGACCAGACACAGGGGACCCACATCCAAGAAATGGGGGTGCAAATATGGATAAAGGAAATCATGGGGCCTTCTATGGTTTGGAGTTAAAATTTTTTTGCCCTTGTTTTTCAGTTGGTCTATCTGCCTAATAAACCCATCTTCAGCAGATAATTGGCTTGAAGAATTCTTTCACCAACTCACAAATTCCTTATCAGCTCCAGCACCAAATAAAAACATTCTGGTTTTACACAAATGTTGTTGTCACCTTATCAGATTCTCTGTAATTCTGAACTGCTCCCTTCCACTTAATTGCCTGCCATCAACATGTCCTTTGTCATTCACAGCTCCCTTAGGCATGGGTTTTGGAACATGTTGTTCCAAAAAATTAGTCCTCTTAGGAAAAGTTGCAAATGGTCATGATGACCTGCCTTTGCTCCAGGACATTCTGGAGGGCTGGGTATTCAATCTGGGTTGACCAGGGACCAGGCAAGTGCCTTCTGTGCAATCTATCCAGATGTATCCATAAATATATTTATTCTTGTGTATATATTTATTTGTATTTTGTATTTGTTTATTTTATATCCATGCCCAGAATGTCATATAATCTCATCACACATGTTTTAGTACTTAACTACTTCATATATAAATCACAGCTGTAGCTCCTCGGGATTTGGAGCTGTGGGTTTGTGTTCCAGTGCCACTCAAGAAACTCAAATACTGACATTTTACTAGCAGTAGAGAATTCTTTCTAATGATGGAATGGATTTACATGAAATAAAGGAAGGGGCGGGCATTTCTTTGATGGCAAAGGAAGTTAGGATTGCTATTTTATTACTGCTGTTATGGATGGTTAGCATCTCTGAGAAAGAATTTTTTACAAACCTCCAAACTCTTTTGTCTTTCTGACCTTGAAAATACATAGAGATTTTAAAGGTTTCCTTTAGTCTATTAAATTTATTATGATTTAAAATGTTACTCTGAAAAGACTCACCGATGCACATAATAACCTTTGGTTTCAACCCTGGAAACACATCAAAAATAAAATTTGGGATTATTTAGCATAAGAAAACAAACTTCAATGAAATAAACTATAATTAAGTCAATAATTTTTTTCAGCAACACATCAACTGGAAAGTAATGATACTTCAAAGCATTTCTTTCATGTCGACTCTATATTCGTGAAATGAGCAGCGTATGCACTTGTCTAGCATAGACCTAGTAGAGGCATCATTTAAAATGTCTGGTGGCCTAAATGAGCAATAACATAACATCACGACTTGATCCCACTTGCAGGCTTCGTCAGATGTGCAAGCAAGGCAGGAAGCAATCCGTTACTTTTTAGGAATAAGATATTAAAATTTATATTTTAATTTAAGCATGTTTTCTGAAAGATTTCACACATCATTCTCCCCCAGAATATTTTTATGTGATCTGTAAGGGTTTTAAATTGCTGTTTGCTTTGCTCTTCCTGCATGCTTCAAATTAAGAAATGCCTTACCTTGATAAATTGCTACAGAGAGGGCAAAGTTAGAAACATGAGCAGATAACTAAGCACAAGTAACCAGAAGGCAGCCAGAGGTGCCTGAAATGGCCCAATTCTAGCACCTAACAGAGATGAATACGTTACAAATAAAACGTTATGATTTAGAACAGAACAGGGCTAGGTGGGAAGGGACACAGGGTCACTGAAGCAATAGGTATGGTAATAAATGTCTATTTGGGATTTAACAATTACCAGCAATGAGTCCCCCTCCCTAAAGTCCCATGTTGCATCCCTCCTGCCTCAGTGTACCTCAGTGTATTGTCACTACACAACCAATCAAGTAGCTCCATTACTTTGCTCTTCTCCTCTATGTCCCACATATTGCTAAGATACCAGGAAAACTCCTATGAAACAATGCCCTGGGTCATAGTTTTAGGTGATTGCCTTGATTCTGTCCCTTTTAACATTAAATGTCTAAATCTCCTTGCTCTCTTTCCTTAAAGATTGTTTTGATGTGATTAAGCAAACTCCATTATAACACCTATAATTTAAACTAGTATTACCTAATCCATTATTTTATGTGTAGTGAAGGATATTAAAGTATAGTAGTAAGTTAAATTTTTTAAAAAATGGCTCTGGAATCTGGAACAGCAAAGTCCACTAGATATACTTATAATGTCAGAATTTTCTATTTCTGTCTGCTTCATCAAACAAGGCAACCACTTGTCATATGTGGCTCTTGAGCATCTGAAATGTGTAAACTGTGGCTGAGAAATGAGTTTTTACTTCATTTCAGTTAGAAGTAATTTTAATTTAAATAGCTCCATGTGGCAGGATAGCACAGCGGGTAGGGCGTTTGCCTTACAAGCGGCCAACATGGCCGACCCGAGTTCGATTCCTCCGCCCCTCTCGGAGAGCCCGGCAAGCTACTGAGAGTATTCGATATGCCAGACACAGTAACAACAAAGTCTCCAATGGAGACGTTACTGGGCCCGCTCGAGCAAATCGACGATCAACGGGAGGGCCTTTACTTTACTTTACTTTAGCTCCATGTGATTAGCGATTCATACAGCCTAGCATCCCTTTAGGAAAGTGAAATGACACAAATGATTCATGAACATGAATCTTTGTGCCCACCATTGCATCAGACTACCAGATTATCAGAATTAAAATCTCAAGCTTCATTATTCAGTTGTATGATATTTTGTGTAAGCTATATTATACCTTTGTGCCTTGAATGTTGAGGTAGTTAGCTAGATGAGAGTTGGAGCTGCCTTCTGCATCTAGTTAGCTTGACGGAGAAGTCAAGGAGAGGAAAAAACAGAGAACATTACAGAAAATAGAGAGAAACAGACAGAGAAAGAGAGAAACAGAGAGAGAGAGAGAGAGAGAGAGAGAGAGAGAGAGAGAGAGAAAGAGAATTACGGATTACAGAAAACACTGCCTGGGCTTCTAACTGATAAGGCGCAGTCAGCAGTCAAACCGAACAGCTTGGTGTATAATTCAAAACACTGTGCTTAGCAGGGCCCTGTGGTCACACACACACAGCACACTGTAAAAGGTTGCATTGACCACTGGAGGTGCTAGTCTGGTCAGGAAAATTGAGGTTACTGTACAAGTGCATAGCATCATTATCACCAAGGCATGTTCCTGCCTGTCCACTTAAGGCCATTGAACTGCTTATTCTCCAAGATAGAAGCAACTTCCTTGGGGCCAAGAAGCTAAGTGAAAGAAATGACAGAGATTGGTCTACCACTCTAGGAAGCAGTAGGGCATTAAAGATAGTATCTAGAACACTCTTGGCCAGCCATGTCCTTTGGCTTGCCTGCTCTGTATCCTGCGTCTTCAGAGTAGAAGTGCTCATTTGGTCTTCCACTTTACTCAACCATCCTGAAGTCTTTGCTTGTGTTCAGGACAAAGAAAGATTGTGTGAGTAATATATACAGAGACCTAGGTAGTTCTATTTTCATCATAAAATGAACCCTTTCATCTGTGGAGTCCTTCTATTATTTCTCTTATGAGTTCAAGAGTTCTGTGAACAGGAGAGACATTAAAGATAATAACTTAGGACATAATTTTTCTTAGATTAAAGTTATATTGAATAATATAAGTTCTATTTATCTTTATTTGTTTACATTATGCTATTTATTTAAGCTATATTTATTAAGTTATATTTGTTATAAATTGGGCTGGAGCAATAGCACAGTGAGTAGAACGTTTGCCTTGCACGCGGCCAACCTGGTAGACCCGAGTTCAATTCCTCCGCCCCTCTCAGAGAGACCGGCAAGCTACCGAGAGTATCTCGCCAGCACAGCAAAGCCTGGCAAGCTACCGATGACGTATTTGATATGCCAAACACAGTAACAAGTCTCACAATGTTACTGGGACCACTCGAGCAAATTGACAGAACAATGGGAGGACAGTGACAGTGATTTGTTATAAATTATATTAAATAATATAATATAACTTAGATTAAAGTTATATTGAAGAACCACAATAATGAAAAGTCAAAATTTGTCAACAATCATGTGAATTATCTGAAATATATGTATATATAAGGGCTGGAGCTATAGCACAGCAGGTAGGGCGTTCTCCTTGCACGTAGCCAATATGGCCAAGCTGAGTTCGATTCCTCTGACCCTCTCGGAGAGCCTGGCAAGCTACCAGGAGTATCTTGCCCGCACGGCAAAGTTTGGCAAGCTACCTGTGACGTATTCGATACGCCAAACACAGTAACAAGTCTCACAATGTTACTGGGCCCGTTCGAGCAAATCGATGAACAACGAACAGAAGGACAGTAACAGTGATGTATATGTAAATATATATATGTATATATATATGTACACACAACACTATATATGATGGCTGTCATAATTGTGAGAGTCGTTTTTGAATATACAGAAATGTAGCACTATAGCACTGTCCTCCCATTGTTCATCGATTTACTTGAGCAGGCACCAGTAATGTCTTCACTGTGAGACTTGTTGTTACTGTTTTTTTGGCATATGGAATATGTCACAGGGAGCTTGCCAGACTTGTTTGTGTGGGCGGGATACTCTTGATAGCTTGCTGGGCTCTCCTAGAGGGGAGGAAGAATTGAACCCAGGTCAGCCCCATGCAAGGCAAATGTCCTACCTGCTGTGCTATGGCTCCAGCCTCATACAGAAATGTATAAGGGGAAATTAAGAAAATATACCAAAGAAAAGAATCCTGTATTGGCTAAAAGATTACCCAATGAAAGGTAGATTCAACCTCCATGATAATTGCTGGTAATAACAGTGCAATGAATTTTTTCTTATCATTCCTTATTTTTAATTGATAACATACTTGTGTCATTTAAAGGGATTGTTCAGATATCTTACTTTCACTCAGCCTTTGTCCTTATGCCCTCCAATCTTATCTCACAATCCAAATCAATCTCTTTTTTCTCTTTTGTGTTACTTTCCATCCTGGCATATAATGCCATTGAAAGAGTCACTGATTTATATTTAGTTTATAAGTTTCTCTTCCAGGGTCGGGAAAGTAAGGCCCATTTTTTTGAAGAAGTTGTTAAGAGGATGAAGAACCTCTGGCTCCAAGCTTATCTCTTTGACTCCACCGTTCTTCCTGCACTAACATACGCCTCAGATACCTGGGCCCTACAAAAACAGCACAAGAACACTATTCAGGTATCCCCAAGAGGAATCGAAAGAGCTATGCTTGGAGAATCACTCTTCACTCAAGAGAGAGAAAGAATCTGGAGTTCCAATCTCCATCAACAACTGAGGATCAGGGACGCTGCCTCATTTGCCAAGGCATTGAAAATCAGATGGGTCGGACATGTAATGCAATTTAGAGACGACTGCTGGACTAGAGCTATTACCGATAGGATTCTATGGGATGTCAAAAGAATGCTTGGCTGCCCACCTACAAGATGGTCAGACTTCTTCATTAAAACACTGAACAAATGATTTGAGGCTCTTTGTGTTCTTGAAGTGAGCAGACGTCACTGGGCTACACTAGCATGCGACAGAGATGAATGAAAATGTTACTGGCACCCTCATCAAGTAAATTGATGAGCATCGAGCAAATTACTCACACTAATTAAGCAAATTGATGAGCAATGGGATGACAAGTGATACAAGTGATACAAGTCATTATAAGTTTCTCATATCATAGAGCCCTTAATGCTGAATAATTTTTTTCTCAGTAGCCCGGATGACAGGAAAAGCCTAAACACATTTGCTTACACTAAATAGTTAGGGCCACATAACTTCATTAATTATTTGCATTATGACAACAAAACCACTGAAAAACTAATGCTCAAAAATTTAGAGAAAAGGTATTATTTGAATCTTCATGTAACTAAATTATTGCTTAATGATATATGTTTGCCTACTGGGCATGAAAAACTCTTCAGATCATCAAATCTGATTGGACGCTATTACTCTTGTCTCTTGAGTTATTTCGCTCCCCTTTGCCCTCATATTGAAACACTGTTCAGTTGGTAAATCACAGGGATAGTGTCCCTGGTCTTCTGAACACTATTTGAAAGAACACCCCCAGCTCCCAAAACAGATGAACTATATGAATGGAAGTATTATTTATTATGCAGTCATATACATATGCTAGCATACATTATATTTTTATAATATATTGTACAATTTGCTGTTTATTTCTTTTAAAGGAAAAGCTATTTGCGGAGATAAGGTCGGAGGGGACTTATTTTATAATCAAGGTCGGGTAAGGGGTTTCTAAGAGGTGAAACTTGGATGATGCCCTGAATCAAGTGAAGGCTTGAATGGTGCAAATGTGTGATTCAAGGTGTTTTCACGGTGTGTTAGTTTAAAGAGCAATCAGTCACTGTGACTGAAACAGATCTGGCAAGGGTTGAATAGGAAGCATCCAACTGCATTTATCAGAGGAAGGTCAAGTGAGATTTTGTAGAACACAGTAAGGGCTTTATTTCATGTGAATATAATGGGGAAACTTGGAAGGATTTGAGTGGCATGGTGACTCATTCAGTATGTGATACAGAAAGATCACACTTGCTGTGTGGGCAATAGTCCGAAGGAAGAAGTGAGAATTGAATCAGAGAGACAATAGCAGTAGAAATAGTGGAAGAGGCATTGAAAATTGATTAAATTTGTGATATGTTTTGAAGGTACAGGAATAAAATAGCCTTACTAATTGGAAGTGGTTTTTAGAGAGAAGTATAAGAGATGTTTCTCAAAATGGTTTGCCTATGAAAATCAATACATCAGCTGAAATTGGCTTGCAGATCAAATCTCACTCTTGCATGAATTATGCTTAAGGAGCAATTGACATACAAGTTGAAATATTACGCAGTGACCTATATATCATTTACTTAGTAGTATTATATCATATATAATTATATTATATATGATATAATAATATGCTGTATATGACACATTATATATTAGGTAGATGATGATGTATAGATGCACACTCATATATATGTGTATATATATAAGGTAGATGGCATATGAGTATGTGTAAGTTTTAGAACAAGGCCATTATTGAGATATGCATTTGAGAAGCAACAGCAATATGATGCTGAATAACATTCTAGGGAGAGTCTAGCCAGACCATAATTCTATGTAATAAATCTTGGGACACTATGATCAAGGGCCTGGACAATAATGATGGTTCAGTAAAAGTGGTTGAGTAATAGAGACTAGAGTTGTAGAAGCCAATAAATAAGTCTCAAAAAAGTAGTGACAACTCCTTTTCTTTTAATTTTGTAATGCATTAAACTATCTCCCTATTGATACCTAGATGCTATGGTATTAGCTTGCTAGGCCAGTCTTCTGTTCTTCCGACCACAACTTCAACAACAGATGTATATAGTTCTCAAACCCGAGATGCAGGTTTTCTCAGGGTAGTTGTGTTCCTTCCAACACTGTAGAAGACTATGTCAGTCCTGAGCCCCCACTTCTGGAGGTCTGTGCTCATCTCTGGCACCTCAGTGATTTCAGAACAATCACCCAGATCTTTGCCTCCCTAGCCACGTGGCATTTTTCCTGTGCACGCGGACCTAAAAATTTTCCTATTCATAAGGACATCACTCTTATTAGAGTTAGGATATGCTGAACTCAACAGAACCTTGTATTAACTAATTACACCTGCAATAGCCCTGATTCCGAATGCAATCACGTTCTGGGTATTTAAAGTTGGGGTTTTCAGACAGAATTTCTGGGGAGATATAACTCAACTGACCCTTAACAGTACTTTGTATGCATATTATTTTGAATAGCTGTTTTAGAAATATTTAATAAAGTCAACAGTTGGCAAATGTTACATATAAATTTCCATAGATATGAAAATTTATATAAGTTATAGCACTGTCACTGTCATCCTGTTGTTCGTTGATTTCCTCAAGCAGGCACCAGTAACCTCTCCTTCGTCCTAGCCCTAAGATTTTAGAAAGTGCCACATTTGAGGCTCTTTCATGGTCAGGAGAATGAGACCCATCATTGTTACTGGTTTTTGGCATATTGAATATGCCACAGGGAGCCTGCCAGACTCTGCCGTGTGGGCAGGATACTTTTGGTAGCTTGCCAGGTTCTCCAGAGTAGAACTAGATAATGTAGAAAACTAGATAACTAGCAAATGCAGCCGCGTGCTTCCAGGAGCTGGGTTATATAGTTTCTAGATCTTGGCTGTTGATGAGATTACATGGTGCCGGTGGCAGTTGGTGGGTGTAACACCTACATACTGGAAGATGGGGGATCTGGGTGGAGGAGGCCCAGTCCCAATCCGAGCAGGCTTGGAGACCTACGCCCCAGTTCCCGCACAC
The DNA here is from genome assembly GCF_029834395.1 of Sorex fumeus. Classification (NCBI taxonomy): domain Eukaryota; kingdom Metazoa; phylum Chordata; class Mammalia; order Eulipotyphla; family Soricidae; genus Sorex; species Sorex fumeus. Next base: position 42,163,573 of record NW_026606081.1, read on the forward strand.
CTGGGTTCTTCTGCCAGTTTCTTCATGCATGAGGCTCGTCCGAACATGTGGAGAGTGGTCTTAAGCATGGCTATGGCTGGAACTGGAGGTCTTAAGCTGCTGGAGTTCTGCTCGGGGTGGGGAGGGAAACTCAACCCACCCTCCTCCAAGAGAATCCGGTGAGGACAGCCAGGTGTGGAGGCAGGAGACTCTGGAAAGTTATGTAAATTTTATATATAATTACATAATTTATAATCATATAAATTAAAATATAAAAATTATATAAATCATCCCATTATTATAAATATGAGCTGGAGCAATAGCACAGTGGGTAGGGCATTTGCCTTGCACACGGCCAACCCGGGTTCAATTCTTCTGCCCCTCTCAGAGAGCCCAGCAAGCTACCGAGAGTATTCTGCCCACATGGTAAAGCCTGGCAAGCTCCCCATGACGTGTTCGATATGCCAAAAACAGTAACAAGTGTCACAATGGAGACGTTACTGGTGCCTGCTAAAGCAAATTGATGAATGATGGGAAGACAATGCTACAGTTATAAACATATATAAATTATTACGTCATATATAATATATAAAATATTGGATTCTTTTCTGTTTGCTAAAGAATACAATAAGCTTTGGGGCAATAATAATAAAATGCCTATTATTTATTTATAAGCTTCAGTTTAATTTAAGGTTGGTTTAATTCAATCACATGGATTAAATTTTCTGACATGATCAAATTATCAGATACTGATATTTTAATAGTGAATTTATCTAAAGCATTCTAGAATTTTTCTAATATGCTTAACTTTTCAAAAAACTTTTTGTGGCTGTTAAAAATAATCTTTAATAAATGACGGTTTTCATATATAATACTGAGTAGCAGTTATAGATAATGTCAAAAGATCACGGTCACGGTCCACGGTCATGGTCCTCCCATTGTTCATGGATTTGCTAGAGCGGGTCAGTAACATTGTGAGACTTTTTACTGTGTTTGGAATATCGGATACGCCATGGGGAGCTTGCCAGGCTTTGCCGTGAGGGCGAGATGCTCTCAGTAGCTTCCTGACTCTCCGAGAGGGGCAGAGGAATCGAACTCAGGTGGGCCATGTTGGCTGCGTGCAAGGCGAACGACCTACCCGCTGTGCTATCGCTCCAGCCCCAATCTCAAAAGATGAAAAAACAAATTGCTTTCTAAATGAATCTCTAGAAATAGTATTTTTTTAAATGAATCTTTGTATAACTTCTTTTTTATGATCTAATCTCTGACCTTAAATGATTAATCAGAATTAGATAAGGATTCAAATTTAGAATATAAATCTAGTTGTTGAAAAATTTATAAATCAACTGTTCCTGTTAACATTTTACTTCTCATTGGGGTTTTATTACATTTTACAATAGGGAATTGTTCCTTTTTAACTTTTAATTTTGACATAGTACACCATGGTAAATATTGTATTCTTTCAGCCTCCTGTGGTCACTAAATTCTGAACTGGCATACTACTTGGGAAATAACCTCATTTAAAATAGCAGGTACCAGCATTTGGGATAAAAAAATCCAGGTTTTAGAACTGAGCTCTTTAAAGCAGACCCTGCTAGGAGCAGAGACAGTTACTCATTCAAGGAAAGACAAACAATGACATCTTGTGGCTAAAATTCCTATCTCATTTTTGACAATTTTGAGTTCTTCAAACAGTCCAAAAGTTGTAAACTTTCTAGATAAATACATATAATTAAATGAAAGAATCAGAGATATATAATAACACTTATGATGTAAGATTACTTTGCATAATAATATAAAAGGAAACTGAAAATAAAATAGATACTTTGTTCTTTAGTTTCCTTCACCTACAAAACTTTGTGATTCAAACCACCTCAGAGAGAACAATGAAATTAATGTAAAATTTATATGACATATAGTGTTACTATAAATATAGTAAATCGAATGCTCCAAGCACCTCCTATGCTGTATGCTTAAAAATCTTTGGCAATATCCAAGGTCAGTAAAAACAAGAACCAGAAGGCCTGACCCAAGGTTTGAAGCTTGCTACAAATGGAGGTGGGAGGGCAGTTAGGATAGAGATGTCCACCATGACAGTGATGGCTGGGAATGGTCACTCTGGACAAAAACTGAGTGTTGGAAGTATGTAAAGAGATAAATATGATAACCTTTTAGTACCTGTACTGCAAACTATAATGTTCAAAGGGAATGAGAGAGAAAGAGAGAAAGAGAGACAGAGAGAAAGAAGAAAAGTACCTGTCAAAAGAAGTAGGCTGGGGGAAGAGGGGGGCGTGGCTAGAGGGAACTGGGGAAAGTTGGTGGTGGGAAATGTGCACTGATGGAGGGATAGGTATTTGACAGGTATTGGAAAATTGTATGACTAAAATCCAATTGGGAGCAACCTTGTAATTGTGCATCTCACAGTGACTCAATTGAAAAAAAAGGAATCATTGGCACATATATGTGGCAGTTAACACAACAGTTCAATGCTACAGTTTAATAAAATGGAAAAAAAGTAAAAAATAAGTATTATTAATTTTACTGCATACACCTCTGCCATTTTCCCTTTAATATATATGAGCCTCTTATACTTCAAATACTAAAGACAAAGAAACTTTTACATTTCATCATTGACCTCATGAGTTTTTCAGCTGGGATTAAAGCATTTTAAAAAGCCAAACCATATTTTTGGAGAACTAATAAGGTGCCGCTTTTCTAATAGGAACTATTAAAACAAATAAGATGCAAGATTATGTACTGAATTTTATAGATGAAAGTAACATGAGTAAATGAGAACGATGTTGATTTTTCATGCTTATGAATATCTAATGTCTAACTTCTGAGAATGCTTCTAGTTAAAATCATATGGATTCAGTTCCTATGGCATCTAGTAAGGAGAGTGAATGGAAAAAATCACAATTTCTATTTTATCTTTTTATTAGTCCATCATATCTGAAAATTTATTAGAAACTGCCTCCAATAACTGGTGGAGAAGGCAGATTAGCAAAATATCCACAAAATTATACAGGGGCTGAAATAAGTCATTCTAAAGGCTCTCCCACAAAAAAACACTACATGGAGTATTGTTTTCTAAGAGTTTTACATGATTTAAGTTTCTTGGTTTGTTTTTGTTTTAATAATAATAATAATAATAATAATAATAATAATAAAAACCTAAGTGGTAGATAAAAACACTCAAGTCCCGAATAGAAAACATAGGCTCATGTCAAGCATGTGTGACCAAGACTGGAGAATGAAACCTAAGTGATGGTAATAGGCTACAAGCATTTTTCTAAAGACTGACAGGGAGAATGACAGACAACCTTGGGTCTCTCAACCTTAGGACAGACCAAGGGCAAGTCCCCTAGCTCCTCCGAATCTCCACCATTTAGAAATGGGTATCTTTTCAAATGTTTTTTGGGATTCAATAGATTTTCTCTTAAAGCATTTGCCAGAAGACCTTCTCTTAATTGCTAATCAAATATTTGGTAAGAGAAAATAGCAGTAAATTGCACCCATCCCAATTTTCACTGGAAACCTTTAATTAAGCTCCAAGGAAACAACCATATTTGAAGTATTGTGTTGCCTCAGAGGACAGAAGCATTTATTATTGCTTGTTTGTTTGATTGCTTTGGTTTGGCACCATACTTGGCCGTTCTCAGAAGTTACAGTGGCCTCTGTATTTGGGGGTTCCTCTCGGAGGTGATGCGGAATAATCTGGTGCAAAAAACCAAAACTGCAGTTTTCTGCCTTGACTTCCAGCCAGGTGTTGAAAAAAAGTTTATCTGGACTGAAAAAAAGTCATTTTTTACCGGTAATCCCATTAAGGATTTTTCCCACCAATTTTTACTATATACTAGGATGTCTTCATTTCTCTAAGGAACTTCACTAATTGCCCAAAGTACACACTGAGCAGTTAACTGCTCAGTGTGTACTTTGGGCAATTAGTGATAAATTTTTAGAACCAAACCTAACCCTGCTAACAAATCACAAAGAAGTCACAAATATCTCAAATTAGACCATTTCTTCTATGAAACCTGGGGAATTTGAATTTCAATGAACAGCTTGAAGTTTTGAAGGGACTGAGGGAAGACAGTTGAGTGTTGAAGTAAAAAAAGTTTAAAAAGTTTTAAAATGTTCTAAAAAATATTTGAGCAAAAGAATGTAGTTTTTTTTGCTCTCAGTAATGGGATTAGATGGTTTAGAATATAATATGTTAAAGTGAAATTTTTCATAAGGGATGAGACAACTCTAATTTCATTTCTTTTTTTGAGGTACAAATTTTCTGAACTCATTTTTATTTCTAGAGCAACATATCAAGAGAATTTTCTTTGTGTCTATATAGAAACATATATAGAAACAAAAAGAAAAACAACCTTCTGAGATTGGGGATTAAGCTATATTGGAAATCATCAGTGCTGTAAACAAGCAAATGCTATCTGGAAAATTGACTTTTTCGTTCCTATTTTCAATGGGAAAACTACACCCACTGGTGAACAAATGACAGTTCTAACAAGTGTTCAGGGCCAGCAAGAGACCCCTTTGTGATGCAGACTACCTGTAGCTGCTCCTCTTTACCACCTTTCAGAAAAACTTTTCACTCTTAAGTGTTCTAAGTCAAGGCACACGTCTTAAGTCTTCACCTGGCAGAACAGTAGGGAGGAACAAAGGGCATCAGTTAACATTGAGATAAGAGCATGAAAACAAACCAGCAAATTATTGTTGCATATATGAAGCAAATGATTGATTTTGGGAAGTGATCATGTACCTCTAAAGAACAAAAGCTCTAAATCTTAAAGCCGGTCTCAAATTTTGGCTTAGACTTTGGAGTCAAGTAGTATTAGAACGTGAGTCTCCCTTTCTACTTTAAAGAAATTTGATTAATGCCTATTTTAATGATTTTGCATAAAGGATATGTATAGATGTTATAATATAGCTCAGTAGCACTGTAGCACTGTCCTCCCTTTGTTCATCGATTTGGTCGAGTGGGCACCAGTAATGTCTCCATTGTGAGACTTGTTGTTACTCTTTTTGACATATACAATACGCCACCGGGAGCTTGCCAGGATCTGCCGTGCGGGAATATGGCTCAGTAAATGTTTAAAATACATCAGTTATTAACAGAAGTAGTTGGGCTGGAGCAACAGCACAGCAGGTCGGGCATTTGCCTTGTATGCGGCCAACCCAGGTTCGATTCCTCCATCCCTCTCAGAGAGCCCGGCAAGCTAGCAAGAGTAACCTGCCCACATGGCAGAGCCTGGCAAGCTCCTCATGGCATATTCGATATGCCAAAACCAGTAACAAGAAGTCTCACAATGGAGATGTTACTGGTGCCTGCTCAAGCAAATTGATGAACAATGGAAACGACAGTGCTATAGTACTACAGTTGTAATTTAGTGATGATTACATGGCATGGGCTGGAGCGATAGCTACCGAGAGTATTCTACCCGCATGGCAGAGCCTGGCAAGTTCTCCCACATGGCATCTTCGGTATGCCAAAAACAGTAACAAGTCTCACAATGGAGATGTTACTGGTGCCCACTTGAGCAAATTGATGAACAACAGGAGGACAGTACTGCAGTGCTACATGGCATAGAACCACATTGTGGAATTTCTGTGAAGGAAGTATAAGAATGGAAGAAACAATTTTAAAGAGTCTCTGATAACCTAAATTCATTTACCAAAAGGAAATATGGTCACAATTTATTACCTGGCATCTATAACAGGTTTTTAAATACTTACAGAAAAAATTCTCAATATCTACACTGTTGAAGAAAGATTAAAATCTCACATTTTATAAATTATTAGATTTTTCCAGATTCTGGTGGAGAACATCTTTCCATAGATAAAATGAACTTAACAAATCATGTTGTAATAATAGAATTCTAAATAATGGAGTTTCTTCCACTAACTACACAAACTTTTAAACTCATATTTAACTCAAGAAATGTGTGTCTATCAATGAAAAATATTGTGATAATACATCAATAGAAAATTAGAATTTTGTTTCTAGTATTGCTTTGCTTCCCCCAAAGTCCTATTTCTACTTACTTCCTACATTGTATATTATATTCATTGTACACTGTAAGAAATCCTTGCTGTATGATTAAGAAAGTAATGCAAGAAAATGAATAAAATGACTTGGTACTGATTTGCTGGCTTTCCCCACTGACATTATTTTGTGGCCTTACATTGTGTTTTTCTATGATAAATATATATAACTGAAGATAGATGAATAATTAGTTTGGTCTTTTATTTTACCCCATGCAATGAACGACCCCAGAACCTCACACATGCGATTCAAGTGTTTTGTTTCTAGATTACATTCATGACTGCTGCTATGTTTTCTTCTAAACACACTAGAGTTGAAAGTTTCATATTTCAGTCAAATATAGTCTTTGCATCTGGTCAAAATATGTATAATATGACCAATTAGAGGAATCAAATGGCAGTTCTAAAATTAATGTCTATTTTTTTTCTTTTTGGATCACACTCAATAATGCACAGGGATTACTCTCGGCTCTGCACTCAGGAATTACTTCTGGTGGTGCTCGGGGGACCATATGGGATGCTGGGCGTCAAACGCGGGTTGGCCGCGTGCAAGGCAAACACCCTGCCTTACCCACTGTGCTATCGCTCCAGCCCTGACTGATGTCTTATTTAACACAAACACTTTTTGAAGATGGTGAAAAATAATGCCCTTCTAATCAAAGGTGTCCACATTGCAGTTCCCAGAAATCTGGATGTTAGGCAAAGTAGAGTTAAGATTGCAAATCAAATGACTTTAAAATGAGATGACCTTTATCCTGAATTGCCTAGGTAAGTTCAATATAATGACAAAGCCTGTGTAAGGAGAAGTAGTTGTCAGGGAAGAGTCATAGTGAAGCATCTTTATAAAAGGTCACAAAAAGTCCTCTGAAAATGACTTAGCAAGTCATTTGACTTAAAAAATAAAAGAAGCTGTGAGTCAAAGAAAGTGGAAGCTGGAAATAAAACATTTTCCTTTAGACTCCAGGAGGACTCAATCATGTTATTGCCGGTCTGGGGGTATCTATTTTGAAATTCTTGCTCAAATCATAAATACTAAATCCAAGTTTCCGTGCAACCTCTACATTTGTGTTAATTTTTTTAATGGTGCCAATAAAAACAAAAGCCAAAAAACCGCACAAATACTAACTGAGAGACTTTGATGTGCTGAGATAAACCCCCCACAATAGGGTAAATCAACGTAACTTTCCCAAGCCTTTTGCTCAACATTCAAGTCTAATTAGCCTTGTCAGATAAAACATAACATGTTAAAAATTAGATTCAAAGCAATGAAAGTCAGATACACAACAGAGATTTTAGTATAAAATATACAATTGTGGGCACTACAATTATTTTCAGTTTTCTATCAAAAACAGTACTCATAATACCTGCAGTTTTTATTTGCCAAATCTGGCAACACTGTTTCTAATTCACATGTGCAGAAAGTTGCAGGAATTACCTCTGTTTATTAGAACTGTTCACTGCCAACCTTGTTAAAACCAAATTCTTGATCATGCTCCCTGTACATTTTAGGCCCAATTTATCATGCATTTCCTATCTTCCTGATAATAGGGTGGCCTGTTTTTCTTCTGTAGTCATGGTATTATTTGTCATGAATTACAAATAAGGGTCAGTGGATTTTCACTAAATGTGATAGTCCTCTAATCATCTGGTGCCTCATAAGCATTGTCTTCCTTGGATTTCACCCCATTATCATTTCTCCTCTGCCAAAATATAATGCTGACACTCCAAGCACTACTTAGAGAGCAATATTCAAGCTCTGACCCTGGGCATGAATGTGATCCCTTCGCTTGTTTTAAATAATCTCATTTCCACAGCAGCTGTTGATTCGGCTTTGCTGAACTGTTCAGAAGATTATGCACCAATGCCATTAAATTTGAACAAATTAGCATGCCTTCTCCCTCAGCACTTTCATCTGGTTATTAACTCATATTTATGAAAACCATGACTCATGGACAACTGCCTAGTCTAATAGTTCAGTCATATCTTTTCATGAATATTCATAGGGCTTGGATCATGTGGTTTCTTTTAAATTACAATTTATATTTTAGTATAGATTCCATGCGGTCATATTGTTTATGATTATATATATAGTAATGTATGTCCAGCCATGAATAATGTTCACTTATACTTTTTGAATTTTTGAATGACAATTGTTTTGTAGATTACTGGGAGAAATTCTGAACAAAATTAGACAAAATTTTTCATCCAACCCAAGCACAGTTTTTACTCCGTTACCCATGTAGGAAGTATCATCATCCAGCATAATTGTAATTGTTTTCTATTGCTATATTTAAATAAAGCTGATTTAAATAATGGTGTCCCAATATTATTATTAAAGATAAACTTCTTAAAAACACAAAACCTTCAAATGCCATTTTCTAAGTGAAGAAGCCAGGCTCAAAGAAGAAAAATATTTTATCTGAGGAATTATGCTGGAAATAATATTTAAGGTGAATAATAAAATATGAAATAAAAGATATAAATGATGCAGACTGTGCAAAACACAGAGCTAAACAGAATCATAAAATGTTGGGAAACAAGGATAAAACTATTATGCTAAACAATTGTCTTGCCTAAAACAGTTCACAACTTTGACAATATATTTTCTAGAAGCAAAGCCAAAATCCAAAAACCCAAAGTAAAATGCTGCCAGTGTGTATTTTAATAATTACTTGAAATCACATTATGTAAACCTAGATTATGCTTTACATAATTATTGGTAATGGTACTACTGATCCTGACAACCGACCGCTGGACTAGATTCCATGGGATGTCAAAAGATTGTGAGGCCGCCTACCTACGAGATGGTCAGACTTCTTCAAGACCCTGAATGATTGGTTTGAGTCTCTTCGTGTTTCTGGAGTAAGCAGACGCCATTGGGCTACACTAGCACATGATAGGGACGAATGGAGACATTACTGGCATCCGCTTGAGCAAATCAATGAGTAATGGGATGTAAAGTGATCAAGTGATTGATCCAAACTGATATAATTATTATTGACTTTTATACTAATACTAGGCATTGGGTTCATCATAAAAAAAATGCTGTGTAATACAGATGCAGAGCATTTTACAAACTCTATACAAGAAGAACCAGGTCCAAATCAAGACCTATTGATTAACCCCCTACCTGTGTTCAACTCTGAAGTGTTATTTTTAGGTTCTTCTCAGCAAGACTATAATTCTTTCCTTGTCATTGTATTTCTTCTACTTTTATATAGAATATTTGTTTTTTTCTCTATAAATGCTAATTCTTCTAATTGCAACATAGCAGAATGTTTTCATTATCTGTGTTCTTATCAAAATTAATTTTTAATGTTTGTAGACTAAATGCTCATGGAGAATATCCAACTTTGTACTGTGATATAGCCAGAGGCCAAAATATTTTAAGGCAAATTAAGGAATATTTTCCTTATTTCACTATTGACTAGCACATCTACACTGAGATGCTAATCTTTATTCACTCCCCCTACCCCCAGCACAGTAGGAACATTAGAGAACCAATGGCAAAAGCACATATAGTCCACCAAGCTCAATGAGAAAAATCAGTATGACTGGAGACATATAAATCTCTGGCAAATACTCAGACAATGTCTTTAGTGGCATCACAATGAGGATGTTCAACAAGCTTAAAGAAATGATGGTACAGGCAGTCAGCAAAGCACAAGAAAGAATGAATCAGTTGAAAACAACTACCACAACCAGGAAGGAAAGAAATGAAGAACATGGTAGCTTATATAAAATACTCAACAGAAGCTCTGAAAGTAGAGTAACAACAGCTGAGCAAACAAGCAAGGAGCTTCAAGATAAGAGGAGAAAGCTTCTAGAAAACAGCAAAAGGTGGATAATTTTCTGAAAAGGAATGAATAACATAACGGAGAACTATGGTATGAGATCAAGAGGAATGATATCAGAATCATTGGAGGTACTGAAGAACAGGAAGGCAAACATGATGAGAAACAATAGCCAATGAAATCACTGATAAGAATTGCCCAGAGTTGAGGATCATAGTCATCAAGATTCCATACAGTTGCCTGAGCCCCACCAGGAGTAATTCCTGAGTGTGGCCTCAAAACAAAACAAACAAAAAAGAAATAAATTATTTCCAGAAGGTACACAGCTTATATGATGTACTGAGGAATAGCTTATATGATGTACTGAGGAATGTGCCTGTTACATTATAAATCTTAGCAGTAGTTATGACTTAATTGCCTTGAAAGTAGTTCAACTGTGAAACACTGTAGTACTGGAGGTATCATCAGGAGAGAAGTTTGACTGAGTTCTAAATCTCTATGTTGAGAATGCATTAGCACAAAGTAAATAAAATTGACTAACACCCTGGCAGATGTTGAAATCCAGCATTTTCTCCCAATAAGTTCCCTGGTATCTCATTTAAATAACCATATCTATCACTGACAAATAACTATTTTAAGAATTTTTTAATCTTGTTTTTGAATATAGGCTAAAACTAGAGAAGTTCTGATAATAATAAATTGATATTTTGTATTGATATAGTCTACATAGTCATTGAAATTATTATTTTCTGATGTGAATCACATTTTAATTAGTAACAGAGAAAATTAAAAATAACAGATTTCTTTTTTTCTTTAAATTTTCTTTCTAGCATTATTGAAATTTATTTCATGTACCATAAAATTAAACATACAAAGTGCATAGTTTAGTGGTTTTTACTACATTCACAGGGCTGGAGCGATAGCACAGCGGGTAGGGCGTTCGCCTTACAAGCGGCCAACATGGCCGACCCGAGTTCGATTCCTCCACCCCTCCCGGAGAGCCCGGCAAGCTACCGAGAGTGTTCGATATGCCAGACACAGTAACAACAAAGTCTCCAATGGAGACGTTACTGGGCCCGCTCGAGCAAATCGACGATCAACGGGAGGGCCTTTACCTTACCTTTACCTTACCTTACTACATTCACAAAGCTTTCTCCTATCACCATGATCTAATTTCAGATATTTCCAACTCCTCCAAGTCATCTTAAAGTCATATAGGAGCCACCTTCCCTTCCTGCTCCTTTTCTCCTCTTTGCCTGTATCCAACCCAAGGCCACCTATCTCTATGAAATTTCTTATTCTGGAATATTAATATTATTCTGTTGTTGTGACTTAACTAAGCAATAACTTTATGAGATTTTTTAATACAAATCATTTATAATGAATAATAGGTCTTAGGACAGCTTTTAAAATTCATCCATGAAACTTTTTTCTTTTGAATCAGTTACACATTCTATTTTTTAAAAATTAAATCACTGTGAGATACACAGTTACAAAGTTGTTCATCATTGGGTTCTGGTTATACAATGTTCCAACATCTTTCCCATCACCAGAGCACATTTCCCACCATCAATGTCCTCAGTTTCCCTCCTTTCACCCATCACCCACCCCCCAAGTCTGCCACTATGGCAGGCGCTTTTCTTTTCTCTCTCTTTTGATCTCCCTCCCCATCTCTCTTTCCTTTTGGGCATTATGGTTTGTAATGCAGGTACTAAAAATTTATCATGTATTTCCCTTTACCTACTTTCAGTACTCAGATCTTGTCCAGAGTGATCATTTCCAACTATTATTATCATAGTGGTTCCTTCTCTATCCTAACTGCCCTCTCCCCACAACTTGTTGCAAGTTTCTTCTAATCAATGGCCATCCTCCTGGCCTTCATCTCTACTGTCCTTGGACCACTTTCACCACCCCTATTCAACATAGTACTGGAAATGCTTGCCATAGTAGGTAGACAAGTAAAAGATAACAAGGACATCAGATAGGAAAGGAAGAAGTCCAGCTTTCATTATTTGCATATGACATGATACTATACTTAGAAAATTCTAAAGACTATCAAAAAGCTCCTAGAGATAATAGATTTGTATAGCAAAGTTACAAAATTGATACTCAGAGTTTTTGAAGACATATTTTATAAAGCACCTTTTAGCTTGTTTGAGATAAAATTTAAATAAACCTTACACATTAGGGTTTTGGTTTGACTCTGTGCCAGGCTGTTTTCACTCGGGTTGCCCCAGAGGGGGATGGGTGAGAGCCCTTGACGCCCCAAGGGACACAGTCCTGGCAGCCAACCCTCACTACCCAACCGCCACCACCACACTCCAGACCACTTTCCGGACTACGTGGCCGCTTCACATCCACACAACACATCATAAGACACTTCCTACCCACTTTCCATAATTACCACACCATATTTGATGGAGTTCAGACAGTAGGCAATAAATCATAGAGAAATACATATATAATGCATATAAATATATATAATATATATAATCACATTGTCACACTGTCCTCCCGTTGTTTATCGATTTTCTCAAGCAGGTCCAGTAACATCTCCATCGTGAGACTTGTTGTTACTGTGTTTGGCATATTGAATATGTCATGGGTAGCTTGCCAGGTTTTGCTGTGTGGGTGAGATACTCTCAGTAGCTTGCCAGGCTCTCTGAGAGGGGCAGAGGAATTGAATGCGGCTCAGCCGGGCTGGCTGTGTGCAAGGCAAATGCACTACCACTGTGCTATCGCTCCAGCCCAATATATTATATATATATAAATATGTATATGGACTGTCCTCCCATTGTTTATCGATTTGCTTGAGTGGGCCCAGTACCATCTTCATTATGAGACTTGTTGGTACTGTGTTTGGCATATCGAATATGTCACGGGTAGCTTGCCAGGCTTTGCCGTGCGGGCGAGATACTCTTGGTAGCTTACCAGGCTCTCCAAAAGGGGTGAAAGAATCAAACTCGGGTCAACCATGTTGGCTGGGTGCAAGGCAAATGCTCTACCCGCTGTGCTATCGCTCCAGCCCAAATATATATATATATATAAAACATATAACATATATTAAATATATAATATATATATATATATATATATATATATATATATATATATATATACAGCTGGAGCGATAGCACAGCTGAAGGGTGTTTGCCTTGCCTGCAGCTGGTTCGGCTGAGCCAGGTTCAATTCCTCTGCCCCTCTTGAAGAGCCTGGCAGGCTACTGAGAGTATCTCGCCGGCATGGCAAAGCCTGGCAAGCTACCCGTGATGTATTCCATATGCCAAATACAGTAACAACACAGTAACCGCAAGTCTCATGATGGAGACTTTACTGGGCCCACTTGAGCAAATCGATGAAGAACGGGAGGACCATGACCGTGATATATGGGCTGGAGCGATAGCACAGCGGGTAGGGCATTCGCCTTACAAGCGGCCAACATGGCCGACCCGAGTTCGATTCCTCCGCCCCTCTCGGAGAGCCTGGCAAGCTACCGAGAGTATTCGATATGCCAGACACAGTAACAACAAAGTCTCCAATGGAGACGTTACTGGGCCCGCTCGAGCTCGAGCAAATATATATATATATCGGAGAGTCCTGCAAGCTACAGAGAGTACTCTGCCTACACGGGCAGAGCCTGGTAAACTCCCCGTGGTGCATTTGATATGCCAAAAACAGTAACTATAACAGGTCTCATTCCACTGACCCTGAAAGAGCCTTCAATCATTGGGGAAGATGAGTAAGGAGAGGCTGCTAAAATCTCAGGGCTGGGATGAATAGGGACATTACTGGCACCTGCTCAAGTAACTCGACTGTAAAATCTTATCACGCCGAAGGTTGTGGGTTCACAGGCTCACTGGATGGCACTGTCTCACCACCTGCGTTCGGTGTTCTTGAGCTGCTGTGTGTGGCCTGGATCAGAACGGCTGTTGGCCAAGGGCAGACTGAAGAAGAAACGAGGGCCAGGCTGGTCTATATCAATAGTAGTTTATTCCAATCCTCTTCACTCCTGTCTTTCTCTGCCTCCTTCTCTCCTGGGCCCCAATCTTGGAACCTCTCTTCTTCTGGCTCTGACTCTGGATCTCTGGAGCCCGAGCTCTCTCGCTTCTGACTCAACTCTTTCCGAGCTTACCGTCTTAGTTTATATAGCAGTCACATAAGGTAGTGACATAAAGGTGGGTTGAATATTGACGAATCAACAAAGAGAGGTAAGGCCACTCCTCCAGGAGATTAACTCAAGGATAAAATCTCATTTACAGAGATTACTCCAGATTACTAGGAGATCCGCTCAAGGGTGGGATCCCAACAAGGGTGTGTTCTTCCCTCAGTAATCTACTTAAATAGTTGTAATAAATCTAATTCTAATATTTCTAGCAATGTCATTCTGTATGAGCACAGTAAGAGATATAAACTTAGTTTGGTTCTTCCTGAGAATATCTCACTATACATTCCGCAGTCCTCAGGCCAGGTTAATCTTCCTAGCTCCAGCAGGGTCCTAGTCTCATCGTTACTTACTTTTGGATCATGACAGCATTTGTCCATGATCATGCCCCCAACTTATAGTTGAGTTTCGTGGCTCTTTGGCCTGGCCCATTTCGATGCCAGGGTAGCTCACTGCTTGCCCTGGGTCCATTCAGTCCCTCACCGGGACCCTGCTTTTGGGGTGCTAGGAACTAAGGGCAACTGAGTCAAGAAATCAGATGCCCAGGAGTAAATATTATTCGGAGTCAATCAACTTTCAAGTTGCAAAGCATAATATTAACTGTCTTTCTGTGTCCACACAGAAAGGACATTGCTTACAATACAAGTTCATTGTCCTTAGATGGGTGTGACCTGACAAACCTAAACTACCTGAGGAAGGACAAAAGAGTGTTATCCTACACTCGACGAACAACGGGGTGACAGTGATACAGTGATACACATTAGGCAAAAGTTGATTCTTGACTTTTTTTTTAATTGGAGACCTAAAGAATATACATTCATGAATATTCAAAGAGTAATAAAATATAAAAATTAGGAGAATTATCATAAAACATGAGGTCAATAGCATTATGATTTGAAGAACACAAAGAAAATTGATTGTAGAATAGAATTGATTCATATATTTAAATCATTTAATGAGCAAACTCTCTTAGGGATAATACCTAATGAAACTACACAGACAATTTGTCTCCAAATAGGCATTCTTTTCAAACTAAAAAGCAGTTTTTAGATCCAAAGTTCTTAGTAAATTTATCATTATCCTAGACTAAAAAGGCTTCCTTCTGTGTTAGAAATGGTATTTATCCTACCTAATGCTATATTAACTTGCAAAACATATAACATATTCAATATAATTTGACTTAAAAATATTTGTATTTACGGTCTTATTTATAAGTAGGTAATATAATCGCTTTTGTTTTTCAGGAAAATGCAATATATAGTTCGGCCAGTGTGGAGATTAAATACTTAGTGGAGATGGAATACTTGCTCTTTGACTTCTTTTGGATCTCTGTGTGAAGTAATAGGGCAGTGGAAAGATCATAAAACCTTCTGCTATTATCTTTTCCTGAATCATACCTTTGAGACTTCAAAATTTCAGAATCCCCTTTATGCAGAAAAAGAGCAGGCGAAGAATGTTATCCCATAATTAGCTGCTGACAAACCCAGCTTGCTACAAATTATTTTCTTAATCCATTTTGGAGAATATAATCTTTATTAATCCTGCCATTTCATAGATTTATGGTTTTGAAACCAGACTGATGAAAATTTGTAAGAGAGGTGTTTTACGATGATCAATGTATTGCCTTGTGACTTCTTGATGTAATATGGTGATGTACCTTTCTATTAGCAAATTTTCGAGGACTCCAAAATTATTTTATGTGAGTACCGCAGTGGAAACAGCCTCTTAAATGGCATTGATAATTTTCGGGAAACAATTGGCTTGAGAAAGGTAAGAAAAAATCATAAAAACAGAAAGAAACAATCCTAGTTAACTGGAGTTGTCAAGTTGTCACATCTCTGAGCAGGGAAAATCATCTCTTTTGCTTTTGGTCCTGTCCTCAAATCAGCATCAAATGTTTGTTCCTGGTGTGTTGCATAGGGCGAGTTAGCTGTTTGGGTTTCTAGACAGAGGGCATTTGTGGGAAACTGTAGCAAGACATGCTAGAGGAAATGTGAAGAGCCAAGTGTAGCACTCGAAGCAATTCTAGATGCCCTTTCCCCCTCTAGATGATCTCTAAGAGATGTTCAAATTCATTTTAGATATCCCCGAGAACCTCTATACCAGTCGTTCCAGACTGTGACAGGTTGAACTGGCAGGCACGCTCATCACAGTTCATAGACACAACATTTTTTGGACTCTTTCTCTCCCCTCTCCCCCTCCCTCACATACATCTCAGGGTTTCTGACAGCTTAATTTGACAGAATTCATGAATAAGAGCAACAAGCTGACTACTTGGCATTTGCCTGTCAAGAAACTGTTGTGTGTGCAGTCTCTTAAAAAGCTAAATGTAAATTTCACAGAAAGAGGAAGTTTGGGCTTAGGAAGCTCTTTATAAAGTCATTGAAATGAAGGCTGTTGGAGGTGGAGCAAGGGGGGGGGGGAAGAGCAAGTAAACTTGCCATGTAATCTGCTTTGTAGAATAAAGCTCGTATTATGTATATTTATTAATGGGAAAATGGGGAAGACTTGAAGAAATCCACTGGCAATGGGTATTTGAACTAAAATTACAAGAAGCAGAGGAGTAAAGGTTAGAAAAGGAGAGGAAAAGGAAGAAAGGAGGGAAGGGAAGAAGGGAGGCAGGGAGAGGCCAGAGGGAAGAAGGAAGAAAGGAGGGAGGAGGGGAGGAAGGAAAAATGGAACGGAGGTAGGAATGATGAAAAAAATCAAGTTACAAACAATTTGGCCCTCTGGCTACAAGAATTACAGATATCTTTTAAATTACAAGTTGGCAGTGGAGATAGGTCAAGCTGTAGAGCATGTGCCTAGCATGTGTGAGACCCAGTGGAATCCCCGCACTGCATGTTCCCCTGAACACTTCCACACCTGACCCTGGTGGTCTTCAAGCCCCACTGGCAAGGACCCTGTAAAAATACAAACAGATCATGTCAATGGAAAGTGTGAAATGAACAAAGGAAAAGGCAGTGACGCAATTATAGGGTTATACATGCCTAACCAGCTGTTGGGATCAGCAAGGAGAAGGAGAAACTTGGGGAAGCAATTAAATATGTCAGAATAACAGACCACACTGGGGATTTAATCCTACACCTTCAGCCCAATGAGAAGGAAGATAGAAGAAATATAAGGTGGAAATGTTAAATAAAATATTCATACTAGTGTTTGGGACATTAGATTTTAAATATCATATTATAAAATGAAATGTTTAGAGTCACAGTTCAACTTGCAGAAATCTAGCAGTCAATAGAAATACTATTGCATACCATATATTAGAATTAGTACCAGAACAACTTAAATTTTTGAGAACATAGTGTTTAATTGAAAGAAAAACCTGCAGTGCAAATTCTCTGCCATGCATGTTCTTCAAGAATATCTGACCTTGTGGCTAAGTGTTGCTTCAGAGAAGTCAAGCACTCATCACTTTTTCTGTTAGTTTCTGTTTTTTTGTTTTGTTTTGTTTTGGAGGGCCACAATTGGTGGTACTTAAGGTTTACTCATGACTCCACACTCAGGGACCACTCCTGCTGGGCTGGGGAGTTGGGGGTGGGCATATGGGGTTCCCAGGATTGAACGTGAGCTGGCAGCATTCAAGGCAAATGCCCTACCTACTGTGTTACCAAGCTCTTTCTTGGCTTTTATCTCTGACAGGTCTGAGAAAGTCTCACATAATAGGGAGTTGAAAATAAGGTCTTCAATTTAAAAGGTCTGTAACTGAGAAATGGATATTTTTTCTCCAGTGGTATCAAATATTGAGACAATGTAGCACTGCACTATAGCACTGTCCTCCCCGTTGTTCATTGATTTGCTCCAGTGGGCACCAGTAACGTCTCCATTGCAAGACTTGATACTGTTTTTGGCATATCCAATACTCCACGGTTGGCTGCTGTGCAGGCAGCATACTCTTGATAGCTTGCTGGGCTCTCCGAAGGGAACAGAGGAATCGAACCCGGGTCAGCTGCTTGCAAGGCAAGTGCCCTACCTGCTCTGCTATCACTCCAGTCCCATTGAGACAATGTATATGGGTGAAAGAATAGGTGTTTTTACTTTGGTTTTATTCTTTTGCTTTCTATTTTTTGTGATACTGGACTGCATCCCCTGAGACTCTCAGTTGCTACTTGAATGTGGGACTTGAAGGTCCAGGAAGAGCTGGGAATATAAACCTTGGCTCTTGCTTGTCAAGTCTGTGCTCCAGCACATACAAAGTATACATCACTTTTATCTCTGCAAATGGTAAAGGAGAAGGTGCCTACATTCTGGGAACATATATTATTCTTTTTGTACATTCTAGGCCGTCCATTGTTTCTTTTCTATCATGATTTTTTTGTACATGTTCTTTTTTATCATGATTTTTTTTGTACATGCTTTCCTTTCCTCCACAGAAAGTGTTCAGCCCTACTTGTACTATCCTTGCAGGCAGGACTGACCTTCCCTACTATTCCACATTTCCCAGGTATATCAAGCAAGACTAGCACAAGTGTGCAGATCAGCATTTGAAAACACTTATTTTACACAGAGGATTATTTCTTTGTTGTTGTTTTGAAGTATTGCTTTGTTTTAAATTGAGGGCTCCACCCAGCGGTGCTCAGGAATTTTTCCTGGTTTTGTGCCTGTTTAGGTATGAGTTACTCCGGGTAGTTCCTCTGGGTGCCATTGAGCCGGGTCTCTCCCTTGCCAAGCATGCGTGCCAATCCTAAGGAGGTATCAGTCTGGTCCCATGAGACTTATTTCTGACTACAAAAGGGCTGGATCGATAGCACAGTAGGTAGGGCGTTTGCCTTGCACACAGCTGACCCGGGTTCGATTCTTCTATTCCTCTCAGAGAGATCGGCAAGCTACCAAGAGTATCTCGCCCTCATGGCAAAGCCTGGCAAGCTACCCGTGATGTATTCAATATGCCAAACACAGTAACAAGTCTCTCAATGGAGACGTTATTGGGCCCGCTTGAGTAAATCGATGAACAATGGGAGGACAGTGCTACAGTGCTACAAAAGTTATTAAACCCCAGAACTGACAAGACTAGAAAACGTCCTCATAAAATGAGCATCTCTGTAAAGGAACAAGAAGGCTTTCTTCGGCTTTATGCAGAATGTGAACTAGAACTGATCACAAACGCTTACTTCACTAGTGCTTTAGTCTATATAAATATCTTACAAAGCACCACAATGGGTTTTATAAATAAAATCTAATCATGTGTAGATATGCGTGCGTTTGTTTCTAGAATCTCGCTGCACATAAAAAAGGAATAAAAAGAACTCTCTAGCCATGAGTTATAATGGCCACTAGATGTCAGGATTCAACAATTCCCTAAAAATCTCTATGTTGCTTTCTTATTTTTGCCTGCGACAGACTTTCTGTTCAGCCATTTTCTCCATCCATAGAAAGAATGAATGACAAATTGCACGCTGCTTAAAATAATTGTATTATATCTGAACATAAGATTTGTGAGTGGAAAAGTGGTGGCATCAGATGAATTTCTGGTTTTCTTAGCTCTTTTATGATTTTATCACCAGTTTTATGAGCTGTGTTATTCATCACATAATTGTGGAGTTCAGAACTAAACATAATGTCATGTCATTGTAGCTTTCTTTCCACTGGACCTAGTGTTGCTCTTTGGGATCTTTCCCATTCTAAAGAAACCCAAAACAAACATGAATCAAAAGTACCACTGATACATCAATAGCCAGTAAATGCTACTGTTAGCAGCATCCTCTCTCTGGAGTGTGGTAACCTAGGAGATGGTACCTGATGCTGAGAAATACCATGCTGAGAAATAAATTTACCTGCTATGAAGAGAACAGAATAATTTTGAAAAAAGTTTATCAGTAATAGTTGATAAATTCATATCTACCAAGTGGAAAGTGTTTTGATTCTTTTTGGTTCTGTGGCCATACTCAGCAGTGCTCAGGGCTGACTCCTCGTCTGCTACATAGTTAATATTCATAGTTAAATAGTGTGAAGGAAATAAAGAACATTAGTGTTTCTAATTAGCTCTAATGAAGCTTGTTTTGTTACCTGAAGCATATTAGAAGACAAAAATGTCTGATTATGTAACAAAATATTATATAACACAGAATTAATAACTATATTTGAAACCCACAAAGTTAAGACAGTATTTTATTACTGTTTTACTTTAATTTTAATAAAAATAAAAATGGAACTGTTTGGCTGTCACATGATATTTACTGGACCATATAAAATATTACCACTGTCATCATTTCTCCTCCTATATGTTCATAAAATCAAGTCAGTATTAATAAGGAAAATTATATAAAGCACAATTTTAATATTGAGATATTAAAGACTTTGCTTTCATGACCAGTAGATGGGTACATATAGATTAAAATGATGGATTTTTTTATCACATGCATAGGGGGTATTTACTAATATCTACTCTGAACAATTTATAAAAATGCTGAATATGAGAAATGTCCCACCTTAATTAAGTTCTTTTTTTTTTTAATTTATTGAATCACCAAGAGAACAGTCACAAAGACTTTCAGTTCAAGTCTTGGTCGGTCATACAATGATCAAACACCCGGACCTTCACCAATGCACATTTTCCACCACCAAGAACCCCAGTATAAGCCACCCTCCCACCCACTCCCTGCCTGTGTGGCAGATTTTCACTTTACTCTCTCTCTATGTTGATCACATTCAATATTACAACAAAAGACCTAACGTTGTTATTTGGAATTTTCCTCAACATTCAGACCTGCCACAAAGACATAATTAGAAAATTTGTTTTCTATTGCTGATTATGAAGTGCATATGATGTCGTGTGGCCACAATAGTGGCCACGTGAACTTGGATTTCTGATATTTTTGTAATAAACCTAGAGAGATTACTGCCAGAAGCCCCTGGGTTTCGAGATTGGTGTGTGTGCCTCTGAGATCATGGTCAGTCAGAAGCTGGAGGAGGCATTTGAGCGTGGCAACCTGGAGCATTGTCATGGAGGGAAGCAGAGCCGATTCCAGCCCCATCCCATGAAGCCCCACGTGCCTCGTCAATGCAGTCTTATACCTGGCTGGTCATTAGGCTCTAAAAGATGCAGGCCACCATGCAGCTGCCACAAAGGGGGACAGGTGAGGGACAGACACCCTTTTCCTCCCAGGGTGGCATAACACCATAGATAAATACAAAGTCCAGATGTGTTTCGGTTGGGCATTATCTTTTGCTCAGATTTTCCTATCACCATTCAAGCCTGATTATCAGGAACAAATGCTAGATCATTTGCTTTCCGTTGATCACTTTGCATATAAGGAAATGTCTGGGATCTCCCAGTGATATCAGCTTTGGACAGGGCCTGGAGCATTCTCTGGGAGCTGTGGTGCCCTCCAGATGGTTTTTTTTTTTTTTAATGCTGTGTGCTGTAAGATGGTGCTGGAGGCGGGTTGTGGGCCTGACTTCCGGGATCAGAGGTTGTCTGGGAGCTGGGGTGGCCCCATTACAGTTTGGAAAAAAGTCCTGGTACCCGCATGCCCTCCCGTTGATCATCGATTTGCTCGAGCGGGCCCAGTAACGTCTCCATTGGAGACTTTGTTGTTACTGTGTCTGGCATATCGGATACTCTCGGTAGCTTGCCGGGCTCTCTGAGAGGGGCGGAGGAATCGAACTCGGGTGGGCCATGTTGGCTGCGTGCAAGGCAGACGCCCTACCCGCTGTGCTATCGCTCCAGCCTTTACCCGCATGCCAGAGCCATGCTTGTAGAAGCTCATGGTCACCAGAATTCCATCAGGGGAAGGTGTTAAGTTCTATAGCAATTATTTATCACACAGACATATGACTTCCTGAGTGAACATGCAAAACGGCTTTTAAAAACTTAAAAAATTACTAGAAGTTTTTCTTAAATTAGTAATCCTTGCTGTTTAATAATTTATCCACATCAATAAAAGGAAATCAGGTTTTTATTTGTTTGTTTGGTTTTGGTTTTAGAGATAAACTAGTGTTACTCAGGGATTACTCCTGGTTCTTCAGTGAGAAATCACTCCTAGCAGTTCTCAAGCTCATATGGAATGCTAGGGATCAAACCCTCATCAGCCATATGCAAGGCAAGTCCCCTAATTTCTGTACTATCTCTTCAGCCTCAGCTATCAAGTTTTATCATCATTAACAAAGACATTTTCCCTTATAATGGAAAGACCTTCATATTATATAAGCATCCTTTTATGTATCAATTATTTGACAATCTCACAATTTCAGTCCATTGCTAATGTGCATTATCCTCATTTTAATAACCTTCTTTAGTTCATCTCCTTAAAATGTAATTGACTTAAAATTGATTTTTGCTTGTAGCTAGAAGACAAATATTTTAGAATTGTAGACTTTGCATTATTGTTCTTTCCTTTTCATTAAGGAGGGTTTAGTCATTTAAATGCTTAACTATGTATTAGTTTTGACATAATAATATTAAAGAGAATAAAATAAGCAGAAGTCTTGAAATTATATGAAATATCTACATTCTACTATCTACATTATGCACATAGGTAACCCAAGCATAAACTGAGATTTTCACTTTCTAGAAAGTGTTCTTCATTCAATCAATTACTGAATATTTTGCACTTCATTGTTTCTAAATAGGAGCCACATCCACTAATGCTTAGTGGGGGCCAGAAACTATTCTCTTGAGTCTAATAGTATGCTTTATTTTTCTGCACTGTGTGAAGCACAAGATTCTGGCTCTGTGCTCAGGGATCACTCCTGGTAGGCTGGGGAACCATTTGGAATTCTTGGAATGCAACTTGAGATGGTCGCTGGCAATACAGGCACCCTACCCACTGTAGTGTATCACTCTGGCTCACAATTCCTGGCAGTATTTGGAAGAGTACCAAGGTGACCATTCTCAGAGTGAGGGGTTGGGGGCTATTCTCTGTGGAACCAGAAGTCAAATTTCAGGCTTTGCACATGCTCTACTACTGGAGTCATATCTCTAGCACCTGTGTGTTGTTTTAATGCTGTTTGATCATTGTAAAATCTAATTTTTTGAATCAATTTCTTGGCTCAAATTGTTTCAATAAATTCTAAAATTAATACTAGAGCATAAGGTTGATAGGACAACTAGTAGAACACAGCAATGCTGGAGAGCCTGCTTTCCATCCCAGCATTTCTTAGCCCTCAGATCACGGTAGTGAAGAGCACGGCCAGGCAGTACCACATTATGAAAGCTGAGCACTACCCATCAATCCCATATTGCCTGCTGTGTTGCTGGATTTGACCCTGGGTGCTCAAACACCACCAAAGGTGAGCTTCATTATAAATATAAAATCATATCCACATCATTAAATTTCATTCTACTTCAGCAAGATCTAGATTTAAAACATTACACCCAGGAAGGGGTATTCTTTCAGCAGAGGGAAAAAAAAGGTCATCCAATCCAGAAAATCCTTGACTGTTGGTCAACAGTACTCACAGAGAAGTCTAGGTCAAAAGGGGAAATGTGAAGAGAATCCATTTCATTGAGGCTAGGAGGTTGCAGAAAGCCCATGCAGCTATGAATCAGCAATGTTTAAGACCCAAGAAACCTTGAGAAATGAAGTTATTTCTCTGTTTCTCAGGTCAAAAGGTTGTTTCTCTGAAAGAAACTAGCGGGATATAATGCAGAGGAAACCTTGGGGAATTGTTAGCTTTGAGTTCTGCCTCAAGCTCTCTTTTGCATCTGAGCAAAGCCAATTTCTGTTGGAATAACTGTTTGAGATCAACAATCTCTACCTCAATTGTTCTAGTTTTGAAAGTTTATGTCCCTCCCACATACTGATACATCTTTTTTTGAAGCAATTGTTGTTAAAAAGATAATAATAAAATATATTTTCTTACCTCTTGAACTTGCCACCTTTTGTTTCGGTGTGTTTATGCAATGAATTGATGTAAACATATAATCAAATTAAGGTGTATATAAATTACTGGGCTGGGCCTGACTTACAAATGCTACAGAGTGCTACATAAAATTAGCTAAAATAGTAAATTTTAGGTTATGTAGGTATTATTATAACTAAATAATTGTCTTAATAAAACTATAAATGTAACTCAAAAAGTCTTTTTCCTGGACCAAGAGACAGTATAGCCATTAGGGTATCTGCCTGGCATAAGACCAATTCAGTTCAATTGGCAGGACCACGGGAACTCCCACTCATTGCTGGGGTGCTTGGGGGAATACAGAGCATCTAGGGTTTCCCTCAGGGTCCCCTAAAGTAGTGTTGCATGCTTGGATCCCTATATTGAACTGATGCTGGTGAAGCAGCCCCACGTATGCCTTGTGGAATCTCTGAGCACAACTTAGGAGGCTCCAGCCCCCAAGTAAATAAAGACTACATCCTTCATAAGGGAAATATATTTTTTGTGAAAACATTTTTATATATTTCAGGATTTTTCTAGTGTTTTGTTTTGCAGCCATGTCCAGAGGAGCTCAAGTGTTATTCCTGGATGTGAATTCAGGAGCCCTTGTCCATTGAAAGATAAAACCATAATGGGCATCATGGGAGGCCAGTGCCTTCAGCCCCTAGATTTCCCTAGCTTTAAGATGCACTATAGCACGGTAGCACTGTCCTCCCAGTATTCATTCATTTGCTC
Source organism: Sorex fumeus (assembly GCF_029834395.1). Classification (NCBI taxonomy): domain Eukaryota; kingdom Metazoa; phylum Chordata; class Mammalia; order Eulipotyphla; family Soricidae; genus Sorex; species Sorex fumeus. The sequence goes on from NW_026606081.1 coordinate 42,188,119, forward strand.
GAGTGGGCACCAGTAACGTCTCCGTTGTGAGACTTGCTGTTACTGTTTTGGGCATATTGAATACACCATAGGGAGCTTTTCAGGCTGTGCCGTAAGGACAGATACTCTTGGTAGCTCGCCGGGCTCACCAAGAGGGACAAAGAAATTGAATCTGGGTTGACTGTGTGAAAGGAAAACCGCTCTACCTGCTGTGCTATAGAAAGAAATTAAAAGCACCCTTATACCAGGTGGTCTAAAATCTGAATCTGTCCATGAATCAATTTTCAATTTGTGGTTGGCTCCTTTGTGGCAAGGCATACAGATGTGCAACTGGAGCATGAACTTAAAAATTTGTAAAGAACTTAGGGCTTCACTTTCCCCAGATACTCCTTCTCCTCTTCTGTATAGTGCTGACTACACTTTATCTCTTCCTCTATACTGCTGTGGATTCTTTCTGGCATTGTGTCCCAGTTGCCTGCAATGGAATCTGTACTTCTTTTTTTATTTGCTTTTTTTGGGTCACACCTGGTGATGCACAGGGATTACTCCTGGCTCATACACTCAGGAATTACTCCTGGCAGTGCTCAGGGGACCATATGGGATGCTGAGAATTGAACCGGATCGGCAGCGTGCAAGGCAAATGCCCTACCCACTATACTATCATTCCAGCCTCTGGAATCTGTATTTGAAGCCAAGTAATTGCAGAATAGAAACTCTTAAAAATGCCATAGAGGTCCATACCCTTCTCTGGACATAATGTCTGCTTCACTCAGAAAATATCCTGCCATGGGCACCATGGCATTCTACTTCCTTATCACAGGATACTCATTGCTGGGTCATGAGAAAATAGAGAAAAGAGAGAGTGTGTCTCCAATACTCTCTGAGTGTCAGGAGATTCCTCTCACTCTTTCCAAGCTAGAACCAAACAAATTTGCTGGAACTTTCTCTCTGTTCACTTAGAAACCCATTTCCAAATTTAGGGCTTCATTAAACCAGACCCCACGATAATGGAGGGAAAAGAGCTAGTTCATGAGTACCCAATGTTCTAAAATTTTCCTTAATCAGTCTATACCTAAATTATTTTTAGGGACGTTTTGGAGTCACAGAAAAGCAAAAAACAGAAGGATCAGAGATTTCTATATATGTTCTGTCCCAGAAAACAAACCACATAATTAACACTCTCATGTGTGGTACCTTTGTAGCTCCTCATAAACCTACAATGACATATGCTTATTAACCAGAGGACAATATTCACATTATGGTTAACATAACCTTTGACATTCTAAAACCTATGGCCTTATACTGGCATAGAAATGCTATGTAGTACATTTAGAATGCATATGCCTACCAATATATTTTACTAATTTCATACACAGTAATTTTACTTTTATTAAAGTCCCCTATATCCACATATTCATTCTAACTCCTGGAAATCACTGATTTTCTCATTATCAATTTGTCTTAACAAAAAGCACAATGTATTGGAATCACACACTTTAGAGCACTTTTGTCAAATTGTCAATTAGCACTTTTCAGTTAGTAAAATGCACTTCATGTTTCTCCATATATTCTCATTTCTGAATTTTTAGTACTGAATAAGATTTGTTAATTTGCTTATTTATTTATTTTGGCTTTTGGTATCATACCCAGCAATGCTCAAGGGTTGCTCCTGGCTCTGCACTCAGGAATTACTCCTGGTGGTGTTCAGGGGTCTTATGGAGTGTTGGGGATCAAACAAGGCAAATGCCCCACCAACTGTACTATTGCTCCGGCCCCTGAATAATATTTATTGTCTCTGAGGTACCACTATCAATCTACTGAAAGATACCTTGAGCTCTCCAAGTTTGGTGAAGTGAATGAAATGTATGTTTCTATGTGGAAAGATTATTTTCTGCCCCTTGGGTAAATGCTTATAAATATGTTGGCTAGATTAAATGGTACATTCCACTGCTACAAGAATTCTAAGCTGATTTCTTAAGTGCACACACCATTTCACATCCATAGCCACAGTGGAAAAGTGATTTTTGTTCTCTCTTCTTGCCCACCTTTTGTATACTGTTATTATTTTGATTTTGATCACTCCAATGGACATGTAGTATCATCACATAATAACATGTAAGGCGAAAACCTTTTTGAATGCTTATTTGACATCAATATCATTTGATGAGGTATCATGTAAAAACTTTAATTTATTGTTTAAATGTTTGTTACCTGATTGTTGAATTTCAGGAGTTCTGTGCATAGCAGTATTTTTTTCATATATTCCTTTCATATATTGATTTTCCCAGTCAGTGACTTGTCCTTCTTAGCAATCGCTTTCTCATTGAAATTGTCTTTTGCAGGGAAAATATTCTTTATTTAACTTTTATCTTTCAATTTGTTTTTGTTTCTTGGGGGGAAGGGACTTGGGCCGTACTCAGAGAAACTCAAGGACCTATTTTGTGCCCAGAACCCTGGTGGTGTTCAGGAAACCATATGCAATATAGCAGATCAAACCAGGATTGACCTCATGTACTCCAGTACATGGTTTATTCCAGAACTGTCAGACATATTTAAATTTAAGAAGTCAAGTTAACAGCAATCTAGTGACAATTGGTCCATTTTCACCATAACTGAGAATAAATTCAATTTTGAGAAGAAAATGAAAAGAATGTTTAAGTATTGCTTTACAAGACTGGAAGGACAATGTAAAGATATATTGGCATACACTTGAATAACTTTACTTCATTAATATTGAAAGTTTTCATTGAATTCTTACTGGATTCATAATTGAAGTATAATTTTAGTAGCTATGTTTCTTATTAAACAAACTCAACACACTTAAAGAAAAATAGATCTAATTTCAGAGAACTAATGAACAGCTATGATCTTACGGCAGATGACCATTGACAAATACAAAACTCTACAAAATAGCATACACAAACAAATATCTTCATTGTTATCAACCACAAGCCTGCTTATTCAGGGTGTCACTTTTTCATTAGAAGATAAAACTGTCATTCTTAGAATAATTGTTTTTGCTTTTGTTACCTGCAGTACTTAAGGTAAACTTTTTAACCCCTGTGTATATCCCCATTCAAAGTAAATTTCTCTATTCCACTTCAAAATAAGAAAGAAAATTAAGATAACAATCAGTATAAACATTATATATTCTGAGAAAACAAATGGTGTCTATAATTTTAAAGGAGGCAAACTTAGTGTTATATTGCTGAACCATTCGGAGTGTATATAAATGAGAAGGGAAGACAGATGTTAGCATGTAAAGCTTGTGATATGACCATTTTCTTTTATTTAGATGTATGTGCTCGAGCGGGCCCAGTAACGTCTCCATTGGAGACTTTGTTGTTACTGTGTTTGGCATATCGAATACGTCACAGGGAGCTTGCCAGGCTCTCTGAGAGGGGCAGAGGATTCGAACTCAGGTCGGCCATGTTGGCTGCATGCAAGGCAAACGCCCTACGGCTGTGCTATCGCTCCAGCCCCAGATGTATGTGAATACCTAGAAATGCTCAGAGATTACTTCTGTGATGGTTGGGGGATTACCTGCATCCAGAGGACTGTGTGTGATTCTGAGCATCAAACCAGGATCAGATACATGCAAGGCAACTGCCTTAACCTCTGTACTATGCCTCTAGTCCTGCTTTTCTTTAGGTGATGTCAATGTTCCTTAAAATCTACTTTCTGTTTAAAGGAATCTTCTTCCTTTATATATTCAAGAGAAAAGCTGATATACTTTTTCTCAGTAGATTTTATTAGATTGTACCATATATGCTCGAGCGGGCCCAGTAACGTCTCCATTGGAGACTTTGTTGTTACTGTGTCTGGCATATCGAATACTCTCGGTAGCTTGCCGGGCTCTCCGAGAGGGGCGGAGGAATCGAACTCGGGTCGACCATGTTGGCCGCTTGTAAGGCGAACGCCCTACCCGCTGTACCATATATGTGCAATTTAAGCTTCCTAGAACCAAATTTTAAGTAAATATTGATAGATGTCAGCACTAGAGCACAGCAGTAGGGCTTGCATGCAGCCAACCCAGGTTCAATTCCTCTGCCCCTCTCTGAGAGCCCAGAAAGCTACTGAGAGTATCTCACCTGCAAGGCAAAGCCTGGCAAGCTACCCGTGACATATCCGATATGCCAAAAACAGTAACAAGTCTCACAATAGAGCCGTTACTGGGCCCCCTCAAGCAAATCGATGAACAATGGGAGGACAGTGCTACAGTGCTACAGTCAGCACCAGAAAGGATATAAAAAAATTAGAAATTTACCAGTTCTAAATGCTCATTAATTAGCAAACACAAAGTGTGTCATATGTATTTTTTTATCATATCACATAGATAGATCTTCACTGGCATGTCAGCTTATCACTCAGAATAGATAAGCTGAATCATTTATGAAAGCTTGCATAAATCTAAGAGTTTCAGTACTTTTTGGACGAACCAAAAACTACTACAAAATTTTAAAAAAACACACACACATCACACATTCTCTCTTTCACTCTCTCACACGCACATTCTCTTTTTCTCACACACACACTTTCTCTTTCTCACACACATTCTTTTTCTTTCCCTCTCTCACACACACACTCTCTCTCACACACACACTCACACACAAACACACACACACATATACACACACACCCCTCTGTTCCATCCTGTGATTATTGCTCCTGTCATGTGCATGGAAGGTTCACAAGAGTTGACTCCCCAATTTTTCTGGGGTAATGCGGGTTGGGCCACAGCCATCAAGCTCATGATTCACACTTGGCTCTGTGCTTAAGGATCACTCATGGTAGTTCTCAGGAAACTATTTGTATGTAGTGCTAGGGACTGAAGCCGCGTTGGCTGTGTGCAAGATAAATTCCTTACTCTTTGCTGTTGCTTCCAGACCAAGAGTTGCTTGATTCCAGGAAAAATACAGCCACCACCACCCCCACCCCCCCCACCCCCGCAGAGGGTGATCATGAAGACAAATAAATGCTGAAAGAATAAAACCATTAGTGTTTAAGACTTCGCTAAGAGTTAAAAAAAATTGTCATTCTATATGCAATAGCCACTAAGTGAGATAAGCTCCCTTATGACCTTTTCTTCGAGGGTGCAAAAAGTAATATTGCAACATCTGCAAGCTGAGCATATTTGCTCAGGTAATTGGAGTAAAGGAAGAAAAAGACAGCCAAAAACTAATGTCTGTCATCTCAGTTGCCTTCTGTTGTAGTTGTTCACTTTACAGATTGTTATTTCTTGGTCCAATCCTTAGTTTTTGTATCGTAAAACTTTCTTTCTCTCAAATAAAATATATATTTTTAAAGAATATAAATTTATTTTTATTGGAAGGGCAAAATGTTAGACACTATTGCATAGGATAGGATCAATTGGGGTTTGTAGGACAAACGATGTCACCTAAAATAGTGAATGTAACTCATTTACTCACACAAGAATTTACATTGTTTCAGAGAGTGGTTCCTAGACCAACTGCAATGAATATTTAAAATGCTAGTTTCTTGTGGCTGGAGAGATAGTATGGAGCTAAGCTAAGTCATTTGCCTTGCAAGTGACTGACCCTGGTTATATCCCCAGCATCACATATCTCTGCCTCCCCCCAAGAATCCCTGTGTGCTACAGGGGATTGCCCTGCCACAGAGACAGGGGGGATGGGGGGATGGGGGTGGGAGGGATATTATCCATGGTGGTGGAAAATGGGCACTGGTGGAGGGATGGGTATCTGATCATTGTATAATTGAAACCAAAGCACAAAAAATTGTAAATCTACAACTTTAAAAAAAATAAAATAAAGGGGAAAAAAAAAAAGAAAAAAAAAAAGAATCCCTGTGTGCTGCCTGGCTGCTACCCCCCATCTTCCCGACAAGATATCTCAAATAAAATATTTTTCTATAATACTACTCTACTATTTCTTTCTTGTGGTAAAAACTAATAGCAGAATTTATTAGACAAATTCTCCAGCCTCTTTTTATTCCCCTGTTGTCTGATTGTTTTGTCTATTTGTAGTTTCACCTATAGGAGTCTCTAAAGGTTAGAAATATGATAATCAAGATTTATTTTATAACATTTTAAAATATTTAATATATGTCATCAATTCATTGAATAATGAATAATGATTCTGCTTATCTCATCTCTTAAGTTCTTTTCAATTTTCAAACAGGACAGGATTTTCTGAAAAATTGCAAATAACTAAATGGCTGAACAAGATCGTCTTCACTTTTAGTGAATAAATCAGATATGCTTCTAATTTTTAGTATAAAAGAAACTGACTTATGCTACATTTCATTTTAGTATTGGCCTACATGTATTTCTTTTCCTAGTCTTAACAGGTTCACAAGTCACTAAAAGATTACATATCCTTATATATCAATAAATGGGAGAAAAATTCCTATAATCACTCAGTTTAAAGATAAATGTATTTTTAAAAGGATTGCACTCATTCATGGTACATTAAAAAAAACACAGTATGAGACTATAACCAAGGGCAGTAGAAACAAGGGCCAAGAATATTTGTTCATGGTTTGAAGTCTGCCTCAAGTGCTGGGGTAGAAAGCAGTTGGTATTGAGAAGGGACCACTATGGCAAAGATAGTTGGAAATGATCACTACATGAACTGTCTGCTAAAAACAGTTAAAGGAACAAACAAACATGATAACCTCTCAGTTTTATATTGCAAACCAAAATTCCCCAAAGGGGGGGGCGGGGTGTAGGATAACATGGTTTGTCCTTTCTGCCTTGCCACAGGGAGCTTAGGTTTATTGAGTTACTTCCATCACTGTGCTCCCATTCCTCTGTGTTTATTTGTAAACTCTTTCTTTGTGCTCTGTTGTAAATATTGCTTTTCTCTTCTCTTTAGTCCAATAACTTAATTAACATCTTAATTAATATCTTAATTTTACTTCTTAATATTAGTTATTTTGTATGGAACAGTAAGAGATACATTGAGCTTGTAGGGTGTTCTCCTTGGGACCTCTTGCTACAGATCTCAGACTATAGTGCTCAGGCCAGATTAAACTTTCCTAACCCTAACAGGGTTTGAATCTAGTAATTACTTTTTGGATCATGACAGAATTTGTCTATGACCATGTTCTTAACTTATAGTTCAGTATTATGGCACTTTGGCCCAAATGTTCTTATCTAAAAAACAAATTTTGTTAATCTTGGTTCATCTGTATTAGATTTCCTTGACATTTGGATAGCTATAGCACTATCTTCATTCATTTCCAGTTCTAGCTATGGATTTTTTTAGTGCTTAAATTGTTAAACAGTCTCATTTGATAATTTTTCAGATTGTTTATGTTATTCTATGTTTATTTTAATCATTGGGAAAACATTTATGATTAATAACCTGTTATGTTTTATTCACATGCTATTATGAAGACATATGGATACTTCCCCACATTCTCATTGTTCTTTTAGATTTTTTTATATTAAACTCTCCATCTGTATTACTTATTGCAATTGTTAAAGGGAAGAGAGAAAAAAAGGTACTTCAATGTGACTAATGTGTTCTGGGGATGTCATTTTGTATCTTCATCTTTAACAGTACAGATTTTTTCTTTTTCAAAAATTGTATTTTTTATCTATCAAAATTACAATTGCAATAATCAGTAATGGAGATGCATAGGTTATAATTTTATTTATATTGATTTTACAGAAAATTATTATTATTATTATTATTATTATTATTAAAAAGGTAAGAAAAGGTAAAGGCCTCCCGTTGATCATCGATTTGCTTGAGCGGGCCCAGTAACGTCTCCATTAGAGACTTGTTGTTACTGCATTTGGCATATCGAATACTTCACGGGGAGCTTGCCAGGCTCTGCCGTGCGGGTGAAATACTCTCAGTAGCCTGTCGGGCTCTCTGAGAGGGATGGAGGAACCGAACTCGGGTCGTCCATGTTGGCTGCGTGCAAGGCAAACGCCCTACCACTGTGCTATGGGTCTATAATAAAGGTAAGGTAAAGGTAAAGGCCCTCCCGTTGAATGTCGATTTGCTCGAGCAGGCCCAGTATCGTCTCCATTGGAGACTTTGTTGTTACTGTGTTTGGCATATCGAATACTCTCAGTAGCTTGCCGGGCTCTCCGAGAGGGGTGGAGGAATCGAACTCAGGTCGGCCATGTTGGCCGCTTGTAAGGCGAACGCCCTACCGCTGTGCTATCGCTAAAAATTATTATTATTATTATTATTATTATTATTTGTCTGGGGGATACAACTGGCAATGCTCAGGTATTATTTCTGCCTCCGCACTCAGGAATCACTCCCGGTGGAGATCTGAGAACCAGATGTGATGTGGGGTTGGGGGTGAAGGTCAAATAGGGTCATCCTTGAGCAAGGTAAGTATCCTATCCGCTAAACTATAACTCTAGCCCTGTAACAGAAAAAAAATTTTTTTAATCATTGGTGGATGTGTTTGGAATTTCATAAAAGCTGAAAAACAATTACTTTCATTTAAAAAATTTAGTAGGGGATGATTCATTTTACTGTCTGAAAAACGTCTTCTTAGAACATCAGTCATTTTTCCAGTGATACTAGTAATTATTATCAATATTTGCAAACCAAGTAGATAATATTTTCAAATTTTCTTTCCTAGTAATACATAAATAACCAACATGTAAAAGCCTTTAATTATTATAAGATAAGAGTTTTAAAATTTTTTTTTAAATTTTAAATTGTCACCTCTTAGAGTTTGGTCAGAAAATGTTATATCCAAATCAAATACAAAGTCCAAAAAATATTTCTTATTTCATTTTTCTCACCTTGATACTTTGAAGGAAACCAAGAAATAATTTTTCTTTCTGAATTGCATTAGTCTTTTTTGTTTCTTTTTGTTTATGAAGCACTAAAGAAAACACAAAACAAAAAAATTAAGCACACAGATAGCATAACTTGGTAATCACTGTCACTTGCTAAAGGAATTTGCCTCTAAATTTTTCACTTTTTTCCTTTCCCCAATGCCCTAGAACTCGATACACAAAATTTTTATTAAATTTTTATGTGTTAGGTCACCTTAGTTTTGAAAGTTGTATTTGAAAAGAATGGACACACATAGGAAAGAGGAGAAAACAAAACAAAAACAAAACAAAAAACACTGCAGAAACTAATAATAAGTACACAAAGTACACAAGTGTATTTATTACATTTTGCAAGCACTTTGTTCTACATTTCAAAAACGCCACCATCAAGCTGTTGGCACATTTATGTACAAACAGATTAATTGTAATGCCTGCTACAAAGCACTCTTTGTGAAAATACAAACTCTAATACCAGAAAAAAAAGCCAAAAGCATCAACATCATTACATAAGTTTAAAAGACAGTTTTAAAAATCATCACAAACTGTTAAGACACAGAACTGAAACACTATAATATTGAATTTAAAGAAGCCCATTAATACTTTTGCTGAATATCTGTAATACTGCATATATCAGAAAGATGTTGAACCAGTAAGATAGTCTAAGCATAAAAAAAAAGGAAGCAAAACCAACCCCAAATTAATTAAATAATACTACAGAATGCATAATCATGCCACAGATAAACCTAATAATACCCCCTTACTTACTACAAGAACTTGTAAAATTACGCATGATGCATGACTAGTCGTTGTACAAAGATTGTTTCACTCAATAAATTTTATTAGAAATGCACTTACACTGAGAAAGGATTTCACAATGATCAAATCAGTGCACAATACTACCTAGTTTTTTTAAACACTGACAAAAATGTCTTGTCAGGCTACATCATTTTAAAAGACACTTTACAGCATTCCTGTAGCATTAGAAAGAATCAAAAGAAGAGTCAAGGTTAAAACAAACACCAAATTTGGTCCAGTAATACTGATTGTTTCTTTTTTTTTATTCCTTTGATATAGGTACTTCTTATAAATGAATATGAACATTTGGTTAAAATGACTTACTTGAAATAAGGACACAAATATATCACTATACTTGGAAAGGAGACATTCTATAGTGGCCTCTGACCACGTTTTTAAAAACACTACAGGTAAACCAACATAGATTGGAAGGCTGCAAGCAAAGCTATTAGATTAATGGAAGCCTTTTCAAATATATCATACACATTTTAGGGAACGTTTATAGAGGTGCAATCCATGAAAACTTTTAAAGTAGGTAAAACAACTTCCGAGGGGTTAGTGTGCTTATTTTTTAATATATCACCTTCATAAAGGTAATTAATGTTCCACATTAGCATATTAAAAGTTCCAATCCAGCCACTGCTTAAATCACAAAGTCATTCTTCTGGTAGTCCACGAGAGTTATTTTCATTAAAATCTCCTCTATATTAAACTTGAAAAAGTTAAGCCCGGTTTCACAATCTTAGAAAGGCAACTTGCCATGCATTAGCATCATTGTTTCTACATGCTCACAACATAAACATGAGTAATCAGAGAGAAATGTCTTTTAAGTACATCAAGAAAAAAAATACAATGTTAACAAGGATAAGAAGCACTTTTTTTTAACCTACTCTTACAAATTTAGAAATTGCACCTTAGATTGATGAAAACATTAACCAGGGCCTATAGTCATAGGACCACTGATCTTCAGACAAGATTTCCATATTTCCAGAAGACTCATCATGATGTCATCTGTCTATTGTCCATAATATACAATGGTCCCTTTGGAGGTTACCTGTAGCTAAACTAGTTACTGAAATCAAAACCGAAAAGTATAAAAAGCTATTCTTTTCTTTTTAAAACATAAGAAATAATGCAATAGGTGTTACATAGAACACATGAGATGTGGTTAAAAGTCAAATAAATCTTTTGACAGTGTTAGTTTTGATCTTATGAATTGCTAAAGGAGTATTAGAAATTAAAAAAGAAAAAGAAAACAAAGGCTGGATAGGAGCTTGTAGAAGAGATTTGATTATTCCAATTTGACATATTAGGAAATTTAAGTGCTAATCAACAAAGAATTATGTTCAGGTGATTCTTAAGTCACCTTACATCTCTTTGATGAGAAGCACTCTCACTTTGCTTTTGGAAAGGTTAGATGGTTGGATGGCCCTTAGTTAAACACCAATGCATTCAGATGGTAGAGAGAACAGGCGTTTTGCTTATGTGTATGCGTTGAGCCGCTCTTTGGAGCGAGTGGAATGGATGTCATGAAGTTCTTGCTCCTCCTTGGACTTGATGTCCTCATACTTCTGCATTCGGCAGGCATCCTTCACGTAAGCCCAATTGGCAGACAGCACCATAAGGTAGTGAACCTAGTCGAGACAAAAGAATTTATCTCAGACATCGATTCAATGTCTATCCCCTGCCTATCAGGAAAGACATTTTCAAATGATCTATCCAGAAAAGAATAGTTTAATTTTAAAATAATATTTTAGAGATATAGGAACAATATGAATAAATATATATACTCCACAGTTCCCAAATACATGACAACTTATTCTCTCTCTTTCCCTTCCTCTCTCTCTGCCTCTCTCTCCTCCTCCCTCTCTCTCCCAATTTGCTCTCATTTAATCATGCTATAATACTGCCCATCTTATCTATGTTTTCAAATACAAAATCAGAAATGTTCTCATGGATATTTTGAGTCTCATCATCCAAATTAGTGAGAAGACATACTTTTCACTGAGCAATATAAAGAAGGGTTGTGGGAGCCCCCAAATAAGCCCATCAGTTCAATTTTTGTATGAACTCGATTTTTGTTTCATTGAATTCCTTGTAGATTGGAAAAAAATACTATCATGTATTTCATACACCATTTGCAAAGTAGTTATTTTAGTATCATGTTATCAAAGGAAGCTCCTGCTTACTCTTAAATTGTGCAGTTATTCAAGTGTGATTAGGCAGGAGTCCATTTGAAAACAATATATATGCTGCTCTTAGGAAAGACCAGATAGAGATAAAACACACAGTCAATTTCAAATGGAGACTAATTTGGTATAAAAAATGGCAAAGCAATTTTAACACAGTGATATATATATAAAGCAATGCCAAAGTAGGTATTTTCTCTAAAATATTGCATCTTATTTAATGAAAATTATAAGGTATGGTCAAGTAAGATCTATGAGCTGTTGTCTTATGCTCCGTGGCAATTTCTTTTCTTTATTTTCATTTTATTTTTTAATGAATCACTGTGAGATAATTTATAAACTTATGGCAGCTTCATTTTAAAAGCTTAAACTTCTATTAACTTAAAATGTTTTGATAATAAAAACATTTTAGAGTACATAATTTAAAGAATATGTTAATAATATATTTTATTCATACAGGCACTTCACTGTCCTAAAATAAGCTGGAAGGAATGCAATTTTCATACAGAATTTTACATGGACATAAGTATCTTGCAAGTGGAAATAAATGCTTCACTAGGCATGCCTTTTAAAAAATAACTTTAGTGAGTCTCTTATGCTATAAAGGCTGTTTACTGCTGAAACTTACATAAGCCACTAAAATTGATTCATCTCATTATATCCATTGTCATAAAAACACAGACACCATGTCTAGTGGAGTGCTGCTTTGAACCAAGAGTTTTTGAATCATCGTTCTGATAACCACTGTTGATGCTTATACAAGGCATACATCAGCATTAATTTTAGGTGAATAATTTCTTTACTTTCTATTCTAATTCCTATCACTAGTCAATCAACATGATATTTTGAATATCTCATATTCTAAAACAAAATTTTCTTCTTTTGGGGAGGTGGTTGGGGAGTCTTGGGCCAAAGCCAGAGGTTGCTCAGGAGATCCTGTTTTTCTGCAGATCCACCTGGGGGTCTGAGGCTGGAAAATCAGTGTCTTAATCCCTGTACTGTCTCTTCAGCCTTGAGAAAAAGCATTGTACAGATTTATAGTCACTCTCTAAACTTTGAACAATGTTTCAATCAATAAAATATTCACAGACTCATTTTAACAGGGATATACTCAGCTTTGTTAGATACTTTTGAAAAGTGTTTTAAAAGAAACAGAATTGGATATTAATACAAAAGTGTTTATGAAGTCACTAAAAATAGCTTGTCTGAAATGGCTCATTAGGCACATTAGCATTGCCTCGGCATTCTTATTTTTAGCTTTTGACAAGAGAAAACATTCTTTTAAAGTGGTCTAGTCACCAATTCTTTGGAAAGTGATTTAGCACCATAAGGTCTTAAAGCAATTCATATTAATTAAGTATTTTCACATGTAAAGTGGATGTCAGATTACTGAGAGCCTCTAGAATTTGTTACTACTCATATTTTAGAACCGAAAAATGAGGACTAAAATTTTGGCTAAAACTGTTGACGCTTAGAGCATTTTTGTGTTATTTTGATATTCAGCATTTAATTAAGCAAACATATTCATGATGAGTTACAAAGGAAGAGATGAGATCTTCCCACAGTAGTTTATCAAATTTCAATAAAAAGATGAAGGGTTGAAAGAGAACTTTAAGAACTTATTTTTTATGTTATAATTCTCATTTTTTTGTGCTTTCCATATAACAACCACATTGACAGGAAAAGCCATTTCTTAACACAAAGCAGGATCAGAGTGGGCTGGGTTTGGGGGATTCTCTAAAGTATTAAGTACCCGTTTAGAGAGAGTACAGGGGTTAAGTCAAATGTCTTCTGTGCAGTCACCGCTGTTTGATCCTCAGCACCACATGGAGTACTCAGCCAGAAATAATTCCAGAGGGCCCAAAGAGGGCAGCACTTTGAAGCACTGCTGCATGATCTTGAGTCCTTGCATTGAGTCACTCACCCAATTGGCTGAGCCTCAATGGACGGGGCCTTGAGCCTCGTGAGCACTGCTTGGGAGGTACCCCCCACAGAAGTATAAGATACATTCATAAAAAGGAAATGATGCCTATTACAGTTACATATTGTGAGGTTCTTTTGTCTAACTTGAGACAAGCTAGGAGTTAAGAACTTATGAAAAATTGGCCGAGTTAATTTGGGGTCACATGCAGCTGTGCTCAGGGCTTACTCCTGGCCAAACTGGGAAGACCCTAAGTGATATTGGAATGGAACCCGGGTCAGGTCAGCCATGTGCAAAGGGAGCAATTAATCTATGTAATCTGCACCCTTGATGGCATTTATAGAGGTTAAACTTTGATATTTATTTATTTATTTATTTATTTATGGGTCACACCCAGCGATACACAGGGGTTCCTCCTAGCTCTGAACTCAGGAATTACTCCTGGCGGTGCTCAGGGGACCATATGGGGTGCTGGGAATCGAACCCTAGTCTCACGTGCAAAGCAAATGCCCTACCCGCTGTGCAATTGCTCCAGCCCCTGTGTTTTATTTTTTATCCACAATTTTATACCCCATCAGGTAAGCAGATGTTAAACTAAATAAGACTCCTAAATGTGGACTTAGACATTATTGACCAAGCATCATCTCTACAAGCACATAGCTTATTTTTCCAATGGAAAATCCATACATCTGAGCATTTCCGTCTTACCATAGCAATGACTGCTGCCCCAGCTCCGGCAAGTGCCACAATGAACAAGTGAAAGGTCATGTTCAGCTGAAAAGGAGAGTACAGAGAACCTGTAATATGTGATAATCACAAGCATAAAAGGCTATGGGTTGTGAATAAAGACTTGTAAAAATGACAGTCCATGCAAATTGCTCAATTAAAAACCTGGAACACAATAACAGTCCTATGGCAAATTCATTTAAATCTTTGCAACCACTTCATTTTAATACCAACTCATGAAAATGATAAGAAAGATCATGATAAGTAAAGATAATTTTAACCATTTAGCCATATATGTCTGTTACTGCTTTTTAATTATAATTCTGTAATTGAAAAGCTTTGATGAAAATAGTTTATAGAACAGTGATATATTTATTGTAACTATTAAAATATTCAGAGCAGCTTACTTATATTTTATAATTCCCCATAATGATATTGCTACAAGTAAAACTAATTCTTAACATAGGGGGTCAACAGGTTTAATTATATTGTCCTCAAATAACAAAATGTCTGCTAAAATTCTGACTAAATGAAAGGTTGTAAAAACATTCACCTCAGTGGATTCGCACATCCTCATGAAATTCTCAGAGACGGTGCAAATTTTCTTTTCTTCCCCAATTGTCACAATCCCTACAACATAAAGAAAATTACAGTTTAACATTATAAATGTTTTCAAGCGCTCAGTGAGAGAAAAACAAACTTCTGATGATTTATAATTGTTTTTCTTTCTATCATAATGGGAGGAAATAATTATGACTAGACTTGTGAGTAGAAGATCAAATCTTTTTAGTCCTCAAACTATTTAAGATCTTTTCAATCTGCATTCAATTGAATCTAGCTGCCAGAATCTTCAGATTTAACCCAAATTCCAGGGGTTTGTCCATTAATAAAACTGAGCAAATATTCAGTCATTCAGTTAATGATGCCCCAGGTTACACTTTGAAATCTGAATTTAAATTTATGCTATGGTATAAAGCTTCTGATATATTAATTTATAGAAGTATATTGCCCAAAACTGTTAATGTTGAAAATAATGCTATTATGGAGACATTAAAAGCTATAGTTTAATGCATATTTAGTCTTGCTCCAGTTGGTTGATGGATCAGCATCATGAGGATCACAAGAAGTATTGCCAAAAACTTATATTCCTGAATTCCATCTCAAAACTGTTAAATTGTAATCTAGGAGTTCCTGCCTGGACCACTGCATTTTTTTTCACAAGCATATGACTGATTTTCTGATCTGGATCTCATTTTAAGAAAGTGGTCAAGTTTATCATAAAAAGGATCTTTGGTTTTGTTTGGAGAATTGTTAAATATAAATCACATAAACACAAAAGACAAAAAAATACAAAACACAAAAGACAAAAAATGTTCTGGGCAAGCTAATGCCTAAGATTTTAGCACAAGCTGCTCTTAACTGAGTTTGATTATGTGAATATTCACACATTCTTGGCTAGAAGATATTTCATCCCTCTCCCACTCCTGCCATTCTATCAGCAAAACAGTTTCCTTCAGAATAAAAGTCCCTCCCGCTGACTGTGTCCTCCGAGGTACTCATCATAATTGTGAGTTTTATGAACTCTGACTTGATCTCCATCTAATTCTCTCTGCCTTCTTATTCAACTTCGGTCATCTGGTCTCCCTGTTTGTTGAAACTACCAAACTTGGTACTGCCTCTGAAACTTTGTATTGGACCCTCTGAGCAAAGAATATTTCAGTGGCTTAGTCCCTCATTTTCCTTAAATGGAAACCATTCAGTGGATCCTCCCATTATCCTTTTTGTTGGTTGTTTTTTGTATTTGAGCCACATCTGGCAGTGCTCTGAGCTTACTCCTAGCTCTGTGTGCAGGGATCACCCCTGGCAGGCTTCAGTAACCATAAGATGCTAGGGATTGATCTTGGGCCGGTCCCAATGCAAGATAAGTGCTAACCTGCTGTGCTATCACTTTGGCCCCAGTCTTTATCCTTTAAAACACTGTAATTCAACCCTCTCCAAGTACTCTTGCTTCTCCTTTGTATTTCCAGTGCTGGAAATCAAATTCAGAGCCTTACAACATGCAAAGCAAGTGCTCTACCACTGGACTATGTTCCTGGCCCATCACCTAGTATTTTTTCTGTGTGTGTAGTATGTGTGTGTGTGTTTATCCTACGTGTGCATACATATATATGTGTGTTTAAAGTGAATTTTGCTTTATAAACCACTATGTAAATAATGTGATGCTAGGAAAAGGAGTATGTAAGATGTGTTGCTATACATATTTTCAAGTTTGATTAATTTGACACACATGTATCTGCCTATGAATGAACACTGGTTAAATTCAATATAAAGTACATTTTCCAAATTCAAGAATATGCATAATATTTGCTAGATTTTTTAGCTAAAATAGACACACCACCATTCCAGTTTCACAAAAGAAAAGAAGTAGAAAGCAAGTCACAGATAAGGGTAGTACCAGAAAATCATCAATCACAGTCAACGTTGAGTCAGGTGAGATATCAGTAATTGGATACATTTGAGTTATACTCACAATGTCTTAAAAATAAATTTAAAATTTAATCTGAACTAAATAGAACAATGTACGTATAGCTTTGTAATAATTGGTTGTTCCAGAAATACCAGAAAGTTCGGAAATAGTTACGTGCCATATGTGTATATGGGAGTTATTACTTTAATTACCAAAGCAATAATAAAGCACTTGGTTTTAACCTTGGAATCATGTCTCCTGTAAACAGAGGAAGAGGAAATCTCTCCAGAGGAAGGGCTGTTCCTGTGACCTCTTTTCTCTTCTGTCCAAATCTGCCATCCACACAGCAGCTCAGCCTGCTGGGAATCTAACGGGATGTGGGGAGGCCACTGTTTGGGAATGCATTGCTACTTGGCAACAGGATAGTTATGTTGTTCTCTGGCTCTCTCTTTATTTCATAGCATATCCATATGCCCAGAAATCTACAAATCCTTCCCATATCATCTAGTAAAGTCTATTCCTCATTAGAGAAACACATGTAGAGCGTTGTCATGTATGTGTTAACTGTTAAGATTTTAATAGCCATGCAGTTTTTATTTTTAAATCCATGTGAACATACAAATTTACATAGTTTTTTTGTTTTACTTGGCTTTGTTTTGGGGGGCACACATGGATGTGTTTGGGGGCTACTCCTAGTGGTGCTTGGGGGACTATGTGGAACCTTGGACACAAATCCTCCTGCATGCAAAGATTATGCTCAGCCCATTGAGTTATCTCACTCACCTGAATACATATATCCTTTATGGGTTTCATAGCTCCCATGTTTTTAAAAATGATTAAATGGAATTCTAGATAAATTTTGCACATCTTTGTTGTAATAGTTGTAGTTGCCTTATGATAAAGAAAAGACTCTGAGGCTGTACTACATCAGTTTGACCACAACCTTGTCACTAGGTAAAACCTTACTAATGTAACTTTTGTCACAGATAGCTAGTGTGTATTTGGATAAGTCATTGAAACTCTGCTCCAGTTTTGTCATTAATAAAATAGAAATTAATAGCAACCTCTACATAGAACTTACAGTGGTGAGAATAAGTGAAACTATCTATAAATTATAGAGACCTGCTTATATATTTAACATTCTCTAACTTTGTTTATTAAATGCGTTTCTCTTTTTTTTGCCATATTTGGTGGTAGAGCTTACTCCTAGTCCTGTGCTCAGAGGTCACTACTGGCTGTGGTTTGGGAACCATTTGTGATGCCAGAGATTGAACGAGGGTTGGTTACATGCAAGGCAAATGCTTTACCTCTGTACTTTCTCCTGTCTCTCTGACCTGTAAATACTAAGTTTTGTATCATTTCAGAATACAATGAAGTACATATTTCTTAGGAAATTTTCATACTAGACTTTATAATTTAGAATTCTTACAATGTGAGGAAGTGCAAAGGAACATCACAAATAAGAACTGTCAATATTACAAAATAAATTTGATGGCCCACACAAATATATATATGGATGCATTCCTGTTACGAGATTAGCTTGCCAT
Organism: Sorex fumeus; assembly: GCF_029834395.1. Lineage (NCBI taxonomy): Eukaryota > Metazoa > Chordata > Mammalia > Eulipotyphla > Soricidae > Sorex > Sorex fumeus. Next base: position 42,206,537 of record NW_026606081.1, read on the forward strand.
CACCCAGATTTCCTTCTTACTTAAATGTAAAAAAAAAAGTGTCTTAAATGTGAGTACTCAGATGCCATTTGCTCTTATGTAGAAGAAACAAAGATGGTTCAAAAGTAATTTGCAATATTCAAGAGGCAGCTTCTTAGGTATGACAGTATGGGGTACTGTTTCACGGTTAGAGATTCACTAACCAAACTGACGAAGGTCCAGGCAGAGATTTGCTCCCTCCACTAAGGTGGTGTTCCGGCAGATGGTCCACAGATTGAAATACATGTAAACTGGCAGGGAGGTGAAAGCCGTGACTCCCAGCCAGGCCAGCATGAAAACGTACGTCAGCATAATGAACTGCAACAGAGAAAAAGGTGAGGGAGAAAACATAATCCACTGGCAAAGAATTTTACATTTGACTGGCAAGGCTCAATTTGGAAGCTCTGAAGTACTCTAATAGATGAATCATGCTTACAACTCAGGTAGGGAGCACATTTGGGAAGCAGAGGGGTATTGACTACAAAGGCTTATGGAAACCAATTCGTGGGAAGATTACATCATGGCAGAAGGTCTGAGGGATAAAGAGAAAACAATCCTACATCAACGTGTCTGTTCCATCCTAGTGATTCTCTTCTGAATAACACTGCACACATTTTAAAGCTTCAGACAATATTATCAAGCATATAATTGAAGTGATTCTACAAAAGAGTTAAAGCTTTGACAAAAACTGTGTTACAGTTAATTGGATTTTCATTTTATAGATATTTTAGCTTCTGAATTATGTTTCTACTAAATATTATAAACATGGTAATAGTCCAGTCATTTTAGTTTGGAATGATATTGTATATGTCTCCTCCAGTTTTAATAACAATGATGTGTGAATTTGAGTCTCATAATAACCTTAATTTTCCTTAAAAAACAGTAAAATGCATTACTGAAAAATAAGGGCTTTGCCTTATTTATTGAAGAGATTTGTAAAATGATTTTTTATAGTAGGCGGTTGTATATCATGGCGTTTAATTAGAGAATTGAAAGTTAAATTTACTTCTGTGTTCAAACCATATTAAATGATAGGTAAAAATGCAGAGGCACGTATATTAGTAATGAATAAAATATGGAAAAATGTATTAATGTTGTTTCAGATTTGTATTAATTGTTTAATACAAGCAATCTCTTTAAAAAGCTATAGATAGAAATAGCCTTCTAAGTCAATATTTGCATTGACAAATATATGTAGGCTCTAAACTTTAAGTGTAGGTGTTAATACACACCTTGATGCAAATGTATTTTATTTTTTAAAGCAAGCTCTGTGTTACTGGATTTTTTAACATCTTTCCTATGATCACAGAAGAAATTAATTTTTCAAAGGTGCATTAACACCAACCAGGAACAGAGAATGACAGTATTCCATAACATAGTATTCATTAATTATACACAGATATCAGAGAAGAAAACTTAGATTATCTCTGAAGCATAGCCAAATTAAAAATTACTTACGATTATTTTTCTATATAAGTAGATTTTTTTGTCACCTGAATCCTGTGCCAATGAGCAAGGAAAACCTTCCTGCCATCACCCCTATACCTGATCTTATAATTAAGAATATGAGAAAGGAAACAGAGAGTTTTAAATCGTTTTTAAAAAAATGGACACTGATTAATCAACTCATTTTTTCAGTCCCAAAACACCACATTAGCAATAGCTGAATGCTAGATATTAATCACATAAAAATATATTCTCTGAATTTTTAGTTCTTATGATTTTGTGATTTGTATTTCATACATAGCTACTCCCAATATAATTTTTCTTTGTTCTCTCTCCCAGTCTAACTAGATTTAATTATATCTTCAAATTAAGATGGTAACTTGTAAAAATATGTGTTTTGTGTGTACAATATTTTTGCTTGAACCAACTGATATGAATTTGCATATTGAGAAATATCCTCTTTGAATATTATCCCTTTTTATCTGTGTACCTTATATATTGCAAATTAATGAAACTTGTAGGAATTTGAGATGAGGAGCACATGTCTATCAAGACTCAGATTATGATTATGCTTTAATTCTTTAAATCATTTAAATGTACTCTTTTACTAATGTGGCAATAAGATTATATTTAAAAGTTTCTTAAATGTGGACATTGAACATCAAAACTGAAGTCTATAGATATTTGTTCCTGTGGGTAATTTCAGAGACACACTTCAGAAAAATTTAAGAGAAGCTGTTATATATTCTGGCTTAATTTTGATACCTCAGATGTTTCTGCATCTTTGGATAAATGTACAACATACAGTACATATACTGAATGAAACTAAGTATCTTATTCAATTCAAATATTTTACGTCCATTTTGGTGGTGAATGTTTGTTAAACTTTTGTTGCTGATTTGGGCGAAATCACAAACTAGAAAACTTATTTGAAAACTCTCAGTAACCATACAACAATAATACTAACAAAGCCCAATAAATTTGAGGTGAATGTTATGATGGTGATAACATACCTCTATTACTGCTACGCTGTGATTAACACAGATTGTAGGAACTGTGGTTAGTATATAGCTTATGTAACGGATATAAAGAGAGTTCAAGCATACCAATGGCACCCCAGACAAAACCCGTTTCCTATTAGCTATTAAATGTTATAGTAACTCAGAAGCTCAGAACATAAACTTATGTTTTGTAACAACATTTATTCATCTCATCTCAAATATGACTTGTTCTTAATATTTGCTGTAAATTTCTATTTCAGAGACTTTGGTGAACCAATATTCATATTAATAATGTCCTTAAACTATGATTTGGAACACACTCATTATCCTAGATGACACAAAGACAGGTCTAAAAATAAAGTGAGTAACACATGCTGTATATTGAGCTACATAAATCAATGAAGAAACTGAATTAACTATTCCAAAATGATTATTCTTTTAACATAATCATTCAGGTTTTTATCACTTTTAGAATTATTTAGTTTAACCAATACATAATGAGGGTCTTCTTTATTTAATGGTGTGCGGTGGTATTCCAATCACAGAAAGCAATCAAGACTTCCAATTTACCCATTTACTCAAAAGGATAAAGGTATTCCTCATGAAAATATAGATATTTAGTTTTGAAACATTCATGACTGTCAGAGGTCAGTTTGAGTCTATCAGAAAAAAATGAAATTAGTATTTTTTGAGTGGTCTTTCTTCTTTCTCTTTCTGGAAAGTATAATGAAGCAAATCAACAGATGTTTCTCTCAATGGCTATGTGGCTACTGCTCAGAATTTTTCCTTTCTTGGTTTTTCCAGTGCTGTTATGTTCTTTTTTGACATCCACTGACACTGCATTTTTATCTATTCTCCACTCAAGAATGAAAGTCAAATGTTTAATCAAATATCCTATCTAAAATTCTTCAGTGATTTCTCGTCACAGCAAGATAAATTACACAGCATAGTACAAGATAATACCCAAAGACAGTAGAAACTCAGGCCAGGAGGACCAGTCCATGATAGACAGTTTGCCAACACAAATTTTGGGGGAGTGCAGTTAGGACAGTAAAAGGACCGCTATGACTATGATCATTGAATTGATTATTCTGGAGAAGAACTAAGCATTGAAAGGAGATAAAGTGATATACATGGTAACATTTCAAAACAGCATTGCAAACTATGGTGTAGAGAGAGAATGAGAGAGAAAAAGAAGAGTAAGAGAAGGAAGAAGGGAGGAGGAGGAGAAAGAGGAGGAGGAAAAAGAGGAGGAGGGAGAGGAGCAGGAGGAGGAGGAGGAGCAGGAGGAGGAAGAAGAGCAGGAGGAGGAGGAGGAGGAGGAGGAGGAGGAGAAGAAGAAGAAGAAGAAGAAGAAGAAGAAGAAGAAGAAGAAGAAGAAGAAGAAGAAGAAGAAGAAGAAGAAGAAGAAGAAGAAGAAGAAGAAGAAGAAGAAGAAGAAGAAGAGAGGAGAAGAGAGGAGAAAGAAGAGGAGGAGGAGAAGGAGGAGATGATGGTGTTAGATGAAGAGAAGGAAGGTGAGGAGGATATGGAGAAAAGTGTCTGCCATAGAGGCTGGCTGTGGGTGGAGGGGCAGTAGGGAAACTGAGGACATTGGTGGTGGGAAATATACACTGGTGAGTGGACAAGTGTTGGAGATTTGTATGACTGAAACCCAGTTATATAATTTCAATCATGTAACTGCATATTTCACAGTAATTCAGTAAAAAATAAAATTTAAATTTACCTGACTTGTGGACTGGCTACAGGAGTACCACTTGTAAGCAATACATCAGCCCATTTCTTTCTTCCTTATACACACTTTCTGGATGGAAGTAATTTTCTAAGTCTTAAGTACTAATAAATAAACTACTAATATCACCACTCATTCTTTTCAAACATTAATATACACTGCAACTTTTTCTTTTGTTATTTAACTTTAATCTATTTCACTTTTAAAGGGATATAGAATAATTGATTTATGGATCAAATATTTGCATTCCATTTAGTTTTTTTTTATGTAGGAGTACTGCTATTTATTCAGCCACTGATTAGCTGATTGAATTGGGCATGAACTCCACCTTCCATTTTTTTCCAATAATTTTATTTATTTATTTTTTTCTTCTTATATTTATTGATTGAATCACTGTGGGCAAAGTTATTAAGCTTTCAGGTTTGTCTCGGTCATACAATGATCAAACACCTTTCCCTTCACCAGTACTCATTTTTCACCACCAAGAACCCCAATATACTCCCTCCCACCCCTCCCAATGCCTGTGAGGCAGATGATTTCTACTTAACTCTTCTCTACATTGATTACATTCATTATGTAGACAAAAGCTGCACTGTTATTATTTAGAATTTCCCTCCCAATAATCAGAATTGCTGAAAAGGCATTGTGAAATACTTTGATTTCTATAGATGGTTATGAGAATCATATAATGATTTTGGATTTCTGCAAAGAGCCAGATAATCACAAGATTGGTTTTTGTGCCTCTGGTGTTAATGGCTGTGCCGGAGAGCTGCTTGTGGGGGGCAACTCGTGACCTCGGTAGGGCGTGAAGGACAAGCCGGTACCATCCCCCTTCCCATGAGACTGCAGTTGCCCTGTCACCACTGGCTCATACCTGGTTTTCCAAAAAGCTCTGAGGCGGCGGCCACCTTGCGTGCGGTCCAGATGCATTTCTGCCAAAAGCCACTGGGTTTCGAGATTTGTTTCTGAGTCTCTGTGATCATGGCCGTTAAGCAGTTTGATCAGGAACCAGAGAGGCCACGCCTCCAACTATATAGCTGAGCCAAAGGTGTTCTGTGGTTTTGTCTCCCACATACCTAACTTTTGGCCATTTACTTTCTTGGTAAACTTTGCCCCAAATTTTTGGGGTCTGGCCAAAGGCACAGCAGCAATTTTGGGGTATCTGAAAGTATGACGGTGCCATCAGGCTGCAGATGCACTCACCTCACAGGTACAGACTGACCTGCTGGCAGCACCATACCCCCACCATTTACTATTTTTTTTTTAATCTTAAGAGGGCTGGAGCAATAGCACAGTGGGTAGGGTGTTTGCTTTGCACACGGCCGACACAGGTTCAATTCCTCTGTCCCTCTTGGGGAGCCCTGCAAGCTGCCAAGAATATCCACCCACACATCAGAGTCTGGCAAGCTCCCCATGGTGTATTTGGTATGCCCAAAACAGTAACAAGTCTCATAATGGAGACGTTACTGGTGCCCACTTGAGCAAATTGATGAACAATGGGAAGACAGTGCTACAGTGGTAAGAGTCACATATTTTTAGAATTATGATGGGTTTTCAACATAGGGCTTAAAGGCATGGCTTTAAATAGGATTAAGGGGACGTAGCAATAATACAGAGTGCCTTGCATGCAACTGACCCGGATTCTATTCCCGGCATTCCATATGGTTTTCGGTGCACCATCAAGAGTAATTCCCGAGTACAGAACCAGGAGTAATCCCTGAGCCTTGCCAGGTGTGATCCAAAGGGCCAAAAATTAATAAATAAATTAGACTGAATAAAACTTTTCTTAATTAAATCTAAATATTTTATTAAGAAACTGTACTTAGTGAAATAGGAATAGCTACTATTGATCTCACAATTTGTAGGAAGGCTTCAAAGATTCAGTACATAAAAAGCATTTACATAGAACTATAAGAAGCACAAAAGTAACACAATTATTTTTATTCTAGATTTTCTAGATTGTTTTATTCTATTACATGTTTGCCTGAACAATAGGGCTTTACAGAATAAATAAATTAGATTTCCTTCCACGTTTAGAGAAATTAAAAGTCAGACGTTCTTGAATATGGGAAAGTACTTCAAAGAGGCTCTAATGCAAGGAGAAAGGCTCCAGAAAATTGGGAAAGTACTCCAAAACTTTGGAGTTTGGAAGAAGTTGTTTTAATGATCTGGGGGGGGGGGGGAGCTGATAAAAGCCTTCTTTATTATCACATTTTCACTATTTGAAAATGTAGATTTCAAGGTTAATTTAAAATCTCAAGTACAAACAATGACCATGGCACAGAAGCTTGAAGCACATTATTTTGCAGAGCTAAAAGCAATTCAAAAGTCCCTGGAGAGTAATCAATGTGCTTTTAACTGGGACCCCCTCCGTCTTCTTTTATTTTATTTGTCTGTCACAGGGGATTTTTTCAAAAACTTCTGTTGAAGGTGCTATTCACTACTGAATGGAATCCATAATAAGACAGGTTTAGATTCAAAGTAGAAAGAAATTCTTTGAACAGCATTCCTCTTGCTATTCCATAGGCAAGGAAAGGTATGACTCTGTACCCACAATATTCCTCATTTTTTTATTACCTTTGCAGAATACAGTATAGAAAACTATAAAAGATGAACATTATAGAATTAATCTCTGCTGTAAGAAAATATTTTCATTATGATCCATATGCAAGTTTTTCCCTAAAAGGCCCTCCCGTTGATCGTCGATTTGCTCGAGCGGGCCCAGTAACATCTCCATTGGAGACTTTGTTTGAACTGTGTTTGGCATATCGAATACGTCACGGGGAGCTTGCCAGGCTCTGCCGTGCGGGCGAGATACTCTCAATAGCTTGCCAGGCTCTGCCGTGCGGGCGAGATACTCTCAATAGCTTGCCGGGCTCTCCGAGAGGGGCGGAGGAATCGAACTCGGGTCGGCCATGTTGGTCGCTTGTAAGGCGAACGCCCTACCGCTATGCTATCACTCTCTATATATATTTATTTATTTTATTTATTTATTTTTGGGCCACACCAGGCAATGCACAGGGGTTACTCCCAGCTCTACACTCAGAAATTACTCCTGGCGGTGTTCAGGGGACCATATGGGATGCTGGGAACCGAGCCCGGGTTGGCCACGTGCAAGGTAAAAGCCCTACCCATTGTGCTTTTGCTCCAGCCCCAAGTATTTTGTTTTTAAGTGTCAACCTTAAATCTAGAAATATCAGTTCAGAATCCCTAATGTCCAAATCCAAAATCATTTTATCTTTCTGTTTTATGTTTTATCTTGAAACCTAATCACTTCTTTGATTGAAGTATAATTCTATTTATTAAAGTATAATTCACAGTACAATACATAATAAAGCATCACAGAACCTCATATTTATTACTAAATTTCCACTGCTAATATTATGGGAAGAAAAGAATACTAAGCTACTCTAATTCTTATCACCTTAATTTCCACCTCAATTTAATTTCAAGAATTAAAATTTTTCTTCTTATTAAAAAAAATGTTTTTTTGTGTGTCCCTTTATGAATCTTTATTTTAAGATAAAATACCTTGAAATTCAACTCCAAAATATCTTACATCTCTTTGAAATATCTCTGTAAAAATAACAACATGAAAAATGGAAACGCAAAAGAAAATAATCACTGGATTTGAAGTCAGAGGACACAGTCACTAATTATACACGCTGAACATGATATAAAAATTTTGGAATTCACATTCTCACTTTTGAATTTGAAGTTAGCATATACTACACAGAGAGCTATAAAGCAACCGAAAAGATGCTTATATATAAAGTCACTCAACAACAAATTATGACTTGTCATAAATTTGCGTTTAAAATAAATACAGAGGAAATTGATTCATGTGCAAATTAACTATTGTATAGTTCTAGAGGCCAGAGAGTATGCAGGTAAGGTGTTTGCCTTGCATGCATCCAATCCCAGCCCAATCCCTGCCATATAGGATCCTCAAAGCACTCCTAGGGTGATCTCTGAGCAAAGAAGCAGAAGTAAGCCCTTAGCTTAGCCAGGTATAGTCCCAAAACAGATAATTTTATATTCCTAAATGCAAGACATAAATAGGAAAACCTATTTGAATTTTTTTTTATTACATGGCACAACCACTGAATTTTACTAAACTGTGTCTCTGTTTAGAAAGAATGTATGATCGAGTCTCTATAAAAATTGTACATATAAGGTTGCTTCATAGACATATTGTTTTGTATTTCAAACATGTTTATTATATTGCTCTCATATTAAAATGGTGAGTTTTAATTTGCAATGAAAAGATTTTCAGAATAACCTCCTGTTTTACTTTAATTAACTCGCAGATTTTGGATAGTAAAAACTGTAAAAACTGCTATAAAATGATAGACATTATGTGCCAGTTTCATCTGTCACTGTCACTGTCCTCCCGTTGTTCATAGATTTGCTTGAGCGGGCCCAGTAACGTTTCCATTGGAGACTTTGTTGTTACTGTGTCTGGCATATCGAATACGTCACGGGGAGCTTGCCAGGCTCTGCCGTGCGGGCGAGATACTCTCGGCAGCTTGCCGGGCTCTCCGAGAGGGGCGGAGGAATCGAACTCGGGTCGGCCATGTTGGCCGCTTGTAAGGCGAACGCCCTACCCGCTGTGCTATCGCTCCAGCCCTATGTGCCAGTTTCATAATTAATTTAAAGCATATCTCATTGTTACATTTTTATTTTTGAACCAATTTATTAGGAAATGTAAATAACTATAACAATAAGCATTTTATTCTACCCTATTTCTTTTGATTTTGACTTTATTTTTTAAAAGTTACTGAAAATAATCTCAGAAATTTAGCATTAAATGTATTGAAGGAATCGAGTTATTTCTTAGTGGCTTGAAATATTTTTTAAATGCAATTATTATTGTTTTAATCTCAAGTTTAAATAGTCTAACTCTTGCGAGAAGTAGAATTTTGCATGAAGGAGAAGGTGGTCTGATCCCATTCTTCTTTCACATTATAATGAATGCTGGAACAGTAATTTGAAGGTTATCACTATGCCTTCAACAATCTATGCTCCCTTTTTAACGTTTATTGCCGTAGAATGATGGCACTCATTTGTGGGATATAAATAGCAGAGTATGAGAGTATTTTACAAGGACAATAGAAATGAGGGTCAGGGGGATTGGCCCCTGGTAGGAAGGTTGTCACAAGTGGGGCAAAGGAAAGCAGGTAGTTAGGATAGAGAAGAGACCACTATGACAATGACAGTTGGAAATAATCACTTGGACAAGAAATAGGTAAAGTTTCTGGAACTAGGTAAAGGGCTGTACATGATAAGCTTACAGTACTTGTACACAACCATAATGCCTAAAAGGAGAGAGAGAGAGAGAGAGAGAGAGAGAGAGAGAGAGAGAGAGAGAGAGAGAGAGAGAGTAAGGGAGGGAGGAAGGGAGAAAGAGTGAGGGAGGAAGGGAGATGGGGAAGAGAGGGAGATGGGAGAGAGGGAGGGAAAGAGAGGGAGAGAAAAAGAGAGTGAGGGAGGAAGGGGAAGAGAGAGAAAGGTGGAGGTAGGAAGGAGAGGGACAGGAAAGGAGAGAGAAAAAGGGAGGGAGGGGGGAAGAGGGAGGGAGAGAAGTGTCTGCAGTAGAGGCAGACTGGGGGTGGGATTGAAAGAAGGGAAATTGGGGACATTAGTGGTAGAAAATGTACACAGGTAAATGGATGGGTGGGGAACATTGACTGAAACCCAATCATGGGCAACTTTGAAACTGTTTATCTTGTGATAATTTAATAAAAATGATTTTTAAAAGTAAAGTTTATTGTCATAACCTGAAGAGTATGGCCATGCCCTAATTAAATCTGGAGTACCCTAGAGTAGGATTAAGTATTCTTTGAGATCTCTGCACTACATAGCACTAATAAGTATAATGGGAAAAGAGACTACTTCAATCAAGAGTGCTATGTATTTTTTAAATTTAAGTTCAAATACTAAATCTTAGTCACCAGCTTGTATGCCTTGATAGATTTACTTAGAAAAATCACCTTAAAACTCAGCAATCTAAACAAAAATTTTCATAGGCATGCGAGATGTTTTTCATGATGGATAGAAAATTCTTATTAAAAGAGACATTAGGACTGTCAAGACAAGCCAAGTTCTAAGTGAGATTTTTCCTGCAATAAAGCAACTTTCCAATGGTCATGAATGATACCAATAATTTGTAAAAGAAAAAGTTTCCGGTAAGTTACTAAAGTGCTCATTTTCTATTATAATAGAAAACCATTCTATTACATTAGCCCCAAAAAACAATGATGAGGCAAACCTGATCATGAAGATGGTGATACTGGCTCCATGCCTGATTCCCAAATTCAAGCCTGTCTCCATCATTCACCCTGTACCATAGGCAAACCACTTACTTTCTCTTAGTGGTAATGTTCTCATACATCATAAAAGATAGGGAGCACCCATATATATATATTTCTTATAGCTGTTGGGAGAACTAAATGCCCTAGTATTTTGTGAAGTGCATAGCACAACCAGAATATACAGATTTCTCTTTCTCCATGGAAGTTAGGTTTCAAGACCCCTGTTGGTACCTGAAGCCATGGATAGTACTGAATCTTATGCACGCTACTTTGTCCCTATACCTATGGGTGAAGTTTAATTTTAAATCCAGTTCACTAACTAATAAACAATAAAAACAAATGGTAAAATAAAGCAATGATAACAATACACCAAAATAAAAAGTTATATGTGTGCTATTTCTTCTCTAATTTTTGAACTGAAATTATGGAGGAATCATTGAAACTAATAAGTATAACTGGAAAAGGGACGACTATGTAAGCATTCTACAAACATTCCCTATTATTCTTCAAGTTATTATCAAAACTTAAAATAGATGAAATAAACTGTGAGATACAACACATTTAATAGCTGTCAAAGTAATTATATAAGAGTATGCCTGCTTGAAATCATTCACTTTGGCTCATTTTAAGCAACATTGCTCTGGAAACTCTATGGATAGAACACACATAACTTCAAACACTTAATATTCTTTTTATATTACTGCATCTTATTTTGACATCTATATCAGGTAGATTTATTTTTTAAAAAAGCATTAATTTTCAAAACTGTTGCTTCAATGCTGTTGAAAATAAAAATATAAAGTATCAGAACAAGGACAGATAAGTTATGAAATAAATATTTGGCTATAGTATGGGAAATTTTTAGAAATGAGAAAAACTAGTGATAGGTGAAGCAAATATGCCATTTTAAAATGTGAGTCAGTGAATGTTTCCAAGGTTTGAAATGAATAGATGCATCTTTCCTTCATGTTTTAAATGTTTAGGGGCATGGACTTCAACAATATTGTAACATATGATCTCAACAAATTAATCAGAAAAACAGAAAATAAATAAATTTTTAAAGGCAAGAAGTCCACTTCAAATTAAATAAATATTTCTATATTCATTAAACATAATTAATAAGTTCAAGGGTAATATATTTAATATTGTTTTATTTTATTTGCACATAACTTGGTACCATTCAATGTTTATGTAAATTTTGTTGTTTAATGTATTTTAGTAGCTTGCCTATGGTACTTTGATAATTTAGTTAACAATAAATTTTGATCCCAATGTTTAAAAGTTTGCCATTGTGGGATTTTCTTTTTTATGGGTGGGCTTGTTTGTTTTCATTTTTGAGCCACATCCAGCAATGCTTAAGGGTTACTGCTAGCTCTGTGCTCAGGGATCACTCCTGGCTATGCTGAGGGACCATTTTTGATGCTAGGGATGGAATCCAGGTCTGCCGCACGCACAGGAAAACACACTACCTGCTGTACTATTACTCTAGCTGCTGCTTTTGTGTTTTATGTCACATCCTGGATTTTGAAAGATTGTATTTGACATTTTGAAATAAACTTGAATTTGTTTGATACTGCCTAAAAGGAAATAAAAATGCAGATCATGTTATGCTTTCAGGAAGATTTTAACTTAACAAATGAACAAATAATATAAAACAAAATGAGTGCATAGATATGGAAAACAGATTGATGGCAGTTCCCAGAGGAAAAATGGTGTTGTGGGACATTAGTGAGTGAGTCAATTGTCTGGTGATGGATAAAAACTACCTTTGTGGTGGGGATCTCCCAGTGGTCTTTAAACATGTTGAAGTGTATTGTACACCTGGGACTTATATAAACCAATGTTCCTTCAATAAAGTAATCAAAGAGAGAGAGAGAGAGAGAAGTCAATCTTGCGGTGGCCTAGCATCATTAAAGAGCATTCATTAAGAAGAGAGAATATTGCCTAGAATCCTCTAGTGATGAGATACCGCTTACAAAGAAACTGCATTGGCTCTGATGTAGATTCAACTAATTGACATTTTAATTTAGAGGTAGGGAATTGGGTCACACCTGGAGATGCTCAGGGTTTACTCCTGGCTCTGAGCTCAGGGATTATTCCTGGTGGGTTCAGGAGACCATCTGGGGTGACCGGTTGACTGAGTGCAAGGTAAGCACTATAACCCTGAACTACTTACTACTCAGGCTCCAAGATTTTACTTTTTATTCTTCACGGAAACAGGAAGAATCAGAGCTTTCTGGGGGCTAAATAGAAAATACAGTAAACTAGGTTTTGCAATCCTGAGCATTTCATGGGGTTCCCTGCCAGGAACAATTCCTGAGCAGAGAGTCAGGGGTAAGCCCTGAGCACTGCTGGGTGTGACCCAAACACTACCAAATCGATCAATCAACCTATAAATAAAGTAAAAGCAAATAAATTTATTTAGAAATGTACTACTGAAAAATTCAAAAAAACGTAATTAAAGTTGAGGAGGACTGACCAAAGAGCTTAACACGTGGGTCCTAAAGGACAACAGGATCACAATCTACCTGCAACCAAGAAAGACTGGACTACCTCCCTGATGTAGCAGGAAGGATGCTGGATAAAACAGTTCCCCTGTCTCTGTCACTGCATGAGAAGACTGAATGTGTGGTGGGCAAAGGTGGCAGGAACCTCCCAGACTGGCTGCACCTTCCGCTCTGTGGTGGGGAGCGAATCTTTCCATTAGCAGCATAGGGAGAGGTGGAGAGCCGTAGCGAGACCTCATCCACATCGTGGCTGCTTCTATGGATGCACAAAATTGTGGCTTCTGCTTCTGCCTTGTTTCTAGTCACTCCCCGTGGGCAGAGGAGGTGGTAAAGGAGTGGGAGGGGGCGTCGTGGGGGAGCTGGTTCCTCGCTGTGCCGCCTCCAGAGGCGCCCCCGCAGCTGCTGCCACCCATCTGGTCTGGTGGGCCTAATGAGACAATTGTTACTATTCTAGAAAAAAAAATACGGCTCCTGTTTTTGCTTTTAAATTCTCATTTGAGATGCCTTTGAGATGCCTGAACAAGTAGAAAACGAATCGTTAGACTTTTTTATTTTAACGGCTGCAGACGATCTAATGAAATAATTTTATAGTTCTGAATGAAACCGTTTAAGTAATTCCTCTGGCTGCAAAGGAAAATGTGCTTGGGACACGTCAGCTACCGTTTCAATTGTCCTTATGAGTCACATGCTCTTTGAGGTGGAATGAGCTCTGGGGCAGACCGAATGGGATCCCGAGATTTTCTAAGGCCAACGATGTTGTAATGACCCGACCCTAATTGAAAGAAACCTTATCGTGAATGGAATTCACTGTATTCTAACTAGACAATATGAAGAAATCTGAAATCAGAATTTGATTTCTGGAGAAATCATTTAGAAATCGTGAGTAACTGACCCACTTAGCATGCACATATTTTAATTAATTTATATTCAATTGAATTCTATCTAAATTTGCTCTTAAGTATTATGCACCGTAACAAAATAGGTATTTCCTGGTTGATCTCTTTCATCTGTGGTGTAGCGAATCAAGACAAGAACATATGGAGCATTGAATAATGACGTATCTTTCACATTGGATTACAGAAATGTGGGTGAAGAGCTAGGGAATGACAAGGTGAGCTAGAAGTAGCCCAAGCAGTGGCAGAAAATATTGGGATCTTTGGTGATGGCGGGGAGGGGGGGGCGGGAAGGTTATTTTAAGTGCTATAAACAATACTATTATGAACATGTTGCCTAAAAAAATAATTATCAAAAAGCAAAACCCAGGTACTATAATAAGCATTCTTTAAAACAAGAAAGCAGTCTTATAGAAGTTATGGTAAAGTCAATTAAAATTACCCACAACACCGGCAAGCAACTTGGATTACTATGACCATTAACGCTAAGTAGTATTATAGAGCTTGTTAGAAGCTAGTAAAAAATGTTTTCTGATTTGTATTGCTTATCTTTTCTGAAATGATATGTTATCCTATATTAGATGCATCTTAGAGACTGCAATTAAGTACATATTAAGTACATATAACATTAAAGAATAGGAAAACTTTGTTAATAAAGAATGAAAGTTTTAATATTTTATTATAGGAAAGTTATTCTGTATAAAATTACAAAAGTACTTATAGCCAAATCATTCTTAACTTCCTCTATTCTTGTGCATTAACGTATACATTGCCTGTGTTCTTTTAAGTGTTGTAGAATACAAGTTTATCATGATATATCAATAAGAATGGAAAAACCTAAATTAATAATTATACTGTCAATAGAAGTCCCAAATTATAATAAAATAAAAAATTTTAAGAGGAAGATATACACTATCTATAGATTGCAGGTGGATTTTTTCAGTTAATCTAAATATCATATTGAAACACCAAAGCCCTTTGCAAAAATATCATAACTCATTGAATGTTTTGCTGACTGTGGGAATAAAACTAGTTACACCCCATCTGATTTGTTCATGTTAAATGTAATTTTCACACGAAATGCTCTTAATTTAAAAATAGTGCTATTGAAATTTAAGATAACTCTCACAGGATGGAGTACTACCGGTTTACATGTGAAATATTCAGTTCTTGGAAGTTGAATACAAACACCTGGATGCTATTTAAATAAAGACACAAAAAACACTGAATGCAGAGAGATCACGTACCCAGGCGCTCACACATCTGCCACAAGTGGTGATTTTGAAGTCCCCATAGAGATCTTTTATGGCACCAGTTGTGAAGAAACCTTCCACCATCAGCAAAATGCCATACACAAAGAATGCAGCTGCAATGCCGTAGATCACATACTTAAAGATGTCAATCCTTGGATAGAAAAGACAAAATGGTTTATTTCAAAACTGCTGCAATGCACATATACAGTAGTTCTTTCCCTCCCTTACATGCTTATTGCTCTCAAATAACAGCTAGATTAAAGGTGGTTGGATATCAACATTATTGCTTGATGTACACCTAATGAATAAAAATTTGTCCTGCCACTCCTGATAATTTAGATCATGTACTTTTTGTGTTTGTATCTGCCTTTTCTTTTGTCCCCTCCCTACTTCTTATTTATTGCTTAAGGCAGTTAATATTGCTATCTTTCTATCATTCTATGACTATTGATAATAAGCAAACTCCTTTTGCTTGTAGTTACTTGATAGTCATTAGATAAATTTTCTAATTCTGATAAAATATCAAACATAAATATGTGTATATGTATCTCTAAGTTATAAAAATATGTAATCTTATTTCTTTTTCATATTTATTGTAAATAATAACCAATAATTTCTGGCATAGATAATGTCAAAATTAAAATTATTTAGAGATAAATCATAATTTAAATCATAATTTAGATAATGAAATTTTTCACCCCAGTTTTCCTCCCAATCTCCACACCCACCTCTATGGCAGCACTTTCTTCCTCTCTCCCCTCACTCACTCTCTCTCTCCCTCCTTTCGGCATTATGGTTTGCAATTCAGATGTTGAAAGGCTATCATGTATATCCCTTTACCTACTTTCAACACAGTTTTTGTCCAGAGTGATCATTTCCAATTATTATTGTCATACTGGACAAGCCACCACCATGCTGAGACCACTCTCCGCACACATGAAGGTACTGGCAGAGGGACAAAACCACGCGGGTTCCGGGGCCGAGATCTCCAAGCCTACTCGAATTGGAGTCGAGCATCCTCCACCCAGATCCTCCAAATTCCAGTAGGCGGGGGTGACACCCACCACCTGGCCCCCTGGCGCCGTGTAATCCCATCAGCGGCCAAGACTCAGAGACTACAAAATGCAGCTCCCGGAACCGCGCGGCCGCATTCGCGGCCGCGCGACATCTTATCTGAATATCTTTTTATGATATCTCATTATCTCATTCCTACTCTGGACAAACTTGCAGGCTATCGAATATAGCCTGCCCACAGGGCAGAGTCTGGCAAACTCCCCGTGGCGCACCAAATATAACAAATACCAGTAACAATGATGGGTCTCATTCTCCTAAAAAGCCTTGAATATAATCTCAGGGCTAGGATGAAAGAGACGTTACTGGGGCCTGCTCGAGGCAATCGACGATTAACAGGATGATGAATGAATGAATGAATGAATGAATTGTCATACTGATCCCTTCTCCATCTCTATAATGTAATATTTCAGACAGAATCCCAACAAATAACAAGCCATTAGCCCATCAGCAAAGTTACAGTACAATTTTATTGAGGAACAATAAGGCATTTTTCTCATACTTGAGTGTCATGCGAAGATACATATATATGTACATATATATGTATATGTAGTGCAACAATTTCTGATGGCGTTTCTTTTATTTTTAATATCAAATGGAAACCCCACAGTCCTTTAGGAAAAATGTAATAAATCAATGGGAAACAATAAATTAATGGAGTTATTGTAACAAATAGTAAAAAAAAAAACGTCAAAATGAACAGAAACTTTCTCAAAGAAGAAATCCGAATGGCTAAAAGGTACATGAGAAAATGCTCTCCATCACTAATCATCAGGGAGATGCAGACCAAAACAAGAATGAGATATCATTTCACACCACAGAGACTGGCCCACATCCAAAAGAACAAAAGCAACCAGTGATGGCATGGATGTGGTGAGAAAGGGACCCTCCTTCACTGCTGGTGGGAATGGCAACTGGTTCAGCCCTTTTGGAAAACAGTATGGACAATTCTCAAAAAATTAGAAATTGAGATCCCATTTGACCCAGCAATACCACTCCTGGATATATATCCCAGAGAGGCAAAAAAGTATAGTCGAAGTGACATCTGCACTTGTTTGTTGATTGCAGCACTCCTTACAATAGCCAGAATCTGGAAAAAACCTGAATGACCAAGAACAGATAACTGGTTAAAGAAACTTTGGTACATCTACACAATGAAGTACTATGCAACTGTTAGAAAAGATGAAGTCATGAAATTTACATACAAGTGGTACTACATGGAAAGTATCATGCTAAGTGAAATGAGTCAGAAAGAGAGGGATAGACATAGAAATTGCATTCATCTTGGGAACATAAAGTAACAAAATAGGACACTAACACTCAAGAATCACCAATATAAATACCAGGAGGTTTACTCCATGGCTTGGAGGCCAGCCACACATGCTAGGGGAAAAGGCAGCTCAGATAAAGAAGGGAGCACCAAATAAAGGGTATTGGGAGGATCCTCCCAGGATGGGAGAAGCATGCTGAAAGTAGACTATAGACCAAACATGATTGCCACCCAATGCCTCTTTTGCGAACCACAACACCCAAAAAGAGCGACAACAAAAGGAAATGCCCTGCCACAGAAGCAGGGTGGGATAGGGGTGATGGGGGGTGGGAGGGATAATGGGACCCGTGGTGGTGGAAAATGGGCACTGGTGGAGGGATGGGTATTTGATTATTGTATGATTGAAACCCAAGCACAAAAATTTGTGAGTCTACAACTGTACCTCATGGTATTTCACTAATAAAAGTTTTAAAAAATCAATGGATTGTGAAGCATAGCGTATATTGGCCAAAGCCTTGTGTTTGCACATCTTGATTGATATACATTTGCAATAAAATTGCTCTTACTTTTACAATTTCAAGCTTGATTTTACTCTTTCCTTATTACAAAGAGGAGGAGTAAAGCAGATAGGAGAGAATCTGTTGAAATTATAGAAGGAAAGAAAGTAGGGACTAGAAACTTTATTAGAGACTTTGTAGGTATCAACAATAGCTATAAAAGAATACATGCAATAGCATTGGTGCATCTTTCTTACATAAAATATAAAATAGTACTAACATTCAGCATACCAGAGCTGATTTTCACTCTCTGAAAATCTAAATATTTTATAATTCTATGGGTCCAGATCAATGAAGCAGGTGATGTGAATTGTGCAATCCCATCATATATGGATTCAACTTACAGATCCAATGTGCTATCATATGCATATAAATTTAGTTTACTGTGCATCTTAAGAAAAATATTTAGGTGAATGTGGTATTTTAAGATCTATGGGGTGGAGATGGACAGACTAGGTAGCTGTCTGTCATGCCTTACTTCTAGGTCTGTCTCTCTGCTCAGGAATCACTCCTAACTGCTTAACAGATTATATGCATTGTCACTCTTGTGTTATGTCGCTCTACTATGATATTATTTTAATTTCATTCAGCAATATGTTCAGATTTACAAAAATCCCTGGAGAAAATGACTAGAAAAGTGTTATCTTGTATCTATTTAATGGTCTAATGACCATTGGATTTTATGATCTTTTCTCTCTACTTCTCATTAGATATAAACCCAAAGAAATTCTCTATCATTATCAAGTCTATGGGTGTAATACATGTGTTTAAAACTTTTTATTTTTTCAATTTTTTTCAGTTGGGCTGACACATTAATGATCTTTATTGCATTTCATCTCTGAATATTGGATCGTTCTGGGGGTTATTTTATTACATTTATTTGTCAAGGAACATTTATATAAGGAATATATAATATATATTAATAATACATATAAATATAAATATTACATTTAATATAAATGTAAAATATGTATATTATAAATATAAAATATTTATATAAAATCTAATATATAAATATAAAAATTTGAAATATAAATAATAAATATAAATATTACATTTATTTGTCAAGGAACATTTCCATGGCTGAAACATTTTCACACCCTTTATTTGTTTTTTATGACATTAAGTTGAGAAACATCAGCCCATTATTAAATAGAACGTTCTTTACTTGGGGGTTGTCTGATGTTCTCTCCTAATTAGATTCAGATAGGTAAAGGTAAAGGTAAAGGCCCTCCCGTTGATCGTCGATTTGCTCGAGCGGGCCCAGTAACGTCTCCATTGGAGACTTTGTTGTTACTGTGTTTGGCATATCGAATACTCTCGGTAGCTTGCCGGGCTCTCTGAAGATTCAGATAGAATGTTCTAATATGTGTTCCTTTAAGAGAATCACACCCTGAGTCACAAATCCTCCTCTGAAGCTAATCATCTTATCAAGATAATGTCTGATTTTGGCACCACATAATTGTTTTCCAAGCAACTAACAAACAGTGAGGATAGATTTATTTTATTTTTTTAAAATTTTTATTAGTGAAACACCATGAGGTACAGTTGTAGACTTACAATTTTTTTGTTCTTGGGTTTCATTTATACAATGATTGAGTACCCATTCCTTCACCAGTACCCATTCTCCATCACCAATGCTCCTAGTATCCCTCCCACCCCCATCCCCCCTATTCTACCCCATCCTGTGGCAGGGCATTCCCTTTTGTTTTCTCTCTCCCTTTGGGTGTGGTGGTTTTCAAAAGAGATATTGAGTTGCAATGATGCTCGGTCTATAGTCTACTTTCAGCATGCATCTCTCATCCTGAGAGGATCCTCCCAACACCCTTTATTTGGTGCTCCCTTCTTTATCTGAGCTGCCTTTTCCCCTAGCATGTGCGGCTGGTCTCCAAGTCATGGAGTGAACCTCCTGGTACTTATCACAGCTGTTCTTGGGTGTTAGTATCTTATTTTGTTACTTTATGTTCCCCAGATGAATGCAATCTTTCTATGTCTGTCCCTCTCTTTCTGACTCATTTCACTTAGCATGATACTTTACATGTAGTACCACTTGTATGATATGATATGATATTATTTTAATTTCATTGTATGTAAATTTCATAACTTTATCTTTTCTAACAGCTGCATAGTACTCCATTGTGTAGATGTACCAAAGTTTCTTTAATCAGTCATCTGTTCTTGGGCACTCGGGTTTTTTCCAGATTTTGGCTATTGTGAATAGTGCAGCAATGAACATGGAAGTGCAGATGTCATTTCAACTGTACTTTTTTGCTTCTCCGGGATATTTTTCCAGGAGTGATGTTGCTGGGTCAAATGGGAGCTCAATTTCCAATTTTTTGAGAATCATCCACACTATTTTCCAAAAGGGTTGAGCCAGTCAGCATTCCCACCAGCAGTGAAGGAGAGTCCCTTTCCCGCCATATACGTGCCAGCACCGGTTGCTTTTGTTCTTTTGGATGTGGGCCAGTCTCTGTGGTGTGAAATGATATCTCATTGTTGTTTTGGTCTGCATCTCCCTTATGATTAGTGATGTAGAGCATTTTCTCATGTGCCTTTTAGCCATTCGGATTTCTTCTTTGGGAAAGTGGATTTTAACACAACACAAATATCTTGCTTCTCTTTAAAACTTGCTTTTGGTGTAACAGTCTTACTTGATGCAATAGTTCTATCATGCTTATAAAACATTCATTTTGTAAATTATGCACTTATTCACCTTTGTAAGTTGATACTAGGCTTTCTAATGTAAAAATTATACCTTCTTCCCTCAATCTACTTACTTGTTTTTCTATCAATTTTTCTAATTTGGATTAAGAATGTCTGTTTCTTCCTGAATTTTTATTTATAAGTAAACACTAAGTTTCTTTGGTTTCAAATTGTTTGAGACTTAGTCCATGGTAAACCCTTCAAATTGGGCTTTGTAGTCCTTCCACATAGAGGGATGTTCTAGATTCATCTTGCATACATCTCCTTCCTCTCCAAATTAGCCATGTTTTAGAGAAGTTCCAGTCCTTTTAAGGAAAAATGAAATTATAAACCAGAGTCTGGGCACTTTTGATTGCTTCTTTATCTCTTGTTCTTTGTCCCAGATTCTTTATCTCATTCTCTTATATGAATCAAGGTAAAAAAAATACATACACAAAAAATATGTAAACCCATATAAAATATTGTCTAGGAAATATAAACATAAAACGTGCATATAGATTTGTAGTATAATCTACTAAACCAATATCTTTGGATATTTAAAAGGTTAACAGGATTTTTCAATTATAAATAAACATGTGCTGAATATGAATTAAACGAGTATATTTTAAACTTTCATTTCAACATGGTGAAAGTGAGGTCAAGCCTCTATCTTTTGCAACTGTAAGAAAACTAATGTTTGGGATCATAAAGATAGCACAGGAGGTAAATAAATTTGTCTTGCACACAGCCAGTGCTAGTTCAGTCTCTGACACCACATCTGGTACCCTAAATACCCTAAATCAGGAGTTACTTATAGTCAGGAGTAATACCTGAATTCTGCTGGATATGACATAATATTAAAGAAGGAAGAAGAAAGAAAGAAGAAGAAAAACATAGGAGTGGGTGGGGAAGGAGGAAGAAGAGAAGAAGAAAAATAAATGTATATTAAAAAGATATAAGAAATCAATTGACTCATTACCATGTATTTAAATGTATTTAACTACCATGATTTATTTAATGTTAGAATAAAATTTTGAAAAGATAAACGCAAAGGGTTTGGATGCTATGCAGTGGATATCAATAATTTATAATTATGTTTCTAGTGTAAATTCTTGCTTACAATACACATTAATTTTAATTAGATTAATATGAATTTGGAAGGGGACCTGGACAAGTTGGTGAATTAGGAAGTCCCAACTCTTACACCTCCATTGAAATACCAATTTACCAATGCTCTAGAGAACATTTTCAGAATCCAGTTAAAAATTGGACATTCCCAAGGCAGAGGAAAAGCCAAGAAGAAACAGTTAAAGTGGATAAGAAGACCAATTTCATTTTACTTGTATAGCACAGCAAGTGTCTAACTCCAAGTTGACACAATACAACAACAGAGACAATAGGGTCTGCTATGAGTTGTGTACATCATTGAAGTTAAAAATCTTTTTGCTTGATTTTTATGGGGAAGACAACATCCAGCTGTGCTCAGGACTTACTCCTAGTTCTATGCTCAGGAATAAATCCTGGAGAGCTCCTTGGGACCATATGGGGTGCCAAGTATGGAACCTAGTTTGGCCATGAGCAAGGCAAGAGCCTTACCTGCAGTACTATCACTCCCAGTTTCAATTTCTTAATATTCAAGTGTATTCTTATGAAATTATTCTTCAATACAAGTAAATTTTTTCTACTTTGCTACACTCAAAATTCTATTTCTAAAATTTATATCATTAAAATTTTAATACTAACATACTGCCTTCAACCCTTAAACTTTATCACATTTTATTAACAATCTGGAAATAAACTTCATGGAATTTTATATATTTAGGAAAACTAAACTTTGCTATAAAAATGAATTTTTTCTCACTAACATGTCAACTGAATGCTTTTCTAATCCTACGATTGAAGCCACTTATCACAATAGGATCAGATAGCAGCGAATCAGAATTCTTAGCTTAACTAATTTTGGTTCCCAGGGTAATAACACAGATTATTCTACTTCCTTAGTACTTAATAAATATAAGTTACCTTTTTCTAAATGTGAATTTTAAATTCTGACAACTTTTCTATTGGGTATAAAAGCAAGATATGTTCTTGTAAAAACAAAGAAAATGAAACCACTCTAGGGACCTTTAACAGGGCTCCAGCCAGCTGATGAAGACTGTACCTAATACTATTGTCAAGAACACAGAGCATGCTAGGCCCCTCTCTTT
Organism: Sorex fumeus; assembly: GCF_029834395.1. NCBI lineage: Eukaryota > Metazoa > Chordata > Mammalia > Eulipotyphla > Soricidae > Sorex > Sorex fumeus. The sequence continues at coordinate 42,229,488 of NW_026606081.1, forward strand.
GACCAGAAGGCAATTAAATTGTAAATGAATGCAAAGGTAAACAATAAGAAACTAGGGGAAAAGTGCGCCTTGAGAGACTGGACAGGACATAAGGCACTTGCCTTGCACGCAACCCACTCAGGTTTGATTTCTGGCATCCCATATGGTCTCCCGAGCACTGCTAGGAGTAATTTCTGAGTGCAAAGCCAGGAGTAACTCCTGAAAGTTACCAGTTGTGACCCAAAAACAATTAAAAAAAGAAACTAGGAGAAATTTGACAAATAAACACAGAACTAAATACCTTAGCAGAAATCTTGGCAAAACATATACACACATTTCATTAAAGGCTACAAATGATATCATAAATATGCTCAGTCATGTTACTAAGGCAACATCTTAAACACATAGACTGAGAGTGTCATTATAACATCCTGTTTGTCATAGTGGTGCATTAGTTCCTTATTGCTACTACACCGAAGTATAATACATTTGGAAGATTGAAAAACTCAATTTTTTTGTGATTTTATCATTCTTCAGCCCAGGAACCTTCAATAATTGAGATTATTGAAATGAGGTGAAATAAAGGTGTTGCATTCTATCTGGGAGCTTTGAATCCATATTTTTGCTTGTTCTTTGAATCCATATTTTTGCTTGTTCTTGGCACTTGACTTCCTTCTAGAGCCCAAGTCATCTATGTAGCATCTATGTAGTCAGAGTCTGAACCAGACTCTGACTCAAGTACAGCTCATGCACTTATCAGAGCACCTATGTTATATCAGATCTATCAAAGAGCTCAGGATTATCTCCTAATATCAACATCTAGTAATCGAACCACACTGACCAAATTTCTTTTATCAAATATCTTTCCACATTCTGGAACTCAAGGTTGCGGTCATAGGTAGGGAACCAGTACTTTCTACAAGGAAAAAGGCAGGAATTTGGTAAAATAGAATAATGTTAACTCTAATAAAAAATATATATATGTCACAAAGAAGTTAGTTATTAAAGTAGAAAATTGTTTTGCCTTTTAGACTAAGAAAAAATTAATTTATGAAAAACTGATAAGACAAATGGGGTTTAGTCCTGGAACTCTAACAAGATTTGTGTACACGGCCTTTGATAAAAAGGTAGACACTATTCTACATACAAAATTATGATGTAATTAAAAACAATTCATGTAAGTGGAGACTTAGGATCAGAAATATCAGGTAAGATGACTCAAGCTAAATGATTCCAAGGAAGAACTGAGTTTTAATGTTTATGGTATAGTTGGTGAATTCTAAGTGAATGCAAGATTGAAACAAGATAAGATACAGACAGTAGATGAGGTTAGATTCTGAAAGACCTTAGATACTATTTCCAGGGACTTATATTTTAATTATTTATATTTAATTATCTTAATTTGTATTTTAATTATAACTATAGTAAAATAAGGTCATATTAACACTCTTTGATTTGTGCAAAATATTTATTAAAATTAGGAGCACTTATATAAACAATAATCATTTTTTTCTAAATTTCTTGCTCCAAAAGAAGTGAAATCTTAAGCCACATTTTCCTCTAGACTTTAAATATTAGCTTATGTTTAAATTTTAATTTCCAATATACCTGTATGCTTTTTTGTGTTAATACCAACTGGAGAAATATCTCTTTTATCAGTATTTATATGAACTTAGTTCTCTTTTAGTTCTCTATGTTCTGGTCCAATTACAGTTTATTTTATGTCTATTTCAGTATATAATAGTGATTCTAGATTCTCCATTTCCTCTGTGTTATTAACAGGATGCATCCTAGAAATCAAATCAAGTATTAATACTATCGTTTTCTGATTTGCATATGATTAATAAGGCACTGCACTTCGATAGCATGTCTTTCCTACGCTATTGCTCTAGGACAAGATATTTGTCTTGTACTTTGTAGCCTTAGAGATTAGAATAATGTTCAGTACATGACATCACCCATTATTTTTGGCTAAAGGAAAGAATTCATTCTAAGACAAATGAGATACAAAGATTATCTCCCAAAAGATCTGCATTTTTAAAGATAGGGACATTATATATGTAATACATTAAAGGAGTTATAAATATGTAATTTCATACTTTATATTCAAAATAACCCAATTAGTAAAATAGGCTTTAAGACTAAAATAGCTGTTCTTGATTAAATAAGACTAAGGTTTAGCAAGTGAATTATCATTTCAATCTGTCTGAGAGGCAAATTACATTATTTCAAGGTATTCTGTGTACTCTGTAGAAAACTCTGACTTCTAGAAAGTACTTTAAATCACAAAATAAAATTTTCTATAAATGATTCACTAAAACTTCCATGATAATTTGTTTAAGTATGAAATAGTGATTATCTGCTAAATAACTGGAGTATTATCATTATGATTAAGATGCCTTTTGACCATTATTCATGAGAACTATAGAAAACCCAAGTTACTAGAAAAATTAGAATTTTGTTTATTTTATAAATTCTACTTTAAACAAGCTTTAATTTTTTTCACTTCCCTTTATAAATCTTCTTGGAAGGAGTAAAAATACCTGCTCTATAGATTGATTAAATCAAATAAAATTGATAGAACAAAATAATAACACCTTAATAAAATACTTTCATATAAGAAAATCTGAACTGCAAATTGAGAATTAGATCTCATCCCATAGAAGAGAGTAACAGAACAGATCTATTTCCAGTATTGATGGAGCCAAAATTGCTATAACTAACAGAAGTTATGGTTAGGATATAGAAAGATTTCCTCATTGGAAAGTAAGTCTACACACTTGGTAACGTTTATTTTTTGTTTTTTTGCGGTGGGGGAGGGTCACACCCGGTGATGCTCAGGGCTTACTCCTGGCTCTGCACTCAGGAATCACTCCTGACAGTGCTCGGGGGGCCATATGGAATGCCGGGGATGGAACCCGGGTCCGCCACATGCAAGGAAAATGTCCTACTCGCTATAGTACCGCTCCGGCCCAGATATATTTGGAGACAGCAAATGACCAACCACTTAAGGGACTAAACTCACAAATTAAGGGAAAAAATGCTCCAGAGAAACTAATCACATGAGAAAGGTTAGGTGTCATATTTCAAAACCAATTTATGGGCTACAAAACTTTTAAGAAGTTTACTTTCTCTCCCCCTTCCTCAAGTCTCTGTATCTCAAATGGAATGTTACAAAATTATCAAATGGATCATATAAATTGAAGCTACATACATTTCAGACCTTCCACTGGTGAGAAGTAGTGGCATATAGAATAATCAAGATAAATATTAACTGTATACGAATACAAATGGGGCCGGAGCGATAGCACAGCGGGTAGGGCGTTTGTCTTGCATGCTGCTGACCTGGGTTCTTTTCCTCCACCCCTCTCGGAGAGCCCGGAGAGCTACTGAGAGTATCTCGCCTGCGCGGCAGAGCCTGGCAAGCTCCCCATGGCATATTCGATATGCCAAAAACAGTAACAATAAGTTTCACAATGGAGACGTTACTGGTACACGCTGGAGCAAATCTATGAACAATGAATGAGAGGACAGGGCAGTGCTAAGAATAGATATCATTTGTAAATGTATTTCTGAGAAGCAGATTTTGTATGCTTTGTGAAACTGAATAGTCACATTTCAGCAAGTCTGTCCCTGATGACTAGGAGATATTGATTATATTGAGATATGTGTCTGTGTATCAGACAGAGGTGGACACGATGGAGTTTAGGGAGATTATTTAAAAGTTGATATAAAAATAGGAGATGTTTGTTTGAACATCTCTGAATGCAGCAGTCATATGTACCTAGGTCGAGAACTCAACACAACGAACGACCTGGCACCTGAGTTGTGCAGGAGGAAGAGAGTGGCTTGGAAAGTCTTCAAGAGCACAGAAGAAATAGCTAAGAGGAATAAAGATAGGATTTACTCATTGCATCCTGAAGATCACAGGTAGAAGATTTGATTATAGGACAGTTAATTTTATCTTCATACATTCAGTTGACAAACTGTTAAATGATGTAAGGGTGCTCAGTTTGGTAAACTCAAGCATGAGAGGTATGAGCAAAAAACAAACTTTTTAAATTAATGGAGTTGGCCAACAAATCTTTTCTTCAGAACCAAATTTTTTTCGTATTTATCTCAGTTTATTTTGGAGATATTATCTCTGAAGACATCTTTTATTCATCTCTGTTTTACATTTTATTATTTTACTATTTCTGTTTCCACTTATTTTTATCAATTCTTCAAAAATTCCTGTAAGGAATACCCATCTAGGGTAATCTCTACTTCTTCTAATCTATCATATAATATTTAAATGTATGAATTAGCATTAATTTTACCCACTAACTTGTAGTGCTTATCTTCTCTCTGTTTTCATGAAGTATTTACTAATACTGAAAAGTCTTAATGAATTTGGTAACTATACAGGGTTTATCATAGAAATTTCAGTTATATAAATCATGAGGAATGATAACTTGAATACTTGTTGTAATGAGTGTCAAATGAAAGCGTTATTCTTACTATAAATATGTAATATTGATCTCATATTTAATTTTCAACATAAGATATATCAAAGGCATAAGTCTTATACTAAGAAAATTATCTCCAATATCTCTTCTGAACACCCACATATACTATTCCTTGTGTGCTTTGGCAGAACTATGTAAGAAAACTATCAAGCACAGCTTGACAATAGGTTTCTGATAGATACATACAATCACATCAGGCATTTATTAAGCCTATGAGATCTTACAAGTTTCTGTCTGTAATTGAACTTAGCAATTTGGATGTAGCCTAAATATAGAGAATCTGTAGATTTTAAGGACATCTGTGGAAGCTTAAAATAATGCACAGTGAAAACATATTTTGTCCAGTGTAGGCTGAGATTTAACTAAAAAGAAAATGTCAATTTTATCACATTAAAATATGCACATGAAGTCATTTTCTTAAGGTTCTCTGAAATCTTAAATAATCCAAAACACAATAATTAATTATATTTAAGTTAGATTCAAAAGATGAATAGTATTGATAAATGTTCAAGGATAAATTCATTCTATGGTGGCATTTTGGGCTGGAGCAATAGCACAGCAGTAGGGCTTTTGCCTTGCACGCAGCTGACCCAGCCAAGCCGGGTTCAATTCCTCCGCCCTCTTGGAGCGCCCGGCAAGCTACCGAGAGTATCTCGCCCACATGGCAAAGCCTGGCAAGCTACCCATGATGTATTCAATATGCCAAACACAGTAACAACAAGTCTCACAATGGAGATGTTACTGGTGCCCGCTCAAGCAAATCAATGAACAACGGGAGGAACATGATGGTGGCATTTAATTGAAATTTTAAAATTATTTATAATTTGGGCTGGAGCGATAGCACAGCGGGTAGGACGTCTGCCTTGCACGCAGCCAACATGGCCAACCCGAGTTCGATTCCTCCGCCCCTCTCGGAGAGCCTGGCAAGCTACCGAGAGTGTTCGATATGCCAGACACAGTAACAACAAAGTCTCCAGTGGAGACGTTACTGATTTACTTAGTTAAATGTTATGGATAATTCTTATTTTAAGAAATAGCTCATGAAATAGTTTTATAGGCAAATGGGCTGGAGCGACAGCACTGTGGATAGGGCATTTGTCTTGTACGCAGCCAACACAGCCAACCCGAATTCGATTCCTCCATCCCTCTAGGAGAGCCCGGCAAGCCTCTGAGAGTATCTCCCCCGCACGGCAAAGCCAGGGAAGTTACCTGTGATGTATTCGATATGCCAAACACAGTAACAAGTCTCACAATGTTATTGGGCCCACTAGAGCAAATAGATGAACAACGGGAGGACAGTGACAGTGACAGTAAACAAAGTTATGTAATTCCCTTTTCTATTTTTATGTACTTATTTTTAATTTTTTGCTATTGAATCTGCATTTCTTCTTGTCAAAGGCATTGATAAAATCCTAAACTTATATTTCAGACTTAAGGATGTTGTCTTCAAATAATTTCATTTAAAACCAAATGGTTGGGTAATCAACTCTCTCCTCCACTTAATGCCTCTAAGTGATTGAGAGGTTAGGAAAAGGTTGTATGCTTGCCTTGGATACATTTCTACTTTCCTAAGCAAACTTCCTCAAAGATTTAATTACCAATGCATTTAATACATAAACATTTAAACTTCCTCTTCTTATTGTACTTACTTCTGTAAAAAAAATCAATTGTAAGAAATATTGAATATCTCTTAAGATACATATTTTATCTACTGTTTCTGGGGTACTTGCCCTTCACTGTCCCCCTAGAGTTGAGCAGTTTTGCTCTATTATTTGAAAGAAATATGCAACACCTTTCTCTATTCATTTTCTAGGAGAAATAATAACTCTATGAGTTAAATTAACTGAATTTTTGAGCCAGAGCTTTTGCTTAAGAGAATTTAAAACCAAAAAAGTATTTAAAATGTAACAATCACATATGTTTTATTTTGAAAGTGGAGAAAATTAGTCTTCTACCTCGTTAGTTATCAGTACTCATCAAGTATTAGAATAGGGACTAAAATTATTATTAAACCAAGTCAAATTGAACTGCCATGGTAAAATAATATCAACTTCCTTTTTATGGAGTTGTAAGAATAAAAGGGAAACTCCCCCTAATCATTGTTGCTGATAAATTACAATGGTGGAGGGATTGGTGTTGGAACATTGTATAATTGAAACCTACTCAGGAGCAGTTTTGTAATGCTTTATTGGTTTATTACTTCAAGAGAAGTTAGTTGAATGTTTTACAATGTTTGCTACATAATCAATAACAGTTTGTATAAGGTAAAGAAAGAAAGGTGGTATTTTACTCATGCTTGAGTTAAGTATTTTAAAACATGGAGCACCCATAGGGTTTGGTAAGCATCTAAAACTTGGCACCAGAGTCTATTTTTATCTGTTTCTGTTCTCTGCTCTCTGTTCTATTCTATTAGAACAGCCCCTGCTTAAATTAGAAGAGTAAGATAAATGCAAGTATTCCACCAAATGGTAATTGGATGTGGGATAAAACTTTCCAGTCAAATTAAAACATAGATTATGTTGGCATCTGATTTTCTGCTCTGTCCCATATGCGTAATAAAAATCAATGTTCTTTTGACTCCTGTAATATTCTCAGAAATATGTGTATGTTCATAAATAACACTTCTTTCCCTCTTTACCCCTGTTTATATAGCATAAAGAAAGACAGGCTTGCACCCCCAAAATAAGAAAAAACAATTGAATGGCTTACATGGTAAAGACGTCCAGTGTATCTCCAGCAGTTCTTGCCATCTCAAAGTAGGTTTGCAGAATGTTGACAGTTCCAGAGAGTGCCTCATGACCACAGCCACAGAACAGGGCAACACCAGCATAGAGCAAGATGGTAGCAATCAGCGAGGCGTAGGGAATGCCTCCCAGACACTTAATACAGCACTCAAAGCACCCTACAGAACAAGAGGAAAGATCACACTCAATATTTGGGGCTCATGCAAAATTTCTTTCTTTTTTTTTATTCAATCACCGTGGGACACATTTAAAAAGCTTTCATTATTGGGTTTTGGTCATACAATGACCAAACACCCATCACTCCACCAGTGCTTATTTTCCACCACCAGTGTTCCCAGTATCCCTCCCGACACCCCCATCCCATCCCATGCTTCCATGGCAGGCACCTTCCTTTTTATTCTCGCTCTACTTTGGGGCATTATGGTTTGTGATACAGATACTGAAAGGCCATCATGTTTGGTCCTTTGTCTACTTTCAGCACACATATCCCATTCCAAATGATCCCTTTAACCATTATTGACTTAGTGGTCCCTTCTCCATCCCAACTGCCTTCTTCCCCAGCTCATGAGGCAGGCTTCCAAACCGTGAAACGATCCTCCTGGCCCTGTCTCTACTGTCCTTGGCTGTTAGTCTAATATTATGTTATTTTATATTCCACAAATGAGTTGCAGTTGTTCTATGTTTGTCCCTCTCTTTCTGACTTGTTTCACTTAGTATGAAACTATCCATGTCCATCAACTTGTAAGCAAATTTCATGACTTCATCTTTTCTAGTACGTGTATAGTAGTCCATTGTGTATATGTACAAGAGTTTCTTTAATTACAGATCAAGGATTTGCATATAGAGATGACATCAGGTCAATATATAAATTAAGTCCTATCACGCTTTGGGAAGTATAAAATTGAGTTCTTATATTATAAATTCATTCTTCACAAACATGATAATGCTATCTCCTCCCCCATTTAGCTTTCTCTTATACCCCCAAACCAACAGAAGTTCTTTTTTTTTCCAACACAGACATCCTACAATAATTATCCTTCAAACACACCTGCATATCATTTTATCTTGGCTCTATTAACCTGATGTCCTTAATTTTAACTTTAGTTTTCTCTTAAACATTGAGTTAAAATCTTCAGGCTGTCAATAAACTTTCACTTGTATTTTTTTAATATTTTTAATTTTATTGAATCACCATGAGATAGGGAATTACAAAACTGTTCATTATTGGGTTTTATTCATACAATGTTCCAATATCCATGCCTCCACCAGTGTAATTTCTTAGCACCAATATCCCCAGTTTCCCTCCCAACCAACTCAAATAACCCCCCACCCCAAACTGCCTTATGGGAGACACCTCTCTTCTCTCTCTCTCTCTCTCTCTTTCTCTTTCTCTCTCTCATTTTAGACATTATGGTTGGCAATAATAAGCCTACTTTCAACACTCAATTCTTTTTCAGAGTGATCATTTTCAACTAATTTTTTCTATAGTGCAATTTTTAAGTGAAAAGGGAATGATGACAAATGTTTGTGAATTTCATATATGAAAGCACATTATCTTAGAATCTTCTAAGTTCAGATATGTATGAATTCAATTTTTGTAGTCACTAACAATGGAAAAACTATTTCTTCTTATGGGGCATGGTAAAAATGTAAATGGGAGAGAGAGTGGCACAGTAGAAAGAGCCAGGGCAACTTAGAAATCTGACATTACCCCTTTACCTATGATACAATAATTGCTTTCATTTTATAATTTGTAAAAGAAAAAGATGGGGGTGACAGGAAGAATTTTTCTCATAATTTCACTTATGTGCATTAGAGCTATTATATAATATAGTACGTGAGAATGTAACCACCCACTAATGTTGCCTCTATTAATATTAAGTATGAATTTATTAGGTACTAAAATTGATATCATTATTAGTATTATGCTTTACTATATTGTGAACATAACAAACTATATTTCGTTTTAATATAGTTTTAAAAAATGTGGTCAAGTAATCACATGTGACATTTTGAAATCATATCACTTTAGTCTTCAGTTATTCAAAAGCTGTGTGCATTTAGCCCCTGATATCAAAATACCAGGATTATTAATATTAAAGATAAATATCAGAATTTTCTAGGTGACATCTAGATATCTTCTTTAAAAAAGATTAACAGACACTTAAGTATCTACATTTTGCAATAAGATATATGAGAAAACTGTGTGCCAGCCACTGGTGAAAAAGCAAATTTAAAATAAGAGGACTGATTAAATTAATAGCATTATGTAGGATGAATCGCTCTCTCATATTGATCAATAGAGATATACAAAATAGATATAATATATATTTATACATAAGTATATGTAGATATCTATAGAAAGAATATGAAATATATAGATAAATTATATATCTACATATATCTATATATACTTTCTATCTATAAATATCTAGATATCTAGATATTTATATGGACATATATCTAGACATATATATCTAGATATCTGAATATCTATAGATAGAATATGTAGATATATGTATATATATAGATATCTATATATCTAGATATTTATAGATAGAAAGTATATATAGATATATGTAGATATATAATTTATCTATATATTTCATATTCTTTCTATAGATATCTACATATACTTATGTATAAATATATATTATATCTATTTTGTATATCTCTATTGATCAATATGAGAGAGAGATTCATATTTATATCTAGATATATAGATATATATAAATAGAATATATAGATAGAATATATCTATATAGATAGATATGAGATATGTATATTATCTAGATATATCTATATATACATACATGGAGAGAGAGAGATTTCAAATATTTCCTCCTCCTTTTTTCTTTTTCAGAAATTTCCTAGTCAAATACTCCTTTGCAATGCTCAAGCTCCTCTAATGCTCTCCACATGATTTTATAATTTTGACACTGCTTTTTTCAGAAACATCACATAACACTGGAAAATGAGTTGTCACTTACTGGATGTAGGTATTCATAAGGATATCTATGTACACTTTATCTAGAAAGCATATGTATACACTTCATAGCACCAGTAGAGTGTGATCACTCCAGAGTTCCTATGTGAAGCAACTTCATATGTCTATTTTATTGTTGCTTATCAAACTGACCATTAAAGAGAATTATGGTTATCTTTTCTGTGCCAGAAGAGTAAAATCAGAGATTAGAACAACTCTCCTCTTCCACAGCTCTTGCTCATACAGGAAAAATAATTTCCAGAATGTTCCTACACACCATACACACACGTGAGGAAGAAAAAAAATAGGTTAGAATATCATGGAAAAAATTTCACTGACAGATGGATGAGGCCAGTGTGTGTACTTGAATGTCATTGAACACAGTCTGGGGGAGAGATTGACAGGATAACGAATAATTCATTGGATTGTTTTTGCTTTGGTGGGGAGAGAGCAAGTTTGGTAAAATTTACATCTAACCATTTTTAATTAAAATTTATTTACTATCAATCAGAAGAAGAGTCACCTCTAATTATGGCAAGTATTCCATATAACCCAATGATTTCAAGTCCTGTTCTTCTGTGATTTCTCTTTCCTACTATTCTTCAAGAGTTTCAAATGGGTGTGGGGGATTTCTATTGCAGACATTAGAGACATGCAGTCAAAAGGAAATGAGTCCAAACATATAATTATGGATAGAAACTACTTTAGTTGGATACCAGACCTAAAATGAATAAAAATAAAGGTAAAGTAAGAATTAAAATGACTCAGGAAGAAATGGAGTGGTAGGCCCATTGGGAATTCATAAAACTGCCATCAAAGACTTGTGATTCATTTCATTACTAATTCACGGTCAGCTTCTGCTTATTTCCCTTTCTTGGCTGTGGTTTTCTTGGTTGTGGTTTTTAGAGACTCATACTAGACTCCACGCAATAATTCTGGTCATCTAGGATGCCCACTGCACTGTAGGGATGTGGGTTGAGGCAGCTGTTACGGAACAGCATCCAATAAATTCAGAAAAGCATGAAATAAAAAATCAGTAGTGGGACAATCCAACTTGAGAACACTGAGTTAACAGACTCATCTGAAGGTGCTTAGGATCTCTACGTTAAAGGACACATACATTTTACTTGCCCCGTTAACACCACCATTTTGAACCTTTGACATTCTATTATGTCTATTGACAAAGACAAGCTCCTGTGATTTTCCTTATTGCCAGGTCAACTTTGATTTTTTTCCCTTTTGAATCTTCACCCACTGGAAAGCCTGAGTTCAAAGTAAGAAACGTTAAGTATCTCCTCAAAGCGTGCCCGGTTCACATTTTTGCTAGGCTGAATCTTAATGATGCAACTCTTCCTCAGGGTCTGAGTTTGCCCATTGCATTTGCAAGCGGACTCTCAGATCTCCCATCTGGGGAAGCAGGCATCATTTCAGTATTCTCTCCAGCTGCCAGCAATCCCACATCGTTGCTGGCAGGGAGCTTCTTTTCCACCCACAGTGAGAAGGAGCCTTGGCAGAGCAGCAGAATCACCATAGCAACCAAGCCTCAGGGCCCAGAATTTGTTCCCAGTGATCATCCTTTAAAGCAGAGAGCTCTGTGGCCTCCCATCCCTGCACTTTACTGCACCCTATTAACTAGATAGTGGCAAGAGAATAGGAGGTGGGGTACTGGAGAAAAACACCTTGTTTTCTAAAGAAACATTAGAAACAGGAAAGATTGCTTTGTATAGAAAAAAATAGATATATAAGAATAGAAATGTATTGCTCAAAGAGGATGCTTTAAATATTGACGGGATTTAAGTAATGTAAACGCTATGGCTATGTGTATACACAATGAAACATTTTTCATATCCATCCTTTGCTTTTGCCTTGCTTTCTCAAATGAACACGTACTCTATCTCTTTCATCTTTTATATGACAACGATTATTAAAGGATGTTTTTCAAAGAGTTTAAAAACCAGTATTTTGTCCAATATTTGTCCAGTATTGACTGTTGTTATGAGCAGCTTTTCATTGACATAAATTTTTCAGAGAAAAACAGAAGCTCCAGTGATCTTTGGTAAAAAGGTGAGCTCATGATAATTTACCTGCATTGAGACATTTGAAGGAAAAACACTGCTCACTTCACAAAGGCCACTAAAATAAACTAAAATAAGGGGAAAGAACTTAAACCAGAAAGAAAGAGCCCCCTCCCCCCCACCCAGAGATGCTCCACTCCTGGGGGTACACAATGAGATTCTTGAAAAGACCCTACTGACAATTTACATATTGGTAAGTTTGTCTCAGCACCATTTACCAAAGATTTGATTCACTTCCCACTGACCTGCAATATCATTTTTGTCATTACCAAAAAATTCAGAAAGAGGGCACTGGTGGAGAAATGGGTATTTGATCATTGTATAACTGAAACCCAAGCACAAAAATTTGTAAGTACCTCATGGTGTTTCACTAATAAATTTTTTTTTTAATTCAGAAAGATGTAGGTGTGTTTGTGGGCTTTTTGTTACCTTGCATCAGTTTATTGGTCTATTCCTGGGCTAATATTGCACAGCTTCATAATGTGTCCTGGTATGTGGTAGAGAAAATGCCTTCAAAGTGTTCACATGTACATCAAGCTATTCAGTCTTTTTACATTATCATTTAAATTTTAGAAATAGTTTGATTTCATGTTGAGATTTTGAGCAGTATTTTTTATACTGGTTATATATATACCTAGAAACTTAGCAAGATACTTTAGTTAAATTGTTTTAATTCTGTGTAATATTTTGAGTTTCATTGTATTAGTAATTATACTATCTCTGAAATTTTTGAGCTTTCCTTCTTTTTAATATTTGTACTTTTCAAAAAAAACTGTTGTCCTAATCTTTGGATAAAATGCTCTGAGAAGAGAAGAATAAAAAGCATCTTATTACTGATGTTAAAGAAAAGAATGTTATTTTAACATAAAATATGATGGTGGAGAAATGACTTGCTGTGTTTTATTGATGAAATGTTCCTAATTTTGAATTTTTTTCATGTATTTTTCCCATCTAGTTAAATTTGTTTCATTTTTTCCTCTTTACTACCGTTTTTATAATTTTTTCTGACTCAAAATGAGCTTGCATTTCTGAGAAAACCTCAACTGAGCCAGACTGCATTTTTAATGCATCACTAAACTTGCTATGCTAAATATTTTGTTCAATAATTTTGCATTTATAAATTCATTCTAAAAATACTTTCTGCGTCCTCACCAGGTGCCAGGCACTATGCAAATTGCTGGCACTGTGGAAGTAAACAAAACCAAAACTCTTTGCTGTCATGCTAGAGGTGGGAGACATATGATAAACAAGGCAGAAGGAATGACAGTGAAATTGTGAAATGTGCAAAGATGAAAACCAATGAAGGGCAGTTGAGTGATTTTGATCTTTTGGCAAAGACAGGGAGGAGTAATTGACATGACATTGGTGAAGAGACCTAAAGGATGTAGAGAGCCAAGAGGCCCTGCAAAGAATAGAGTTCCAGGGATGGAGCAACAACACAGCTGTCAGAGCACTTGCCTTCATGTGGCCAACCCAGGTTCCATCCCCAGCAACGCATATGGTCCCCAGATCCCTGCCAGCAGGGCAGACCTAGGAGTAAGCCCTGAGCATTACCAAGTGTGGCCCCAAAACTAAACTAAACTAAATTAAGCTAAAAGAAAAGAGTTCCAAAAGGAGGGAAAGCAGATGATGAGACAGGAGTGCACCTATGTTTGAGCAGGGGAAGTGTGTGTGTGTGTGTGTGTGTGTGTGTGTGTGTGTGTGTGTGTGTGTTTGTATGTGTGCGCACACGCGTGATGGAATAGAGGATGCCAGTTCTAGATGGAACTGAGGATGCCAGTGGTGGTAAAACACTCTACAGTTAAAAAGAGAACAGAAGATCAGATTTGCAATGCTATAGATGAGGCTGGTGCATGTGACTGCCATTAAACATTGCAACCTCATTTGGCAATCAGTTTTATACTTGCCTTGGAAAGTGGTAATTTTCTAAACTCCCAGAGAGTTTGCATAGATCATCACTAACTGCACAATAAATATTTGATAGGCCTAGCCAGCAAGAGTATCCATGCCTCTTGTGTATTTTAATAGAAAAAAAATTTAATTACTGCTCAAAGTTGCTAATGGTTATAGAACTGTGTAAATTTTACATCTCTTGTGTCTATTTGATAAGTTCAATTTTATAGGCACTTGGCAATCATGTGAAAATTAATGGATATCACTCAGTTGCATATTGCTGCCATACAGAATTTTACTTTATCAATTAATCTTCTGTACATATTTCCTTTGGTCCTTCTGTTGGAACAATGTTTTTCTTTTTTCTTCTTCCATTTTAATTCTATTCATTCTTCCTGTCAGCCTAATTCATGTCTTATGTTCTGTTCATTATGAAAAAAAATTTTTTTCATGGATTACCTTGTCACTGATTGTACTGGCCTCATTAAAATTCTTCCCTACTGACCTGAATGCACATTGATGTGTATTTAAGTATCGGTTTATTAATAGTATACTTTAAGTAAAAACATATATAGTCACATGATTTTCATTATTTTTCAAGAGAAAATTTGTTTGTCATCTAGTTTTGGAGTTCATTTTTAATTACAAGAGATAAAAGATCACTAGGTATTTGAGAAAAATCCCCAACTTGAAAAAAGAAAACAAAATAAAATACATGCACAAATAAAACATAAATGATAGTCAAATCAGTTAGTTGATAATATTAAAAGGGTACATAAACACACACACTCATTGATTCTCCAAGGATATAATTAAACATATTGATTCCCAGAGGACATAATTAAGCATTCTTGAAATACAAAAGGTTTCTACAAGTTAGTCATTAAACAAAAAGGTTAAAGCTTTCATTAGGAAAACATATAAATGCTTACATTTTAATGTAAGATCTAAAAGACATAGAAAGGATACAGATAAATAATGACAATTTTAAGAAAATAAGCTATTTTGGAGATCAGAGGAGGGATTCTAATACCTACATCCAAATAGAAAGAGATCCATTAAAAAAGTAAGAAAATTATCAAACTATCAAAAGTTTTGTAAAACTGAAAAGTCATGTGTCTCTAAATTGACAAACCAACCTCAGAGGGATGTTCCCTATTCTGGAGTGCCTCGTCTCTACCACCATCTGCTTCCTCAGCAGAGTCAGCCCTGCCGAGGATGAGATGCTTAAGCTCAGAACATCTTCAAATAATACCAGTTGGGGCCATGAGCATTAAGGTATTTTAGACAAAGCTAGGCACCAGAAAGAAAAAAGCAAAATTATCAACTGACATAAGAGCATTTATTTTTAAAGAACTCAAGAATTGTAACAATTGAGACTTAGAATCTGTGGGTATGGATAGAAATATTAGGTATGTTAGAAATGTTGAACCCACCTGACACTCTTATCCTGTGACACCAGAAAACAGGTCTCTTGGATAGAAAAAGAATCAAAATTTGTTACAGAATTAACTATGTTAAATCCATTTCATACATTAACTTACTTCCCCAATCTTTTCCTAGTAACATGGGCACCAGGTCACCAGCAATATTTATCATTTGCCAAATGCATTTTGAGCAGCTACTGGTACTATCTATACCCTTGGCATATAATAGCAATCAACACCCCCCCCCCACAATCTTCATCCTTTTTGAGACTATACATTAGAGAGAAATAAACTTAGAAAAACTCTAGCATATTCTCAGAAAATTTCCTCAAAATATGGTACTTAAGAATCTAGTTTTGTTGTGATATTTATTTTGTTTACCATAAGACCAATAAGACAAAATGGTTATCCACAAATCAGAAAACAAGGGTATCATTAACAAATCAGAAGAGTTAGTTCAAAATTATTGAAATAGTGCTGCATAAAAATGCCCTTCAAATTAAAAAAAATATTAGGGAAGAAAAGTCAATGGTTTAGAATGCATTTTTTTTTCCATACATACTAGCACAGTGGAAACAATCCCCTCCACCCTATCCCAGTTTAGCTGGGATTGATTCTCAACTCAAAGTCAGAAGTAGCTACTGGATGTGACCCCAAAACAAAAATTTTTAAAAATCTGTAATATAAAGAAGAGTAGCCATAACATCATTCTCCTAACCCTGAAAAAGCCTTGAATATGGCACTTTAAAAAAAAAAATCTCAGGGCTAGGATGAAGAAGACGTTACTGGCACCTGCTTGAGGCAATCGACGAACAACAGGGTGGTCGTGATCGTGATGATCGTGAGCCATAACATGGAATAGCTCATATTGTGATTCTACTTTGTAATGGTTATAACAACAAATTTTCTAGTAACTAATTCCTTAATAATAATCATTTTATGTTAAACATAGAATAAGCTTAATTTCCAAATATTGTTATATTTTTGATACGTTAGTTAAATAAGGGCTGGAGCGATAGCACAGCAGGTAAGGCATTTGCCTTGCATGCAGCCAACATGGCTGACCCGAGTTCGCCCCTCTCGGAGAAACTGGCAAACTACCAAGAGTATCTCGCCCCCACGGCAAAGCCTGGCAAGCCACCCGTGATGTATTCAATATGCCAAACACAGTAACAATTAAGTCTCACAATGGAGATGTTACTGAGCCCGCTCGAACAAATCGATGAACAACAGGAGAACCGTGACCTGAGTTAAATAAAATCCCAGACTAAACAAATTAAGAGCTAAAATAAGTATGGGAATAATTTGGGACAATTAACTTGGCATTATTAAAATAACACACTCATGCCAGGTTTTAATGTCAAATACTTTAGTCATTGCTACAATTCTGTAAAGGTAAAGGTAAAGGTAAAGGCCCTCCCGTTGATCGTCGATTTGCTCGAGCGGGCCCAGTAACGTCTCCATTGGAGACTTTGTTGTTACTGTGTCTGGCATATCGAATACTCTCGGTAGCTTGCCGGGCTCTCCGAGAGGGGCGGAGGAATCGAACTCGGGTCGGCCATGTTGGCCGCTTGTAAGGCGAACGCCCTACCCGCAGTGCTATCACTCCAGCTACAATTCTGTGTTTAACCAAATCTCAATTTTAAAAATAATGTCTTGGAAAAGGAAAAATGCATATAGTTTCGAGAATTATACAAATTCTACAAATTCTACAAATCCTAATTTATGGCTTCATGCAAAAATCATTAGGAACTCTGTTAAAAATAGAGATCCTAGGACACCCTCTAATGAAAATCTCTTCAGATTTTATGAAGTGTTTCAGTTGATTTTAATTTACATATGAACAAATGTAGCAGCATATGAAACCATACTGCATTAAATAAAATTATATTAAATTCCAGCATGGTTAAAAATTAATTAATAAACTATATATGCACACAATACATTGATATAGAAGGATCTATTATAAGAATATTGATCAATTTTATTTATTTATTTATTTATTTATTTTGCTTTTGGGGTCACATCCAGTGATGCTAAGGAGTTACTCCTGGCTCAGAACTCAGAAATTATTCTTGGTGGTCCTCAGGTGACCATGTGAGATGCTGGGAATCGAACCCAGGTTAGCTGCATGCAAAGCAAATGCCCTACCCACTATAGTGTGGCTCCAGCCCATTAATCAAATTTTAAGTCAAAATGAATAGTGAATGATCAAATAACATCAGAAAGAATTCTTGCACATTGCACATGCATCAAAAATAATGCTAAGATATTTTAATGCATCTTCTAGTCTAACTTCCCTGGGAACTCAATGAGGCAGAAATAATCATAGAGAAAAAACTTCTTAAATGATTATTGAGAGTTGATATCGAAAAGTCTGATATTGAAAATTCAAGTCATGAATTATTATGTAAAAGGATGACACTCTCCTGAAAGGTTTTATTACAGGAATTTCAGTTAATGCTATTACCAGTGATTTGGAGAGTTTAAAAATTGTATCACTAATTACAGAACATTTTGTACTGGTCAACATGACTTAGCAAGAATGTTTTGATTAATTAAACTTATTTCCCTAGGGTGGAAAAGTTAATTGCTTCAGTAATGATTAGAACCATACTATTCTGACTGTGATAAATAAGCCCCTTCTGACTGTGATAAATAAACAATCAAGTGGAGACAAGTTTCAGTCTCAGAATCAGAGCTTTATCTGGAAGGAAAGAAACAGTAGTGCACCATAATGCTCTAAGTTCTTGACACCACCGAGTGCTTTATAGACCAGAACTCATTTTCCCAGATATTCATGGAGATCCAAACACCACGAGGTTAAAGATTATATGAGTTATGAGGTTAAAACCCACATCTTTCAGTGAAATGAAGGAACCAGTTGACAATATTCTCACTCTTCTATTTCACCTTCCTTCCTTCCTTCCTTCCTTCCTTCCTTCCTTCCTTCCTTCCTTCCTTCCTTCCTTCCTTCCTTCCCTCCTCTCTTCCTTCCTCCCCTCCCTCCCTTTGTCCCTCCCTCCTTCCCTCCTTTCCTTCCTTCCTTCCATCATTTTCTCCTTCCTTCCTTCCTTCCTTCCTTCCTTCCTTCCTTCCTTCCTTCCTTCCATCCTCCCTCCCTTGCTCCCTCCCTTCCTTCCCTCTTTCCCTCCTTCCCTCCCTCCCTCCCTCCCTTCTTTCTTTCTTTCTTTCTTTCTTTCTTTCTTTCTTTCTTTCTTTCTTTCTTTCTTTCTTTCTTTCTTTCCTTTCTTTCTTTCTTTCTTTGTTTTCTTTCTTTACCTTCTTTCCTTCCTTTCTTTCTTCCTTTCTTTTTATTTCTTTCTTCCTTTCTTCCTTTTGTACACACAGCTGTCCACAGGACTTACTCCTGGCTCTGTGCTCCAGGATCACTCCTGGACTTGCTAAGGAACATACTAAGCGTCATGCCAAGGATTGAAATGGGTCAGCTGCTTATAAGGCAAGCAAGAACCGGCTCACTGGGCTATTTCTATGGCCCAAATGGCAAAATAATATATTCTTTTTGCATGTTTTTCTTTTGCTTGCCTTTTTTTTTCTGGCCCACACCCAAAGGCAGTCTGGGTTTATTCCTGGCTCTGTATTCAGAGACTACTCCTGGAGGGCCTAGGGGACCATATGGGTTACAAGGGATTGAACTTTGCAAGAGATGGTACCTTGCAAAATCAGCCACCATGCAAGGCTAGTGCCTTCCAGCTCTACTATCTATCTCTTTAAAGGAATGTGAATTATTTATGATATTTTACAAAGAATTTGGTTCATCAATAATTATTACTGCTTATATTTTATTAAATTAATTTAATTTTATGGGCTGGAGCGATAGCACAGCAGTAGGGCGTTTGCCTTGCATGCAGCCAACATGGCTGACCCGAGTTCGATTCCTCCACCCTTCTCGGAGAGCCCGGCAAGCTACCGAGAGTATCTCGCCCGCACAGCAGAGCCTGGCAAGCTCCCCGTGACGTATTCGATATGCCAAACGCAGTAACAACAAAGTCTCCAATGGAGACGTTACTGGGCCCGCTTGAGCAAATTTAATTTTATAATTATTATTAAAGGATAACAATTTTTAAATGAATTTTATTTATTTTTAAACGAATTTTAAAGAAACATTTACATTATTAAAATTAAATTAATTAAAAATATATGTTGGCAAATGTTAAACTACATGTCAGTATTCATAATAGTTTCTTTAAGATATCATTATGAGCAAGCGAAGATAGGATCATCTACAAGTACACTGCGTCATCAAATTCATGTGATTTTTATAGAAGTGAAATATTCTAAATATAATTCAACATTTTAAAGAGATTCCTGAAAGTGAGATATGTCTTTTAAAACTAGTAACTAAAATAACTGTAAAATGTTCCAAATTATAAATTAAAGTTATAAAAAAGTGAGAAAATAAAACCACAAGTTCTCTTTGAAAAGATAGCAAAAATTACTGATAGAAAATATTTTCTATCATTTAGTTTATGGAAATTAGGTACAACATGAAATTTACAGATTACAGAAAAAACCTCTTCATCTTTTTGAAGTCAGTTCAAAGACATGTCCTTTCCTCCTTCCTTCCTTCCCTCCCTCCTTCCCTCCTTCCCTCCCACCCT
Organism: Sorex fumeus; assembly: GCF_029834395.1. Taxonomy (NCBI): domain Eukaryota; kingdom Metazoa; phylum Chordata; class Mammalia; order Eulipotyphla; family Soricidae; genus Sorex; species Sorex fumeus. The sequence continues at coordinate 42,249,722 of NW_026606081.1, forward strand.
TCCTTCCTTCCTTCCTTCCTTCCTTCCTTCCTTCCTTCCTTCCTCCCTTCCTTCTTTCCTTCTTTTATTTTTCTTCCTTCGTCCTTTTTTCCTTCCTTACTCTTTCCTTTCTTTTCTGGTTTTGGCCACACACAATGGTTCTTGGAGGACCAGGTAGTGCTAGGGATTAAATCTGGGTCTCTGACACACTAACTAGCCTTTCCAGCTATCTCTCAAGCCCAGATAGGATGATCTTTCCCCTACAACATTAAGAGTTTTTTGACCAATGCTGTTTTTTTCTTGCAATTTGGTATTTTCAAATGAACACTTTTTAAATCCAAAGTTCCATTTTTTATTTGATAGTAACTACATGCACAACACTTTGGTAGGAGATGCAATTTAAAGTCCCATTCCGAAACCTGGAATGGTTTATTTGAAAGTGCATTTCCCACATAAAAACATGTCAAAATAAATCTGAAATTAGAACAAAAATTATCTCCTGATAATGACATTTTACATGCCATCAATATGATCAGGGTGTTCAAAATAAGTGGATGAAAGATACTTTTATCCATCACAAATCGACACAATTTGGGAACATAAAGCTGGGCTGAGTTGTTGAAGGCATTTTTGGAAAGAGGCAAACGGTACCGTTTCAAGTAGCAATGTCATCTGCGCCAGCACTTGCTTTGCAGAAGCACCAGAGAGAAAACTGTATTCTACCTCAGTAAACAATGATTTTCCTCTTCCTTCTCTGCTTCTATATTTCTAATCAGAGTCGCTATTTCCATAGGTTCTGCTCCCTAATGCAGCCGAGTGTCCATTTGATTGTATAAAACAGAATTTTGAAGTTCACAGAGAGAAGGATGATTGTGTTTGAGGCTGGCAGAAGCCTGCCATTTTGTTGCTCTGATTGCAATCTGAATGGGCCTCCTGTACACAAAAGATAGATATGCAATTTTATTTCATAACAGTGATTCTCACTGTCTTTAATTTGTACCATACTCTGAATGCTTAACGGCCTTTGGTTTCTTTTGATCCTATCCCACAAGACTCCGAGATAAGAAAAGGGCAGAGTAGCCTCTGGCCAAGCTAGAAGAGAATATGCCCTTTAGCTATTTTTGTATTCTGCTCATCACAGAGGTACATCTTTAAGAAAGCTCAGCCTATGTAGAAAAATCTGCACTTCATATAATCTTTTGATGCCACTTTACTAATCCCTAGAATTTTATGAATACACACAAAGCTCATTTTCTATTCCTGCCAGTCATCTCTAGTGACAGGGAAGTAAAAGTAAGGATGGCTGCAAGCATAATAGAAGAATATCCATGGAAATAGAAACCCGAAAAGGCAGGCAGAACTGTTAAATAAAACATTGAATTTTTTTTTATCATCTCTAGTACATACTCTATCCTTGGATATAGATAGTATCATGCTTTGCATGTGATTTGGTCAGTAGTTTGTGAGGTCAAGATCTAGGATTTATGTCTTTGTATATTCAGCATTTCATGAGTAAATTAGACATAAACCCAGAAAGCATAGAATAGTTTCTGAAACATCTTCTGTCACCCTTTGGGGGTGTTTGTTATTCTGGAAGAACGGGAAGAGCGAGTTGATTTCACCCACTGAAATATCTGTCCTTTAGTTACAGTATGTGGACAACACAGATTAGACTGAAAAAACTATTGGAGACCCAGACAGACTCAAGAGATGGCTTAACCAGAGCTAACCTGAGAAATGTATTTGACAATGCAAAGAAAACAGACATTTTTGTTTAGCTATGAACAGAACAGTGTTATATTTCCTGCTTCATTTTTCAATAGCAGAGATCTTTCCCAGTGCTTATTTCCCCATGTTTTAAGGTTGGGGGAGGAGCTAACTCCAAAGCTGTATTCAGAAGGCTCTTGGTCCCACTCTGATTCATTATTTTTTATTTGAGGGCCATCCCTGACAGTGCTCAAAGTTTACTCTTGACTATGTGTTCAGGAGCTTGGGGAACCATATGGAGTTTTGGGGCTTCAGGCAAGTCAAGTGCCTTACTCACTGTTCTATCTTTCCAGTCCCTACTAAAGAGATTCAAAGAACTAAGTGTTTTAATAGACAGGAGAATATGCTTTGCATATATGAGTCCCAACTTCAATGATGACCCAGAGAATCATGGAAAATGACTTCCCAGAGTAACATAACTCTATTGGTTTGCTCTTACAAGTTTCCAAATGAGTTCAAACTTTGCTGTTTAGCTGTATAAAAATTACAAATATATATATATATGCAGTTATTTTTTCTTGAGATATCAATCAATTACAAACCTGGACTACTGAACACATACCTCAGAGAGTCAGATTTTGGGGGTGGTGGTGGGATGGTGAGGCCAACAAACAGGTTATCAGAAAGTAACACAAAACAGAGTGAAACACCAAGAGGATTTGTGTGATGCTAAGGAGGGTAATCCACATGTATGAAAGCCATAAATGAAAATCAACAAATAATGTGTGGCCGGGATTGAGGGTCAGAGAAGAGAAACAATCCTTGGAGGAGATGCTTGGCTGAAAACCTCAACAGGTCTTCATTTCCCTTGGCATAAGACAAAATCCCTCCAATGGCCATTGAGACCCTACATGATGGGAGTCTCATCACCTCTCTATATCACCTTGCATGTTAGATCCCTTCCTTCGTTGAAGTACTTGCCTCCTTGCTTTGTGACAAATATCCAGCATATTCTGACCTGTGTGTAGTTCTAGTAACCAATTTCCCCTCTGCTGTAAACAAGCTTCCCTCCAATATCTCCTAAATTAAGTCATTTACTTGAAGCTTCTGCTTATTTTTTATCCTGTCTGTTCAATATAAAAATTATATCTTGTTCTATCAACCCAGACATATCAACTCCTTACTCCCTTTACTCTGCATTGCTTTTTTTGTTGCTGTTATGTAAGAAATGGCCTTCTACAATCACACAGAATCCATTCCACTGTATTACATCTTACTTACCTGTCTCCTATATCAAAGTATAACAAATACACAATCAGTGCTTAGCATTTGTACAACGGATATTATCTTTTTACATAGAAAATTTTTGACTTATGATTGACAAGTAAAATCTGAAATCCTGATTCAACAAGGAAAACTGTGCAATCATGTTGCACAAAAGCATGGGATTTTGGACTCAGAAACTCAGAATTCAGAAGCATGGACCTTGTATGCATATGGACATGAGTCCATATCCCTGACACAAGACATACCCTAAAACTTTGAGGTTCCCCGGAAGCTCCTTGGATCACCAAGTCTAATCAGATCTATCACAGGGCCCCAGCATCTTTCTCCCCAGGTCTGATTGACCAAGTATCGTGGGATTCATCTTTTGCTTTTTGAGCGCTATTTAGGAGAACCCCTTCAAATAAAAAGTACAGATTTTATGTGCAATCACATGCATTCATTTGGAAGCCATGCACATCTATGGTAGTGATTAAAGTTGTATTTGTATGTATTCTTAGGACATATCTGTGAAAGTTAAAAATGGAAAAGATCAAAATCAAATCCATACTCATAAGGATAAATAATAACTTTAATGAAAAACTATGCCAGATTCTACATAAACACAAGGAATTCATAGCCATTTGTCTGGACTTTGGTTTTTAACTGCATCATAAGAATTCATGAAAAACTCTTCAGGTGTAATTTTTTTTGAGATTTCAACCAATTTAACAGTGGAGTTAATGTATGAATATGTAACTCCTAACTACTTCAACCACAAATCAAGCCCAGACACAGGTATCATTTCACCAAATAGAAGGAAGCTTAGATTTGTATCTCACTCAGCCTCACAAGTGGAGTATTTCTGAGAAGAGTCTGAAAAAAAAATAAACGCACGAAATCAAAAGAGAATTATGCAAGCATTGTTACCATAAATATTACAATGTTCACATAAAAACTGGCACAGATATATTTACTACCTGAAACAATGTATTTACGCATATGTTCTACGTGAGAATGTGGCAGGCAAAACAAGTCACTTAAATTTATACAGCAGAGGGGCTGGAGTGATAGCACAGTGGGTAGGGTGTTTGCCTTGCACAGGACCGACCCAGGTTCGATTCCCAGCATTCCATGTAGTCCTCTGAGCACCACCAGGAGTAATTCCTTAGTGCAGAGCCAGGAGTAACCCCTGTGCATTGCTGGGTGTGACCCAAAAAGCAAAGAAAAAATTAAAAAATAAATAAAAATAAATTTATATGGCATAAAGCTTTGAGCAGGTAGTTCCCTAACTGGCCACTGCCTTCAGAAGCAGCTTTTATTGGGGGAGGAGGTGCAGGGGACCACACCCAACAATGCTCAGGGCTTACTCCTGATTCTACACTCAGAAATTACTCCTCGCTCTGCTTGGATGACTATTTGGGATGCGGGGATTGAACCCTGGTCGATCACATGCAAGTCCTACACAGAAGCAGCTTTTAAATCACAGATCAAGGCTCTTAACTGTCAAGTGATACAAAAGATGAAATCATTGCCAAGGTTCACTTCAACTCATAAAATGCTTTTTAAAATATTTCTGACAATTCCTTGAATTTGTTTTTCCTCTTCCAATTCTCAGTATTTTATTAACAATGAGTTATGGACATAGTGAGAAGATGAAATACTTTCTAGAAAGCTCTAGCCCATTTGTGATTCACATCCAGTACAAGAGAACTCTAGATGGTGCCATTACCACAATCGGGAACAGCAGGAGATAATGTTTTTGGAGCACAGAACATTGGTCTGTCCTTCATGAACTCTCTTCTAGAGCCCCATGGATACTTGTGCATTTATCAGCTTTGGGGAAGAAGAGTGAATGTTGGGGAGATTGCTATGGTCAATTTCTGCAATTTGTATACCTAGCAGATTCTATGTAGGAAATGAGTATCCTATTGGCAGAGTACAGTGTTTTGGATTTAAGAGGTCTTCTAAAGAGTAGGGTTTGAGATTGCATTGTTAGAACCTTTTTTGGTTGTTGTTTCCAAGTATTTGAGCTCACATATTTAAAGTAAAATAATTAGCAGAGTATTTAATTTGAAACAAAAAATGGATTTTTAATGGAAGAGTAAACTCTAATATAAATACATAATTGCTTGATACTCAAACTTTATAGTTGAACACATTCCTTCACTTTGTAAGTTCTGCTCACATTATGATATGAATTTTGATAATATACTATTCGATTTGTCATAGAAAGCATTAAATGGTCACTGACAAAGAAGTCCTAGTATGTAAACTAAAGCTTAAAGTAACTTTTTATCATTTGTGTTTAAATTTTTAAAAATCATTCAGCGCCTCAAATATTATTTCCATTCCCTTAGGGAGATTGCTTTAAACGCAGAAACATTTTGGAGCAAAAATTGAGATGGAGATAGATGGATGCTTAACAAGCCTGAGATTCAGAGAGCCACCAACTGCCAATTACTTGTTCTCTTGCTTGCCTTTGTACCCTAGTGCTTCCCATAAATTTTGAATCTAACAAGAATAAAAACAGTTAAAATACCTTCCTCTAGTCAATCACTTTATACATGACATTTTCGCGAGTCTGCAATGTATAGTTTTGGATCTAATTGTACCCTATGGAATTCTTTTTTTATATAAGAATAGCTGTCGATGGTATCTTCCACAATGGTTCACACATTTCTCTCTTAGTTACAATCAAAATGAAAGTAGAGGTCATGAACTTCATGTCTGAATTCAAGACCGAAAAGAAATGTAATATGAGTCACACCATGTGGTCAGAGCTTACTTCTTGCTCTATGGTCAGGGATCACTTTTGGCCGGCTACGGGGACCATATGAGGTACCAACAGCCAGCTATGTTGCCCACTGTCCTATCTCTCCAGCCCCTCAAAAACATATATTTTATGATGCACAAAATGTGTCAGAAATAGAGGGACAGACATACAATGACTTCACTCATTTGTGGAATATAAAATAACATAATGTGAGATTGACACCTAAGGACAGTAGACACAAAGGCCAGGAATATTCCTCCATAGTTGGAAGGCTGCCTCATGAGCTGGGGGAGAAGGCAGCTGGAATAGAGAAGGGATCACTAAGATAATGATGGTTGGAGGAATTGTTTGGAACGGGAGATGTATGCCAAAAGTAGATAAAGGACCAAACACGATAGCCTCTCAGTATCTATATTGCAAACTATAATGCCCAAAAGCAGAGAGAGAGTTATGGGGGAAACTATCTGCCATAGAAGAAGGGGGAGAGTTGGAAAGGGGTTGGGGGATTCTGGGAACATTGATGGTGGAAAATGTGCACTGGTGGAAGGATGGGTGTTCAATCATTGTGTGACTGAAACTCAAACATGAAAGCTTTGTAACTGTTTCTCATGGTCACTGTCACTGTCACTGTCCTCCTATTGTTCATGGATTTGTTCAAGTGGGCCCTGTAACGTCTCCATTGTGAGACTTGTTGTTACTGTGTTTGGCATATCGAATACGCCACGGGGAGCTTGCCAGGCTTTGCCGTGCGGGCGAGATACTCTCGTAGCTTGCCAAGCTCTCCAAGAAGGGCAAAGGAATTGAACCCGGCAGGCTGGCTTCATGCAAGGCAAATGCTCTACCACTATGATTTCCATAGGAAGCACGGTGAAGGAGATGGAAGCGGATCCTGAGTCATTGGTGAAGGGTTGGAGTAGCATGGCATAAAAAAATTGAAAATGAGTACAAACTAAAGATAACACGAATGTATGAAAAGATACTTAGCTTTGGCCACTGCTGTTTCTATTACTAAATCCATTCTCTTAAGTTAGTGATCTATTTTTCATATTCAGAGTAAAATTAACTGAGCTTTGACATTAAATTTGGACCTATCTTGGTCCACAAAAAGTGCTTATCCTTATTGACCTACATTAGCTCATTATTTTAATAGAAGAATGTGAAGCACATGGGCACGACACACTTTACAGTTGGCAGAGCTGAGTCCTCAAGATTCTTTGGTTTTGACTTTTAGTTATGGGTTCAACGCTCAGCTTGGGAGATTATAAGGTGTTGCGAATCAATAAGGCTTGCATTCTCCTCTGTTTATTGAACTACCTCTCTTGCTCTAGCTCATCTCTTTAAGCCCAGTTATTTAAGAGTCAGCATTACCTGTGGCTCTACTATAAGAAATTCTGGTATAAAAATATATGTATAAAATATATGTGTATGTTAAAATATATGTATAGAATATAAAGATATTATGGGGAAAATCTAAACAAAAATTAATATTGGTATTAGGATTATGACATGCTATTATTCCTTATGTTTGTATGTATGCAGAACTACTCTGTTCTTAGAGCTTCTGTATGGGTTACCTATAATCAATAATTCACTTTTCCTATGAATGAAATTCCAAACCTTATTATCATGTACAATACAGAGAAGGGAGTAGATGCAAACAAATATAAAAACGTCACCCTGAAAAACACTTTCATTAGTATCTTTTTTTCAATATTCAGAACAAAAGATGATCCAGCTGAAAATAAATCTAGCAGTATGTTTGTGACTTTATAGTAAGATATTTAAGATTGCTTTTTTCTATTCTCAGCACTACATATGTTCCCCTGAACACTGCCAAGTGTGACCCCTAATCAGAGACAGTTATAAGCGTTGAGACAACCTAATGTGGCCCAACACAATCCCCAAATAATAATAGTTCTATATGATCTCACGTTTCACAGCAGAGGAGCAGCCATCACCTTGTTTAATGGAATTGTTATAATCATCACAAAGTATTTTATGTTAAGTTATATATAGGGGCTTAAATACTTATGGGTCAGAATTTACTCAGTTGTAAGATAGCTCAACAGCCAACTCATAACCCATTTCTTTCTCTGAAAGCATTTTTGTTCTTCAAATTTTTGATCTGCTAATGGGACCAGCACAGAGAAATAGATGTTCTCCTGAGAAAAACCCTGTCTCAGTGATTGATTGATAGAAGCTGGTCATAAATCTAACTTCTCTCCAATGGTGAGATAATTCTTATATGTTTGCCATATTCATTTTGCTTTGACTATTTTGTCAGTTGGATGAGATACCAACTGTTCAGGGTGACATCTTACTTGATAGCATATGCTTTTTAAATTCATACTTCTTTTCCCAAAAGTCATAGTCTAACCAAGTTCTTCTTTTATAAATAACTCGCTTTCTAGTATTTCCTTCTCACTTCAAACATAACACCAAAATATGACTCTAAACTAGAGTCAGTCTGGTGAAGCTCAAGTAAAGGTAATTCCAGTTTACCAAAACATAACTGGCTTTATTATAAGTAATGCCTCCTTTTATTCAACTACATTCACTCCATATCTAGTCTAGAATCAGATTATATAGCTGTCCTTTTTTCAGGATTGCAGAAATCATCATATTAGAATGCGCTATGCTTTCTCTTGGCAATAATACTACCTTGCTAGTTGTTTCACTCAGGACTCATTCTAATGTTCTGTAGTAGAGGTTCATATCTCCTTATTCCTTCACTGAGAGGACCTTCATACTCTCTTAATGTCTAGCTGCTCTTAGCTGGCGCTCTCGCACAACCACCCACGCAGTTTTTTATTTATTATTTTAATAAATTACCATGAGATACAGTTACAGACTTACAAACTTGCATGATTACATTTCACTCATACAATGTGCGAACACCCATCCCTCCACCCATGCCCATTCTCCATCACCAATGTTTCCAGTATCCCTCCCACCAAACTCCTCCCCAATGCTTCTATGGCAGGCACATTCCCTCTCTCTCTCTCTCTCTCTCTCCCTCTCTCTCTCTCTCTCTCTCTCTCTCTCTCCTTCTCAGTGTAATAGTTTGCAATACAGATACTAAGCGGACATCATGTTTGGTCTACAGTCTACTTTCAGCATGCATCTACCATCCTGCTAGCTCCTTTTCTACTGATAGCCATGAATTCTTGTGCAATTTATTTACTCTTCAATATTAAACTTTTATGCTGAGATTTTCCATTGGTTTCCAATTTTTATTATATTTTTAAAATAGTTTATAAAAAGCTTTTTTATATCACCACTTGTCCTAGCAGTGGCAATATACAGCACTGGTCACCTTTTTCCTTTCCTACCCAAAATGTTTCTGTCACTTAAGTAAATGCCTCTTTTCGTCATTCTCATATCACTCTACCAGCCACCCTTACAGTTTTATTTTATGATACATTAGTACACTTAAACTCTTTTCAAGAATTTTTTTGGTTTCCTAATGCCCATGAATCAATTATCAACTACGTCAATCACTATCTTCCTTCCTTTATGCTATGCTTTCCGTTAAAGCAGTAAGATGGAATCGTTGCCTGGTTTTTTATTTTCTTTCTTTCTTTTTTTATTTTTATTCACTCTTCAACTATAGAGGGCAAAATGTATTCTAAATTCTGTCTAAAAATGTTAACAAAAGTACTTCTTTCAGTACAGTTATGAAGGATTTCTTATTGTGAGATGTATTATCACAAAGATGAAACTATGTTCCATGTAATCAATAAAATGTTATTAAAAGTATAATCAGAAAAAATGAACAGTCACCAGACAATCTGCCACAACATTTTTCAATGAACAAGATTTAGTTAAACCAATTAAAACAACGTGCTATTAAAGTGATACTGTAAAGCTGTTATACATACATAGTTGCCTGCTTTTTAAATTTACTTTCTGAATGTTCTCCTCTATTTCTCTGACTCTATCTCAGAGCCGTATTCTAGCTGCCCACCATCCCCTATTCTTTCAGACTACTACTGTCTTCATCAGTCTTGGCAAATCACTGTTGGTTCAACTTGATCAGAATTCTTCGTGAAATATAAATTTTATACCATTTCTTTATTTACAATACTTTAGTAGCATGCCTTGTAATGATGCTTATCTTTGAATGAAGACCAGCTTCATTTTCTGCCTCCTAAGCAACTGTAGTTGAACTTTGCTACCCTTTGATACCATTCTGAACACCACTAGAGAGCTTTACACACTACATGTGGGAATGCACTCTCAAACACACATGTACACAAGTACCAAAATTTTTACATACCTTGACACTCTCTGAGATATTTCCACTTAATAATTGCTTCATGAGACAATATTTCCTTATTAAAAGAGTCATTTAATTCTGAATGCAATTCAGATCACATTAGTATGTGATCTGAATCATGTGTTTGACTCTTAAGTAATGTCATGCTCCACATAGGTTAAATACAACAGATCTTGCTTAAAACTGAATATTTATTGACCAGAATAATGCCTCACACAAACCAGATGTTCAATAACTCTTTCTTGATGTCTAATTCCTATACAATTAGAGTTAATATGACAATATATACAAATATTATCTACATACCTAAATAAAAATTAAAAACCATACATAATTGATAAATAGCTGATATATAACTTATGTGACATAAATGATATATAGATACATATTGATGTATCAATAATACTGATATAAAATGAAAAGAAATATTGTTGAGCAAATAAGAATATAAAATATATAAGAACATTATTACTACAAATTACTCAAACATGTTTATCCTCAAGAGAGCACCGGAATGATTCTATTAAAAAGCTTGGTCACATGATCAATCTTTCTAACTTCCAATCTAACAGCCTACACTCCTGCACCCTCAGTTCCAATGTGACTTTGCTACTTCTCATAAATGATGGGGGAACTTTTTATACCCTTAAAGCTCTCCTTATAATGCTCTTCAGGCACTTATGTGACCTTGATCCTCCACTTTTTAAAATTCTTTCTTAAGTTGTTTGTTTCATTTGGTGGAGTTCGTGGAGGGGGCAAGGTGGGGGAGGGGGAGACCACTTGGCAGTGTTCAGGACTTATTCCTGGCTCTGCAGTTAGGGATCACTCCTAGTGGTGCTCTCTGGGGACCATATGAGATGCTGGAGATTGAACCCAGGTTAACTTCACTGATGACAAGTTCCCAGTCTGCTCACTATTGCTCCAGCCAACTTAAGTGTTTTATTTATAGTAGAACATAAATCTTTTATTTGTCAAAAATTTAGGTATTCTTCATTTTTCAGCCTCTTCTTTGTCTTACAGTAATTATTGCATTCTAGCCGACTACTAATGCACTGTTCAAATTCTATATTTCTATGCTTCAAGAGTGTGTTTATGATCCATAATGACATCTGGTCTCTTATGTTTACTGCTGTACTCCTAGTACCTAGCACATTGCCTGGCATGCAGTACACATTCTTTTCTCCTGGTTATTGAGGTAAGCTTTAGCCAACACATTCTAAATGGATAAAATATATATTCTTAGAAAATTATAGTTCAACCAATTGCTAGTATATCATTGATGTTGAAACGATATAATGACAAATGCTTATTAGACCACAAAAATTAGAAACAAATTTGGATGCAGAGTAAAAAAATAAATACCTGGTGACCAGAGAGATAGCACAGTGGGTATAACACTTGCTTTACCTATGGTTAACCCACGTGTCCAACCCAGGTTTGATCGCCAATATCCCATATGACTCCCTAAATCCCCGGGAGTGATTCCTAAATTAAGGCACAGGAATAAGCACTGAGCACAGCTAGGAGTAATCCTGGAATCATATAAGTAAATAAAAAAATCAAAAATAAAACTTATTAACACATTATACATATTTTCATATAGACATAAGAAAATCAAACTAAGAAATAATAAGCAGATTTACAAGACAATGAAAATATATTGAGAGCTGAGAAGAATGCATAACAGGAGAGCAGAGAAAGCTAAACTTTGAAAGTTTATCTTCCATAATCTTTATTTACCATGATCTTTGTTTTCATAATCTTCTCAGATCTCAGTGAATGCACCATAAATTGGCTTCATTTTATGAACCAGTAGAAACTGAGACCTAGTTCCCATTAGAAACTTATCACAAGGGGAGAATAGGTGAGTGGGAAGGGGGGTCTTGGGGGAAAGATGAAGGAAAGGGTCACTCTGGTGGAGGGTATGATGCTGGAATTTATATGTATTTATATGTCTGAAATCGTACCATTACTAGTTGTGTAAACCATGGTACTATAGAATAAATAAATAAATAAATAAATAAATAATGTAAGGTAAAGGTAAAGGCCCTCCCGTTGTTCATTGATTTGCTCGAGTAGGCCCAGTAACATCTCCATTGGAGACTTTGTTGTTACTGTGTTTGGCATATCCAATACGTCACGGGGAGCTTGCCAGGCTCTGCCGTGCAGGCAAGATACTCTTGGTAGGTTGCCGGGCTCTCCGAGAGGGGCGGAGGAATCGAACTCGGGTCGGCCATGTTGGCTGCGTGCAAGGCAAACACCCTACCGCTGTGCTATCGCTCCAGCCCAAATAATGTAGAAAAAGAAATAAAAGGAAAATATATGGGACTAGAGAAATAGTTTAAGGCTTAAGATATTTTCTTTGCAAGCAGCCGAACCCAGTTCAATCCCAGCATCCATACACATTATACAATAGGACAGAAATGTAGCTCAAGTGATAACGCATGTATTCAGCATTTGTAAGGTCCTAAGTTTGATCCCTGGCATCTTTCCATTCCCACAGGAACACTGGCCATCGGTCAGTGCAGGGAATTGCAACCAAAACCTAAAAATAAAATAAATTAAGATAAAGTTGGAAACAAAGACCCAAGTGGAAAAAGCTACATATACACAGTTCCCCAGTATTATCACATGTATAATTTCATTGACTACATAAGAATTCAATTTCACTTACAAGCAAAGTTTGCCTATCATTACAGTAGCATTTTAATTCTGAATTGAATATTAGTGTAGTTTAGACATTTGCACTGCTACCTTTCATTGTAATATCAATGACATTCAATTCAATCTTTCATCCAAACATATAAACTTCAATAGTTTAATATTTTGTCAAAATTACAAGTTCCAAACCTGAACTTTTATCTTCTGCTTCAAAATAACTCTCATTATTGGAAATAATGAAAGAGAAATTAGAGTGTACTTTGACTAAAACCCTTTTCATTACTCTGTATTCAATTGGAAACTAATTGCTTTATTATTTTCTTTCAATTCTAACTTAAAATTCAACATTGACTTGCCATTTCCATTGCTACCATTTTCACTTATGATTCTTCTACTGTGACATGGAATTGTGGCTCAGAATCAAATTATCCCCCATCCCTGCAATTGCCTTTACACCTTCAAATAGTGTGTAAAGAGAGAATAGCTGTCATCTATGCAGAAACATGCAGAGGGCTTCATTTTACAATGGCAATCAACCTTCCTTGTTAGTTTCCAAGATTCCTCCATTTTTCTTAAATTATTTCAATATAATTTATCCCTTATGTTAAAAACGCATGATATTTATGTAGGCAAGTCACTCTTTCTTCTTTGTTTTTATATTTGCAACGTGAACTTTTCAGGAACCAATATGTTTCTGAAGCTATGTTCTACCTTGGAGATTAATTATTTTCAAGAAAATTTTTGTTAAGATATATGCTTTCCAATAAATCAGCTTTTTCATATATACTTTATAAAAGTCATTGGACAAATGTTTCTATTTCAAATGTTATATGTGTCAGCCTAAATTACACTAAATTATTTTCAAAATATATTCTTCTGAGGTTTTCCACTGCTTCCATCTAATTTAGATTTCTAATATCTAAGACTAAGAGCAATGCTTTTTTTTTCTGGAAAAATATCTTCTAAGCACTTATTGTAAAAGAGTAAATATAAGGGATAAAGGGAAAAACTGAAAAAGTGTTCCTAGTATTCCCGAAGTTTAAAATCATAGAGGTTATACAAAGAGAAAATTAATTATAGTTTTATTAAGATTCAGTCCTGAATTTTGTCTAATTTTGGAAACAAGAAGTTGTTATTCCTAATTATTGTTATTAAGTTGTCCATTCTCTGTACCCAAGAAGGACAAATACACTAATCACATTGAATAAAATGAATGCACATATTTTGTCACTGTAAGTTTTTCACCATAAAAATTATTAACCAAAAGTGAGATACTAATGATAAGAATTTATAAAATATACACATCATAACTATTTATAAGTCTTGGGGGGGATGGGTTTGAAGTATAAACATAAATGAATATAATAATTTTTTAAAGATGTATATAAAATATATAAGCAGTCACATCCCTTCCTAAAAATAACCTGATAGATTTGCATCCACAATTTCTCCATAACCAGAAGAATGTTTTCTAATAATAGGACCCTCAGGCTAAGGCATTAATATAAACATAAATAACTAATGTAGAGTTCTGACATATAAAGACATATCCTGTTTTCATTGACTGACTATCTTTCTACCAAATGATAGTCTCCTGGTACACAAAATAATGTAAACACCACTCACTTTTATTTTAAAAGTGTCTTTGAAAATAATTTAAATGTTCTAATAAAAGAGAGACTTTTTTGCTCTCCATAAAATTTGACTTTATGTTACTGGAAAAAAAAGTATATCTAAGTAGTATTTCCAGATAGTTATAAATATTATGTGAAGACTTGTAGCAAAATATAGTCTTCAGATTCACTTTAACATGTATGTTTATGGCATTCTTGTACAAAGTCACTGCTGGTGGGGGAGGGTCAGAAATGTGAAAGCATCATACTATCCATCACTTTTGGAAAGACAGCTATTCGGATGGAAATGTGGGTAAAGTGACAGCCCAAATAACCTGGGTTCAATCTTAAACGTTTAAGTGTGGGGTTCTGTTGCATCTGTCCTCCCCCAACTTAGACCTCCACAAAATCATTTAATATTCTTGCATGCAAATAAGTATATTTCTCTATATTAATAATTATTTAGTGACATTTGCTCTAGTGGGCCCAGTAACGTCTCCATTGTGAGACTTCTTGTTACTGTGTTTGACATATTGAATACTCTCGGTAGCTTGCTGGGCTCTCCGAGAGAGGCAGAGGAATCAAACCCTGCTCAGCCCTAGCGTTTGCCTTGTGCACAGCCAGCCCAGCCGAGTCAGGTTTGATTCCTCTGCCCCTCTCAGAGAGCCTGGCAAGCTACTGAGAGTATCTCGCCCACACGGCAAAGCCTGGCAAGCTATCTGTGATGTATTCAATATGTCAAACACAGTAACAGCAAGTCTTAAAAAAATGGAGCCGTTACTGGGCCTGCTTGAGCAAATTGATGAACAATGGGAGGACAGTGTTTGTTTGTTTAGTGGCATTGCCTTAATCATTTGGAATATATCAGCAAACTACCCAAAGCTTCCTGTTTCATGGATCTTACATCTTGGAAGTGTGCACAAAAAAAACAGTAAGTAATAAAGAAAAGATCATAATTTAAATAAGCATGTGAAAATGTGATAACAATGAAACAAAAATTAGGGTAAGAGGAAGGTGGCACTCAGGGAAGTCCCGTTTGTTTATATCTGCTTTTGTTTTCTTTGTCAGTGTGGTTGTTATGTTGAAGAGTCCTGAGGTCAATATCATGGAGCATTCTAAATTTTCATTTTTAATGCATTTAATGAACAAAGATTAATATTGATATATGTGATCCACTTTGAATTGACCTTAATTTATGATGTAAGAGGGAGCTAGTTTCATTTCTTTTTCTTTGCACAAGGCAAACAATTTTACCTAGCACCATTAGTTGAAGATTACTTAGTCCCTGTGTGGCTGTTAATCTATACATACAAGGATTTTTCTCAGTCTTCATTTCTATTCTGTTGATTTGTAAACCTGTCTTTATCCTGGTGGTATGCAGTTTTGATTACTATAACTTTGTAGCATAGTTTAAAATTAGGGACCACAATTCTTTCTGAAGAAACAAAGCAAGGGCTTGGGCAGTCCCCAGTAGAAGCATATCTTGAGGTATCGCCAACAGAACAGCACACTCCACAGAAAGGAAAGAAAACAGGTGTCCAAGTGGTTTGGGGTTTGTGGAGGAGAGTGCCAAGGATGCTAAAGTAGCACTGCAAATATAAAACAGTTATATGTAAACTTATAAACCACATTAACTCAATTCAAAGTGGTTTGGGGAGAGAAATATCAGAATACAGTGCTCCACAGGGTTGCACAGGGTTGCCAGGGCTGAGGACCAGCTTTCTTGTGAGCTAAAGGAAATAATGTGGGGAGTTAGTTCTCTCTCTCTCTCTATATATATATATATATAAATATATATATATTCAGGAATATATATATATATATATATATATATATATATATATTCAGGAGCAAAATACCCAGGGCAGGGAAAGCAGCTCCAGCAATTCCAGCAATGTCTGAAATGATTTGTCCCTACGAAGCCAAGAACATCACTGTTACTGGACTCTGTTCCCTGGGAGAAGAGAAGTGGGAGATGGAGACAGGGTCAATCTGATGAAGGAAGATGAAGCTAGCTTGGGAACATCAGCATTTACAATAGCGTCACGATACGACATGTGAAGTACTCAGGCTAAGGGTATCAAAATCAACCTGGTGGTGTTTGAAGGAATGCTTCAGCTTCAATGTTCAAATCCAGGTGGATGGGACCAGGTGATTTGAAGAGGTCAGACCTGGATACTAATCTTAGAGTTTGGGAATAGATACAAGGATCTAAAAGGAGGAATTCAAGGTGATCCCTGAATACTTTAGATTGGACAAACACAAAAGCGTACTTGCCAAGAGCAGAGATGAGAAATTAGTGGATAGAAAGAAATAAGGAAATATTTAATTACATTTTGGACATGTGTGAATGGAGAAATGTGGAGGTATATAGAAGACAGGCTCCGTCCTATCTTCAGGAATCTTATACTCTGTAAAGAAGGCTTTATTTATAATTTATATTATAAATATATTTATATTTATAAATATATTTATATATTACATTAATTTATATACTCATATATTTATGTATTCATTAATGATTGGGAAGGCAACGTTATTTCCATGTGAAATACATATCAAAATGTTTAGAAAACATCCAAGTTTGAGAGGCTTCAAGATTACTTTGTTCCTAAAAAAAAAATCCTAGATACATCAAAATCAAAGATCATTTTTTTCCTCTTTGAACCAATGGCATATTATCAGAACTTTACAATACTGGAGGTCTAATGAAAGTATAAAAGTTTCTAAATAAAAGGACTTTAAGCATAACCATTCTTGTCACTGAATTGTAACCGCTCACACTCTATGCTTCTGTAGTCTCAAGGCCCAGAATACTTCCTTTACCAGCCAACCTTGAAATAATGAGCACTATTTACTACTCTCAGTGGAAATTGCTAAAAACTCTGGAAAATGTCCATATGTTTTGTTGCCAGTTATGGCTTTAGAGCCACTATCTTGCTTTAGCTGATGACAATAATGTAAAAAAATCATTTTTATACATTTTTTTCTTGAAATCCTTCCAAACAAATTAAATACAATGAATCAGTGAGCAAAGACCTCAGATTCCTGTATCCTGTGCAGTTTCTTTATGGGTTCTCAAGAAGGAGAGAGAGAAAAAGGGGAAAATGGAGCCTAAAGGAAAAGGAAGAAGATCATTAAGATCATCCAGTATTTTTCTTTCTTCTTCTGACTTTAAAAACATAATTTATGATTGGAAAAAAATTAGCAGTGTGTTCACCTTGTCAATAATTTAAGGTGAAGATCAGATCCGTCAAAGAAATTCCATGAATGTTGATTTCATATGTGTCCTATGTTCCTTTCATCCCCTCACCATCTGTTATTTGTATACAAATTCAAAAATTCACAGGTTGAATGGATGTTAGATTGATTTTTAAAACCTGGATTTTAAAAATTCATGGCTGATTTTTGAAGCCCAATAAACTTTGCTTTCATGAGAAAAACATGGAGTTAGAAAACTGACATAATTTGTGGAGGTGGTCATATCTTGTTCTAAGAAACTAAAGAGCATTTGGTGTAAGTCTAAAGCAAGCATTAAAGAAAACTGCAGCTGTGGCTGACAAGGTGTTGACTGGAAGATATTTTATTTTAGTTTTCACTTGACAGCATACAGTCCAATTATTCTCACAAATATGTCTAACTTTAAAGATCACTGTACCTGCTTTTCTATTTATTTCATTCTTCTGCCAAATTATCCTATTACATCATTTATTTGCCTGGGAGATATATATATATATATGTATATATATATATGTTACCAAAAATGTACATTCAATTACAATGTATAATAATATATTTACATGCTTTGTAAATATATTATATCGCTGGAGCGATAGCACAGCAGATAGGGCATTTGCCCTGCACGTGGCCGACCAGGGTTCAATTCCTCCCTTTCTCCCTCTCAGAGAGCCTGGCAAGCTACAGAGAGTATCCCGCCCACACGGCAAAGCCTGGCAAGCTCCCTGTGGCGTATTCAATATGCCAAAAACAGTAACAACAAGTCTCAAAATGGAGAAATTACTGGTGCATGCTCGAGCGAATTGATGAACAATGGGAGGACAGTGCTACAGCGCTACAAGTGCATTGTAATGTAATGTAGAGGTCTGAGGCACACAAATCTACTGTGTTTTCTACACAGCCCATTAAAATATTGTTAATAGACAGTACTGAACAAACAAATGGTCCTCTTAGTCTTCATATCACTTTTTTTTATTGTTTTTGGGTCACACTGTACTGTGCTTAGGGCTTACTCCTGGTCCGGTACGTCTTACTCCTAGTGGGCTTTGAGAGGCATAAGAAGCAGCTTGATGTGCTATGTGAAGGCAAGTGTCCTATCCACTATACTATCTCTTTGGCCCTCCTTTTTACTTTAACCTATAGATTAATTTTGGAAATTCCCAACTATAAAACAAAGAAACAAAAATCAAGCATTTTTCAAAGACATCAACTAGATGCATTGAGCAAATTCTCTATGTAAAATACACAGGTTGGTAGAATAACTGAGTTAATTTGGTAGAATGGCTGAACTACTGGTGGAATGGCAGACTTAAAACAAATGAAATATTTTTCTTCATTGATGCCCTTCAGAGTAAAACCTTTATAATTAAATAATCCTATAAGATTGAGTCTCTATTCTATGTCAATGAGAAGTATTGCGTTTAAAAATACTCATGTGATTTTGAGTTACTTGGCTCGTGGCTGAGTACTAAGTGCTATGATAATCTAAAGATGACCCATTACATATATAATTTATTTTTATTTATTTTATTGGGGATATATCTGGCGGTTCTGGGGTCTAATGGAGGGCTACCAGGCCAGAATTAACCATGCTCAGAAACCATCATTGTCCAAGATCAAAATCAGGACCTCACATATGATATGCATGTTCGCATGTTCTCTAGTTCTCTACCATTTGAGTCAGTTCCTCTTTCAATGCATTATATGAATCATAGATATCAAAAGTAAAATTTTAGGAGCAATCAAGTTATTTCGATTTTCCTTTCATAAAGATAAGACTTTAGTTACTCCTTACTTCTCAATTATATTTAAGAGTTAAATAAAGATACACCAAAACATAGAATATGTACATTTAAAAACGGTACAAAATCAGTTTTAAAATAGTAAAGACTCATAAACAAATAGATTGTTAGTATAATTATATAGAGAATATTTCCACCAGAACAGTTTTTTCCATTCAGTCAATCTATTCTATATGAGGAAAAAAAGAAGAGTCAGGTTAAGAAAATAATTTAACATTGTCAAATACAGAATTTTCAAAATGGTCATTTGAACCATATTCTCTTGGGTAATAAACAAATTTAAGGCAAATCTACTACTAAAATCACTAGTGTCAAAAACAATGTACATGAGCAATATTTACATTTAATTTTTATTATGGTACATTTGCCTTGTTTCTTTTTACCCAAACATATTTCATGTTCATTTTTATTTCAAAAGTCATCAAATACCAAGAACTCATGAAATAAGCTGAAAGGGTAGCACTTTAGCAGCACTAACCAAGCTGCTGGAAGACATTTTTAAAACTATCTCCAAAATGTCACCAGAAATTATATTCCATGTAAATACAGCTAGAGAAGTGCATAAAAATCTCTATTCAGGGCTGGAGTAATAGCACAGCGGGTAGGGCATTTGCCTTGCATGCGGCCGACCCGGGTTTGATTCCCAGCATCACATATGGTCCCATGAGCACCGCCAGGGGTAATTCCTGAGTGCATGAGCCAGGAATAACCACTGTGCATCGCCAAGTGTGACCCCAAAAGTAAAAAAGTAAAAAAATAAAAATCTCTATTCAGGGGCTGGAGCAGTAGCACAGTGGGTAGGGTGTTTGCCTTGTATGCGGCTGACCTGGGTTCAATTTCCAACATCTAATATGATTCTCTGAGCACCCCCAGGAGTATTAATTCCTGAGTGAAAAGCCAGGAGTAACCCCTGTGCATTGCCAGCTGTGACCCAAAAAGAAAAAAAAATCTCTATTCAGAGTTTATCCTCCTTACTCCAGTTCTCATAACTGGAATAACACAGTTATGCACAACTGCTTAATAAATATTAGTAAACCATCACTACAAGAACAGAGAGATAGTACAGAAGTTAAGGCACTTGCTTGGATCTAGCCATCCCTAATTCAATCCCTGACACCACATATAGTGCACTCCCGGGAAAGAGAGGGCTGGGGGAATCTTGAAAAAACAATCTTTTTAACAAGACAGTTTTTAATTGAAACTTATTTAGAAAGATGTGAGAAGAGAGAAAGCAAGAAGTACATGTTACTGAGAACATAGGCTTCTCCAGAGTGGAAGAAAACAAGCAAAGAAACATAGACAAACAGGTGAATTACATGTTCAAGGGAGAACACGGTGGGGGGGAGTGGCGGGTGGGGGGGGGGGGGTTCGGGGGAGTGTTGAAGAGCAAGTCCCAAGTATTTTCCCCCCATTGGTATATTAAATTAGTTCTCTAAGCTTTAGTCCCTAGAAAACCCAACTATGTTACTTGGCTTACTGGAATTTGGGTAAGAATAGAAAACAATCACAATGCTTGCAAAAGACTTGGCTCAAACTATGTTGTCAAACAATGTTAGTTACTCCCCATTCACTTTTCTCTAGAAAATAGCAATACAATAACCTTGAGGGGCAATGGGCCAGCCACACAAAGTTATAGGGGAGTTTACCTTTTTCCTTGAAATTGATACATGTACCCAGCTACTGCATTTAATGGCCTCCTCCCAATCCCTCCCTTCCTCCTCCTCTCCATACACAATTAAGTGGAAGAGGCAGTCAGAGTTAGAAGTGTGTATGTGTGTGTATTTACAGATAGCCCTCCCTTCTCTCTCCTTCCTTCCTTCCTTCCTTCCTTCCTTCCTTCCTTCCTTCCTTCCTTCCTTCCTTCCTTCTTTCCTTCCTTCCTTCCTCCTCTTTCCCTCCCTCCCTTCTTTCCTCTGCTTTCTCTCTTTCTCTCTTTTCTCTTTCTTTCTTTCTTTCTTTCTTTCTTTCCTTCCTTCCTTCCTTCTTTCCTTCCTTTCTTCCTTCCTCCTCTTTCCCCCTTCCCTCCATTTCTCAATCTGCATTCTCTTTCTCTCTCTCTCTCTCTCTTTCTTTCTTTCTTTCTTTCTTTCTTTCTTTCTTTCTTCTCTCTTCCTTTGGCAGGCAGTGTTGGGAAAATTGTGTGTGTGTGTGTGTTGTGTGTGTGTATTCATATAGCTCTGCATTGCTCAGTCTAATAAAAAGATAAGAAAATAAGCAATTTTGCCAGAAGCTCTGTTTCTCTTATCTCGATCCCTTCCCTCTGGGTGCATACTTAAAGAGCTTTGCCTTTCTATTGAACTATGCCCAAGCTCCAGAGATGAGGATAAGACAGATACTGCCCAGGAGAGGATTTTGATGAAAAATCAGAAATGGAATGAAATGACAGATCCTTTACAACATCCACAAGGCATGAAATATTTAAATCTAATCTTCTGAGAGAGTGTCTTTTAAACAGCTTGGCTTGAGACTACAGGCATTAGGTGCAGAGATGAGATATAAGGCTATTGTTCCCCAGTTTGCTGACAGATTCCAGTGAAAACTTAGGCAGGTGAAGAGCAATTTCAAGTATTGGTTCCCCCATATGTGAGTGACTGCAGCTGCCATTTCTGAACTTGCTTAATTTGCAAATTAGCAAATGAAAAAATTCAAACTCATGAGTTTAGTTGGACTCTGTCACCAAACATTTATCACCCACAAATGTACTGAGCGCCAAGCTAGTTTTATGACTTCCCACATGAATCAGAACATTCCCTGTCTGTGGGCTTGACAGGAATGCTATAGTATTTCCTCTGACAGAATCATTTGTTCATAGAAATCCTCTTCAGGAAATAAATGTCTGCATCATCATTACTATTCATAAAGTCATAGGAACTACTCAAGTAAATTAAGATCAGATTGGCAGAATTAGATTGACCAAATACACAATTTACTCACGAAAGAATTATGGTAACTTCTAGAACTCCTAGAGTATACTTTTCAAAAACGGGACAGAAGAAATCTGGGCTGGAGGAAAAAATGGGAAACAAGTATGGGGACTTCTCTGAACTGACAACCTTATTTTATTTAGTCAGAGAGTGAAAGTCAGAGTTACAGAGATATTATCTGTAGAAGACAGTGAAATTAAGATGGGAAAGAACTGAAGAAATCAGATGTAAATTTTAATTGTCCAAATGTGTGATAACTAGGGTTTGTTAAGCCAGTACAGAGAGATTAAATAGAATGCATGATTCAACTTTAATCCATATTAGTTTGCAGCTGGATATAATTATGTCCACTAAATTGATCTCATCTAGCTTTCTACATGAAGAATTACTCTCTCCAAGGCACTCCACTGTTGATATTACCATTGTCTAAACAATAGTCCTCCAAAATGTATCAAAAATTCTCCAGAGGTTCAACTTTCAAAGGGAAAAGTATTCTTTCTCCTCAGTTCTTCTCATAATATCCTTGTAACCAGAAGTTTGCAAGCTTCAATTCATCGATTCATATTGCCAATCTCTTATAAAACTCTTACCAATTCAGTATATTTCAACATATTGTTATCAGCAAATGTTTCAACCACTTAATCCCTTCTCTGCACTGTAGCACTGTCCTCCTGTTTTTTCATTGATTTGTTCAAGCGGGCACCAGTAATGTCTCCATTGTGAGACTTGTTACTGTTTTTTGGCATATTGAATATGGCACGGGGAGCTCACCAGGCTCAGCTGATCCCTTCCCTATACCCTCCTAATTCTAAGCAGAACACTTGGTGTTCTGTAGTTGCATTATACTGTTTTGGTTGTACTAACTAGAAGCATGACTATGTTCCTAGTTCACTGAATCAAAAAGTACAACATGTCTTTGTGTGAGAGATAATTGGTTAAAATTATAACAATCACAGAGGCAATTACTAAGTTTGGATGACAAGAATTAAAATAATGAAAGACCATAGTGTAACTCCATAAACAGTGCCCCAATGAAAGGGCAATCCTTCCACTCACAAAAGAAAATTTTACTGAATAAAAGATGAAGACATAGATAGATAGATAGATAGATAGATAGATAGATAGATAGATAGTGAACACAGCTTACTTTCTGATTCCACATATATAAGGTCCCTAACTAAAAAATAGTTCTGCTTAGATATGTGATAAATGTACTAAAATGTTTTGTAAATGAAAAATCAAATATGGCACTTCTGAGTATAGTTGAAGCAAATTATTGTTTCCTTCTTTGTCATTATAGAAATCCCACAAAATAAATATTCTGTACTCTGAATAGGATCAGAAAGTGTAAGCATAAAATTTGTCTTATAACTTTCAGGAAGCAAAAGAAATATTTTAGTTCTAGGAACATATCTTAAAGCCAAACAGTCAAATAATAACTTTTTTAACTATTAAGTTTCAGGATTACTAAAAAGGTTTATTCATTTCTAAAAAAACTTAATAAGAATTCATCAAAAGTAAATGCTATATTCCTTAGATTCACTGGAGTACTTAGATTCACTGGAGTACTTAGGAAGCTATACATTTTCTCTATTGTAAATTTCATATGGAATATTTGACATGGAGTATAATGTTATTAGAATTATTTTTTTCTGCAAGTCTAATGAAAAATTTCTTGGAAACAGCTCTAGTTCAACCCAACTGTATTGTGGATCATTACATAGTGCTCCTGAGTTAGTTGGAGTCCAGAAATCCATCTATCTAGACCAAATAAATAAATTCCTATATCTGCTCATTAGCATTTTACTTGTTGGCTTTCTATACCAGTCAATACAGTTAGCTCAGGAAATTTGGAAATGACATTAGAACCATCAATATCAATTGATGTGTGGTGCTAAACTAGTGCTAGGAAGACGTCTATACAAGATAATTATAAGAAAGTTTTACTGGGAGCAGTAGCCTTTGCAGTGCTATTAAAAGATGTTCTAGAAGTTCTCTGAAGGATGGATTTGTAACTGAGAGTTCAAAAGAGGTGAATGTGTAGGAGGTTAATGCTATAATCCAGTTAAGAGATTACAGATTTGAATTGTCGTGGAGCAATGGGGTCAGGGAATATATAGCAATCCTAAAAGATATTAAGAAAGTAAACACCTCAAGACCTTGCAATTGATTTATTTTGTATGTGAAAATCTATCAAGCTTCTACTATGCCACATCAATGGACAATTCCAAAGGTGCTTCAGGGTCTGTGAATCTCAGAGTTAGAATTGCAGCAAATATCCAGTTTTTTAGCAGTTGTCCCTGTGCAGACTTCCTGCTATCTACTTTCCAGGGACAGTTTTCTTCAGAAAAAGAAGAAAGTCCTGTTCTTGAGAAAGATTTTGTGATTTATTAGTAGAACTCAACACATAGGTTGCTCTTCAAGACAACAACATTAAAAACAAAACTCAGAAGAAATTAAACTATTTTATAAAATGCTGACAATATTCTCTATGTTTGAAAACATCCCACTGAACAATTTTGGTGGTGAATATTTAAAGTATTTTACTTCCTTGAAAATATGTATCATCTTATGCTATTCATGACAAGCAATACAGAAGAGGTATAGGGGAGACTGTCTGCCATAGTGGTAGGGGGAGGCGTGGGAAGGTGGGGGTTATTGGGGATATTGGTGGTGGAAGATGTGCACTGGTGGAGGGTTGAATGACTGAAACTCAAACAGGGAAGCTTTGTAGCTGTATCATCATTGTATGACTGCAACTCAAATAGGGAAGCTTTGTAGCTGTATCTCATGATGATTCAATAAAAAAATTAAAATTAAAAAAATAAAATTAGCATTCTGAATTTAAAAAAAGTAATGTGGAGTTCATGCCAAATTCAATCAGTTCAATCAATGGCTGAATAAATAGCAATATTCCAACATTTTAAAAAAAAGAAAATATATGTCCAGGGACCAGAGTGATATTACAGTGTGTAAGGTACTTGTTTTGTATGTGGCCAATCCAAGCTCAATCCCCAGCACCCTTAGTGCCCTATAAACTGAGCACAGAGTCTTGAGCACCACTACACTACGTATGGTCAAAAGCAGAAAATAAAAGAAAGGTTAAAGAAATAAGAAAGAAAAAGGAAAGAAAAGGAAATAGTTTTTTTCAAAATGATCCTAAAAAACTCCCTGCAATCAAAAAGTCAATTTCGTTTACTTGCTGACAATATTTATGCCAGTATTAATTGCTATCTTATATATCAACTGAACATTTACAGTCATATATATCTTTACAATGCTAAATCTACAAACGAATCCTAGATTCTTCTGTACTACAGTAGTCAAAGTTTAGTGTCTCTAAAAATAAGCATGCTTACAGATAGATAATGTTCATATTAATAGATACAGAGAATAAAATATTGTTATCACAATAAAAGACATCGTGTTAAGGTGTTTGGGGAACTCCCATTGGTGCTCAGGGATTACCTAGAGCTGGGGATTGAACCCAGAGTTCCCACACACGAAGCATGTGCTATAGCTCTCTGGTCTATGCTGGGGTTTACAGCCAGAAATTTTTAATAAATAAACTGATTTTTAATATTTTTAAAGTTTTTGGAAATAAATTTCAATGCTATCTTTATTTCCAAAAAAAAATTTTTAAGCAATAAAGATCTTTCCCTCCAGATGTTTATTAATTGACTCATATGAAATCAGTTTCCTTTCTTTAATTGCCACCAAATCCTTTGTCTTTATAAGATGCTATTTTTAATAATGATATGCTTTGACTAATATTATCAAATTTTGGTGATTTTAAAAATAGCATGATCTTAATTAATGACCAGTGAAAAATTAATTTCACTTCTTCTTAATGATGTGTCAACTTCTATAACATTTGCAATGTGGCCTCATTAAATGTAGTTTATCTAGGGAATAAAATGCAATGATGTAGACTAACTCTAGACTATTTAATTATAAGCTCCTTAGTTAACAGTGTGAAATAGTACATTCCACATGTCTTAATGATATATTGCAAGAAATAATATTGATTTATCAAGAAAATAAATCTGCCATTATCAAAAAGCTTATTTTCTTCCAGTCTTTTAAGTATCACAAAAATATTATCTTGAAATGTTCTGTTTAATAGGAGGTTATCCAACTTAATATTACCTAAACTATTGAGGCTTTCAAGAAAATACCATCAACATTCTTATGAATTTCGGTTAGACTCATTTCCCAAAATACATGTTTGTACATGCTTGTGGAACATGACTTGAGATATTCAACTTAGTCTACAATTAAAAGAACAAATGATATTTTGTTTACCTATATGGATGTGGCAAGACATATAAACATGTATCATCAATTAATTATTTAAAGTGCTGAATTGTATTTACTTCATACATTAGTTGCATTGTGCAATCATAGAAACTGCCTATTTACAGAACATTTTCATTACCCCAAGGGAACACTGAGCATCCATTAAGGAGTAATTATGTCCTCTTTCCAATCGCCTGGCAATGACTGCTTTCCATTTTATTTCTATGTACTTCCCTAATCTGGATATTCCATGTAAACTGAATTATAAACATATGCACTTCAGTGTCTGATTCCCTTCAGTCTAGCAAGATTTTCAAAATTCGTTCATGATGTAGCAATCCCAATACTTCAGTTTTTAATGGCTGCATACTATTCCACTGCATGACTATACCATTAATAGCATTTGTGTTATTTCCACCATTTTAAATTACATTTTTGGTCTTTTTTTTCTTTTTTTGCCAGCTATATCCAGAACCTCACACAAGGTAAGTACTTTAAATGCTTTAAAACTCTACCACTAAATACCTTGGCCATTGATTGTTGAAATACAGAAGGTCTATGATATGTTCATTCTTAATTATTTCAAAGATAAGCATAAATTTTTTTATTTTTCTCTCTAAACAAAAAAATAAGCACTTTTTTCTTTCTACAGTTCATATTTCACCAAAGGTAAAATTTTCATCCCCAGTAAACCAAAAAAAAAAAAAACAACCTGATTTGAAAAATGTATTAAAATACTCTTGGGGTTGGAGTGATAGTATAATGCATAGGACCTTTCATGTGGCCTGTCACAATTTGATCCTAAGCATCCCTTATAGTCCCTGAGCTCTGCCAGGATTAATTCCTGAGTACTGAGCCAGGAGTAATTCCTGAGCATTGCCAGGCATGGCCCCAAACCAAACCAAAACAAAATACTTTGATAGTCAAGAACTAACTTAAAATATCAATTATAAAATAGTGTGTACATCTCAACCTTAATTTGTCTGAATCATCTCCATATATATATGTGTGTGTGTGTGTGTGTGTGTGTGTGTGTATGTTTGTGTGTATACCTGTATATATATTAAATTTGTCATTGGTATACTCCACTTCTATTCCATGTAAATCGCATTCATTAAATAACATAAGCCCAGAATAATAAACACCCTCTTCTCTCTTGTAACCAACATGTAAAATAAAAAAAGACTAGAATTCTTCAACTGATCTTTTCCATTGCAATTCCAGAAATTCCCAAGCATTTATGACCAACCAACCCCTGTTTAGAAAAACAGATTTTTCAGCATCCCCAAGGCTAATTTCACCTCCTACCATTGTTCCATTTGTTCTCCTAGGGGGTTTCATCACCTTGGGGCAACCTGTATTAAACCTAGTCACCTTCAACCTCACTGTTTCCTCTCAAGAATTTAAATTCAGAGTCACTCCCTTTCCTCGATCTCTTTTAATACTTTGAACCCAAAATGAAGTTTCAAGGCGGCATCTGACTTTCTCCAAAACACACAGTCCCTGACAAACACACACACACACACACACACACACACACACACACACACACACATGCACACGCACATGCACACACAGAGGCAGGCACAAAGGACAAACGGAGGCCTGTGCATACCCACACAGACAGCTACCACACATGCACGCATACTGAATATTCTGTTTTGATCTCTAAAAGAGTAAGTTTACTAAATATCTCAAAAAGTGAGAAATTAAGGGCTGCAGAGATAATACTGACCTGGGTTTGATCCCAGCACCCCTTAGTGGCCCCAGAAGTGATCCTGAGAGCAGAAACCAGAGTAAACAATGAGCACTGCGTAGGCATATAATCCCCCAAATAAAACAAAACAAGAAAAGGGAGGGGGGGGGACCCAGACTGTTTTCATTTGTTTACTGGTATTTGCCTACTCATAATTTCTATTATCAGTAGAAAATTAAAGAATGACCAATTCTGGTTCAGAAGAGCAGGCAGATTTCACTAGAGAAACAAGCTTGGTAAAATGATCATCTGTGTGGGGAAACGGAGCTATAAGATGTTGGTTCAAATGACAGGAACGGTGTTGACCAAAGCAAATGAAATTTATACAAATAAATTAAGTTTTCTTCACTTTGCCTTGTTTTATATTTTTGCTTCTGTTTCTTTTTTTTTCAAACTCAGTTTAGTTACCTACAAAAATGCCAACTGATGACTTAACACATTTAATTTGATCGAATATACCAACATTCATACAATTATCACTGCACATCATATTTTCCAGAGGTACTTGACTGTGTATTTACTACACCATTTATCAATGAGTTTGCCTCACAAGAATGACCTTTTAAGGGAAGGAAACATAATAAGTGGGTAGGGCACTTGTCCAGCATGACCCAGGCTCCATCCTGACACCTTAGAATCCTTCAGTGCTGAGTAAACCCTGAGCACACTTGGGTGTGGTCCCAAATACGTAAAAAGAAAAAGGTAACTTTTTCATTGGCTAATGCCTCAATCCAGCTGGCTTTCACTGTCTTTCATAGGATGAAGACAATATGTGATAAGAGGTCAAGAAAGATTACCATTCTCTTTATTCTCTTTCTATAATTAATGAGTCTAACACTGCTTCTTAAAATAAAATTCATCAGAAATTTTAAAATATTCAGCAGGCAACCAGTTCTCTTGAAGACACATACCATTCTTACAAAAGAGGTTTGACAATTTATAGAGATGATCAAGGGCTACAGATGGAACAGCTTTTGGAAAAATAAGACTCAAATTCTGCCCCTCTTTTTTTTTGGCAGAAAAGAGCTACATATGTTGTGGGGAGGTGTCCCTCCTGTGGGGGACAGGAAAATGACTTCTCTATACATGAAAAAGGTTTGCATTCTGGCCAAAGAAAATGTGTTTGCATTACGTACAGCAAACATGTGCCAAAATCAGAACCTTCTGGCTGGTTCAATGCTCCTCTCAAAACATCCTTTACAAACTTGTCATCACTCTTACAGTACAGAAGTCAAGCATTTTAGGAAACATACTTTCCAAGAGAAAATATTTCCCTACTTTTTTATTTTTCTATTTCTAGAGATTTTTATAAAATTAATATCTGCAGCAATACCAAATCAAACACAGTCACGGCTTTAGTTATTAAGCAAAAATTCATCCGAGGAGTCTTGTTTAAATTTCTATTTTGCACAATATGTAAACAAGCTAGAAGAATTGGGTTCACTGAGATATGTTATTTAGACATAGGCTTGGCACCCATGAATTTAAATTTGTGTTACTAACAGACAGTTCATTCTAGAATATTCAGAAGTTTCTACTGCTGAGCAAAGATATATACATGTTATGAAGACTGTATCAAAGAGATATATAAAATGCTGTAGCACTTTCGTCCCATTGTTCATCAATTTGCTTGAGCGGGCACCAGTAACATCGCCATTGTGAGATTTGTTGTTACTGTTTTTGGCATATCGAATATGCCACGGAGAGCTTGCCAGGCTCTGCCATGCAGGCAGGATACTCTTGGTAGCTTGACAGGCTCTCCGAGAGGGACGGAAAGATCAAACCCGGCTCGGCCTCGTTCAAGGCAAACGCCCTACCCACTGTGCTATCGCTCCTATATCTAAAATGGAAAAGTAGGAAGTATACTTTTAGGAGATTCAAGTGAATTATGTTGGGGTCTATTAGTTGGGGGTTTTCCAAAATGAAAGCATGTTTTACATTTGAATATATATCACAGAGAGAAAACTTATATAAACACTCATGGCAAATAGCATATTTTTGTGTACCCAGAAAGAGTTTTTTTACTTTAATTAGCCTGTGAACTTGATGTACAGCTTTATTATAACAGTGATGCTTTGCTCAACAAGTATAATTCAAAGAAAATCTTTTACTTGATTAAGATAAGGGCTCTATGTAATGCTCAGGAGTGATTTTAAAGACTTTTTTTGATAGTAAAAAGTACAAAACATCTTAAAGATGATGTGTACCAATCTGTGTCACTGATGAGTGACTTCTCATCACTTTTACTGTGTCTTCCAGAGTTTTACTGGAAAAATTAAGTCCTATATATATGTGTCAAATGCCATATACAGAAAGCATATATATAAAAAGGAGTACAATATTGGAGACTCAGGTAACTATTACATCTCTTAGAGTCTGAGGAGTTGTTTAAAATTTAGCTCATGACTCATTTAATGTAGTATGTGCATCACAATTTTAATTGTACAATATCCTTCAATTTAAAAGTTAAGAATAAAGAGCTGAGCACCATTTATCATTTTGAACTCAGATATCTGGAGATACATATAATAGCTATATGTAATACTAGAAAAGAAAGATTTTATTTGGAAGGTGGTTTTAGTAATATCCATCATTGTCCTAAATGGTAAAACACTCATTGAAAGATAATTTACGCATTGAAATTATGTTCTCTTATCTTAAAATTTGGGATTTAAGAGTAAAAGCTTTGTTCAAAAGAGTAGTGATATGAACTTGGAAAAGCCATATAATTTTTCTAGGCCTCATCTAGAACGTGAGTTACCTTTCCTTTTCCTAGAGTCAATGACAGAATTCAAAGAGTTATGTCTTGGAGTATTTAAATAAACTAAACATAAAGGTCAACCTAGAAATTATGTGAAAAATAAAGATTAATGGCTGCAAGTGAATGGAAACTTTCCCCAGTTAGGCTCTTTCCCAACACAGTCTGTGACTCAAACAGCCCATAGTGAGGTTTCACCAACCAGTGTGAGAGCACAACGATTAGGTTGGCCAACTTCTACACTGTTATATTGTGCAGAGAAATCAGGGCAACAGTGAGGTTCCACTACTTACCAGATAAATTCGATGATTCCATATGCTGCTTCTTATTTTGCCAATGTGTCCAATGAAAGTCACCACACTTGTAGCATATACTAAACTTACCTGAAAACTATTTTCATTCTATTACTAATCTTAGTTTCAGTTTTTATTTTGTGGGCAGAAAACATATTATTAAAACTGAAGAAAGGTGCTGGAGATATAGTCTAGTGGGTTGGGCACTTGCCTTGCATACACAGACCTGGGTTCAATCTCCAACCGACCATCTGATTCCCTGAGCCAAACCAGGATTGTTCCCTTGAGTACAGAGCCAAGAGTAAGCCCTTAGCACTACTGGGTGTGACCCCCAAACCAAGACAAACAAAAACCTAAGGGAAAGTGTCATATGATCCAGTTGGAATAACAGTCTCATCAAATGAACAAATGTTATATACCTTGCAAAAATGATGTTTTTGCAAGAATTTCTAAAAAAATAACATCACAGTTGATTATTATTATCGTTGTTGTTATTATAGCACCATTGGCCTGTAATATTGCCTATGTAGGTGCTGTAAAATAGGCATCAATATTCTTTTGATAATGCTATGGCTTCCAATCTTGCCCCCATTTAATTTCTTAGTTCTTAATATCGTCTCTCCAGAGTGATGTTTCCAGAACTTCATGTGTTCAAACATTCTGCTCATTATTAAAATATTTTCTAAGATGCTTTCTATGCTTCAGGTTTTCAAAGTTCTTAGAATAAATACATTCTGATTGGTTACTTTATTTAGTTTGTCTAGCCCTACCTCAAACTCTTCTTTGCATTCGATGGTCTCATAATCCTGGATAACTTTGTGTTGTCTTAACAAGCATTTTTCTGTACTTTATTTGTGCTATGAAAACTTCTTCAATTTTTTTCTTCTATGGATCCTAAGCCTGAAGATTAAGTTGTGATATCCCCACCAAGTCTTGGCTCTTTCCATAAATTCCATAACTTTACTCTACAGTTCTCTCTGTACTCTATCTTTAATAACTCTCTTATCCCATTTTCTGAGCTGTAATATTAAGATATGCGCAGGTAGGACTTTGGTTTTTGATCTCTGATGTAAGTTCTCCCTGTCTCAAGTATTGTCTTATTTCTCCTAAAGTGACTTCATAGTCTACTCCTTATTCATCAGTACCAGATCTCACTTTCTGTCTCTTTTAAGAATAAAATGAAGTCAAGAAAGTTAAAAATGTGAAAATTAAAAATTGCCAATACCTAGATTTAAATTTTCAAAAGCTTTATTGGATGTTTTGTCATAGAAGCGAACAGAAAGTTAAATAACAACAGAAGAAATGCCTGCGATTACATTGTACCTAGAGAGACAGAAAGACCATCAGTTCAAAATT
Source organism: Sorex fumeus (assembly GCF_029834395.1). Taxonomy (NCBI): domain Eukaryota; kingdom Metazoa; phylum Chordata; class Mammalia; order Eulipotyphla; family Soricidae; genus Sorex; species Sorex fumeus. The sequence goes on from NW_026606081.1 coordinate 42,282,425, forward strand.
CCTTATTACTGCTATCACACATGAGTCATGGGGAAAGGATCTGGATGTATAACAATGAATTAGGCAGACAAAAATCTCTGTGCTCATTTTTAAGAAGTAGAATGACATTACCATGCCATAACCTAATCATGCCTAATTACTCAAAACCTTGTGGACAACCTTGAATTCTAATAACCTTGAATTCTTCTCTTTAAAATGTTGAATTGACTTGTTTCTTATTATGAATATAAATATATTTTAGTTGCTATCCGATCAGCTTAAAGATTCTTGATTCAGTTCTTCTCTCCTTTGCAATGCCAAAAATCATCTTATCTATTACTCTTCCACTTACACATCTGTGGATCTATCCAGGATCCTCTCACAAAAGGAAGGAAAAGGATACCTTATTCATGAATATTTCCCACACATTTTCTTAGCTTTCCATCCAACCCCCTTCATATGGGGTCAAAATATCTGTCAATCACAACTTGCTATCAGTTACTTCAAATCTGATACTGCTCTAATGCCAATGGTAGGTTTTAATTGGGAAGAAAGGGGTGAAAACTGAGTGAAATCCACATTGAAAGAAGGTTTAGTTGGAATAAAAGCATCAGAAAAGGTTTAGGGGGTTTAAGTCTTAGGGGGTTTAAGGTTGCATAGCAATATTAAAAAAGAATGTTGAGCACTTCCAATAGCGAAGCACCAAGAAATATTTCATCCTACACCATGTTTGAGACAGAAATGAGAAATGTCACAAATAGCTTGCAAGGGGGTAATTGTCAGCCCCAAACTGGCGCTGTTTAGAATGACCAATGTTCCTTTCTATGAATGTGTTGAGTTTTGAATTTCAACTATTCCTAACAGACTTCTATGTTTCCTGGGGGCGGGGGTGAATGAGGGGAAGAAGAAAAAGCAAAACAAAACAAAACATATACACAAAGGCAAGGGGGATCACATATAATAGACTCGAGGCTCATTTTTCACATTCTCTTATTTTAGCCACCCCTATTTTTCCATCTTCTTTTTTTTTCATTTGGCTGTCCCCACCTCTCTGGTCTGGCCCCGTTTGCAAGCCAAGCTATACCTGACCCATCCTGGGTTGTGGAGACTGAGGCTGGGGCTGGGGGCTGGGCTGCAGCACAGAGGGGAGGGATGGGGACCTACTCACAGAGACTCTGCTCTTGTCCACGGCTAGACTGAGGGCAGTGACTCTTAGCTAGCTCCAATTCTTGGTGCCTGGAGGCTATTTGTCAATGTCTGTCTGGGACATTTTGGGTTGTTACAGTGGTGGGCTGGAATGATAGCACAGTGGGTCGAGAGTTTGCCTTACACGTGGCTGACTGGTGTTCAATTCCTCCATCCCTCTCGAGAGCCTGGAAAGCTACCAAGAGTATCCCACAGGGATGGCAGAGCCTGACAAGCTCCCCGAGGATATTCTATATGCCAAAATCAGTAACAACAAGTCTCACGATGGAGATGTTACTGGTGCCCGCTCAAGAAAATCGATGAACAACGGGAGGACAGTGCTACAGTGCTATTTTCCATAGTTTTTTTATATTTGCTTTTCATTTTTTTTACTGAAAAATTGTAAAATGGAAAAGGAAAGGAAGATTTTTATCATATAGGAGGAGACTAGTATGATTATCTAGTATTTAGAAATAATATAAAAGAAAGAAAATTCCAATGAATAAAAAGCAACATGCTTATAGATCAAGGCATATTGAATTTCCTCTGAGTCCCCTGGTCTGTAATTCATCTTCTATCTCCATCAAGACATTGGAATAAATTAGCATGCTAAAAACACTCTATGATGATTTGACTAACCAAAGCCTTTCAATTTGTACAAGCATTTATTCAAATAGCTCTCATTCAATGACCTTTTCATGGTGATGCCATGCTTTCCTATAGATGTTATCCGTCAGCTTATATTTCCAAGTTTCTAAGGCTGTCTGAACATATTGAAAAACGGTGTTGTGAGTCTTAATGCTACCAATAATATATTTGGTAGCATTAAGACTCACAACACACACACACACACACACACACACACACACACACATATATGGGCTGTAGCAATAGCACAGCAGGTAGGGTGTTTGTCTTGCATGAAGCCAACCGGCCTTACCCAAGTTTGATTCCTCCCCCCTCTCGGAGAGTCAGGCAAGCTACTGAGAGTATCTCTCCCACATGGCAAAACCTGGCAAACTCCCCATGACATATTCAATATGCCAAACACAGTAACAACAAGTCTCACAATGGAGATGTTACTGGGCCCACTCGAGCAAATTGATGAACAACAGGAGGACAGTGACAGTGACAATGATATATATATATGGGGGGGTATTAATATTTGTCATCTGTATACCATACCAAGGAATAGATCAGTAAATACCATTCAGGCTTCAGTGAGAGAAATATCTATTCTCCTTGATTCAAAGTTTTAACAGAGCAAAAGTCACACACCAAATGAATTATCAGATTCAATGATGCATCTTTATATAAAAATCAAAACAGAAATGCGTATTTTGTGTATTCAAATCTCAAAATGAAATAAAATGTCAACATCAAATACAGGAAATATTTTAATTCACTGTAAAAAGACAGCTCTCAAGATAAGATGCTATACTTCATTTATCAAATGTCTTAAAATAATATGAAACTGAAATTAAATATCACTATCTTGAGACAAATATCACTATATATTATGACACTTTTGGGGAAAAGTCATGGGATTGGCACTTGAAATTCTTAAAGGAAAATTGAAACCAGAATCATGTGTTAACTAATTAAATAGGGAGAGAAATTCTGATTGGTTATCACTGTGTATTGTTGGGCTAAAACCTCTATACCTCAGAGTCCTGTGGTTTCCATAGAAACACAGAAATAGCTCGGGCAGCTCTAGTTATCTGCAGACAAAAGGCTTAACTGAGCTCTTGTTTTCAGGACCCCCAAAGCTGAGAACAAAGACTTCTCTTTTAAAATAGCAAAAGTTTCTATATGTTAAATGGGCAAGATCGCAGTTGCCATTTATTAATATCTTTTAAAATGTATTCTTTAGTATAGACAGAGAGAATAAATAAAATTGCATTATTTCTTTAACTTACACGGCAGAAACCCCTCTCTGTCAAGTGTGCTGTCCAGCATGGCTTGAAGCTCATCAGCAAAATGAGAATTTTAGTTTTCCAATGGCCCTTAGGAGACAATAATGTTCTGCTAATCATTGTTTTCATTTCGGATATTTTATTTTGTTAGCAAAAGTATGATCCCATTAGTGAGCATGAAAGTAAGTTAGGATTCAATTTGCATTTGAATTCATCTTTTGTTTCTCTGTTCCATTATACCTAGAGTCCCCCCAAAGGGCAACAAGTAGCCACTGGGCCAGCAATATAATATTTGATATAACTAATATAAACCATGTAGCTACTAAAAAGGCATCAAGAAGGTTATTTACTATTAAAAATAAACTTTTCAAATCCTATGTCATTAGACTTCTCCCCTAACCAGTCTTTAGTACTAATATTATATATAAATATCTCTTCACAAATTGAGAGCATAACTACTGTTAAATAATAAGATCTATCTAATTTATTTTAAAATGTTTGGTATATTATTTTGGCTTTGAAATCAACAACATATATTTTCCAAAAAGAAATTTAAAAATCAGGTACTGAGTTTTTTCAGTAAAATAGTTTGTCAGGAGAAATCCCATAAGTAACCTATTTACTAAAGATTCTTAAAATTATTATTAGATGCTTTAATTCTTTTGGAGACAACCTGGCAATTCTGAGACCTTCCTTCTGGCTCTGGTTTCAGGGATCACTCCTGGGGTGGGGGTGGGGGGCTTGAAGGACTGTATTGGGTGTAAGGGCTCGAATCCAGGTTAGCTGAGTCCAAGGCAAACGTCTTATTCACTATAGTATCTCTCCAGTCCCAAGACTCTTTTAAGAACTGAACAATGGGAGATTTGAGTGATAATATAGCGAGTTTGATGATTTCTTTGCATGTGGCTGACCTAGGTTTGATTCCTGGTTCCCTGAATCTCAAGAGTATCCTTGGGCACAGAAGTAGGAGTATATCCTTAGCACCTCTTGGTGTGACCTAAAGATCTATCTAATAGTGAAATAGTCTATTTTAGAAGAATCAATTAGCAAATGACTTTCAAATGTTATGTAACATTTTGTAAATGGTGATTTTCTATCTCTGAATGGAAAAAAATGATGGTGCATAATCAAACTGCATTCACAAACTGTCACTGTCACTGTCCTCCCATTGTTCATCAATTTGCTCGAGTGGGCCAGTAATGTCTCCATTGTGAGACTTTTTGTTACTGTGTTTGGCATATTGAATACGCCATGGGGAGCTTGCCAGGCTTTGCCCTGCGGGCGACATACTCTCGGTAGCTTGCTGGGCTCTTTGAGAGGGGCAGAGGAATTGAACCTGGTTCGGCCAGTCCTGCTGCACGCAAGGCAAATGCCCTACCGCTGTGCTATCACTCCAGCCCAAACATTTTTAAGAAACTGAATTTTGCTTCTTTGTTGTTCTAATTAAGAATTTCATCGGGGGGCTGGAGCAAAAGCACGGCAGGTAGGGTGTTTGCCTTGCACGTGGCTGACCTGGGTTCAATTCCCAGCATCCCATATAGTCCCCCAGAGCACCACCAGGAATGATTCTTGAGTGCAGAGCCAGAAGTGACACCTGAGCATCGCCAGGTGTGACCCAAAGAGAGGGAAAAAAAAGAATTTCATCAGGACCTGAGAGATAATATGCCATTAACAGAATCTGCTTTGCAGGTAACGATCCCCCCTTCCTCAGCACTGCAACAAGATCCCTAGCCCCTCCACCAATGCCAGGAGTGATCCCTGAGCACAGAACCATTGTAGTCCTGAGTGATTCCTGGTGTGGTCCCAAAAGAAAACAAAGTTCTGTTTTTAGGTTAACCTCATGATCCCAAATTGTAACAAAATAATATTTCGAGGTAGGTATACATCAGACTAAGATATAATTTTATTTCAGGTAGGTGCAGTGCTAAGATTTTTATTGTTTGTCTTACATGTGAATGTGTGAACCTTTCCATGGCTAAAACCAGTTTTAACACTGAACCAAAACCTTTAAAGTATCTATAGTTGTTCTAGAATTCTGAAGATCAAATAAAAACAACACTGTCAAAATATTTACAATTAAGAGAAGTAACTCTTGGTCAATAAAATACAATAACTTGAAAAGCTTTCAAACAACTTAAGGAATACTTTCAGTTAGACAAGCTACCGAGAGTATTCGATATGCGAAACACAGTAACAACAAAGTCTCCAATGGAGACGTTACTGGCCCGCTCAAGCAAATCAGTTAGACATAATCAAGAATAAAACAAATTCTTGAAGTTAACTCCATACTTAACGCAACCAACTAAAGAACACAAATGGAAAAAGACAGGGTTTTCTCTGCCTCTAAATTTTCTTCTGAACTGTAAACATTCCCCCAACGGTTTTTCCAAAATGATATCTTCCCCTTAAAATGAAACTTAATGTTATTATTCAGAATTTCACTTAAATCTCTAGATTATTTCCTTTACATAAGCTGTTGTTTAATTCTGATAATAATTTGTAATCCTTTGCTACATGTTACAAACATTTTGGTTTTCAAAATCAGGTAGAAAAAAATGGCAATTTTGGCACAACAAGGACAAAAAGTGACTCCTGCCTAAGTGCCTTGCTCTTATGTCTTCACCCCTTTCTTGTCTCCCTGTTTTGGTCCCAACTAATGGTGGTCTGGGGATAATCCAATGTCATTTTGTTTGTGTTCAAGGGAATCATTTAAGTCCTGGTTTGGTGACTTAAATCAGATCTCCAGCATGCAAAGCCTACACTCCTGTCCATTGGACTATCTTTCTGGCTCACCCTTACACTGACATTCCTTTTAAAGGATGTGTACCTGACTATAGACCGAATTTTTAAAAAAATCAGAAAAAAATTTAAAAAAATAAAAAATCAGGACAATGTGGGGGTTATATAAATTATAGTAATTTGGGGGTTATTCAAAGTATAGTAAAGCAAATCCCGTGTGAAACATATCCAATATGTAATCTACCATCTTGAGAAACATTAATTAAATGTTTACAAAAACTAGAGCCTGTTTTTTTTCTACCATCTTGGATCAATTCTGTGGGAAAAACCAAGTACAAATCTATAAATCAGTCCACTTGGATAAAAGCACAAAAAGAAAGATCATATTTTATTCGGTGTATATGGATACTGGACTAGAATAATAATAAGAAGGACTCCTGAAAAAAAGAATAAAAAGAGTAAAAATGTCAAAAGACTAATCAACTGACCTTAAGGTCAAGGCTATCTTCAGATGATTAAAAGTCAAGGATACAATATATGTGACATCAGTATTTGTGGTGTGAGAATTACTATAAAAATTGCCTAAAATTAAAACAAGGTTTTTTTAAGGACAATAAAAGAAATAGCACTTTTAGGAGCAAAGGGCTTCTTCAAAAAGATCTATGGCCTCAGACTTAATGAAACTTTCTTAGATAAAAATCTCAATTCAGATTATATGGAGCATTATACTGTGTCTATCCTAAGTGTCCCTTTTTGAACTACCTTCTGTATTAAGTCAATTTATATGTAAATTCTATGAGAATTAAGTTAATGTGCTTTTTTCATGTAACTGTCAGTAAGGGCAAATGTATTTCTGCCACTTGGCTTCCAAACAAAGACCTAGCGAACCTTGATGTGAGGAAAGGAATCTGGAAGAAGTACCAGAAACTCAGCCTCTGAAAGAGCAAACTGTGCAGACTGGTGATGTCAAAACTTGAGCTGCTGCCAAAAAAGTCAGGTGTGCAAAGGATCTCTGAGCATCTTTTAACTTATTCAGCCTCTAATATATTCAGACATTGATCTTGGAAGCATGACGAGGGTTAGCAACAACTAAGTTACCCTGGGAAATCAATGTCATGAATAAGCAAAGTAATAATCCCCACTTAAAATCTATTGCGTTTTTTTTTTGGATATTTCATTTCCTACCAAATTTTAATTTTCCAAACGAAGGTTGCATTCAATTTCACATGTCCCATTGTTATTTTTTGAAACCTCTAATATTTTTTAATGTGTACAACGAAATAGATATGGAAAATAAGTGGAAATCCTGGGAACAAAGAGGGAGTAAGTGTATATGCATTGAAATGGTGAAACCAATGTGTAGTGTGAGTCCTCAAATCATAAATCATGATCTAAGTACCCCACTCAAATTCTCTCAGTAAAACTCACACAGAAAAATTCTATTCTTTCCCCTAAGAAACAAAGAATGCATATATAAACATATGTGTGCTGTGCAAACAATCATAAATTCCCAAGTTAATTTTAGACTTTGCAAAACACTATGGACACTTGGATGGAGAAGAACTTGACAAAAAGGAGAATAAGTAAATGCCAGATTAGGAGATGGCTTGTTGTTAGGGAAATGTAGCCTTTGAAAGAAGACTAGCTTGGGTTTGAAACCTAGTTCTGATCATTACTATTTGCAAAACTAGATTCAGTAGTTAGCTTAGTGTATTCAGTAGATATGATTATAGACTTTATTAATTTCTTTATGAAAAAATAGCATTCAGTCTTTCAGTGTTTTTACAAATAGGTTTATTCTTTTTTTTTGCTTTTTTTTGGGGGGGTCACACCCGGTGATGCACAGGGGTTACTCCTGGCTCTGCACTCAGGAATCAACCCTGGCGGTGCTCAAGGGACCATATGGGATTCTGGGAATCGAACCCGAGTATGCCACTTGCAGCAAATGCCCTACCAGCTGTACTATTGCTCCAGCCCCCCCTTAATAAACCTAAGAATAGGTTTATTCTTAACTAATTCTGAATATGTAACACATAGAATTACATAGCTTACACTCTGTGGACTCAAAAATTACAGAAGGATGCAATAAATTATGCAAGGAATATATTTCTATTCATTTCCCTGAAATATTATATCCTATATCTACATAAAGTGCAACTGTGAAAAAATATATCTTTTTTATTGTCTCAGGGCAAAAAATATAATAAAAAATGGAATGTGTTAAAGGGACACTGAATTATGTGATTAGGCAGCATATTTTATAATAAGTAACAGTGATTTTTGAATTATAAAATATCAAAACATTGTAGTTCTTGGAACTTATTTTAAACAGTATACTAAGTTTGCATAAACCAGTATGTTTACCTATTATCTAAAGTGTCCATTTCAATGTTATTAGAATCCAATAATGTGCTCAGTAATTTGTTGATAGATTATAAAAAGCATAGAAGTTATTCAAAGAAAACTATATCTCATTTTGATGAAAGGAAACTGTGAGAATAACGAAACATTTTAAGTAAATTCTTGATATTATACTATAACAATTATTTTTGCTTTATATATATGTTTATCCCAAAGTACCTCACAAAAGACAGTTTGACATCATATTTAATCTGTTTGGTTTCTATAGAGTCACAATTCTGTAAACTACTACCTTTAGAACTTACTGAATTGTTTAATTTATTGCATATTAGAGCCAAGATTTGCATCTAATCTGCTTTCTTTTCAGTACTTTCCAGCTCCTATTCCACTCAAACTTGATTCGTAAATGCCAGAGCAAAATTGGGGGAGTTGTATGGTAAGTCTGCCAGGATTGTTTTCTTAAGGGTTAAAGTGTCCTCAGAAAAAAATTATTCTAAAGTAATGTGAATCATTAACCTATGCAATAAATATTACACTTATGTAAGAGAACTAGGTAACTGTCACTGTCCTCCCATTGTTCATTGATTTGCTTGAACGGGCCCAGTAATATCTCCATTTTGAGACCTGTTGTTACTGTGTTTGGCATACTGAATATGTCATAGGTAGTTTGCCAGGCTTTGCCGGGCGGGCGAGATACTCTCAGTAGCTTGCCAGACTCTGTGAGAGGGGCGGAGGAAATGAACCCGGCTCAGCCAGGTTGGCTGCGCACAAGGCAAATGCCTTACCGCTGTGCTATCGCTCCAGCTAGGTAACATTTAAAAATTAAACCTTAGTATCTCTCACTTATATTTGTCTAACAGTCAGCTAAATGTTGAAGATACAGATGAAGAGAACTTCATAGAGTAAAAAAATCAAATGTTGGGGCTGGAGCGATAGCACAGTGGTGAGGGGGTTTGCCTTGCATTCGGCCGACCTGGGTTCAATTCACAGCATCCCATATGGTCTCCGGAGCACTGCCAGGAGTAATTCCTGAGCGTTATGAGCCAGGAGTAATCCCTGCGCTTTGCCGGGTATGACCCAAAAAGAAAAAAAAATATGTCACAGAGATAAAACTTATTTTAACAATGCAGTGTTAGTTTGTAAATCTTTATTTGTTTCAAGGGTGCAATTTCATACTTATTCATGATTACACTATCACACCCTCTCACAAAATGAAACTTCTTTAAAAATTTATCTCCTTAAAAAATTATCAAAAAAATATGTTTTGCTTGAATGTGACCGACCCCATTTCAATTCCCAGTACCACATATGGTTCCCTTAGCAGTACCAGAAGTGTTCCCTGAGTACAGATCCAGGCGTGAGCAGTGAGAACTTCTGAGTGTGTCCCTCTCAAAAAATTATCTTATAGTTTATGAAAATTTGAACTGTTTCAACACAAATTTAACATAAGCAGTGAGCACTTCTGGATGTGTTCCCCTCCCCAAACTATATCAAAGCTTAAGACAATTTGAATTGTTTTAACCCAAATTTACTAATACTTTTTGAGTACTACCAAAAAAACCTTTCTACAAGGCTTAATAGAATTCTACAAGGCTTATAATTCTACAAGGCTTAATAGAAGCAAAAAATTCTACAAGGCTTATAATTCTACAAGGCTTAATAGAAGCAAAAAAAATCAATTTCACGACCCATTTCCAATGTCTTTCCATCTCTAAAACAAGTGAATTTTTTCATTTATTTTTAGGCCAGACTGATGGTGTTCAGGTATTACTTGTGGCAGGCTCAGGGAACGCTATGGGGTGGTGGGGACAGAACCTGGGTCAGCTGTATGCAAGGCAAACGCTTTACCTGTTGGACTATCTCTGGCCTCAACAAGTGAACTTTGAATTGTGCACCTAAAACTATAATAGATTTAAGTCAAAGCTTACATTCTCAGCGCTCAGACCATTGGTTAAAAGAAAGCATGTGGAAAAATTCCCATGCGGAGAAATTTAGAACCTCAGACAGTATATGTCAATCAACTAGAAGAACATGATGTTCAGAGACACAGGAAATAAAATGCATTGCTTATCAACAACAACACAAAATGACTCAGAGCTGAATGAAAATAGTCTAGAAATAAAGCAAGGGCCTCGTGCTCAGGATTGAAAGCGTAAACAAAACTAAAATGGCAATCATCTCATTCATCTGTGTCACTTTCATTCACATCCCATTCGCACCCACCATGGGAACAAAAGTGTGCAATAGGCACACAGATTTTTGTGTCAGAGATACAATTGTCAGCAGGAAACTCAAAGGTATGTTTAGAAGACAGAATGAATGAAGACAGAACCTAGAGACCGGGAAGACATAACTAATCCTTTGTGCCAGCAAACAACCTTGACACAGAATATAAAAGAAATTTGAAATATCGTGAAAAACATATTTGGGGTTTTTTTGTAAGGTCCTCTGCAGTGGTGCTTAAGGTTCCTGTTAGTGATTCACCAGAGCTCATGGGGGCATAAACTGGAATGGTGCTCTGCACCCACGTGGTACAGAGGATTGCAAGTGGGGTTTTGAGCATATAAGGCCTGTGCCGTTGGAAATACCTCATCAGTCTCATATATTTTCTTCTTTGGGAAAGAAATGATATGAGGAATTAAGTAGTTGTGTAAGATTTACATTCTATACTGGTCTTCCATTTGGTATCACGGTCCATTGCAATGAGAGCAAAGGTATATTCAAAAATTAGAAATCAATGGGGCTGGAGTGATAGCACAGCGGGTAGGGCATTTGCCTTGCACATGGCCAACCAGGGTTTGATTCCCAGCATCCCATATGGTCCCCCAAGCATGGCCAGGAGTAATTCCTGAGTGCATGAACCAGGAGTAACCCCTGTGCATCGCTGGGTGTGACCCAAAAAAGCAAAAGGAAAAAACTTAGAAATGAAGGTGTAACTAAGAATTCAGATTTGAGGGAACAGTTGGATTGAATTTGAAAGAAGGCAGATTCATTTTATAAGTGCCATCATATTTGCACAGCCACGGAAGACCTTGCTGACAAACTTCATAACTGATTGGTGGTTTTGACACATTCACAAAATCTTGATATCACTTTATCCAGGAGCTCCTGGATAAATGGAGCGCCTTAAAAAGAGAGTAAACTTAATGACTCACTGCTAATACCATATAGGATGTAAGTGAAAAAATACCAAGTACATGGTTAGAAAATACTGCCCACAAGGATCAACCTTGTAGAGAGGTATCTTAATCTGAATATTGACATTCACATCGCCATGGTAATAATCTTCCTCAAAAGCCTCCTCCTGGCCATCCAAGAGAAAACATCTGACAAAAACAAAGTGGAACAGATTCTTCAAAATATTTGGCCAGAAGTCTTCAAAAGTGCCAAGGTCAAGCATTCAAGAGAAAATGGAGAAATAATCACACTTTGGAGGAAAGTAGGGCAATATGACTAAATACAACTCAGTATCCTGGATTGGATCCTAGAATGCTCAATGACATTTGTGAATAATATTAGAAAATCAAATCAAGTCTGCATATAATACAGGAATCTTCCTTCTATGATAATTTCTACATTTAGATAAAAGAGCTTATTTATATAAACATTCAAGGAGGAAGCCAGGTGAGGTTCCATTGGAACTTTCTATACTGTATTTGCAAAGCTCCCATAAATTTAAATTATTTCAAACATCTCAAAATTAACCTACAAAGAATTGCGACATGGTTCAGTGGGGGCTTTAGTGAACTAGTTTATACGAATACTGTGACAGGGCTAATGCTTTCAGACCTCTTTAGCTCTATCCCTACAGTCTTTGAGACTTTTGCCTGGTGTGTCTATGAGCGCTATTCTTGAAATGTTACCTTTCAGAAATAACTTGTCATGTTAGGGGTTAGCCAAGTCACATGCAGACGCCACACATAGGTGTGTTGGCAAGCCTCAGTTGCATTAACAGCCAAAGTCACCATCAGCTGAGTCCTCTTGGACATTCCAGCTCATCCAAGCCCCCAGATGACAGCAGATGTCCCATGTCTTGCAGCCAATACCACGTGGAGCAAAGGAAGGGATCAGACAACCAGCTTAATTTTGAGAGAGAAGTGTAAATGTGTTAGGCCATTAACTCTGGCTTTGAATGCAGCATCATGCTTCCTACAACTATTTGTAGAATAAAATTAACTGAATGCATTTCTTGAATCTTAAGTTGCTATTATTATAGTTATTACTCATGTGTCTACCACAACTCTCTTTCAATGTATGGAAATTAATTATCCATTTTATTTGATTATCTAATATGTAGAGCAGAAAGCAGTGACCCTACACAGTGCTTATATTTCTTTTACTCACATGTCTACTTTACCAAGAAATTTCACATAGACTACTGAAATAACTCCACTAAAAGTAAAGTCTCAGATTCAGTTTGATAATATACACAAAGTGGTATATATGTAGATTAATAATATTAGTACACTTATAACTTGAATTAGCTCAACAATGATACCACATTCATCAACTTTTCTTGGCATTCCCTTCCTATCATTGCAAAATGTATTCCTTTTAGCATTCAAGAAAATAGAGGCATCAGGAGTCTAATCTTTCCTTTTCTTTCAAACTTATGTTGTACATTTTTAAATTCTTCCCTTGGTCTCTTGAATCAGTTGAATCTTTTCCATGCAACACCTTCATTCTAGTGTAGTCTAAATCCAACCAACTTTCTGATTCTTCACTTCATCATATACAAAGCCTTGAGCCCAAGTATAATTGACTCTGGCTTCTCTGACATAATCCACCAGACTAAACACACAAAATCAGAACTCAGATACACTTTACTTTTTCATGCGTTTTAGAAATAAGACTAAATAAAATTCTTTTACTAGGGCTGGGAGCAGAGTAAACTTGGAGTCATCTTTAAAAGGATTGATCAACCCTTCCAGTCACACTCCTATAACTAATCGCCCTCTGTTGGTTTTTCATCAACGTCTAATCTTAGGGAGTTAATTTTCTTTGTTTTCTATTTCACTTATTCTTTGCCCTGATAGAAATGCACCTTCTTAAACCAGTCACATCAAAGATCAAACAACATGAAAAGACATCATTCCTCTCATAAGAATGAAAGGTGTGAAGTATTGCAATTTATCTTAAATCTTTAATAACAATTTTAGTGTGCTTTGGGCAATCAAGAAATGCAGTAGAAATCAATTGACCTAATTGACAATGCTTCTATGAGTCATCCTTAATATTTTCTTCCTTGTTTTTCATGAACATATGAGTTTGTGGTCACTGCTCCTTTCATGATCTCTTTTCTGCTTTCATTCAAGGGGACCCTGTCTGCCACTGAATATTCTCCTTCCTATTCCTGACTATTTTTTGTAAATTTTTGACCAAAACCCTGATTGTAATCCAAGCCACAGAGTCAACAGCACTGACATTATGACACTCAAACATTAACAGCCAAACTATAAAAGGTGCCTGTCAAGATGGCAGGCTGGGGGTGAGGGGTGGGGCTAAGTGACAGGGTACTGGGATCAGAGCTGAAACATTGTATGTCTAAAACCAAACTGAATCACTTTGTAAATCACAGTACTGCAATAAAACAAAATTTAAAATTAAAAACAATCTTACAAACGCTAAAACCTATTTTTGACCCCCAACAGTGACATTTCAGTTGTTCTAATCAATATATAATAATGGTGATCAACACTTACAACATACACATATATATCATTTTTACTCCCAATACAGATTTTTCTCCAAATTCTGAATCTAGGCATCAAATTGCTTAGGCTAGCGATTACTTTTCACAGTCAAACACACTTTACCTATGCAAGTTGTAAGGATCATTTTCTTGTATTGTGACTTCGATATTTAAACATAGTCAGAGGCCAGGAATGGGGCTGACTGATAAGGTTTTATGTGTGAAGGAACTTGAAACTAAACTAAACTAAAATAAAATAGTTGAAAAGATTCCAGTTTTTCAATTTTTTAAATTTAATTTTTTAAAATCAATTAATTGTTTTGTTGTTGTTGTGAGGGTAAGACTTGGAAGACCTTGAGTGCCAAGGGTTTCTCAAATACAAAGTAGGTGTTTTGTCACCAGAGTCACATCCCTGGCACTAAAGCCCAGTATTTAAATTACATATGGAGACATTAAAAAACTAAATAGGCTAGAGCTTTGTTACTATGTTTATAATTTCTATCTCCCCAGTAACTCAGTTAAGCACAAAACATTTATTACTTATCGACAATCAATGTAATAAATAATGAAGACAATATTTATGCAAATAGAGCCTGTGAAGCTGTAAGATGCAAAAATAGCATTCCTGTCTGCTTCTTTCCTTCCCCACTACTTTTTCTATCCACACTTTTCTCATCTTTCATTTCAGCTTTCACTTTCCTAGCACATATCTTCCGCATCACACCCTCCTCCTCCACCCACTCTTTTTGTTCTTTTGTAGATATTCATTAACATGTGTTAATCTAGTCAAAGCAACTGGGAGAGGGGGTTGGGGGGAGAAAATGAGGATGTGTCTGAATAGGGAAAACAAAACAGAGATGAGACTTTTTACAAGAAAGGAAAGAGAAAAAGGTTGGAGGACAAACAAAAGGAAAACTGAGGATAATGGGAAAAAGCAAAACAAGACCAAAACAGTTTAAACTGACATGTCAAAGGGAAAGAAAGAAGGGTAAAACACTTAAATTTTCAATCCTGAAATAAATGAAAAAAAGCAATCCATTCACTCGAATATATTTAAATTGGTAAATATATATATTTGCTAGTAAAAATAAGGTAATATAAAAGAGAAAATACAGATCATTGACTTTTTCAATATAACATATTTTAATCCACATGAGCTTTAATTTAAAAGCTTTAATCCAAGCATTTATGAGGGTATTAAAAGGCAAATCTTTTGCTCTCAAAACTAAAGCATTTTTAAAATAAACTTGAGTTAGTTTTTATTAGCATTTGTGTAGTAGAAAATGAATATTGTGCAGGATTTCATATCTATAATGCTACAGTGCAACTTCAAAAGTTGATTTTATTTTCAGTTATTTTTAAAATTTCAGCCAGCAATATCTCCATCTACATAATCTTTCTTTTCTCTTTTTTTTCAGTGCTATCGATGAAATCAAGGGGCTCACAGTTATTCTATTGATAAGCTACCTCCTGACATTCCTTTAGTAATCCCCAATAAATCAGACACTTAAGCATAGTAAAAATATGAATATGATTGTCTCAAAATTTAAAATAAGCAAAGCTAACATGCAAATCAAGGGAGTCTACAATTCTAGAGAAGAAGTATGACAAAGAAAACAGTGGCAAATATCAAACTGAAATGTATCATGACAATAGTTGGTTTCTTCTGCACTGAATGCACAAAAAACTAGGAAGTCACATTTGACCACAACATGGATGTGAGTAGGATTACCAGACTTCCTGGGCCCCAAACAAGGCTGCCTCTGAATGAGGTCCTCAAGGTCTTAGGCCTCTTCTATCACTAATTAGTGCCTTAATCCTATTTTTAGTTTCCTCTAGTAGAAGGAATATGACCTTTCCCATCTCTTCTGTCCCAAAATATTGTAATGGATATTTATTGTTGAAGTTTATTTCACAACACATCTTTAGAAAGATCCTGGTCTATTTAAAATGATGTATTTTTACAGATTATCTTCATATTCTGTTTGCTGATTGATTAAAATATCCATACTTAAATTTCGAGACTTGCATACTGCTAAAAAGACATTGATTTAAAATTTGTCATTATCATTTAACTCATTTTTTGATCAACCTGGCACCTCAACTTGAGTTGTACAAACTAGAAATTTGTGCATTCCAATTTATGTTGTCTTTTTTACTTTAAAAGCCAAATAGAATAAGCTAACTAGAAAATGTAAAAATTAAATAATTAATTTCCTTTTCTCTACTTCTTAATGTTGTCTGAGATTTTACAAATTACAGAAAATAAGTGGCAACCCCCCCATGTTAATAGCTCTATAAAAGCCGAAGATATAGAATTGTAACACAGAAGAAAAGATTCTAGTAAGCTATGTCATTAATTTTTCTCTAAAATTCTCTCTCTCATTAATGATTTTTTTTTAATTTGCTTTCTTTCTGGTCCTTAAATTTAGCCATGGCAAAACTAGCCAGCAAAGACAGTGCTCTGTGCCAATATGCCAGTTTACACCATCTGCATATATCATCTGCCATGCTCTTCATGAAACGGTTAAAAAGTGAAAGCTAAAAAGAAATTATCATTTATAGCAATTATATTTGTTTTGTGTAATACTAATTTTATTTTCCAGTAGTACTACTTTTTAAAATAGTCTTTGATATTTAAGTATCATTAAAATCTACACAAACTCCAAACTATAGTTGGTGCTCGTCTAAGTGAATTTTAAAACAAGATGATCATGTATGTGAATTTTAATTTTTGTGCACCTAATTTTATATATAACAAGATTTTATCTTATTAATGCTACATAAACAAATATAGGATGGCACAAATGAGGGAATTCTTAGAAATTTCTGTTTGATTTTCCAGAACTAGATTTCGATTCCTCTATCTAGTTAATGGTTTCTGGGAAAAACAGTTTCTCAATTTCTGAACATGTTTAATCGACCACTATGGTTGTCATGCCAACCAACATAGAGAACTCTGAGCTTACATGGGGACTTTCAATACAGTGACCCAATTACTGTCAACGAATTCACTGACAAAATAAAGGGAATAACATATTAGTGAGATTTATTTTCCAAGTCTGAATTATACACTTGTTTGCAATAATAATGCCATCATTAAATTTTAAAATAAGCATAACAAAATAACATATTAAGTATGATGCCTTTGATGTTTTGCCTATTTTCTATTTGAATTTATTTTTTAAAATTTATTTTATATAAAAATGCCTGATAATAATATATGATTATATCCTGTTTTGCTAGCAAAAGCAAATGCCACTGAGGCATTTATTCATACTGGTATGAAGATGCCATATTTTTCAAACTAAGACTCATCAAATAAAAAAAAAGTATATCTATATTTTATTACAAAATCCTGTTGCCTATTGTTTAAAGAAGATCTTGACTCAAAAATAACAATGAATGTGTACATACATTAGAGAATTTTGCAAAATGATCAACTTTTAATTGCACATATTTTTTTCTTGCAGGGCCTATATAATAAATATTTGCCTTAAATGTCAGCATTTGATTAAAAAATATTTAAACTAATGATTTAGTTATATTATTTTTAAAAACTTTTACTTCACTTACCCACCTATTATTTTTATAACAATTTGCATTTTTCTATAAAACCGAGGAATTAATGAGAAAAATATGACTACTGCTATTTTCCAGTAAACAGTTTTATATGCCCTGGACTTCAGATTTTATTTTAATATAATCACTTTATGCATAGTTTCTCTAGTTACAAAATATTGCTCTTCAGATAAGCTACTTTTATAAATAAAATCAGCATTTGTGTGAGCTTATTAAAAAATGGACAGTATATAAAACGTTGAACATAAAAGATTTTATTAAATTGACAAGAATGGAGCAATGTTCTTACATTGCTGCTGAAAATAACTGATTTACAGGACATGTATAAAATTGATGAAAGCAAAAGGAATTTAGTATATTTCATTAAGAATGCAAACAGGAAAATTAAGGTCACAAAGATTAAATGATTTGTCATATGCCACCCTGCCAAGTTGAAGGATCCAATGAATTCAAACCTGGCTTTATTACATATGAATTTGTGAACTTCTTGGATGTACTGCTAAAAGCATTCTTATTTATAAAGGCTGAATAGATCACAAAAGGTCAACTGATTTTAATCAGTTCCATTTATATTATGGAAAACATCAATTTTCACTCACCTAATAAAGATTATTCATAGGCCCTATTCACTCATTCATTTATAGTAATTAGTCTTACATCCTTTAGATTTAGTTTTTATTTTTCAACCCTTAGTTTATATTTGTTGACTTGGATACATCTTTTGAAGTGTCCCCCTCTGCCCCTTTATTTTCCAGAATGAGTATTGAAGTCAGACTGTTATGGTTAAAGATCCATTGGTTTCCCATTTCATTTACTTGGTGGGTGACCTTGGGAAAATTATTAAAATTTTGTGTCTTAGTTTCCTTATTTTAAAATGAAATTCACACAAGTACCTACCAAATTCATTGTTAGAATTTGGCATGTTAATATATGTAAAGTATTTCAAAGATGTTTAACAAATAGAATTTACTTGACAAATGCTAAATATTATTATAGTTTTTTATATTTACATATTTATCCCTAGTATAAACTAAATATTATAAAATTATATACAAATTAAATAAAGGCATGCTAATTTGTTTAATATTTATTTGGTATCAATTTTTATACTATTGTGCTCCAAAATTTGATTTAAAAAATTAATTTTATTTTAAAAGAGAAATATTGCACTGTAGCACTGTCCTCCCATTCATTATTTATCGGTTTGCTCCAGCGGGCCCAGTAACATATCCATTGTGAGACTTGTTACTGTGTTTGGCATATCGAATATGTTACGGGTAGCTTGCCAGGCTTTGCCGTGCGGGTGAGATACTCTGGGTAGCTTGATGGGCACTCTGAGACTGGCGGAGGAATTGAACCTAGGTTGGCCAGGTTGGCCAAATGCAAGGCAAATGCCCTACCTGCTATGCTATAGCTCCAGAAAGAGAAATACATAATTGAGAATTCTATGAGCTGAATGATCTTAAAGAAATTTAATGGACACTGAAAAAGTTTATGACTTAGGAAGAATATGAGCGTCTTGGCAAATTCTCATGAGACAGTTTGAACTGTGACCTAAAAGGTAAACATGATAGTCAGGCAAAAAGATAGAGAAGAAAATCCAGTGGGTGAGTACATGTTATAAATAGGTATACAGTATTGGGAGTATAAGTATTCCAATATTATGCAAGTGATAAATATGGAAAATCAGACCAGATTGTGTTGTGGTAAATGTTTAAAGGTTCTAACATGCCAAAACAAAAAAAAATGAATTGAATCTTACAGGAAAAGTAAACATTACAAGTCTTTAATCTACAAAATTCATTAATAGATTTAACTTAAGAAAAATAACCGTGAAGTGAATACAGATTGGATGAAAGAAGAATAGTGGCGATAAATGCAATAATGTAAAGTAAAAGTTGATTGACTCGGATGACTATAGCTGAATTGATGATAATGAGAATCCAGAATTAGGGGACACTCTTGAGAACAAAAACTTGACAACCAACTAGATGCAGATAAAATTATAGAAAGCAGCAGTTAATGACTCTTAGACTTAAAGGTTTGTATATCACAGACATAATTAATGACTATTGATGACTAAAATATTGGAAACCAAGAACACAGGGATAGAGTAAATTCAGCAATAAATTGATCAATTTCATGTTGAACATATTCCATTTGAGATACCTGTGGATCTCTGTTGCAAGCAACCTGATAATTTATGATCCTAGCCTTCATGATTTTCTGAAATCATTTCCTCTCAGGTAAAGACTACTTTTATCGATATGTGTCTAACGAGTAGAATTTAGCAGAGGTGGAATGTTGTTTCCAAGATTGTGATATATAAGCGCCATCGTTTTCACCTTGCATCATATCTCACAATCTCACTTGGGTCTTTTACTAATGAATGTCAGTTGCAAACTCATGTGCAAAAGCCTAGGTGGTGAGGAGTTTAGGCCTTAGTACAGGTGCAGTGTGAGTAAGCTACCAAGCCAACCCACTCCCACAAGTTAGCCTTCGGATAAGAGCCCAACTTCAAACCTTGATGTGACTTTAGACATATTGTTTTTCTCATAAGCATCAGAGATTTTGTCTTACAATTCTATGTGTGCGGGTATTGTTTGAGTTGTAGTCTACTGCTACTTCCACATTTCTCCACATTCAGTCAGTTAGTCTGCCCTGGTCAGTCACATTTAGAAGCTTGGCTGGCATAGACATGTGAAAATACTTATGAGTGTAAAATCACAAACTGTGCAAATTTGAGATGACATTTGGTATGAATAGAGACAACAGAACATAATGCATACAATTTATAGTATAAAAGGTTAGTAAAAATTCAGTGGCCAGAGAGGTAGTATAGCAGGTAGGGCACTAGTCTTGCAAGCAGCTGACCCAGGTTCTATTCCTGGCACTCCATATGGTACTCTGAGCCTGCCAGGAGTGATCTCTGAGTGCAGAACCAGAAATAAGCCCTGAGCACCCTGGATGTATCCCCAAACCAAAAATAAATAGATAAAAGTGAGTAAAAATTAATTTATGTCATTTACAATTTACCCACAGTGTATCTAGTGATTTAAAAAACATCTCATTTCATGATGTATTATTCCTTAAACAGGAAGATAATAGCTTTTCATATTTTAAAAATTAAAATAAGTCTTTTTATAAGTAGCAAAATTACCTGAATAAAAACACAATCAATATATGACAAAATTAGGATGCAAATACATGGTTACCTTTATTTATACTTCGGCTATTCTCAAAGTTTAATTTTTCACCAGGAATGTAGAGAAAGTTTAGTTATGAATGTAGAAAATTATAATATATGGCATTTAATTTATTCCATTCCATTGCCTTAACAAATATTTTATAACTATCAAAAACAGAGCATAGATCAGTAGTGATATTTACATCTGGGAATTCTGGTGGAAGTAGTGAGGTATATTTCCCAGAGGAGAAACTGAATGGAAGATACAGCCTTCAAGATCTTTCATCTCTGCAAGATGTTTGCTTGTTTGTTTTTAAGTTAAGGAACATATAATCAGCTCCCATAGGCATCTCCTTCTCCTATGTATATTTAAATTATTTTAAAGTTTATCTGATTCAAAACAAAAATTTCAAGGATTCTTTAAGTTTTCAACTCTGAAATATGTGATGATCCTGTCTTTACTTTTCTAGTCAAATGATTGCTTAATATCACTAAAAACTTTTTACAAAAATTAACCAATTTATTTTTGTTATATTCCAGTATGCAAATATTTATTTATTCCAGATAACAGATGCACATTTTAACTGGGCAGTGAAAAAAACAAATCAATAAACCTACAATGAATAATGATAATTAAGATCTTCCAATTTCATTTCCATCTTTATCTTATTTGTGAATATAGGATGCCTTGCAATCCCAGTTGCAAAATTAATGACCAACTATCTGTTTGTTGAATAGCTAGTGAGCTTTACAAATGTTAACACAAGCAAAGTTCGTGACAATCAGTGGGACATGAGATGAGTGTCTATGCCCTCTCCTCAGAAATCTGTACCTTATGGAAACTAAATAAATACATGGACAATTCTTCATTGTCATAAGTAGTAGCATTTTTCTATAATTACTAGCTTCTTATTTTCATCAATTTCCCCACCAGACCATGATTATAATTTTTTCCTATTAAATAATCCAGGTTAAAATTGCAAATCATTGACCATTTCACAAAACAATTTTAAGTAGCAAGAGTTTATTGACACAGTCACAGATTTCAAAAACCCCTTTGATCACAAAAGAAAAGAATTGAATATTTTCCAAGAGGCAATTAATTCTGGGGCTGAAGAAATAACAGATAGATGACCCGCCCTGCACTTGGCTGACCTAGGTTCTATCTCTGGTCCCCCAGTTGGTCTCCCAAGCCCTGCCAGGAATGATCCCTGAGCACAGAGTCAGTATTAACCTCGAGTACAGCTGGGTGTGGCCCCCAAATACACAAACAAAAAGTTCTTCTTATATTTATTACTTTTCTTTCATTTTGGGGTCACACACATTGAGAATTGAGTAGTACTCCTAACAGTGCTCACGGGACCATGCACTGATGGAGGCTGCATCCAGAGCTCCCACTTGCAACCCACATGCTTCAAACTACTGTGCTGGTCCCCAGTACCCCAAAGGTCCTTCCTTTAAGAGATTCTCCTCTCAGGCGTTGGGACTACAAATTCAAACAATTCTTATCTCAATATATAAACTCTAGTCACCATTGTGAAATTTTACAGCAGTTGGTCAATGACAGAAGTCTACTAGACCCACAGATTTTGATTGCACACCCAGATCAGCAACAATAGAACATTAAATGGGAAAGGGTTTATTAAGTGCAGACTCTTGGACCCCAACCAACTTTTTGTATCTAAAAACTTAAACTGAAATCTAACAATTTAAAGGAAAACACAAATCTTATAGTTTTCACTATAAGATGGAGCGATAGCACAGCGGGTAGGGCGTTCACCTTACAAGCAGCCAACATGGCCGATCCGAGTTCGATTCCTCCGCCCCTCTCGGAGAGCCCGGCAAGCTACCAAGAGTATTCGATATGCCAGACACAGTAACAACAAAGTTTCCAATGGAGATGTTACTGGGCCCGCTCGAGCAAATCAACGATCAACGGGAGGGCCTTTACCTTTACCTTTTATAGTTTTCACAATGGCTTATGTAATATCATTTGATGATCCTTATAAGGAAGCTCAGTTTATTTAAACTTCACATTAGATGCTCTTCAAGTCAACTGACCTACTATTATTCAGCTCACCTATTTCAAGAATAATAAATCTATTGATATAGTTCCTTATCTAATTTTACAAGGTGGTTAACATCTCTTTTGTATAGCTGGTAAGATCTTAAGTGAAATGTGCAAGCAACCTATTTTCATCACTATTTTGGTAGGGGGAGTAAGATCATTTAGCTTTTCTATTGATCATCCCAGCAGGTAATTTTGCTGCTACTCTACTCAAATATCCCTTCTCTAGTCATCTCTGCCAATTAAAGTTAATTTGTATATTTATTTTTTCAGAGCAAGCAGCACAGAGTTGAAAGGAAAAATCCCCATACCCCCCAACCCACCCAAAAGAGCCTACATTTTCTCTTTTAAAAACATCAGGAAAGCAATTTTATCTGAGGATCTATAAAGGATATATTTTATACTGCTTCAATAGGGTTTTTCAATTTTTGTCTAGCAAATCTTCAGCTGTATATCCCATAAAATAAAATAAAGAAAATTGGAAATTCTTGCCCGAGGCTAGTTATGACCAGAGTTCAAAGATTTAAGTGGCCTCAAATGAAATAAAATTAAGAAGACTAATATCTTTGGGTTTGTTTTTTTTTAAAAAAATAGAAACAACAGTATTCTTTACTAAGCAATTCCTCAAAATAGCTTTACCAGTCTTCTTCTCTGCCTCTGTGTCTTAGGAAGAGACCTTAGGCCCCTCTGTTCATCAACTTCAGACATCTTTATTTGTCTCTCTATATTGTTCTATAATAAAGACTTATAGATATTTCTTCCCCTGAAATAAAAACACTTTTTGACCAAAATGTAATTTTTAAAAAATTTTTTACTATAAACACTGTCATTTCTGGTAATTATTGTTTCCTTCCAAAATAATAGATCTCCATAGTTTTTCATATTCCAGTCCCACTCTATGAACTCAGAGAATATTCCGCAAATCTAAGAATGAATTTGAAATAGTTCTTACAACCTCAGCTTATAAAACTAGAGACTAATACTGCTTCAACAAAGTAAAAACATACTGGACACAGTAATAGTATTGATATTTTTTATTTCTGAAAGTAAAAATTTAATATTTTAGTGAGAGATTCTTGATGTTTAAAAGACACTCCAGAAATTTTATATGTGTTACTTTAGAATTAGAATGTATTTTTAAACCAAAAAACCCTTAGTCAAAGGTATAATTTAAAAATACACCTCTTTTGATTAATGTAAGAGTAAAATATTCTGTTCAGGTTTAGTTCCTTTATTGGGGTTTTT
Source organism: Sorex fumeus (assembly GCF_029834395.1). Lineage (NCBI taxonomy): Eukaryota > Metazoa > Chordata > Mammalia > Eulipotyphla > Soricidae > Sorex > Sorex fumeus. The sequence continues at coordinate 42,306,379 of NW_026606081.1, forward strand.
GGGCCCCTCCTCATGGCATTGAGCTTAGTTTAATTCTTGCTCAGCACTGGGGCTTGGGACCATATGTGGTACCATAGAACAAACCCAGGTCAACTGCCTACAAGGCAAGCCTTAGCTACTGTTCTATTTCTCCAGCCCAGATTTAGTGTCATTTTCTGGGTTAAACTTTTTATGGTTCCTATAACGGAAAGAATTTTTTTACAATAAGTTTTTTTATTATTAAAATGTTGCTTCAAATGACATGACTCCAAAAAATATGAATTTTAACTATATGAATGTTTTTTAATTTTTAGATAATACCCAATAGTACCGAGAGGTTACTCCTGGCTCAGAACTCAAGGATCTGTCAGTGTGATGCTCAGGGGACCATACCTGATGCCAGGGATGGAACAAGGTGGGCCCTTTGTAAAATTATCACTGTAATTTTTGTCCAGTGTTATTGACCATTAAATTTATGAACTTCTAATAGGATAAAGTTATTCAGTAATTTCAATAACTATGGAATGCATGGTTAAAAATCAAAAATTATCAGAGATTGACAAGGAGTCCTATGAAGATTTTACAAATAGAGACATAGATAACTTAAAAGAACACAAAAGCATAACAAAAATTTATTCATCTGCCAAAAATATGAATTAGAGAAAGCCATTGCTTTACATTATTAACATAGAAAATCTCACTTTACAAAACAGAAGTGCCATATTAATTTTATTGGATATAAATCTCATTTGTTAGATATATATTAGGGATGTAACTCACTGTCTTATGGAAAAAATACATAAAATAGTTCTAAAGCCAATTATTCCATCCTATAGCAAGACCATGTTGATCTAAATATATTTTTTTATTTCTTTTTCTTTTGTTTTTGGGGACATACTCAAATGTGTTCAGGGCTTACTCCTGGCTCTATACTCAGGGATCACTCTTGGCAATGCTCAGGGGACCATGTGGGATGCCTGGGTTCAAACCCATGTCAGCCATGTGCAAGGAAAGTGCTCTATCTACTGTATCATTGCTCTGACCCTGAATCTGAGACTATAAACTCCTTCATTTTTTTCATACCCACACTTAAAAATTCAAAAATAAAACCGTTAATCTTCATTAATGGCCTTCCATTGGCCTCCACCACTAACCTGATTTCTTAAGTCTAAATTATTGTTTCATCATATTTTTAGAACACTGTTCTTTAAGCTCTTTCAATAAATGTTTCTGTTTCTTACATAAAAATAGCTTTAAAATAACCCCAAAATATCACAATTCAAGTATCAATGTTACACTCACACTTGAAATGGAATATAATTTATGTTCTTCAAGTACCATAAAGAAATTTGTAAAAATTTTCTGAGATAATGTAATAGGCAATTACACAAAATAGAATGACATTATCAGTCATCAAAAGAAATGAGACTTCATTGAGTCTGGCAACAAAAATAGGATGCAGCCCTCACACCAATTCATTTCATTACTGTAACTGTAATGTTTAAATTATTTGAACTCTATAATAAAAGTGGACATATATTAAATCTTGTGAAGACTACTATCAAGCAACTGACAGTGCTTGGAGTTAAACAATAAATAAAATCAGGCCAAAGAGATGCATTACACAGGTTGCAGAGTCAGGAGTAAGCCCTGAGCTCTTGTAGGGTGTGGTCCCCAAACAATGGAGTTCAAACCACGTTTAGCTCCTCTGTAATATCTGGATGTCTTAGTTCAGAGAAAGGTTTTATCCTTCCGTTAGACAAATAATTGATCTCATCTTGTTCCTCATCATCTACCTATTTCTCAAATTTTCCTTTCCCTCTCATCTTTTTTCTTTTCCTTTCCCTGTTAGGCTGCATAATTACCACCTACCACCACCATAGTCCACACTACCACTATCATAAATATTATCACCAGAAATGAATGGGAATATTTTGAGAATACTACAGGTTGAGTTCAAAAACAAAAGACTAATGTGTTGGAATCTGACTCATAATGTTTCATAATTAAATGTTTGTTTCATAAAACTTGTTCACTGTATAACTCTTTTGAAGGAATTAATAAAGGTAAAAAGGTAAAGGCCCTCCCGTTGATCGTCGATTTGCTCGAGCGGGCCCAGTAACATCTCCATTGGAGACTTTGTTGTTACTGTGTCTGGCATATCCAATACTCTCGGTAGCTTGCCAGGCTCTCCGAGAGGGGCGGAGGAATCGAACTCGGGTCGGCCATGTTGGCCGCTTGTAAGGCGAACGCCCTACCCGCTGTGCTATCGCTCCAGCCCAAGGAATTAATAAGTGAACTTTTAATTATGTGGCTTTTTAAAAACCACATAATTAAAGATAAAACCACATTTAAAGATAAAACACATACCTTTAAAGGATTTGTATTCAGAAAAGGGAGAAAAGAATAGCAACAATAAAAAGATAGCCAATAAATGTTGTCATTTTTTTAATACTAACCAAATATTTGCAAAAATAACTCAAAGAAGTGATTACATCTTCTGCATTCATAAAAGTTCAATACTCACTTTTTGTCTCAAGGGAGGTTTCTTGGTAGTATTTTAATAGTCATAGTGCATTTTAATGCAAAGAAAATAGATAAAAGGAAAAAAATCTATTTACTACATTCCTACATGTTACAGATATTATTACAGGCATGCTATTTGATATCCTATTCACCATTTCATCAAGCATTCACATAAGACTTACCAAATCTAAAACTGTAAGAGAATCTCAGATTGAATAATTAAGATTTCTGTTATACAAAAAATAAATGAAAGTAGAGAAAAAATATCCATGCTTTTCATAAAAGTTATCTGATCAGGGAATTTAATTCATGTGCAGTACTGAAGTTGACCACAAAAACTATTGGTGTTTCTACATAATTCAGGACTTAAGAAGATAATTTGAGTATAAGATTTCCAAATTGAAGATTTTATGATTTAATTACAATTGTATATTGTGAATGACTGAGTAAAGATATAACTGTTTAAAATTCAATAAGCATACAATATATTTCAAGAATCTGAGTCTAATATATATACATTACTTCTCAAATTCTACAGGTTTTAATAGATAGATCATACTTAGTGTTACAAACAATCCTCAATCCTATACTTTAGAAGTCAAGTATAATTGAACATTTTCACTATCACTTAAAACTTAACTTGACTTCCCGTTAGTTGTCGATTTGCTCGAGCGGGTGCCAGTAATGTCTCCATTTGTCCCTGTCACGTGCTAGTGTAGCCCAAAAATTAAAACAATATTTTATCACTGAAAATAAATTTACAGCCTAAAATAAAATTTTAGTTTTGAACAAATTATCATGGGAAAATTGTTTTATAATTTGATAAATTTTTCTCTCAGAACTAAAATGAAGACTGTTTCACTGTATTTGGTTAGAATCCTCCTTGATCTCTGCATATCTTAGTGAGATTTTCTCCTAGTTTCCTATATAGTTGAGTTTGGACTAAGTAATAATTAACTAGGATGGCCACACAGTCAAATAATTTCTGGAGGCCTGGGGATATTATTCAGTGAGTAAAGAGCCGACCTTGAAGTCATGAGGCCATGAGTTCAATTCCCAGAATATTCCCTAGAGTCAAATGAATGAAAGTATTACAAGTGTGTGAGCAATGGAACTATATGTTCCTATGGGAATGGAGAGATAGTAGAGTTGGCAGGGTGCTTGCCTTGCATGTGACCAACCTAGGTTCAATCCCTGTCACCCTATTTGGTTCCCCGAACACCCCCAGGAGTGATCTCTGAGAGCAGAGCCAGAATAAACCCTGAGCACCTCTGGGTGTGGCCCAAAACAGACAAAATAGGGCCTCCCAGCCATCACAACAATACTAGCATAGGAAAAGGAGGAAACAATATATAATAGTGGTAAGAAAAAACTACATAATCAATACTTACTGACCAATATTAGATATTCAAAGTGATATTTGTGGCATTTAAACTATTTAAAATATCAGCTACTATAACTATGTTTCAGATTTGCAATCACTAAATTGAAGTACAAAATTGAAAGAACATAGATGACTGAAAATGAAAACTGATATCCACTAATACAGGTAATGTGGGTCACTGTCACTGTCCTCCCGTTGTTCATCGATTTGCTCAAGCGGGCCCAGTAACGTCTCCATTGGAGACTTTTGTTGTTACTGTGTTTGGCATATCGAATACGTCACGGGGAGCTTGCCAGGCTTTGCCGTGAGGGTGAGATACTCTCGGTAGCTTGCTGGGCTCTCCAAGAGGGGCGGAGGAATCGAACTCGGGTCCGCCATGTTGGCTGCATGCAAGGCAAACGCCTTACCACTGTGCTATCGCTCTAGCCCCAGGCTGGAGCGATAGCACAATGTGGGTATCACATATAATGAAAACTTTATTTGCTGAATATGGGGAGAAGTGATTTTGGTTGTGTGCTCTGTTTTATGAATTATTTACTAGAGCTTTTTCTCATGAAATAATAAATATAGATAATTGAAAGAATTCTTCCATATTTTAATTAAGCTAGAGTAATTTACACTTTTTTAAAGGTAAAAACACCATTAATGAGTAAAATAAACATCAATAAATATCAATAAAGAAACTATTCTCAAAACCATTAAAATTTCTATTATCAATTATTGTTAGCATTCATAAATGAAATAATTGCTTTTCTTCTACTTGACATTCAAAGAAAATAACACAATACAAGAAAATAACACATGAAAATGAACAATATATTACTAAGCTTCTTTCTCAAGGCTATATCACACCACCTTTGTCTCTTTTGCAAAAGATTGGTATACTAAAGTACTATCACTTCTCACGATAGAAAATTTTAAGTATTTATCAAGCAATTTAAGCATCAAGCAAATTAGAGAATGTGCCCCAAACTATAAGGTAAGTAATTATGTTTCCACATGGTTATATATTTTATAACTTCAGAAACATATGGGAAGTAGAAGCCAAGAATCATCCTCCCTCTCTCCTCTGATATCAATTTTTTCATCTTGTTACTTCATTCCCCAATGAACTCTACTAAGAAACTACAATCAACTATTGATTTTCATCTGAGCCCAAAGTTTAATTTCCACTCACAATTTGAGAGAAACAAATCAGTTGTCTTCTGTTTTCCTTTCCTTTTATTTTCACGGAACAAAGAAGGAAGTTACTTTCAGATTAAGCATATCAGAGACAATGGTCACAATTTGAACAGAGAGCACATGGAAAAACATGAATTATTTTTATAATGTCAGCTAATCCACAGCTGTGCCACCTGTTAGTATGGATGCTATCCAAGAGGGTTTTGAAAATAAGCCAAGCAGTCTGTCTTCAATGTATGAAAAAGAAAATTGTCAAACATTTTGCACAGGAGAAATGTGCAGAGGGAAATGCAGGCCCAAACTGACAAGCTAAGAGTTATATCAAGTATTCCGTGAATCTCATGTAAGCTCTAGTCTTCTGGATAAAAAAATAACTACTTTCTAAGAACTGTTTTGAACTCAATACATGATTCTGTATCAGTGTCTAATTCTATCACTTTACCTCCTAAAATATTTAATATTTTAGTCCACTTATTATTTAAGATTTTTTTCATTTTAATGGGTCAATAGTATAACTAAATCAAACACTTCCATGTTAGATGGTGAACATATTCATTTTAAGAATTTCACAAATAAAATGTTTATTATCTTTCATGATTACAAGATGGTGGAACTTTTGCTTACGTTGAACACTATGGATTTTTGAGACAAATCAAAAAACACAATATAACGAGCAATCAAGTCAATAAAAAGTTAAAAGAAAAAATTTTATAACATCATATCTAGACCACAGACATCAAAATAACCAAAGCAATAACAAAGTTCTGGGGAAATCTATCAAGTATTATGAAAAGTATATTTAATTCTCCATTCTTATAGGGGTCTTAGAACTACACTTAATAACATGAAAAAGTCAAGTTCCTGAGGATTCAGGAGGACATTCCAGGGAAGGCATGTCAAATTTATCAAAAGCACAAATATCTGGTCATAGAAAAAAATTTGTAAAACCTGATTACATGTTCCTCAAATCATGTTATCCAAATGCTGAAATAAGAGTTGACAATATTTGTTGCTATAATTTTTTTTATTAATAGTTGTTTGCTGACCACTTAGAGCTAGACAAATAAGTTTTCATTTTCATGGGATTGCAAAAAACCAACATCCAAGAAGGAATTGGAGGTAGGAAATTATTGATGATGATTGAAAGGTTTTTGATATTATTGCTGCCCTAACCACTAATCTATGTCTTTAAGGACATACTCAGAAAGATTCTAATTCTATTTAAAAAGTTGATATTTGCCTCATCTCAGTCCTCTAACTACTTATACATGATATTCAAAATATTATATTACCAAACTTGTAGATAAAAGCTTTAAGGAGAATGATTTAATCAAAATATAAAAATAAATGATTGGTGAAAACAAATTAAAAATCACCTTGGATCTGTTCAAGACTGAATCTGTAATAAAAATAGATTGAAAAGGTTTTAACATTAATATTTTCTTCCCTAAGATCCTACAAGTTTCTCTGCATTTTTTAGAGATCTTTTGATTGTAAAAAATCAGAGATTCACTCAGATTTGCTGTTCAAAACTGATTGCAAAGTTATAAGGGAGAACAAAGGGACCCTAATGGTTCTCTAAGACACATCTTTTCCCACTTCTTATGAGGGGGTTCATGGGCCCAAATCCTTTTGGGGGACCAAGACTTTCTATTCAGGAAGTTAGCTTTCAAGGCTATGTACATGTTTTGCCTATGGGAGATCTGGGTTGAACCCCAAGTTCCTGGACCACAGGGATCCCTCTCCATGAAAGAAACTATGAGTAGCCTTTGAATGTCACTGAGTGTGGTTAAACAAAGCAAAAACAAACAAACAAAAACACTTTCAGTTCAAAGGATGCCCTTACCTAGAGATTGATTACCATTGGTAAGGCCTATGTTTAAAAAAATACCAGAGTAGGTGAAGAATACAGCCATAAATTAAAGGTAAAGCCTGGTTAATGTGGTAGAATTGTGTGTTTTAAACTAAGTCACTTATGAGAGCAGTGTGACAGGCAAGGCCCTAGTGCTATGTGGGTGGAGTTTAAATCAGGCCAACTTCCCTACTTACTACTACATGACATGGACTAGGTTATCTAGCTGAGTTTATGTTTAATTTTTCACTTAAGATCATCACGAAGAGTAAATGAATTCAGTTAAGTAAAATCCTTAAGCTACTCTCTGTCAATGAAGAGTTGAGCAATTTAGTTGACCAAGAGCATCTAGAATCTTAAAGTTATCTCCCTTTTCATTTATGTCAGTGACAATGCTTCTTTGAAGGTTTCTGCTATTGAAGGGTTAGGCTTGAAATTCATCTTTCAAAACAAAAGCAATTCTGGTCAGAAATGTTTCAAAATGACAGTCACTGATACACATGGCATAAATTTTTTGTGCATTGACATCTTTATAGAAATTTGAGCATTCTGATAAATAGTACATAAAACTCTATACTTACCAACATATCTGCCAAATATATTTGGACAGTATTGCTAGTTGTGAGTTAGTACGTTGCAATTCAGAAGAGAAAATTAAATACTATTCTTTTATCTAGATGTTCGTCCATTCTTACTGCTTTTCCAAAGCTGAAGATATGCTGAGATAATGTATGTTTATGATGCTGAACTTAAGTGATTAAAACTAAACTGTGGCTGTCTTGTCTGTGTTAAGATGATAGACTTTCTTATTCCAGGTTTGATATTCTTACTTCCTCTCACAAACCCTGATTCTGCTGAAGGACTGAATTTCCTGAAATGGGAAAGGAGGCCCCAGTGTTGGAGAGGAAATAAGAGGTTGGCTGGGATCACTGTTCAGTTTCAGAAGTTGACAGTGTAGATAAATGTCTCTTGAGCTGATCAGACATTCCTGATACATCATATGTTATTTTAAGGCTTTATGTCATGGCATGTTTGGAAATAAAATTTCAATTAGGTTTTCTCAGCTGTTCAATGTGTGACGCTTCTAACTTGCTAGCTCTTCTTGATTGCTATTTTCTTATTAATGTCTATATAATTGTAGGACTTCCTCTGAACACTGATTCATCAACCTTCCTCTGTGACTGCCTCCTAATTAATAGATTCATAGAAATTATCTATGAAGTAATGGATATCCACTTGCTTGGCCACCTGAAAATGCAGCCACGAATCCACAAATGATCAGAAACGTATAAGTTTACTTACATTCCACACATCTGAGCAAAAGATGCCAGGATTAGCACAAACGTCTACATTTTCAATCTTTGTAAAAATCTCCTCAGCACTTTGCTCAGTCCTTCTACCTCAACAGGAAGTCCTTTTTGCCAGATTTGGTGACGCCGTATCTTTTTTTTGATGACGTTGATGCTTAGTATGACTACAGAGCAAGAACCAAGTTCAAACCAACCGTTTCCCCACCACCACCTTTTTTTTTCTCCCACATCTAATCCCAGAACACTGTCATTTCCACTGAACAGGAAAGGGGGAAACATCATCTTTTATTTAGAGAATATTTTTATGCTTTCTTTAGAGAGCATCCTTGGTCACACACACACAAATACATATTTCATAAAGCATTAGATTTACACTCAGTACAAAGAGATACTCACCTTTGGTGGGGGGAGGGGGCTATTGGACAGAAATAGGCATAGCAAGAGAACAATGACTCATTATTAACCTCTCACATCAAAGCATTAGAGTATTGACAAATAGTTGGTGAAGTCACCAGACTTTCAGATTATATGTTCTCCCAGACTTAATGCATAGAATTAGTTAGGGTAAGTGCTGTTTTCAACAATCATTTGCCTATGAAGTAGGTAAGGGAGATCTTATTGTGAAAAAATGATGATGTATTTCTCATGAAAAAACATTTTAAGTTCCATCAGTCTTATTTTTTTCAAATGTTTTCATATCTGAGAACATGGCTCCCATTTTAAATCCTGCTTGCATTTGGATAGTGATGTCTAACAAATATTGACATTAATTAACTCCGAATTTGTAACAAGAAAGAAATCGATTACATTGTAGGAAGTAACAGGCAAGGATCCTTAAAACTGAAGAGAATTCCATGGTTCCTGTACTTTTTTTAATCTAAGAGTGTGGGATAAAAACAGATACAAAAATGACGTTTTCCTTGAGAGAAGATGGCTCAATAAATCTGTTCATCAAAACTCTTGAAAAATCCAGAACAATTTTATATGCTCATTAAGTTGCTCCTGTAATTTCAAACCCATCAAAGTTCACATTATTCCTCTAAATAGAGCATTTCCACTCAAATATGACTTTCTAGCACAAATTCCTATGGAAAATAACATAAGCATGGATGAGAGGAACAGAAAATAAGGAGAATTTAACCTTGTTTTTCTTCAGAGGGGAAAAAAATCTTAGTTACAGATATTTTCATTAATATGCCTTGATATTAATATTAATGTTAATACAGGCCATTATGCAACTTTTATTTTAATATTTTAAAATTTATTTTCCATTTTGTTTTCTTATTCCACTTCAACTATCTTAATGATAAAGTGGGAAGTCCTTTCCCACCACCCCATATTCCCACTGCCCCCACATCATGAAGGAAATATTTTCAATATTACTGAGAGAAAAAACACATCACAACTAATGACATCATTTTTCTCTGGCTGCTGCATCCAGCCAGCTTGCTCAGACACATTCAACCTGTTAACACAGTTCATGATTTATCTTAAGGCTTTATTTTGATGTAAAGTATTTTCTGTCTAAAATGATTCTTTGTCATCTCTTTTCTTAAACAAGTTGACTCATTAAATAGCAATCTTAGTTTGTGCTCTAAAAATGTTAAAATAAAATATCTTACTTCCGCAAGAACATAGTACACACAGATGACTTTTAAGGATAGAAATTATGATGAAAATTTTCTCATTTGAAATACCTGAAAAACACTCAAGCTATTTTTTAATATAATAAAGGGAGCTGAGGATTTTTAATGTAAATAAAAGACAAATGATATAGATAGATATAGATACAGATTGTTGTGAAGCTATTATTGTGTCATAAACAAGGTGCCACTAAATAAAAATATGTTGGCTTAACTAATACCTTATTCTGTTGTTCAAATCAAAATCAATCTATTTCATGCTAATACTCTTTGATTTTTTTATGTGCATATCTGTGTGTGGATGTGTGTGTATGTAAGAGATCCAGCAAAGCTGAATGGCTCCAAATGATGAAAAAAAAACATGATGATTCCAAATGACCTATTTTATAATGCAAAAGTATGGTTTTCTAAAATAACACACTTCACACATTTGAAATCCTATTTGATAAGTCAATATTTTCCTTTATTCCCTTAAATATTACCTCTAGATAGTATTACCTGTGTTTCTATTTTGATCCTAAGAACACAAGCATGTTTTCCATAGCATTACATAAGCCTAGGAGCAGACACGAGAGAAAAGGCTGCTGATTCTTGGGTGAAAGCTATATTTCCCTCCAAAGCTTCCACCTGACATGCATACACACATATCTAGAGTCTCCAAATCAATTGAAATTGTCCACATTTTACAATGTTACACTATAGAAATGATAACTGCGTTTTAATCTTCTCAGCCAGATATACCTACGTCTGCTTCAAAAACGCATCTGAAAATAGATGTTCGTCACTAGGAAATCGATTACTGTCACCTTTCTATATAGAAAGAAAAACCTTTGCATGACCATGACCATACACTAAAAATTGATAAAATGCTGCATCTTTATTTAAAGAAAACAATGTCCATACATTTAAAGGGGGAAAATGGTGTGTGGGGGGCGGGGGGGTGGGGAAGGGGGGTGTTCAATAGATGCACCAGTCAAAATATCATAAATATTTTCTCAGTCTTTGTTCTATCAGATGCCCATTCGAAGGTATTGATAACGGTTACATCATCAGATTTTGCCTACAGTTAAGTTCAAATATACCTTTGGTCTCCCACCAGGAATTCCTTGATTCATAGAAAATGGGAAATAAATGAAGGTTAACAAAGACTAGTCCAATAGTTCGCCGCAGCCCTGCAAGGTTCTTATCACAAACATGCAACTCTGCATCTAGATGCTTAAATCTCAAGATTTGCTAATAACGACAACCCTCGTGCCAGGCATTAATGCCAGTGAGCAACAGACTAAAGAGGAGGCAGAAAAAAATGCCTTCCAAGAGAGAAACATTCATTAGCCTCCCTGGCAAGTGTCTAAAGCAAACAAGGAAACGGCACAATAATTACTTAGTTCCAAATAAACCCTTTTTAGCACAGTACCTTTTTGTGTCTGTCCCTCTTCCATGTTCTCCTCCATGGCTACCTTTCTTCAGTAGAATCTGGTACACGGAATTAATCAAAAGCTCAATTAGATGTTGGAGAAACTGCTGCTTTTTTTTCCCTGGGAAGCTACGACAGCAGTGGCTTGAGCGAGTCCTGGGAGCTCAGCGGAGGCTCCGCGCCTCTTGTTTGCTTGGAGACAGGCTGTCAAGTGTGATTTCATTCAAATTACTCTGCCGTGAAGATTATCAATTTTTCTTCTCAAAGCTGCCCCATTGTGTACCACTGCAAGCAGGTATTCAAGCAAAGAGTCTGAAGATTTTGGGGGGAAATTTGATGGGGTTCCAGCAGCAGAGACTCTAGGATTCAGCAGCCTCGCTTTGCATTTGAAATGGGGAGAAGGAACCGAGGTTTGTATGGAAATCTGGGCTTTAAATTGGAAACAGGCTGAGTGGTGTGCAGATGGAGGGGAGTCCTCCTAACGGGAAGCAGACCACCAACCCATAATTCCCCCTCTCTGCTGGCAGAGTGGGAAAGCCCAGATTCCCAGCCCCGTATGCTACAGCAACTGCCTCTCACCCAGTCAGAGATGCTGCAAAAACTGCGTTTTCCTTTTTCTCTCCTCAGGAACTAGTTAACTTTGATGTAAAGGTTCTAAGGAAGGACACGATCTAACCATCTCAGGGTTTATCTGTAGGGGTTGTAATGAAGAGAAGACTTGGACACTCACATCCTTTTTGATAGAAAAAGGTTGAAAGGGCATGGTTTGCCCAAGAAAGAGCCTGTACCATAAGGCCAAAGAGAGCTATCTATGTCTTGAGTCACGATTTGACTTCAGTACCATAAGATCAGACTTAAAAAGGGGAAAAAAAAAAACACCGAAGCTAAGGAATAAAATAAATTGGGTTGTGTCGTTCATAGTTTATTGTCATTAGTATAGCCCATGAGAACAGCAGATTTTAAACAGAAATCTCTTGAAAGAGAAATTATCCGCCCCAAGGGTCATGATTGGGGAATAAATAGAATGATAAAAGGAAGGAACAAATTCTAGATAAGAAACAACTGGATAAACAATTTATAATGGGAATCTGCAACCTGATTTGGAATGCAAATCACAACATTGCAGTCTGGCAAGAAATTAACATTTGTACTTCAGAATTCTGAGTGACAGGGCACAATTCAAGAGTCTCAATACTTCACAAACAATAGAGTAAGAAAATAAACAGTATCTTTTTCAAGGGGCTTAAAGTTTTTACTGAGATATAAAGGAAGAAGAACCCCTGTCTTCATTTCCATCTCCATATAAGCAAGCAAGAAAGCAAGTGCGAAAGCATACACACACACACACACACACACACACACACACACACATGAACACACACAGACACCCATACACACAGTCATTTCTTGGCTTTCATAAAAAAGAATTTCCATTCTAATTACTCACAGAATAGCTTTCCTCCATTCTAGTATATAATTCACATTTATATTTTTATATTTATATTTTTCATGGTTAAGTAGCTTCTCTCTCACACACACACACACACAAACACACGTCTCTAAGTAATTGTCCAATGAGCTATTGAGAAGAAAGACAAGTCCTGTACCACATTCCATCTATTCCTCATAAAGGAGTCTTTAGCGTTCTTCTATAATCAGACGCAATTTATTTCCTCTATTCAAACGAAGTTTCGAAGGTAGCCCAAGATAAACATAATCTTGAAATGTGCAAACCTCTCTCTTTTGAATATAGTTCAATCTGTTTATCAAGGGCCCGTGAGTGAGCTGCCAGCTCAGGACAGGCATTGAAAGAAGGAAACCCTAAGGGGAATCAAAGAGCCAGAGCATAGCAGCATCTCTGCTTCAACTTATCTCTGTGCTGACATAACCTGGCACGCGGTCAAAATAGAAGCGAGTTTCACTCCTCATTTATATTCTTTCCTCATTTTCGGCGACCCAAATCATCAGTGAAAAAATTATTAATAGCAGGAGAAAAAGTAATGCCACCTGACATTCTTGGAGTACTTTACAATCTAGAAAACATGTTAGTATGCATGAACCCTTGGATGAAACAAAGAAGGGGGAGCATTATTCTTCCCTCCCCTCCATCCGTTTTATGATGAGAAAAAAAACTAATACAGAGAAGGGAGGGATTGGGTCGGTTAACAATTAAGTAAAGCTTGAAGTCAGTGATGACATGTCAACAGTTTTAAAGCCTAAAGTGCATTTTCTCCCCTCGGCTCTTAGGAGTATCTTCAGCTCCATGCCTGCTTGATTACCACCCAGATCAAGAGAAGAAAATGAAGAGGAAAAGGAAAAGAAATATTGAGGGGGTAAGAAGAAAGATGTAATTATGATTTCTTTTCCTTTGTAGACTTCATAACAAAGCAACCATTTCTAAAATTATTATTTTTTCGCCTAAAATTGGCTATTTCCCACAAATGATCACCCAAAGGAGGTGATAGACCCTTATAATGACATATTAAAGATGCAAAGAAGCAGCTCAAATCCAGACTAAATGACCCATATCTGTGGATAAACAGACTCATGTTATTCCCTGATGACAATCAGCTGTTTTTAAGCTGAGATAAATTTTTCTTTGGGAGGAGGGAGCTGGTTTAGGGCCATGGTAAGCATTGTTCAGGGCTCACTCCTGGCTCTCAACTCAGGCATCACTCCTGGAGGTACTTGGGGGACCATCTGTCGTACCAGGAATCAAACCCTGACTGACTCTGTGCAAAGTAAGATCCTTAAACCCTGTTCTCTCTAGCCCTGAGATGATTTTTTTTAAAGATAATGCAGTGTGAAATGTAGCATGTTGATCACCTTCAAGTCGCTGGTTGTATGCAGAGTGTTCCCACATTGTTCTGTATCCATTCCCATGAGTCATTTCCATCGCTTTTTCATCTTCCCTAATAGGAACTAAGCTTGTTCAATACAAATATCCTTTTCCTTTTCTTACCTTTTTGCTTTTTGGGTCACACCCAGCGTTGCTCAGGGGTTATTCCTGGATCTGCACTCAGGAATTTTTCTTAGCGGTGCTTGGGGGACCATATGGGATTCTGGGAATTAAACCCAAGTAGGCCACGTGCAAGGCAAATGCCCTAACCGCTGTACTATCACTCCGGTCCCCTTCTCTTACCTTTTGCGGATAGTTGAAACTCTGTGGCACATAGTTATGTTTAGAATTATTTAGTGTTTTGATGTCACTGAACTGAAAATATTTTCAAATTGGTGTGTGTGTGTGTGTGTGTGTGTGTGTGTTTATATTTTCTTTCTGGGCAGTGCCAGAAATTTAACCCAGGGCCCTCACAAGGCAAAGCAAGTGTTCTACAACAGTAAGCTCTTGTAAGCTGACAATCTGTGGGCCCTTAACTAAAAATATTCTGAACAACTTTTTTTAAAAAAATTTTATTAGTGAAACACCATGAGGTACAGTTAAGACTTAAAAAATTTTGTGCTTGGGTTTCAATTATAAAATTATCAAGTACCCATCCCTCCACCAGTGCCCATTTTCCAACACGGATCCCAGTATCCCTCCCACCCCCCATTTCCCCCCATCCCACCCTGCCTCTGTGGCAGGGCACTCCCTTTTGTTCTCTCTCTCCTTGTGGGTGCTGTGGTTTGCAAAAGAGGCATTGAGTGGCAATCATGTTAGGTCTATAGTCTACTTTCAGCATGTGTTCTCCCATCCTGGGAGGATCCTCCCAACACCCTTTATTTGGTGCTCCCTTCTCTATCTGAGCTGCCTTTTCCCCTAGCATGTGTGGCTGGCCTCCAAGTCATGGAGTAAACCTCCTGGTACTTATCACTGCTACTATTGGGTGTTAGTTTCCTATTTTGTTACTTTATGTTCTCCAGATGAATGCAATCTATACATATATATATATATATATATATATATATATCCCTTTCTTTCTGACTCATTTTGCTTAGCATGATACTTTCCATGTAGTACCACTTGTATGTAAATTTCATGACATCATCTTTTCTAACAGCTACATAGTACTCTATTGTGTAGATGTACCAAAAAAAAAATTCTGAAAAACTAAGTATCTTGAAAGTAGTTGGGAAAGAGAAAAAGTAGTTCAAATTCTAGCTGACTAATTAAATGAATTCTAACATGTACTGTGAGAACAGAACCACTGGCTGTTCTTTTAGATCTTCTGGATCTTCTGTAAATCCCGTGAGCTAAAATGACTAGATTCCTCATCTCATAGTCTATCGATTATATCACCTTCAATTTCCTTAATCTACTTTTAGATATTTATTATTTAGGAGATATGACATGAGTCTACTTGATAGTTAAAACTATGTAGTAAGGGAGTCAGGATGTGGTTCACTGATAGAGAGCATCTGTCTTAAAGGCCTGAGTCTTCCATTTCAATCCCAGCACCAGTTCACATCACTAGTAGGATCTTCAGCATTTTCAGAAGATTGATCCTGGCACCATAAACACGCAACCCCAGACACTCAGAAAGATCCACCTCAGACATCACAAACAATAATAAAAATCTATGATGACAAATGTTAAATATGATTTCCCCTTTACATCTTACCTAGAAAGCGATCGATGATCTAGATTCCTTTTTCCCATATTATCTATATTAAATCCATATTTAATCTGTTTAATTATATATTTTAATTACATTTAATAAATATTTCTTTTATAATCCAGAACAGGGTTTCTCAAATTTTTTTCAAATCATGGCTCCCTTCCAATCTTGTTTCTTTCCTGTACCTCCCATCCTATTAGTTGGTCCCCTAGTCTCTCAACATGGCTTCCCATTTTCACCTATGGCGAACTTGGACTAGACCCTGGATGCCCCCAGGGAACATATACACCCTGGTTGAAAAACACTGATCTAAAGAACAAAAGCCACTTTAATTTGTCTCATTTCTCTTATACTAATGTGGAACTTGCTCTTTCTTAACATTTTGTCTTATTGCTGTATTTTGTTATATAAACCAAGAAAACACCTACAATTTTTGTACATAATTTCGATATGCCAGACACAGTAACAACAAAGTCTCCAATGGAGACGTTACTGGGCCCGCTCGAGCAAATCGACGATCAACGGGAGGGGAAAAAAAAAATTTGTCACACAGATTAAACTAACTGATGGTTCCAAATACTGCATAAACCTAAAACTAGACTACTAAAGAGATAATTCAGAGGTTAAATCAGTTCCCTTATATGTGGGCAGATCTGCTTCAATTCCTAATATAACTTATAGTCTCCCAAATACAAGCAGAAGTGACCAGGAGGAAAGAGCCAGCAGTAGTTTTTGAGCACTATTAAGGTATGGCCCAACATACTCCCCTCCTCCATTTAAAATTGAGAAAAATGTTAAAAATCCTTGGGTCTAATAATAAAAATGACTGCGCAAGCGGCCGCGCGACACATCATAAGACACTAAATACCCATCTTCTGGAATTGTCGTACCATATTTGATAGGGTTCAAATATGGTAACACCTACAAGGGTGATTAGAGGTCACCCCAAAAGCCTCTATCCCTCTCGGAAAGACTGGCAAGCTACCGAGAGTATTCCGCCCGCACGGAAGAGCCTGGCAAGCTATCCGCTGTGTATTTGATATGCCAAAACCAGTAACTACAACTGGTTTCATTCACCTGACCCTGAAGGCTTCACCGACATGGCAGCACTGAGAAGGATGAGAAAGGAGAGGCCGAAAAAATTTCAAGGCCGACCTAGGCTGCCACAACGAAGGAAGCCAAAAATGATCGTCTGTACTTTCAATGCACGTACACTAGCATCAGATGCATCCATCGAGGACCTGATGGTACAAGCGCGAATGATCAAGTACGACATCATTGGTCTGACCGAGACAAGAAGGCACGAATCTCACCATGCCGTTTTCGACACTGGAGAAGAATTGTTCCTCGGAACATGCGATAAAAGAGGTGTTGGAGGCGTCGGTGTCCTTGTCAACACAAACTTGGCCAAGAGCATTGATTCATTCGAATGCCTAACAACCCGAATCGGACGTTTACATTTGAATAGATGTGGCTCACTGCCTGCAGTTTCTATCTTCGTTGTCTACGCACCAACATCTCATTATGATGAAAGAGAAATCGAGAAGTTCTACATGGAGCTAGAGAAGTTCTATAAAGAAGACCACACCTTCTACAAGATCATTGTGGGTGATTTTAATGCCAAGATAGGACCGAGAAGATCAGCTGAAGAACTTCACATCGGAACCCATGGCCTAGAATGGAATGAACAGGGTGAGAGACTGTCAGAGTTCATCATGTCGACCAAGACCATCCATGGTAACTCACAGTTCCAGAAGGCAGAATCTAAACGATGGACATGGGAGTCTCCCGGTGGACGATTCCACAACGAAATAGACCACATCATATTCAATCGACGGTTTTGCCTGACTGATGTCGCTGTTGTCCCAAAATTTCTAACGGGATCGGACCACCGTCTCCTTCGTGCAAAATTCTACTTCACAGAGCGGGGAGAAAGGGCTGCAAAGTTCAAAAAGAGAACTCCCAGAATGACCACCAACTGGGAACTCTTTGGTACTATTGCGGCAACATGGGAAGATGCCATTGTTGACAACATTGACGAGGAATACGATCGACTGCTTCAGCACCTCCATGAATGTGCGAGGAATGCCAAGAGAGAGATAGCCACAAAAAGTCGCCTATCTTTTAAAACTCTTGAGCTAATTCGCCAGCGTGGTTTGGCGCATGCTTCAGGCAACCGCAAGCTAACGTCCAAGCTTGCAAAGCAGTGCAGAGATGCGATCAAGGAAGACCTCAAAGAGAGAAGAGCAGAAGTACTGGTAGATGCGGCAGAAGCCGGGAAAAGTATTCGTAAGGCCCGCCTGTCCTTCGCCAACTATAAGACCAAGATGACTGCCCTCCGATGTCCTGATGGATCCATCACATCCTCCAGAACGGCAATGGAGAAGATTATCCATGACTTCTACTCAAATCTCTTCGATAGCCATGTCCACTTGCCAACATACCAAATTCCACAGGATGGGTATGTTGTTCCCAACGTTCTCCCCTCCGAAATCCGACACGCCATTTCGTCGGTAAAGAAACAAACAGCACCCGGCCCAGACAAGGTCAGACCTGAACACCTGAAGAACCTGCCGTCAGTACTCATCAATACACTGGCTGGGCTCTTCACTCGCTACCTGTCTGAATGCAAGGTTCCGTCCCAATGGAAAACCAGCAGGACTGTACTACTGTTCAAGAAGGGAGACATCCACGACATTGGCAACTATCGCCCGATCTGCCTATTGTCTGTCATCTACAAGTTGTTCACTCGAGTCATCCTGAATAGGATTGGCAGAACATTAGATGAAGGACAACCATGCGAGCAAGCAGGGTTCCGCAAAGGATTCAGCACCATCGACCATATCCACACGATAACCAAGCTCATTGAGGTTTCTCGGGAGTTCAAGATGCCGCTCTGCTTAACATTCATTGATTTAAAGAAGGCCTTTGATTCTGTTGAGACGGAAGCGGTCATTGAAGCCCTAGCCAATCAGGGCATTCAAGCCCAATACATCAGGATCCTCCGTGAGCTCTATTGCGGATTCACTACCAGGATCTCACCATTCTACAAAGAAGTGATCGTTGATGTCAAGAGAGGGGTGCAGCAGGGTGATACCATTTCACCGAAACTCTTCAGTGCCACCCTCGAGAACATCATGCGACGACTGGAATGGGAAGGAATGGGAGTGAAGATAGATGGTCGGCAATTACACCACCTCCGCTTTGCTGATGACATTGTTTTAATAACACCAAACATCAGCCAAGCGGCACAAATGCTGGCCGACTTTGACCATGAGTGTGGAAAGGTAGGACTACAGCTGAATCTTACGAAGACAATGTTTATGAGAAACAGCCTTGTTCCTGACGCCCCATTCGCTCTCAATGGAACGACCATCTCCGAGTGCAACAGCTATGTGTACCTAGGTCGAGAGGTCAACATGACAAATGACCTGGCACCCGAGCTGCGCAGGAGGAAGAGAGCGGCTTGGAACGCCTTCAAGAACGTCGAAGAAATAGCTAAGAGGACAAAGAACCTCCGGCTCCGGGCACATCTCTTTGATTCCACTGTTCTTCCTGCATTAACGTATGCCTCAGAGACCTGGGCCCTACGCAAACAAGATGAGAACGCTATTCAGGTCTCCCAAAGAAGAATAGAAAGAGCTATGCTTGGAATATCACGTTTCACTCAAATGAGAGAAAGAATCCGGAGTTCTGACATCCGTCGACGATCAAGGATCAGGGACACTGTCTCATTTGCCAAGGTGTCGAAAATCAGATGGGCTGGTCACGTAATGAGATTTAAAGACGACCGCTGGACTAGAGCTGTTACTGATTGGATTCCACGGGATGTCAAGAGACCGCGTGGCCGCCCACCTACCAGATGGTCAGACTTCTTCCTGAAGATCATGAACGATCGGTTTGAGGCCCTTCATGTTCCCGGAGCAAACAGATGCCATTGGGCTACACTAGCACGCGACAGGGACAAATGGAGACGTTACTGGCGCCCGCTCAAGCAAATCGACGACTAACGGGAAGTTAAGTGATTAAGTGATTAAGTGAAATGTGACTAAATGAACCTAAATAGCATGCACAGAATCAACAAACATTAATACTATTCAGAGGGCCAGAAAGATAGCACAGCAGGTAGGGGGCTTTTCTTGCATGCGGCCAGCCTGCGTTCAATCCCTTGGCATCACATCCTCAACACCTTTAGGTGTGATCCCTGAGCACAGAGCCAGGAGTGAACCCTGAGCACAGCTTGGTGTGACACAAGATACAAAATAAAACAAAACAAATGCTGTTTAGAAATAACTTCTTTTTTCTCCAGCGTTTCAGACTCAGATCCAATACTAGTTTAAGAATGAAATGTCTTAGTCATTTTCCCCCAATATTTTGACAAAGAAAAAGAACTTTTTTGGCTGTTCATTTATGCTGCAAGCCAGTCATTCACTTTCATAAAACTTCATTAAAGAAAATTTAACCACCACAAAGATTTGAAGCGCAATAAATGTGACTATATTAAACTAATTAACATGGCAGAATCTGAAGTCTCATGAGTGTACTAAGTTGCTAATACACAGATTGACCACATTCCTTATCAAATTTGTGAACTATGATCCTTTCTTTATTTTATTCTCTAATTTTACAAATGTTGATTCAGAGTTCTTTTATGCATAGGCTAGGGGCTACTACTAAACCCCTGATCTAAGGGCTTACAGTCTAATAGCATAAGACAGGTCATAAACCTTGACAAAAGATAATTAATAAGGAGTTAAAATATAGTAGTGTGCTCCTTGAATCCACTGTACAAATATTTAACCTATTATTTAGTTTTGATTGTTGGGAAAGTTTCCATTTTCCTAAAAGGTACAGGATGATCTTACTTGAAATGTAAGATAGGTGATGTTATCCAAGAAAAAAACTGGAGTAGGGAGAAGGAGAAAGAAAAGGAGATTTTTTAAAACAGCTGAAATTGAATACTTAAAAGTTTATGAGGCGAGATGTTCTTCTGGTTTCATGCAATGGACTAACATTTGCCATATGAGGAAAACCCTCTTTTTTTGGGAAGTCTTTGGAACCTATTTTTACAGGAAATGTTTACCTCCTTTCTTTCTTTCTTTCTTTCTTTCTTTCTTTCTTTCTTTCTTCTATTAAATCACCATGAAATAAACAGTTACAAAGAATTTACAATTGGGTTTCAGTCATACAATATTCCAACACCCATCCCTTTACCAGTGTACCCTTTTTCTACCACCAAGAGGAAAACAGGGAAACCTTTTAATTGCTGCTTACTA